>NC_136716.1:10815950-11434700 GCF_936440315.1 Barbus barbus
ATCTGCTAAACCAGTTTGTTACCAAATGGTTCAAATTATTCGTAAATGAATGTGTTTGAAAGCTCATCGGCCCCTCTAAAGAGCGTTGTAGGAAAAGGTTATTTACAGTATCATCACTATTTAGGAGTTTGAAGATAAACAGCACAAGTTCTGGCCCATTACCGTCTGTAACAGTTGAAACCTTCAGTTTCTGATGGTGCTTTATGGTCTGAAGCAGACTACAACACAAACACACACATCTTTCCGTCGTTACTTTTTTGTGGTATTTATCCACCTGCAGAGGCTGTAAAGGTCTGCTGCGTTGCTTCTACGCATTGCCTTCATGTGTGACTCATCCCATGACCTCTGGGAACACAAGAGACAGGCAGAACAAGAGAAGCAGTGTTGGCCAACATCTCACTGGCCTGAGCGGAGAGCACACAAGTATACAGGCCTCCTTCGGCCTTGTAGGGGGAAAAAAGATTATTTTCCTTCAGCGATAGCCGTGCCAAAGCAAACAGAGCAAATGAGCAGAATAAGAAGAACACACTGAGTGTACATTATTAGGTCAAACTAGTGAATGTAGAATTATCAAAATATTTCATGTTTCCGATTAGGCCTCCTTTTTGCATCTAATAAAACTAGCCAATCCAACAGCTGAGCTCAGCAAGAGATCCATGTTCAGATGTAAACATCATTCAGTTTTGATTTATGAAGTCTTTTAACATTAAGGTTTCTTTTTTGCAGTAATTTCCAGAGGTCTGTGCGTCAGACATGACCTCTTTCATTACTTCTGGAGGCAAGATGAAAGCGAAGAGATTCTGTCTGAATTATTGGAATCTACATACAATCATGGCTTTACTTAAGTGGTACAAAATGTTTTCCCATTTGTATGTCAAGCAGCAGCATGGGAAAATGGGAAAGCAGGCTAACATTTCATTTTGACTTTTTTTTTTTGTCAGATCGCATTTTGTCAATGCATAATTTAAAAATTAATGCTTACTTAGAAAAAAATACAGTTTAGGAGAAAAAAACTGAAAATGACAGAATTTTCAAATGTCCTTGACCCAAACTAAATGCATCATAAATCACGTGTAAATCAAAGTAAATGTTACTTGTAAAAAGTATATTTGTATTGTGCATTTCTCCAATTAAGATATATTTGTCAAAAAAGTGATGATCATTTTTTGCCTTTAGGATACATCAAATCCTAGCTATGACATTAATGAGTTCAAACTTGAGATGTGGTGGAAATTACATGTTTTGGTTTGTTGCACAAAATAAAATTCTCTTCATGTAAATTAATCATTGGACATTAATTTGTAGGACATTGTTAGGAGACAAATTAGTCAAACTGTTAAAAAGTATGTGCTCTCTAAAAGTCTTCAAGAAAGCCCTCCGACTGGATACAAAACTCAAGCCTCAAAGTGACTGAAAGCAGCAGTGTAATGAAAGATCACTTCTGGAGTTTTCTTTTTCATTATAATTTTCATAATAAAAACTTTGATGTCTCACCCACTCTATGGGTTGTTGGATACAGGTTTCTCCATCCTTGATAACTTACATGATCAGTGTTGTTTTTTTTCCCCTCTGCCCTTGTTTAATTTCCACTTCCTGCTTTATTCTTGGCTTAATCCAAACTAAAGACAGCTGTGCAGCGGAGCGAGGGGCGGGTTATATGAGAGAAAGTGACCTCTTCAACTGTTTTAACTGATTGTGGGAACCCGAGTGTGCGCTGGTGTGTAGCACTATCGATGCAAGGCAGCGCGGCAGCCTTGTTTCCAGCCTTCTGTGTGTGATTTCTGGCCAGGTTAATGCTCTCCGGCACTGGCTACAGGCTCTAGACCACATCAAGCGCTGTTTGGCAATTTAAATAATCACAAAATGCTAAATATATTATAGCACAGTTCTATATAAAATTATATATATACTGTATACTGTGTGTGTGTGCATTCAGTACTGTATACCCATGTAAAGCAATCTATACTATATAGCAAATCTGCTAAAAGACAATAAGACATTAAGATATTAAGGTATTAATTATTATTATAAACATTAGCATCATGATTTTCTGTAAAGCTATTTTGAAATAATGTGTGAAGAGTGCTATACAAAATAATTTTAATTGTAACTAAAGTACTGCTAAATTCACCATGAGCAGTATGTGTACTACTGCATGTACAATATGAGAGAAAGTTACATTTTATGCCTTTAAGGGTAATGTTTATCTAAGCGATAAGTTATTCAGTAAGCCCATATGGCAGAAGTGTTGCTATTTGTTTACCGCTTTTAAAATCGAAGGAAGTGACTAAACTTTTGTAAGGCAACAGAACCTGAAAAAAGAAAAAGTAGCTTGAGTAAATATAGATTAAGCACCCAAGCAGTGGGAAGAAGTGAATTTCGAGGGGCGAGGAAGAGAAAACAACTGACTCATTGAGGGTTCTGTGAACTTCGAATTTAAATATGGATCCTTTGTCTCTTTTTCATCTTCCCTTTCTTTGTTTTTTTTTCCCATTCGCATAAAGAGTTTTTGATCAAATGCTTCTGCAAGGTCATTCCTTCATAAAAAGAGAAAGAAGAAAGATTTTTATACATCCTCGGTTCATGTTGTCTATAGTGCAGTCTTGTGGAGAACTTGAAAGGCTTCGGTAGGGCTCCCCAGGGGAAGCTTCGACTCTGTGTCTGCTCTCTTCTGGCCTTGTTCTGGCTTCTTAACGGGGGAAAAAAGTGACTGTAGCATGTCCCCTCACCTCCACAGGGTCATTAAGTTCAGGGCACAGGGTGAGCCCTAAACAGGCTGGCCCAGACAGGACATCTATCTCTCCCAGCAAGGCTCTGGAGACCGCAGGGACCTTCTCCCAGATGGGCTTCAGAAGAACCCACTCCCATAGCAGATGTTACAATATTGTAGCCTGGTCTTTATGTCCAAGGAGTGGGTGGTCCAAGTATACTATCTCAACAACCGTTTTTGAGAATAGTTACTTTATAGCACGCCTTTACGCTAAGCTTTTATAAACTAATGATGTAAACTGCAGTCGCCAGGCTGTAACAGCATCTCGGATTCCAATATTTTAACAATTCAGAAAAATGAATTTAGATTTAACAGTTCAGAGAGGCCATGAGAGAGGATTTGTGAATGGTAGTTTAGCAACGCAACTGATGCCAGGTCACGTTAATACACACGTTGATACCAGAGAAAACTTACATTTTAGGCTCTTATTCAATTACTTATTCAAAAGAAGTAGCTATTTAGAAAGTATGTGATTTTGGACGCACGCCTGGTATGAATGATTTGTTTGGGAATCTGTCTGATCCAGTTCACAAGTTTAACTACTGACTCAATGATCCATTGCTGTTAGAGGGAACAATTTAAATGAATTATGACAACTCTCAGCCTGTTTCTATCGTAGCTTTTAAATGGCTTCAGATGACTTGATTTTGAAACTTTTGTGATTTTGTGTCATTTCTGGAAACTTTCATTGTAATTGCTTCATTTGCATGGAAAAGAGCAACCAGCGCATTATTAAAAATTCACTTTTTGTGTTCCACAAATGAGAGAATGTCAGTCAGGTTCAGAATGGCATGAGGGTTAATTTTTACTTTTGGATGAAGTATCACTTTTTTTTAAAGAAAACTCGGTAACACTTTAGTATAGGGACCAATTCTCACTATTAACTAGTTGCTTATTAGCATGTCTATAATATATTGGCTGTTTATTAGTACTTATAAAACACATATAAAGCTGATAATCCTGCAAATTAGGAGTTTATTGAGGCAAAAGTCATGTTAATAGCGAGAATTGGACCTTAAAATAAAGTCTGACCTCAGACAGGCACCTTGAGGGGTATTGGTTGCTATTAGTAATATGAGTATTAGTATTGCTTCAGTCTGTCCCTGTCTGTTGTGCTGCTGAGAGGTTTGCGTTTGTAGCTCTGCTTTTTTATTGAATCTTTACCTTACTTTCACTCTCTGTTGTTTAAAGTGATAATATATAACTTAATTCCCACCATATTTCTGGTTTTATCTATCAAACTAATCTAACTAATTTGATCGTTCGCTTTTTAAAACCGTGAGTGCAGCGCATCAGCTAGTTAGCTTGTTACTAGCGTTTCTATTCGCGCCTATTATTGTTTTCTTTTTTCTTTCTCCGTTTTTCAAGAGTTCATCAAACAACAGTGGTAAGTGGTAAGTGGTAAGTTAAGTTGGTATCATTCATCAGTCATGGTGAGTAATGGCTTCATCTCCTGCTATTGTTGTTTGCACTTCATGTCACATGTATAGTTTATCTCTCTCTGTCGGCGATGAGGGATTCACATGTGATAAATGCAGGGAAATAGTTAGGCTGCCAGAGAAGGTTTCAGAATTAGAGACACGTATCCAAACTTTAGTTGAGGATAGTAAGAATGTGAGGGCTGTAGATACTGCTTTGGATGCGACTAGCTCAGGGAGTCCTGTACAGGGGTGACTGTAAGGCGGCCTAGTCGCGGGTCAAAACACCGCTCTTCCGTTCCGATCAGAAGATCAGACAGGTTCTCCCCACTCAGTGAGGCACCCACTGAGAAACCGGATGAAAGTGCTCTAGTTATTGGCGATTCTATTGTACGGAACGTGAAAATAGAGACACCAGCCACCATAGTCCAATGTTTACCGGGAGTCAGAGCGCCTGACATATTGACAAATTTAAAAGTGCTGGCTAATGCTAAATGTAAATTCAGTAAGATTGTTATCCACATCGGCGCTAATGATGTTCGACTTCGCCAGTCTGAGATCACTAAAAATAATGTTAAAGAGGTGTGTGAACTTGCAAGTACGATGTCAGACACTGTAATATGCTCTGGTCCGCTCCCTGCTTACCGTGGCGATGAGATTCATAGCAGACTGTCGTCACTCAATGACTGGATGTCTAAGTGGTGCCCGCAGAATAACATAGACTTTATAGACAATTGGACGAGTTTTTGGGGCAGACCTGACCTGTTGAAAAGAGATGGTGTTCATCCCTCCTGGGGTGGTGCCGCTCTTCTCTCTAGAAATATGGCACATAGTATTAGAGTTTCGTACTTGACTAACTGGGGCCCAGGTCAGGAAGCAGACAGACTGGCTAAAACGACCATCTGCTAACCACCTCACGTCACAGAAGTCAGTTAATTCTCAGCACATGGAGACTCCTTCACCTAGATATCACACTATAGAGACTGTGTCTGTTCCCCAAACTAGAAAAAACAGAAAACATCCAAACCAAAGTAAGATGTTCAACAAATAAAAAATGTTTACAATACAGAGAAACAATTGATAAAGCGTGGCTTACTGAATATCAGGTCCCTTTCTATAAAAGCACTTTTTGTAAATGATTTGATCAATGATAATAATCTAGATTTGATCTGTTTGACAGAAACATGGCTAAAACCAGATGAATACATTACTTTAAATGAGTCCACCCCCCAAGATTACTGCTATAAAAATGAGCCACGTCCAAAAGGTAAAGGGGGAGGTGTTGCTACAATTTATAGCAATATTTTCAGTATTTCTCAGAGGGCAGGCTTTAAGTATAACTCGTTTGAAGTTATGGTGCTGCGTATAACATTATCTATTGAAACACGTGTTAGTGATAAATCCCCTGTGATGTTTGTACTGGCTACTATATACAGACCACCAGGGCACCACACAGACTTTATTAAAGAATTTGCTGATTTTCTCTCTGAGTTAGTACTGGCTGCAGATAAAGTCTTAATTGTTGTCGATTTTAATATCCATGTCGATAATGAAAAAGATGCATTAGGATCAGCATTCACAGACATTCTGAACTCTACTGGGGTTAGACAACACGTTTCCAGGCCTACTCATTGTCGAAATCATACTCTAGATTTAATACTGTCACATGAAATTGACAAAAGTGGTGTGGAAATTCTGAAGCAAAGCGATGATATCTCAGATCATTATCTAGTCCTGTGTAAACTCCATATAGCTAAAACTGTAAATTCTATTCCTTGTTACAAGTATGGTAGAACCATCACCTCTACCACAAAAGACTGCTTTGTAAGTGGCCTGGGGAGGGGAGGTATCCAAACCACATCAACTGGTCACTGGAGTTCCTCAGGGATCGGTTCTTGGACCCCTCCTCTTCTCCACATACACTACATCATTGGGTCCCATCATACATGCACATGGCTTCTCCTATCACTGCTACGCCGATGACACACAGCTCTATCTCTCTTTTCAACCAGATGACCCAACGGTAGCTGTACGGATCTCAGGCTGCCTGGTGGACATCTCGGCATGGATGAAAGAACATCACCTACAATTCAATCTGGCAAAGACAGAGCTTCTTGTCTTCCCTGCCACTCTAACTCTACAGCATGACTTCACGATTCAGTTAGGCTCATCAATGATCACCCCATCAACTTCGGTCAGAAATTTTGGTATAATCTTTGATGACCAGCTGACCTTCAAAGAGCAGGTTTGCACTACACAACATCAGAAAGATCAGGCCCTTTCTGACAGAGCATGCTGCACAGCTTCTTGTCCAGGCCCTTGTCGTTTACAGGCTGGACTACTGCAATGCTCTTCTGGCTGGACTGCCATCAAACACAATCAAACCTCTACAAATGATTCAGAATGCAGTGGCGCGACTGGTCTTCAACGAGCCCAAAAGAGCCCATGTTACACCTCTCTTCATCTCCTTGCACTGGCTACCAGTGAAAGCTCGCATCAAGTTCAAGACACTGATGCTTGCATACAGAACGACCACAGGCTCAGCACCCTCCTACTTCCTCTCACTATTATGTGGGAAGTCGTGGCCTAATGGTTAGAGAGTCGGACTCGTAATCGAAAGGTTGCGAGTTCGAGCCCCCGGCCGGCAGGAATTGTAGGTGGGGGGAGTGAATGTCCAGCGCTCTCTCCACCCTCAATACCACGACTGAGGTGCCCTTGAGCAAGGCACCGAACCCCCAATTGCTCCCCGGGCGCTGCAGCATGGCTGCCCACTGCTCCGGGTGTGTGTTCACGGTGTGTGTGTGTGTGTGTGTGTGTGTGTTCACTACTCACTGCTGTGTGTGTGCACTTGGATGGGTTAAACGCAGAGCACCAATTTCGAGTATGGGTCACCATACTTGACAATACGTCACAACTTTAACAACTATTACGAATCTACATCCCCTCAAGAAGTCTGAGATCTGCTAGTGAGAGACACCTTGTGGTACTATCACAGAGAGGCTCAAAATCACTCTCCAAAACATTCTCGTTCACCATTCCTGGCTGGTAGAATAATCTTCCCACCACTACACGGAATGCTGGATCCCTGTCACTCTTCAAGCAACAACTGAAAACTCCTCTCTTTCGGCACTACTTGACTTGATCCTAAACTCAAAAAAAAAAAAAAAAGAATCTTTCCTTAATCTTTCCCTCTATCCTTCTCTCCTTCCCTTGCTGGCTTGTACTTATTTGAACAATGACTGAGACTTGGTGTTACGAGCACTTCCTCTGTCTGATTGCCTCTTCAAGATGAATCTTGTATGAAGAAGCTTGTATTCCCCAATTGTAAGTCGCTTTGGATAAAAGCGTCTGCCAAATGACTAAATGTAAATGTAAAATGTAAGTAATCTTCCTGATTTATCTCAATTCCTCAGCATATCCAACAGTGCAGAAAAACTTGATGATGTAACAGAAACTATGGACTCTCTCTTTTCTAGCACTTTAGATAAAGTTGCTCCTTTACGCTTAAGGAAGATCAAAGAAAAGAGTCCGACTCCATGGTATAATGAGCATATTCACACCCTACAGAGAGCAGCCCGGAAAATGGAGCGCAGATGGAGGAAAACAAAACTAGAGGTATTTCATATAGCCTGGCGGGAAAATACCCTATCCCACAGAAAGCATTAAAAACTGCTAGATCTGATTACTTTTCGTCTCTTCTAGGAGAACATAACCCCCGGTATTTATTCAATACAGTCACTAAATTAACGATGTTGGCATTTCCCAAAAGCACAGCAGTAATGACTTTATGAACTTCCATGATCGATTCTATCAGAGATAAAATTGTAACCATGCAGCCGTCAGCTACAATATCGCATCAGATATATATGCGCTATAGATCCCCTGAGGAACAATTCCACTCATTCTCTACTATAGGAGAGGAAGAATTGTATAAATTTGTTAAATCATCTAAACCAACAACATGTATGTTAGACCCTATTCCATCTAAACTACTAAAAGAGCTGCTTCCAGAAGTCATAGATCCTCTTTTGGCTATTATTATTCATTACTGTCATTAGGATATGTCCCCAAAACCTTCAAATTGGCTATTATTAAGCCTCTCATTAAAAAACCACAACTTGACCCCAAAGATCTAGTTAATTACAGACCGATCTCAAATCTCCCTTTTCTGTCAAAGATACTAGAAAAGGTAGTATCCTCGCAATTATATTCCTTCTTAGAGAAAAATAGTATTTGTGAGGAATTCCAGTCAGGATTTAGACCGTATCATAGTACTGAGACTGCTCTCATTAGAGTTACAAATGACCTGCTTCTATCATCTGATCGTGGTTGTATCTCTTTATTAGGTCTACTGGATCTTAGCACTGCGTTCGACACTATCGACCACAACATTCTTTTAAATAGACTAGAACACTTTGTTGGCATTAGTGGAAGTGCATTAGCATGGTTCAAATCGTACATATCTGAACGCCATCAGTTCGTAGCAGTGAATGAAGAGGTATCATATCGATCACAATTGCAGTACAGAGTACATCAAGGCGCAGTACTAGGGCTGTTACTTTTCACGCTTTACATGTTACCCTTGGGAGATATTATCAGGAGACATGGTGTTAGCTTTCACTGTTATGCTGATGATACTCAGCTCTATATTTCTTCGTGGCCCAGTGAAACACACCAAATTGAGAAACTAATGGAATGCATAGTCGATATAAAAAACTGGATGACGAGTAACTTCTTACTGCTAAATTCTGAAAAACAGAGGTGTTAATTATCAGACCTAAAAACCCCACATGTAATAACCTAGAACACTATCGAATACTTGACGGCTGCTCTGTCAATTCTTTTTCATCAGTTAGGAACCTAGGTGTCTTGTTTGATAGCAATTTTTCATTTGAAAGCCATGTTTCTAGCATCTGTAAAACTGTGTTTTTCTATCTCAAAAACATATCTAAATTGCAACCTATGCTCTCAACGTCAAATGCAGAAATACTAATTCATGCCTTTATGACCTCAAGGTTAGACTATTGTAATGCTTTATTGGGTGGTTGTTCTGCACGCTTGATCAACAAATTACAGTTGGTCCAAAATGCAGCAGCTAGAGTCCTTACTAGAACCAGGAAGTACGACCATATTAGCCCGGTTCTGTCAACACTGCATTGGCACCCTATCAAACATCGTATAGATTTTAAAATCTTGTTAATTACTTATAAAGCCCTGAATGTCTTAGCTCCTCAGTACTTGAGCGAGCTCTTATCACATTATAGTCCTCCACATCTGCTGCGTTCTCAAAACTCTGGCCATTTGATAATACATAGAAAATCAAAATCGACTGTGGGCGGCAGATCCTTTTCCTATTTAGCACCCAAACTCTGGAACAATCTACCTAATACTGTTCGGGAGGCAGACACACTCTGTCAGTTTAAATCTAGATTAAAGACACATTTCTTTAACCTGGCTTACACATAACACACTAATACACTTCTATTATTCAAATCCGTTAAAGGATTGTTAGGCTGCATTAATTAGATCAACCGGAACCGGGAACACTCCCCATAACACCTGATGTACTCGTTACATCATAAGAAGAATGGCATCTACGTTAATATTTGTCAGTTTCTATTCTGTTTCTCAGTCCGTGTCCGGATCAGATGGTGGATCGGCGCCGGGAGATGATGTATGTGGCCCTGATCGTCTGCGGAGGCCGGACACCTGGATGAGCCCCGGGGACATATCCCCAGTCACCGTAGCCACCCGATACAGTCCGTATACAGCCCAGATGGTCACTGCAGTCACCAGATCCAGTCCGTATCAAGATCAGATGGTGGATCAGCACCCAGAGACGACCTCTACAGCCCTGTACGTCAGCGGAGACCAGGACACCGAGATGAGCGCCAGAGACAGATCCCCAGTGAGGACCCCGCCACTTAGACAGCCATCGGGAAAAGACCACTGGAACCAGTTGAGCCCTTACAATCTGGCTTTGCTGCAGTTGGAATTGAACTGCTCGTTCGTTTGGCCAGAGGAGAACTGGCCCCCCGACTGAGCCTGGTTTCTCCCAAGGTTTTTTTCTCCACTCTGTCACCGATGGAGTTTTGGTTCCTTGCCGCTGTCGCCTCTGGCTTGCTTAGTTGGGGACACTTCATTTCCAGCGATATCATCGACCTGATTGCAAAGACACTATTTAAACTGAACTGAGCTGGATGATGACATCACTGAATTCAATAATGAAATGCCTTTAACTGAAAATCTTTTTTTAATCTTTTCTTTTTACAGTACTGACACACTTTTTTCCTTTTTTGATATTGTGCAGTTGCTTTGACAATTTACATTGTTAAAAGCGCTATATAAATAAAGGTGACTTGACTTGATTTGACATTCATATCATCATTCTCTATTTAAAAATGACTAAACTGTATCATATTAGATAGACCACAAAGATGACAAAGAGATTGAATTAACTTGTAAAATATTTCAAGGACAGCCTCAAACCTCTCAGACAGATCACTTTTAAGAGTGCAGATGAGGAAATTTGACCTACGGATTTATTTTTGCTGCATGAATTGAGAAGTGCAAAGCAAAGCACTGCTGTTATAAATGTAATAATATAACAGATGTAACAATCAAGCAATTTAATGAAATACAAAAGAAAATACTTTTCGTCAACTTTGAGACCACACACAACCTTAGCCTTCAGCAAACAATGACTATTATTTTTGTCAATAACCCCAGACTAGCTGTTTATTTGATAGATTAAGCCAAAACAATAGAGTCTGAACATTATGTTCAGTTTGTACTCGGCACTTTTGAAAGGGAAGGACTTGATTCATTACAGATGGCTACAATAATATTTGATGGCAAGCATCACCAAGTCAGACCAACAGTGGTGGCACAGAAGCAGCCAAGATATATTGTGAACACTAAATTTGATCAAAATCAGTCAGTGGAGATTATATTCCCTGATATATTAATGATCGATAAGAAAACGCTCACAAGAAAAAGTCCATAAGAAAAAGCTCAAAATGCTCAAAATGAAGCTCAAAATGAAGAAAAAAAGTGTATTGTATACACTTATTCAAGAAGGACTCTAATCACCCTGGTAACCGACTATTCACTCTGCTTCCATCTGGTAAGCACTTGCGTAGCCTGATGGCAAAAACTGAGAGACTTAGGAGGAGCTTCTTCCCCCAGGCCATCAGGCTCCTAAACTCTAACTCTGTGTCATAACATCACTTGACTCCTACTCATAATTTTTCTCTACCTCATATTGCTGCTATTTACATACCCTGTACAACTTTTTTTGCACATTATTTTGCACATTCCTCTTTATTACTATTTAAGTCACAACATACTGACCTGCACATTTATATTTATATTTTTTATCTTTTATTTTATTCTTTTATTTTTTTCTACTTTTCTTTTTCTTAATATTTGTATACTATATAATGGCACTGTCCTTGGAGCGGACCTGACCTACATTTCACTGCTGGTTATACTCTGTATAATTGTGTATGTGACAAATAAAAAATCTTGAATCTTGAATCATTTCTTATTTCTTCCTCTATTAATAACTGGACATACTCTGGTTTCATGGGATTCATCCAACATCTCAACATTTCTCAACTTTTCTTTGAATTTTCAAGAATAATTTAATATACATTAGCACAATTCGGCTCTATATAGCCTTTGAAATGAATGGCTACAACCAACACATGTTCTCCGATTCAGATGTACTGACTGACCTGTGGTGAATCACACTTACCCTCTGTTAGAGATGAGTAAGCTCCTCATTCACCACCAGATGAGTTGCATTCAGGAGCTTTGTTTGACTCACTCTGGTGTAGTCACTATTACTGCTGTCTTGCACTGGTAACCATCACAATTTTCTGCATGTGAGTGTTTGTTTACCCATGCAACTATTTAGACCATCCATAGATAAAACTGAGATTACTTCTTATTACCCATGACCCTTTGTAATGACAGAGGTGCCAGACAGACTGAGAGGTCTCCATTTTTCTGTCTTTCTGAGCTCAGCCATGTTGGCAGTGGAAGTGCTGATGACTGTGCAGTGTCTTGGCTGGAGATGGAGAGGAACAAGGCCCACCTGTCTGTCTGTCAGCAGACCCTCCACTCCAGCCATCCAGCCGGCCAAGACACACTCCATTACGCTCAGGCCAGCGGCCTCTACCTGGCTTCTCTGTCTCATACCTGTATCCAGAGCTGTGAATGAGAGGCCAGATCATATCTTTTATTGCCCTTTTGTTCCAGTCCTCCACAAGGCATCATATGTCATAGATGAATGTGTGGTTCACCAAAAAAAAAAAAAAAGGATTTTCCAATAAAATATCTAAACATTCTTAAAACAAGATAAATTTACTTTTTTTCAATAAAAATATAAGAACTTATAAACTATAATAATTTCTATAACTATAATAATATAATAATTTAACCCAACTGTTGGTTGAAAACAACCTAATTGCTGGGTTTGTCCATATTTTACCCAGCGCTGGGTTTAATTTAACCCAGCATTTTTCAGAGTGTAGATAGATAGATATAGTTATAGTTATATACGGGTGCATCTAAAAAAATAAGAATATCGTGAAAAAGTTCTCTCTTTTTTTTTGTAACTTTTCAAAAAGTTAAACTTTCATATATTCTATTCATTACATGTAAAGTAAAATATTCCAAGTTTTTTTTTTTATTTTGTTTTAATTTTGATGATTTAATTTTGTTTTAATTTTGATGATTACAGTTTACAGCTAATGAAAGACAAAAAGCTCAAAATATTAGAATATTTCTTTAGATCAATCAAAAAAGGATTTGCAAAACAGAAATTTCAAGTTCTTTAAAGTATTGTCATTTATGCACTCAATACTTGGTCGGGGCTCCTTTAGCACAAATTCCAGCATCAGTGAGGTGTGGCATGGAAGCGATCAGCCTGTGGCTCTGCTGAGGCACTATTGAGCCTTCAGCTCGTCTGTACTGTTGGATCGAATGTTTCTCATCTTTCTCTTGAAGATATCCCATAGATTCCATATGGGGTTCAGGTCAGGCGAGTTGGCCAATCAAGCACAGTAATATCATGGTCAGCAAAGCACTTGGAAGTGGTTTTGGCATTCTGGGCAGGTGCTAAAGTCCTGCTGGAAAAGCAAATCAGCATCTCCATAAAGCTTGTCAGCAGACGGAAGCATAAAGTGCTCCAAAATCTCCTGGTGGATGGCTGCATTGACTTTGGACTTGATAAAACACAATGGACCAACACCAGCAGACGTCACGGCACCCCAAATCATCACTGACTTTGGAAACTTCACACTACACTTCAAGCAGCTTGGATTCTGTGCCTCTCCAGTCTTCCTCCAGACTCCAGACCTTGATTTCCAAATTAAATGCTAAATTAACTTTTATCTGAAAAGAAGACTTTGGACCACTGAGCAACAGTTCAGTTCTTTTTCTCCTTAGCCCAGGTAAGATGCTTCTGATGTTGTTTCTGTTTCAGAAGTGGCTTTTTCCTGAAGACGTCTGAGCGTGGTGACTCTCAAGTCGCATGAAGTAGGGAAGTCGTGGCCTAATGGTTAGAGTCGGATTTGTAATCCAAAGGTTGTGAGTCGAGTCTCAGGCCGGCAGGAATCGTAGGTGGGGGGAGTGAATGTACAGCACTCTCTCCACCCTCAATACCGACTGAGGTGCCCTTGAGCAAGACACCAAACCTCTAACTGTTCCCTGGGCACCGCAGCATAAATGGTTGCCCACTGCTCCGGGTGTGTGTGTGTGTGTTCACTGCTGTGTGTGTGCACTTTGGAGCACAAATTCCGAGTATGGGTCACCATACTTGGCCTCATGTCATGTCATGTCACTTTCTCTTGGTGGATTCCAGCTTCAGTCCACTCATTGTGAAGCTCTCCCAAGTGTTTGAATCAGCTTTGCTTGACGGTATTCTCAAGCTTGCGGTCATCCCTGTTGCTTGTGCACCTTTTCCTACCCATTTTCTTCCTTCCAGTCAACTTTGCATTTAATATGCTTTGATACAGCACTCTGTAAACAGCCACCTCTTTCAGTAATGACCCTCTGTGACTTACCCTCTTTGTGGAGGGTGTCAATGATTGTCTTCTGGATAATTGCCAAGTCAGCAGTCTTCGCCATTATTGTGGTTTCAAAGAACAAGAGACCCCAGGAATACATACTGTATTTAATGAAGCTCAAATGTAAATATTATAATATATTGAGATACTGGATTTTTGACTTTCATGAGCTGTAAGCTCTAATCATCAAAATTAAAACAAAACAAAAAAACTTTTGAAATTTTTTACTTTATGTAATGAATCTAGAATATATGAAAGTTTCACTTTTTTAAATAAGTTACAACTGTTTCACGATATTCAAATTTTTTTAGATGCACCTGTAAATATTAAGTAACTATAATGTCTATAATGTAATTCAATATATCTTGAATTATTATTATTATCATTATTATTAATGTTACTACTACTAATAATAATAATAATCAGCTGTCTTAAAAACTATGTAATATATCTTGAATTATGATGATAAAATAATTATTAGGGTTTCTTAAATTATGATGATAATGATGATTATTATTATGACAATGATGATTATGATGAAGAAGATTATGATGGTGATGATTATTGTTGTTGTTGTTGTTGTTATGCTACTACTAACAATAATAATAATTATTATTATTATTATTATTATTTTGCTTAAAACAAAAACAGTGGAGTGTGACTAATTAACTTAGTATAAGATACATTTTCTGAAAACAAGTATATTGTAAAAAATACAAATACTTTTGGGGGGGGGGGTGTTCTTGCTTTAAGAATTTTTAAATGTTTTTATTGGAAAAAGGCAAAAATACTGATCAAGAAAAAAAATGGCAGTGTTCTGGAGTATTCCGAATGAGAGGGTTGTGTATTGGTATGTCACAGTTTTATCATGTATGTGAGACCCGACCGCAGCATGCTGTAACTACAAACATCGTCTGATGCTGGAAGACACTGAAGTAAATACGGCTTATGCAAGACTGTCCGACAGCACATCTCACAATGAGACGCTTGTGACAGGCTGGAAACAGTCAATTCTGTTTCATTCTTTTATTTGCAGCTGTCTTGCGAGTCTGATGTGGAAAAAATAAATTTAAGCAGCAAGTTTCTTTTTGCCATTTTCCTTAACTCCAAGAAAGGGCATGATTTTTCACACAAAATTACTTTCACAGAAGGTAACACTTTCTATTTAAGCAGACTTTCCCCAGTTCCCAAATAGCACAGTTTTTCCCTCTCTGTAGCTACTAAGGCAGGAGCTTGTGGGAGGCGGTTATGTCATGCTCCTCTTGGGGAGTTACCATGCTGCTGGTGTTGTTAGGTAACTGGGGCACAGCCCTGAGCTTCAGTCAACTTCACTGAAAAGAAAAACAGGACTTCAAATCCATCTGTTACATCTGATGATCAGGGCCACGAGTGGAAAACACCGCAGAACCAGCCGCGCCATCAGGCCTGCCTGTTTAACATGTTTATAAATGTGACTTAAGGAACCGCCACTTATAAAATTCCTAATATTCATGCATTTTTTTGGTTTTCAAGGGTCCTGACACCTGGTTATGGGAGCATCAAATGACAAGAATGTACTGAATGTGTAAAAACACAAAACAATGCAGATATGTGTCCGAGAAAGAGAGAAATAAAAGCGAAAGCGTGACACTGTGATTCATCACGAGATTGTCAAGCATGACAGATAATGGCCATCATGACATGGTCACAATGTGAATGTGGAAAGGGGAGGCGGTGTTGAAACATTTGCTTCTGCTTTTGATTTCTGTCCTGAGCTGAGCGTGTCCTGGGTCACTTCCGTCTCCCCCCATCAGCCACAGGACAAAGCAGACTATATATTACACAACATAGCCACAAATTATATCCCATTACTTTTTTTCAAAGCATTAAAAGCACAAATGTTACTTTGTTACGATAATTATTTGATAGAAGCAGAATCTATTTAACCCTGAATTAACATGAATAGTACCGTTTGTCCCCTCTTAGAGTAAAAATGTCCTGTCCCACCTAATGAGGTCTGTAATCAACAATTCAAATTATAAAACATCATAAATCAAAAATTTCATTCAACTTGTATTGGTTTGTATTAATAATAATATTATTAATAATAATCATAGCAACAAAAAATTTTTTTGTTATCATATTATTATTATTAGTAGTAGTAGTAGTAGTAGTATTAAACCAGATAAAATTTGCTAATAGGGTAAGTCAAATAAAGTCGGAGTAGCAGCTTAATTGAGTCACATGTCCCAGAAAGGGTGAAAATTTCTCATTAGTGAAATTTAAAGAGGATTCTGTATTAAATGATGTTTAAAATAACACAAAAACTCAGCCTAAAGAAGAGAAAAAATATGAACTGAAAAAACCTTGAATAATAACATGCTAAATTCGAATAATTTCTTCTTAAAAGGGTTTGTCATGCCACATTTATTGCAAACAGGAGAGACGGCGCTATCAAAGATCAGTGGTGAAGACGACAAGCTCATCAGTCTGTACATTAAACCAATTTCTCTTGGAAATTAGTGAGATTCATGCTCACAGTTTATGTAAGCAGCGTCTCTGCGGCTCCTGTAGGCCCGGCAGTGAGGCCTTTATTTATAGATAACAGGGTAGAAGGGTAAATCAGAGGTCATTAACATTAACAGATCTCCAGTCAGGCTCCAGACACAAAGTGTGGTTTGAGGTTTTAACTTGGATCTCTTTTTAAACCTAATAGAGATATATGTAAAATTCCAAGTTCAATACTGAATTGACAGCTATTGTTAAACATTTCTTGACCACAATTAAACTCTTTTCTTTAAAAAAAAAAGTTTATTTGCAAAAACACAATGAAAAAAAAAAATTTAAAGTTATTGTTGGAGTTTTTGCAAATGAAAAACAAATCTAGGTTACAATGGAAATGAATGGGGCCAACTTGTAAGTGTAAAAATAAACACCGTTTATGCAATGTGATAACATTATTTTAGTGTGAAAGAATCACTAAACTTATGAAATGCAATTAAGTTTTAAAACGTAAAATAATTTTAAAAGAAGAATTTAAAGAAAACACTAAGTTCTGCATAACCTTGTTTTTTGCTTCTCATAACCTTGAGAATGAGGGAGTCAAAATACATTTTTGTGGTAATCAACAAATGCTAGAAGAAAAAAAACTCCAATGCCACGCAACAACGAATTCAGATCGACAAATATTGAATGCGGTCAAAAACAACAAACTGACAAGAATGAGACTTTATTGGATTTATGTGGAGTTTATAACACTAAGATAAAGGGCAGTTTACACATACAATTACAAACAAACGTGATTTGTATGAGCAACATGATTACCTGTACAATATTTCATACATGGTTGGTTTGTTTATTCTCAGTGCATAGGCATTACACAGAGCAACTGTTGCACAGCACAATAGTATCTGAACAGGCTGAAACGGAGTAAGGCTGTTTTCTTAAGAGACTGAAAATATACTGCGTTTACATTACATGAACATAAAAACCCTCTGGGGAGAAGAATGATTTCTAATGGATCATGGCCGAAGTCCAAAGGGCCCCCTGCTGCAAGTCTAGCTGGACGATTTAGTGCACAGTACCACCCCATCTATCCATCCAACCAACCGTCCGCTTGCATGACACGATATCCTACGACAGTTTTTAAAGCGAGTACTTTTTCTTTAACTGTAAACGAGAGGCACTTTGTGGCAACCACAGGCATCATAACAACATATTGCACAAATCAGCTAAGAAAGAGTGACGTGAAACATATACACTGGCACCTTTGAAGACGTTTTGTTTTTCATTAAAGCTGAAAATTAATTTTTCATGCTGCCTGTGAGCTCCACACCCGTGCCACGTACAAGATGTCTGAGGGTCTACGTATAAAGGTACTGTGGCTAAATTGTCATGGGATGGGTCTCATTGCAGAGACAATCTGAGGCTTAAAAGGATAGTTCACCTAAAAATGAACATTCATCATTTACTCCCCCCTCATGCGCTAAAAAAATCTGGTGGTGAAATTGCTAGTAAATATCAAATAACTACAAAGAAATGGCACGTAATTAAATTTGAAATTAAGTATAAAGACTGAAAGAGTATTTTCTTGTCAAATATACTCCATTTTTACAGTGTGTTGTTCCAAACCTGTATTTATCCATATAATAAAATTAAGTGTGGAACCCAACTGACTTTCATTGTGTGGACAAAAACATCTGAAACATTCTTCAAAATATCTTTTTTGTCCATACAGGTTTGGAAAGACACTAGGGTGAGTGTATTTAGGTGAACTATCCCTTTAAATTCAAGTTCATCATGTGATACTCTTCAGTAGAGTCACACATTAAACCGCTAAACATTTAAAACACATCAGCGTACATGTAGAGGGACTATGGGAAATACCTGCAGAGGGTCATTGCCAGAATGTGAACGAATACTTTCATAAATAGTCGCTTTATTCTTTTTTTTTTGTATTTTATGCTTTCTTAAAAAAAAAAAAGAAATTCAGTCAATAAAAACACATTTGATTCTATTGGGATGCACAGAGACAATATTAACGGCTTTCATTTCACCTCTATTCTACTACTTTTGATTGCTGTAAAGCATTTCCAGAAAACAAAAATGACAAAAAACACAAAAAAAATACTGTGGACCGCTGACTGAAACCCTGCAAAGACCTGTAACAGTGCAAATGTCTAGTACAATATGTTGCTCTATTATAGTAGCTTTAAATAAGTCAGTGCTTGGGCAGAATGGTAGGTATCAAAGCAGTAGAAGAGCAAGCATTGTCAACTTCAAGTAAGGCAAAGAATACCTCCCGTGGGCCCTGCCTCCTCCTCTGAGCACAATGAAAACATAACACAAAAATGATTAAGCTTAATTTTGGCAGGTTTTCAGTGATGTGATAAAATGTAAACAAAATGAGAATCCTTGATAGGCTTGCTTTTATTCCTGGATTGGTTAGTGTACAATCTCATAAAGGAAGGCCCAGTCTCCTCCTCATGTCAGGGAAAAGTATTCTTTCTCTAAACGAAGGCAAGATGTACGGTGTGCAGTGGGCTGGTGAGAAGAGTGAAGCCTGAACGTTAACAGTACGAGAAAGGCAGCTTACCCTTAGTGAAGATTCTTGCCCAAGAGACTGAGAAAGTTTGTTTTTTTTTGGTCTGGCCACATCAGCCAGATGTTAAAAAAGATTTGGCATGCTTAAAAGAAAATTATACATTTAAATATTCTCATATATAGGGCTTTAATATTTCTGAAGCAAGCACAAGACTGTGTAAAATCTGTAGCTGCACTATGCTCATTCCAAAGGGAACGAGGCCTGTTTAAGAATAAGGGAAAAAAAAAAAAAACGAACTAGCTAGTGAGGGACATCAAATTGTTAGAAACTAACAACGCACCGCAGTGCATTTGAATGCTTGCACCATGAGGTTCTTTGCTTCAAAATGACTGTACTATACATTGAGAGTTTACTTTAGCAAGCACCATTGCTGGATAAATGATCCAGATTTCATTAGATCATGCACGAGAAGGCATAGGGAGCCAAAAATCTGATGTCTGACACAGCCAGGAAGAAAGTAAAACAATGTAAACGGTGTTGAAATCTAATCAAAACTTAGAAAACAAGAAAAGGGCTTCTCCATGTTGACATGCATTACACGAGATGCTGTGCACCATCAAACCCATTCTGACCAGAGATCACTGTAGTGAACCGTGGCCACAGAGCCCTCAAGCAAGATTGATCTGTATCCCACAACATACTGAAGAGAAATTTTAGGACTGACACTACCTTGAGCTCAAAGCGTGACCCTTTAAGAAGTGAAACAGAAAACAAAAGCATTCTGTGAGAGCTGATTTAAACGAGAGCCAATTTTGAAAGGGAAACTTGTAAATTATATCAATGAAGTGTCACTGAATGTCTGTTTATAGATTAATATCTCATCTGCAGAAGAACGATGGCAATTTCTTCTCCCCAAATAAAATCAAATTGTAAATGACTTTAGAAACTTTTTACAAAAACATTGTATACTATTTATTCAACATGGAAACTGATTCCAATAACATGCACACCTTCGATCGACATTATTGCAACACTGGTTTTCCTGTTGTGTTGTATGTATATTTGCATTAAAAAAAAGAAATAATAATAATAATAATAATACATGGTGGAGCTATACGTTGTGTTTTCTGCCAAGGTGTCATGTAGTTTAGTAGAATCATTACCACCTCCATTCTAGTAGTAGTAATAATGATGAAAGCAGACTAAAAATGGCAAGAGACGCAGTTTCCACTGCACAGCAGAGCCCGACTGACACGTGGTGGCCTTCCAGCAGCATGAGAAGCGTTTCACAGTAGGTAGGACAGACTAAAGGACAGACAAGGGGGCATGAATGTTGATTAAAGCACTGGCCTTGGTTTCAACAGGTTGATGGAGCACTGAATTTCTCCCATAAACAATCTCCCATCCTGACTGGGTTTCCTTTCTCGCGTTACGGCATGAACATGTATTTACATAATAGCTACTGACGCTGTTTTCCACAGAACATCAGTGTTGATACTTCATGGAGCAGGGTGAATGAACAAAAAAAAATTGGTCAGCATTTTTGTCCCTACAACTGGTGGCATTTGTGTGACATGTGTCCTAATTCTGCTTGGGGGAAAAAGGAAAGAAAGAAAAAAAAAATAAAGGGGTGGAAAAAAGTACTTGCTTTCAGTTCATATTCAAGTTTTCTCCTTTATACAATATTACTTATGGTTTCTTTTTTCTTCCCATAAAAATATTTCAAACTTTAGTAATCTGTTCTTCATCATACTGTTCATTTTCAGGGTCCGAGTCTGTTGTGTCCGAATACCGGTAATGGTCCGGTTCATTATCGCTAACATCCGGTGTTACAGATGTAGAAGTGCTGGCCTCTGAGTTGGATGGTTCCTCCACTGGTTTTGTGAAGTACAGCTTCACCTAATGGGGAAGAAAAGCACATTTTAGCCATTTAAACATTTGTAGCTTGGAACATTAAAACTTTTCAGCAATTGGAAGGCGATGAGCAAAAGAGCTTAACACACCTTGAAGTTTGGAGAGAAGTATCTGTTGGCTTTATCCTTATTGGCTTTATCCAAGTTGTTCTTGGTTAAAGTCAGGATTAGATCATCCTTGTCATTCTCTCCTCGTTCCGTGGTTTGGATCCCATCCATTTCCTTCACTAAACCTCCGTTTTCAACCTTCTCCGAGCTCTCCTCTGGTCCAGGGATGAAGAAGGTGTTCACCCAGAAGTGGAACATCTTATCCTGGTTAACAAAACAAATCATATTATAAAATAAGGCTTCATTTACAACTCGTTTTTATTTGTATATCGCTTTCACAATACACATTACTTGAAGTATCAAAGCGGCTTTAGAAGAAATTCATAATGTTAATGTTTATAATAGCCTTATAAATCCACACTGAGCAGTTTAGAGTTGAGTTTACAATGATATAAGCTGAGATTTGCCTTGTAGTATCTGTTCTGACATGAGACTTCAAGACATAATTATTCATCTCAGATACAGCCTGTGGTTTACACCCATCCCTTTCATTAAAGTATTTAAGTCGATATATAATTGAAAAAAAAAGAAAAAGAAATTACTATATGGTTATGTAATATATAATACATTAAACTCAATGTCTAGAAAAAATAACCACATAATGATATATCATTACTGTGATTTTTTTCATACCGCCCAACCCTGGTAGAAGCCATTTTGGTGCTGATGCCAGACTTGCTCATTTGTTATGAATAATCTTATCTTTTGCTTCAATCAAGTAAAAAAAAAAAAAAAGTTACTGTAATAAATTGCGATTAAGTACCTTGTTTGTATTTATTCATTTTCATTTCCCTCCATTTGTAGCATTTAGAGCACATTTATCATTAAATAATCAAAAGAATTTATATTTTCTTTCCAAATCATAATATATGCTATTATATTCCATATACTAAAACATTTAGGTTGAATTTCAAGCATAATTAGCATTATATTGTGATGTATACTGATACTATGATATAAATTATTCATACTGTGATAAGATTTAGGACATACAGCTAACTCTTACCACAAAATTCCATCCCTAAAAAAACTGCATGAAATACTGAAGTAAACATTAACCTTATCCTCACTCTTAACTAACATTACAACACTACAACATTACATTTACTACTATACAGCAATAAAGTAAAGCAATACTGATCTGTAAGAGCACTATGGGCCATCTGGGAACTGACACGTACCTTTTTCATCATCTTGTTCTGCTTGTGAAAGAACTCCACCTTGATGTCTCCACACACAGGCAGCGGCTGTGGAAAATCAAAGTACATGTACTTCTCTTCTCGCCTTGTGTGCGCTGGATTAGACGTATGAATTTTCACCTTAAGCTGGTACACCACAAACTGAGGATCTGCAAAATAAAACAATGTGTATTTGCTCTACCAGCCTTGTGCGCCAAACAAAATGTGAGCTTATGCATATCTGTTAACATAAAACAGAAGAAAAGCATAGAGGAAAACAACAGGATAGAAACAGCAGAAATATTGATACAGAAGAGACAAAATAACAGTGGCACACTAAGGGCCCTATTCTGAGAACAGCTGACCCTGGACCACGCTTCCCATCTCCCTCAGATGAGGCATTACATACGTCCACCCAAAAGTGGTGCTAGGGGCTTACAAGTACATGGCAAACACATTTTACAGAGCAACACTGTCTAGGCTAACAGAACTGAAAATGAGAAACATTTTAGAAAAAGCTGATGTTACCCCAATGCCAATTGGTTTTTCTGAACCCATGCGGAATCTGGTCACTCTTGCTTTTTACAGCAGAATCCCCTTGGAGAAAAAGAAGGAGATTAAAGACTGTCCAGTGGCCTGGCCAGAGCAAGAGCGGGCACTATGACGGGGAGAAACGTTTAAACAGAGCTAAAACACAACACACACTCATGCAACACACAGAGCTAGACCGGGCTGAACTAAAATATTAATGGCCATCAAAGACTCTATGGAGGAAACCATAAGTGCAACACCAGTGGGAAGCCCTTCGGCGATGAGGTACACTCTTAAAAAAAAATACAAACATACAAGTACAAAAATAAAATATAATGGAGGATAAAGTTCCGATTTCACACAGCAGGTTGTCTAAAGCATTATGAATGATCCAGTCCAGAAGCTGTGGACCACGTAGAGCAGGCTTGGTCAGTGTCACCAAGAGTGTGTTCAGAATAGGGCCCGGAGGATGTACAGTCAGAGACAGAGAGACATGGATGCTACAGCGACAAACTCGCACTCCAGGTAAAGAACAGGCATGGAAAATCTTTACACATTCCTGCCACTTTTCTTTGAAGACATCAAGACTAAGTGGCTAAAGCACATATAATACGCCTGGAAGTACATTAGGTCGATCTGGATAAAGGTTAAACATCTAGGTGCATAGAAAAAGGCAGGAGTTTGAATTTGTAGGGAAGAATTTACAGCAGTTGAAGCAAAAAGGAAAGCTGCGAGCAGCCATGAACACTGTGTGTGAAAGCAGCCTCTCAGCACAGTTACGATGAAGAAGTGGGGAGGGGGGGTGAGAAACTTGATTTTCAGTTACAGAGACCCTGTGTACACCTGGTATTAATGTCTGTCGCTAAAATACACGTATAAAATCTTTCACTGAACAGCTACAGAAATTCATGATGTTAATGTTAGTAATACCTTATTGCCCAATTGTCCACATTTAGAGGTTTAGAGCTGGGTAATAGAATAGACAGTTCAACTTGGGTGTGATTTACTATGTGCATCTTACTGAAACAGACCCAGACCTTTGTGACTGGCACATCCTATGTGAAACTGCCACCAGTTAGATATGCATGTGCCCACGTTGCATTTGTATGGTAAATACTAATGCTTTCAAGGGCCTTCAACTCACCTATCCACGACGCACCAACTTAAAATGTAGTTTTTAACATTGCCGGTTACACGTAACTTAAAAAGAAAATAATTCCTAATCACAAGTTGGAAAAGTCCATACTTGTCACAGAATACACATGCAAGATACAAGTAATACCAGGTGTGAACACCAATATGTCTCACCTGAGCACATGAGATTGAATAGCCCGAAACGGACGACAATACAAAGTATAAACAAGTGTCAGAAAGAAGAAAAAAGAAAAAGAAAGAAAGGAGCTCACTTACTGCAGGTCCCCCCACTGAACATAGGCACCGTCTCAAACACCATCTTGTGAAACAGCAAGGCCACTGGTTTGTACTCCAGCTTATTCTTCAGAAGGTAGCTATAGTAGTACACATATCGCCTCTGACTGGGAATAGTCACTCCCTGTGAAACGGCAAACCTGCAGTGTTAATGCAAACGTCTCCTCCTTTGCCTCAACAACACAACACATTTGCATCATACTTCTGTAAAAGGGTGCAGCAGTAGGGTTCCAAAAGTAAAAATCCCACCCCTTTACTCCAAAGGGGAATTGATTTTTAACTATTACTTACAAACCTTTAAAAGTCATCTACAAGGTTATTAATTTAGGTTATATGCTTTTGTTGATACAATCAGCCCACATTATTCTAAATTAATTTTTTAGCAATCCTTTAACATAATTCCTGGTTTAAACAAACTACATGACCCATGATACTGCCAAGAAATCTCAACCAATCAGAGAATCGAAACAAGCAAACCATGCCCAAGGGCTACATAGCACCCACCCACACAAAGCACTGCGAAAGACGTAATAGTCAGTCTCCCTAAGCTCTCAAACTGATTAAATATTTTTGTATACAAATATATAAATTTTTTATACAAATTTTGCAATAAATGTAAAACATTGTTTCTATAAATCAACCAATCATCTTTAAAATCAATAATTTAATATTTCTCCAAGTTTAATTTCATTAGGTCATTTACAATGCTTAAAAGGATTGCAGATCTTTCCCTCAAAGTACACAGTCTTGTACCTTTGCCTTTTTGTTCGATATTCAAATACTTTTTTGCTTCAAATCTATGTTTGTAAGGGTGTGATTCACCTCATAGCTGGTTGGTTTGATTCATGGCATACAACTCTTTAGCAAAGACTTTTTTTTTTTTTTGAGAAAAATACTTCTGGAACAAAGTCCTATAAAAAGTGGATGGGCACCTGTGCACTCCACAGAAGAATACTCGGGGGGGTTATCTACCAGGACTTGACAGGTTCGAAACACATTTGACTATAATATTACGATCATCATTGTAATATACCTCCCTACATCAGTATGGACTTTTAAAATTGAACCTTGTGATTGACATCTCTATACAAAAACTTAAAATTCACAACTTGAAAGAAAAAGAAAAAATATATAAATCACCTTCTTGTCTCTGGTTCTAACTTCACCATAGAAGTCCAGAGCCTCTTGTGCTTTTTTGAATTTGCCTCGGTGTAACAAGTATGCACATATCATGACACCCGTGCGTCCCTTTCCAGCTTTGCAGTGAATGGCAGCCACATGATTGTCATTTTCACTGAGCCACTTATCCAGATCTTCACAGAAAGGTTTAATGAGTTCTAGCTGAGGAGGATTGTGATCCTCAAACGGATACTGTGCAACTGCAAGAGAAAAATAAGAAGTTCATCAAGACCTTCATCATTACCAAACAAAAACTGACATCACACTTACAAAACCATCTGTAAATGGCAGATTTATGAAATCCAAGTATCATACCTCTGCAGTTAAATTTGGCAGTATCATAATGTCTTTCCGCACATCTAAACACAAAGAAACTGATAAGTACAGTACTAAGAACTTTGCATCAATGCCAAAACCAACAGAACATTCACAGCTAAATAACAGACCTATGTGCACTGACAATGCCCTCACAAAGATCAAAAAGCTTGTTTTTCTTTAATGTTCAATTCAACCCGATTGCAGCTTTTCTACTTTTAACAGCAAACTGGAGGAAATGTTCTGGCAGTAAAAGCATTTTATAGAACTGAAGTTGTTTGAAACACACTTACAGATTATATATCTTGTAATGATTTTTATGCTTTGAATCCAGGAATCTGCAGAAAGAGGACAACAATTACTTTCCCAGACAAATCACGGTTAGTTTTGGTTAAAGGAAGAGTTCACACAAAAATTAAAATCCTAAAATTTTTGTTCAGTTTTAAAACACAAAGATTTGTGGAAACCACTGAAGAGATTTCTGTCACTCCATTGAAAATCACTCCAAATTTTTGATGCTTCACAAGGTTCATAAATACATTATAACGGTATGCACCATAATTGATAAGTTCAATCCAAGCTTACATTCACATAGAAACACAGATCAACGCACATACATAAAACATATTGAATAGGCAGTGGTTATTTGCACTAAGTGTAAATAGCGATAGAGGCTATTTTCCCAGTGCAAATATCAACAGATACTATTTAGCCTAAGTGTAAATAGCAATTAGATGGCATTTACACTAATTGAAAATAGTATATTTTCTTAGCGATGGATGATTTTTACACTAAGTGCAAACAACAATGAATTCTATTTACAATAAGTGAAAATAGCAGTATTTGTTTAACGATATGCTATTTACAGTGCAAATAGCTATAGATTCTATTTACACTATGTTAAAATTTTCTGCTATTTATACTACTTAATGCAAATAGTGGCAATTATATGCACCTCAGCATTGTAGTACATTGTAAAACAGTATGCAATAATGTACTGAGTGTAAATGATCGTCACCTTACTGGGCCATTAAAGCCCTCCCTACACCTACCCTAACCGATACTTTATTTTCAACTTTGAATATTTCCTTAATTTTTATTGAAAATAAATGCCTTTCTGATGTGATATGAGATTTGAAAAGGGAGGGAAAAAAAGGCGGTTTTCGTAAAAAAAGACTACGGTACGCGGCTACGCACATTACCATTTACATTACTGGAGCTGAAGTTTGACAGTCGTTTTTTGTAGTGTTGACAAGCCCAATCACACGTTGGTGGGCAAAGTTAGTGTAAATAGCCTCTGCCAACAACGTGGGCTATTTGCACAGTGCAAATAGACACTCCATATTGAACATGGTAAACGGAAGCTCAACGGTAACTGCTCGATGTGTGAGAACCAACCTGATTCTTGCAAAAGCTCAAATGTGCTTGCCTGACATGCGAGAACTAACCTCATTTCTTCTTCCATTTACCATATATGATGTGCTTCATCCATCCAACAATCAATATTCATATACGAATAAAAATCTAAATTAAAATTTTTATTACAAAATTAAAACAAAGTGATCCCGTCTCTTCAGAAATGTTTTTAAACCGCTTGATTCATATAGATTTTTTACAACATTATGAACTTTTTGAAGTGTCAAAGTTTTGGTTGAATGGCAGGACGACAATCTCTTAGGTTTAATTAAAATATCTTCATTTGGATTTAGCATGTGTCTTTCTAGAATGACAAAAGGCTGAAAAAAAGGTTGTGTGGAGAGCTATAGTAGAGAGATGGTTTTGGCATGTTTTATGCAAATGACTAATCTGTGCATGCAGCCGTCAGATGTCAGACAATTATACAATTACATTTATTAGTACATTTTTTTTTTTTTTACAATACAAATAAATATTTGGCAAACAAAATGAGATGACAAAGTCATTCTCAATCACCATTTAATTAACTATGAAAAAGGTCCCTGATTCAACATTCTGACTTTTGTAAACTCTTTTATTCAGAATATAATCTCTCTTAAAACACCTTATAGTGGTAACAATCACAGCAGTCTATTGCTAGATTAAGCTTTAATTTAAAAAGTAATTTAAAGCAGTAGTCCTCATTCTAACTGAAAGAGACACTCTGACTGACAATTTTATGTTAATTTCTACAATGCTGCTTGGGTTAAAGCAAATTTATTGTATAAAGTGCTATGTAAATTAACATGACATAACTGGACTTTACTGGAGTGCAGAACTGCAGAGCTTGGTGTAAACTTCCACATCACTATGAGAACCAACGTCACTAAGGAACTATGGATGACTAGAAAAATGTCTAATGCACTGAATTGTTGGTGGAACTTAAATGTTTTAATATTTTCTGCACAATCAAGGCTAAGATTTACAGTCAAGCGATTAAAAATCACAAATGCATTTATTCGTATGACTATGGAATTGCATATTGAATGACACAGTCTAACACTAGTTACTGAAGGTGACTACCACACTGTAAACTGATAAAGCAGTACATCAGGTCATTTCAGAGGTTCTGGATACGCTGTGTGACAGGCCTATGGCTTTAACTATCAAAGTAGTTTTTCTTGTTTTGCTACAACATGGGTTGCAAATGTTATGAGAGACTTACAGACACAAATATTATACTGACAAAATTTACAAAGAATATAGAAAGCAAATACTTACCGGACTACATCATCTATGTTGTTTCTGTAGACACCCTCAAGTCTTTCAGCAGGAAAGCCCATTGCTATAATGTTAGGATAAATATCTAGATAGCAGAGTTAAGGAAATCTAGACTCTTTCTAGGAAAACTGGTATGGACAGGAGAAAAAAAAAATAAAAAATACAATCATCTGATTAAATATGAACCCATTTATAAAGTCCACTGGCCACGTGTCTTAGACAATTATATCAACCAGTTAAGCATATCCAAAACACAGACAACGTTAGAATACAGAGCAGCTAAATGAAGCCACAAGGAGCAGGAAAACTAACAAACACCAAGCCCCGGTTTCAGTTGAGAACTTACGCATTTCCACTAAAGTAGCGCTTCACTTTTTAGTTGTGCAATGAGAGCTCCGATAACAGCATTCTGGGTAATATAGAACAGATGGCTCTCGCTGTAAGAGACCAATGCATAGACCTCTAACCCAGAGGGCCACACAGGGGCACTAAATAAATCACACTGTGCCTCAGCCCAGCCTGGAATCACTTTCCTTCTTCACCTTTCCACAACGAGTGCATCACTTCTTCAGCCTGACATACACTTTCAGACCTTTATTATCAAAGATGATCTAATCAGACCCTGATATAGCAGATGAACTGGTGGCAAAGCAATTCTATCAATATTAATCAAAACGAGACTTACAATTGTTTAAATCTACTTCAACAATTTAACTCTGGAAAAACAACAAAATATTAAATCTCACATGATCACTTCAATCTGTATACAAACGAGTTAAACAGACCCTTAATTACAATCTCAAAAAAGAAAAAGAAAAGTCCGGACTAGATGACGGTAAACCACGTCTTGTGTTCTCGGATGATGTAGCATGTGGTTCTCACTCCTAAAACAGCAAACTTGACATTTCAGCAAAGAAGAAAAAACTTTTTTTGACAGCTGTATGCATATGAGCTCATCTGTTTTCATGACAATCATAATCAGTTTAAATTATTTTTAAATGATGTCTAAAAAGAAAGTCATAAAACAGTAAAAAGTTAAGAAAGCTAAGAGATGACAAATTCACCTGAATTTAGTAAACACAGATCATAGTGATCTGGTCAAATTCAAGGTGGATATTTAATCAATGACAAAAAATGCATTGCTCTCTTTTAAAAAGCTCCCTATATTAATTGCCAATTACAAAATTTGCTGAAAAATGCATATCACGTATCTAGCTTTCTAAGATATGCGCACAATATTATCTTAATTTAAATCACCATGACCTCTTTGGTCATGGTGAATATGACCATCTCTCTTAAGATAAATGCCATGCATAAACAACGAGCTATAAATACAATGCACTGACATCAATTCGCACATTGGTGTTTTTTTGTGTGTTTGTTTTGTTTATTGTCTTGCGGACATAAAATGATCAACAAACCATATAATGAAAACTGCAAATGTACTGGAAATAAATAAATCAAATAAAATCTAAATCCTAAAAAAAAAAAAAACACCTTATTTGTTGATCACTGTGTAGATCAAGAGCAATAGCTGTGCAGATACAGTAAGGCCAGTTTCTCTATCCAGAAATGCTTTAGGCAAATTTTAGTCTAATCTTGGCTAACTTAACAGAAGTTAAAGAAAAAAATTAAATCTTAAATTTAGTAAAAAATATTTCATGAGGAATGATCATACATTGCCATAGACGGTGTTGCCTCAGTAACATAAAAGGGGCTGAAAGAATTAATATTCTCCTTATTTATCCTTTCAAAACTTCTGTAAGAACAAGGAGTTCTACATTCCTCCTCAACACACTGTGTTGTAAATGCAATGAGTGCATAGCACGATGGAATGCACCACACACCATCTAAGCAGGCAGGGGCTAATCAACGTCCATGCAATCAATTCATTCACAGGCTACTCATGTAATACACTAGCTCTAAAGCAAAACAGCATCCTTGTTTAGTGTAAATACACTTAACATTTCAAATTTCTTGACAAAACATGCACCAAGACCTACCAGATTCCTACTGCCATTGTTATAGCGCTATACAGAGAAATAATTGCACCTCTTCAATGATTGGATCCTGCCCTCTAACTGTCCTTCCAGTTCTGTTTCTTAGTGTTTGCTACACCTGCATTTTTGAATACTACAGGACAACGAATGGGACAGCGAGGTTAACATGACTACAGCTAAACGTCAGGTTTGGTGTTAATGTTCAATATCACTGAATCATGCTGAAATAAAACGAGCAATCAAACCACTTATGCTTTGCATCTGTAAAGATGTAATGCACCTGATCAAAGTCATCACAAAAACAACTACGTACATTCATACAATACCTGTGCCTTTACAAAACGCAAATGACATTGACATATGGCACATAACAGTGAGCAGGCACCAGTGACGTCTCTAAAATGCAGCTCAACAGTGTCTTATTTAACAGGACTGCACGGATCTCTTCCTGCGATTACGAAAAAGGCATACTTCGCATACTAAAGCATTTCCTTTTGTACGCAAGCGTGTGAACTGACTCATTTTTGCTCAATCAAAACTACACCAAATTGACGCGAGATCTATTTTCTGCGAGCAGCTGATGCAATGGCTCTTTGTGTGACACTGCTTGTGCATTTCATCTAATCCAACCCATCGCATTATATAAGCCATCGAGTCCTCTACGCGACGCATCTTTTGTTTTAAAAGCCCAAACTGCAGTTTTCGTGCGAGAAGCCTTTACTTAAAATGAACGCGTTTTGTGTGCTGGATTACAGATTACGTTAGCAGACAATCGATAGATCAGATTATTACATAAGAAGGGAAAATGACATTTTACAACCTAACTGGCGTTGCTAATATTGTAGTTTGCACATGCAACTAGCCCAGAACAACTGTACAGATTAAATGAGTGCGCGTGCAGTCTGTTGATTTTCTGTCTGCTCGTTAATTTGGTTAAATCGAGAATTGACATGAATCTAAACGGCGCTGGCATCGATTTGATCCAGATACAGAAATGTATAAATCTAGATCATGTCAAACTCCAGTCGCCGACTAGGTGCCAGTGCCAATAGTTTGTGCAAAAAATAAAATTAAAAAAATATATTTAAAAATAAACAAACGCTATCTACGATCAAGCGTTAGAGATTTCTCGATTTAGAACAAGATGCAAGCCATTACCTTCACAGCAGACACTGGTTTCTACACAATAGACAGAACAGGGACATCTGATTGATCAAAGAGGATACAGGTCAAGTCCAAGTCGAATCCATCTTCCTGGTATCTATATTTGTTCCGACTGACAAATTCCTTTATGATCGCAGCCATGGCTGTGACAGGAGTCTTTAAGATTTTTAGTGTGAGTGAGAGTATTGTTGCCTTCGGACGATCTGTCAACGTAACGCTCTGCTCGTTTCGCAGTCCCCCTGCTAGCTAGAAAGGAGTCTGCTGTGGATCTCTCATCAAGGGCCTCGCTCCAAACCACCACAGGCCCGGCTTCCAAAATGCCCTCCTCAGCTCAGACGAGCCCCGGGTGAAAAGATAAGCGACGTCCCACGTCTCAAACTGTAGAATTTCTAGTGCACGACAAGTCTCTGTTCGCACCGTAGCCGCCGTGATTGAACGGAAAGGCGGAGAGAGGGTTCTCTCCGTGAGCTTCCACTTCAAGAACGGTTGTCAAAGCCCCGCTCGCGCTCCGTCTAGCCGCTAGCTTCAACGGCTAGCGCGCTAGCTCGTCTACCCATCCTTAAAAAAATAAAAGCCATCGAACCTTGCAACAATCCGCGATGCCCAGGTTCCAACACATGAAATGAAAGGTGACAGCCTCCACCAAGAAATTAAAAAGTCGATATTTAAATGTCGCGTAGGAGCGGTATCACGTCGGGTCCTTTTCCTTCCCTTCTCCTCTGTTAAACTCTCAAACTTCCATCATGGCTTCCCATTGAAAAAAGGTGACGTTCGGCCAACATATTCATACGCCGTGCCAAATAGTTCCACGAATGCAGTATTTTATGAATATACTTATGATTTTTCTTTGTTTCAGTATGTAGACACACACATTATTATACAATATTTAACTGTTATGACATTAAATTATAAAATATATTAACAATTATTTTTTTTAGGTACAGCAAGCGGAAGAATACAGATAAGAGCACAAACGAACTACTTTTTGTTCCAGGGTCACGTGTTCACAGAAATGAGGGAAGTTTCCAATATTTTATATCAGATTTCAAGTCAGTATGTTGGTATTGCACACCAGCATTCTCGTTTCCTTTTTTTTTTTTGAAATAATTATTTATCGGTTTGACATATGATGACTGAAAAAAACAACATGGAATGTATATTTGTGAAAAACTACAGTATACGGGGGAAAATATCAGAATGCGCGTAGTTACCCCCCTCACCAATGCCTCTACTACCGTGCTGCAATAGAAGGCAGGAAATTGCTGAAATGCTTACGCAAGCAGAAAAGTAAGTTACTGCATAATGGCGCAAGCACACCATTTGGTAATTATAAAATAATGATAGAAAATTAATTGCGCCAGCGATTATGCAAATGTACTTTACCATGTAGTAATGTTATTGGCGTGTTCTGTACCATGTGCCCTAATGTGCATTTAGCCCCCAAGAAAGGAAAGTTTCAGATGGCAAATCTTTATTGTACAGCGCCATCTGTCAGAAGAATCTAGAAAGAAAGTTCGTGGATATTACAATGACACATTCTCCATTCTCCAGTTTTTGGAGTACAACCCCTTTCTAAATGTTTTTGAAAAGATCCCTCCTTTTTAAACCTGTAGCAGCCATATTGCCAGGGGCGGATTTAGTGATTTGGGGGCCCTAAACAAATTTCAGGTACGGGGGCCCCAACACAATAACTATATGCTCTTTTACGCCTAACCCTTATTTTGCTCGCTAGCTCTCTCTCTCATTATAGCTATAACTATTATTTATTATAACTATTACCCCTTCACAACTTAAGTAGCCTAAATAATTTGTCAACCTGATGCGATTCTAAAGCCATATTAAGCTACCTTATTTTTTTCGGATCACAACAAAAGACATAAAAAAAATGCTTGCACTTCTTCAATCTTTTTACAAAAAGGATTAAAATGTCATAAAAATTATCCCATGCAACTTGTTCCGTATTCCAAGTGTTCTTAAGACATACAATAGGGTTTGCCGAGAAAAAACCCCAAAAAATGTAACTATTAAGCGAAAATCTCCAGTCATTGCTTTCGTGCATTTATACGCGTGTTTAGTTTATAGTTCATTTGCATTCATAGTTCTCACTTGCGCGCCTAGGAAAAGCACACAAAAGAGTCATTTTGAAACATCAAGGCAAATAAAATTATGACTTGAAACACAATAATTTCTTTACTGAGGTGAATATACAGTCGTGGTCAGAATTATTGGCACCCTTGGTACATATGATCAAAGAAGGCTCTGAAAATAAACCTGCATTATTCCTTTTGATTTTTATTTAAAAAACAAAACCTTTCATTTAACTAAAACAATTGAAAATGGGGGAAAATCTCATTATGAAATAAATGTTTCTCTCAAATACACGTTGGACACAATTATTGGTACCTCTAGAAATTCTTAGTAAAATATCTCTGAAGTATATTCCCATTCATATTTACAATTTTGAGCACTCCAGGGGGGTTATGAACATGAAATTATCCAGCCATGGCTTCCTGTTTCACAGAAATATAAATAGGAGGGAAAACAAAAAAGAAGTCCAAATTCCCTTAATCATCCATCACAATGAGAAAAACCAAATAATATATTTCTGATGTGCAGCAAAAGATAATTGAGCTTCACAAATTAGTGAAGTGGCTTTAAGAAAAGAGCTAGAGCAGTGAAAATTCCCATTTCCACCATCAGGGCAATAAATAAGAATTTCCAATCAACAGAAAATGTTATGAATCTGCCTGGAAGAGGACATGTGTCAACAGTGCCCTCCAAAAGTATTGGAACAGTAAGGCCAATTCCTTTATTTTTTGCTGTAGACTGTAAACATTTGGGTTTGACATCAAAAGATGAATATGAGATGATAGATTAACATTTCAGCTTTTATTTACAGGTATTTTAATCTGGATCTGATACACAACTTAGAAGATAGCACCTTTTGTTTGAACCCACCCATTTTTCATGTTACCAAAAGTATTGGAATATGTGACTGACAGGTGTGTTTTGTTGCCCTGGTGTGCCCTATTAATAGGTTATTCAAACAATAAATAGCACTGAATGTCTGCCCTCAGTTTCAGATCCGTGCAGACTGCATTTATAGTTAGTTAGACGTGTAACCAACATGAAAACCAGAGAGGTGTCTATGGGTGAAAAACGAGCAATTGTGATGCTGAGAGAAGATGAAAAATCAATCAAACCATTGCACAAACACTGGCAATAGCAAGTACAACCATTTGGAATCTCCTGAGGAAGAAAGAAACCACTGGTGTACTAAGTAACACACCTCAAACGGGTAGATCAAGGAAAACATCTGCAGTTGATGACAGAAACATTGTTACAGCTGTAAAGAAAGACCCTAAAACAACTGTTAGTGACATCAGCAACAACCTCCAGAGGGCAGCAGTGAAGGTATCACAATCTACTGTTCGCAGAAGACTTCATGAACTAAAGTACAGAGGCTACACCAGAAGATGCAAACCACTCATTAGCAAGAAGAATAGGAGACGAGCCTCAAAAGTTCTGGGACAAGGTTTTATGGACTGATTTTATGGACCAAAGTGATGGAAAGGCTAAAGTTTGGAGAAAGAAAGGATCTGCTCATGATCCTAAACATACAAGCTCATCTGAAACACAGTGTACACAGGTGTACATTATAGTACACATTACACAAGTAATGTAATGGCTTGGGCTTTCATCGCTTCTGCTGGGACAGGCTCATTAATCTTCATTAATGATGTAACACATGATGGCAGCAGCAAAATTAACTCAGAAGTCTACAGAAGTATTTTGTCTGACAATTTACAGAAAGATGCAACCAAACTGATTGGGAGATCCTTCATCATGCAGCAAGAGTGAAAGAAAGAATGCAAAAGTTTGGTGATGTCAATGGCTCACAGGCTTGATGCAGTTATTGAAAGCAAAGGATTTGCAACTAAATATTAAGTCTTTTTCACTTTAATCTGTTAATTCTATCTGTTCCAATACTTTTGGTAACATGAAAAATGGGTGGGTTCAAACAAAAGGTGCTATCTTCTGAGTTGTGTATCAGATCCAGATGAAAATACCTGTAAATAAAAGATGAAATGTTAATCTCTCATCTCATATTCATCTTTTGATGTCAAACCCAAATGTTTTCAGTCTACAGCAAAAATAAAGGAATTGGCCTTACTGTTCCAATACTTTTGGAGGGCCCTGTATATCGTCCTAATGCACAGTGAGGAGGAGAATTTGAGTGGCCAAAGGCTCTTCAAGGATCACAGCTGGAGAATTGTAGAGAAAGGTTGAGTTTCAGGGTCAGAAAAACTTTTTTAAAAATTGTCAAACAGCCCCTACATCGCCACGTGTTGTTCGGGAGGGTTTCAAGAAAAATTCTCCTAACTCATCTAAAAACAATCTCCAGCATATTCAGTTGTCAGACATGACTGGAACATCAAATGGGACTGGCTTCTATGGTCAGATGAAACTAAAAAATGAGCTTTTTAGCAGCTAACACTCAAGATGGGTTTGGTGCACACAAGGATAATAAAAAGTACCCCATGTGTACAATGAAATATACTGCTTTACTTTTAATATTTCTGCTGGAGGTCCTGGACATCTTGTTTAGATACATGGCATCATGGATTCTATCAAATACCAACAGATAAAAAATCAACAAGTGACTGACTCTGTAAGAAATCTTATAATGGGCCATGTTTGGATCTTCCAATTCTGGATGAAGGAATGGTCTCTGATCTCTTGTCAGGTGTTCTCTAACCTCATCAGGCATTATAGGAGAAAATTTAGAGCAAATAGCAAATAGAGGTTTCAAAAAGTATTGAATAAAAGGGTGCCGTTAATTGTGGCCAATGTGTATTAGAGAAAAACATTTATTTCATAATGATATTTCCTCGCATTTTAAATTCTTATTCTCCAATGAAAAGTTAGATTTTTGTGAATTTTTTAAATAAAAGATCAAAAGGATTAACAATGCAGATTAATTTTCACAGCCTTCTTTTATCATATTTACCAAGGGTGCCAATAATTCTGACCACGACTGTATTTGTTCTGAGACAGTCAAAACAGCTTAGAATGTGTGCAAAGACTGCTCTGTCTATAATCACTAAAAGCTTCCGTTAATAAGCTCTCTGCACAATGAATCTCTTATTTACATCTTATCTACACATTTTTATAATGAGAGGATTCACAAGCTTGCAGAACTCCACACCTGTCAAAAACTCAATACATACTGGTGCATTTGCCAAGTATGTTTTGCGAATATCTAAGGCTTACCTCGCCTATTGGTTAAGTCCACCCCTGCATATTGCGCCAGAACGCTCACCACACACCAGCTTAACTAATATTTCTTTCAATAGTACAATAAAAGATTGTTTTCAAGAATACAATAATTTATTTCAGAGATACTGTATGAAGTAAAGTAAGTGTATTTTTCCTTACCTCTCAGGCAGAGTCAGGTAGGCGGTAGTATGTTTCCAATACATTCTCGTTCTCTCTCAACAATGCTCTAACATCACACGCAGACGGCAATGCAATTGCTAAGCTGCATCCTATCTGCACCTCTTCTGATAGGATGCACCTCTTCTGCTGCACCACTGTAATTTTCTGTGGGTCTCTGGAATTGTCAGTCAGCTGTCAACAAACTTCATTCTGGCCATTGCTTCTCAGTCTAGTCTTAGTATCTTGGGCTTGCCTGAGACCTGGATTCATCCAGAAGACTCTGCAACCCCTGCTGTTCTCTCTAACAACTTCCATTTCTCTCACACCCCCCATCAGGTTGGAAGGATACTGTCTTCTCATTTCTAATAATTGGAAATACTCAACTCACTCTTCCCTATGCAATAAAAAATATTTTGAGTTTCATGCTATTATGGTAACAGCTCTTGTTAAACTCCATATTGTAATGCTTTATCACCTTCCTGGTCATATATAATCTTTATAGAGGAGCTGTATGGGCTGCTGTCCTTAGGGTTGCCACCTTCAGCGAGGCTAAATAAGGGACACCCATTCAAAAAAAAAAAAAAAAAAAAAACCTCCAGAGTGCAATCTACTGTTTTATGACTGTAAGTTATTCTCATCAAATGTTATTGAGCTTTAAATTATGTCATATTTTGCTTTTGAGCCCATTTGGTAGTTTTCACATATGATTTACAGCAGATTTTAATAAATATAAAAAATGTAAAAGGTGTGCATTATAGTTTAGGCTACACCTAGATGAACAGTTTACAGTATGTGTTATGACTGTATGTCATTTTGCTCAAATGCTATTGAGCTTTAAATTTGCATTTGAGCCCATTCGGTAGTGAAAAATAGCATTTTATATGTAAATATTTTTACATATGATTTACAGTATTTTTTTTCTATAGTCTTTGGCCACACCTCACTGATACTGGAATTTGTGTGCTAAAGGAGCCCCGGCCAAGTATTGAGTGCATAAATGAATATACTTTAAAGAACTTGAACTTTTCTGTTTGGTAAATCCTTTTTTTGATTGATTTTAGGAAATATTCTAATATTTATCTAATAAAAAATCTATAAAAATTCAGGGTCACTAGGATACTCAAACCCCTCCTGTTTTTATGTTTTAGATTCTATTGAGTATTTTACCATAATAAAGATAAATAAATAAAAATGATTGGTTAAACATTATTTGTGGTGGGTTGGTGGATTAAATAATTGGAAAAGTCCTGCATTTGCTACACAAATGGTACATAATTGGATACAGATATGTACAATATGACAGTAATTTCATCCAGAATTTGTTGGTGTACAGGAGTCTACTTATCCAAATACAACTCTTTTTATGCAGTGCTTATTGCCATCCAGTAGATATAAAATTTAAGACTTTCTGTGCATACTTCGTGCCTATACCATAAAGAGAACATTCTCCAACAGAATGCATAAAACTGCTAAATTGAAGTAGGTCTGGCATTATTAAAGTTATGGACTTTCTGCCATCAGTAGTTTGGTAGATCATCTAGGATTAACAGTACAACGCGCTTCGCACTCCTATCCAGGTGGTGGTGGTATTGCACCGTTTTCCAGCCGCTAATAAACCATAGAAGAAGACGAAGCAGCAGCAACAGAAGAAGAAAAATGAGGAGGAATCAAATGTGTTAAAAAAAAAGTCCGATCGCTGGAAGTAAATGAATCGTTGGATTAAAAGGAAGCCACTTTTTTAAAAACAATATTTCCAAGACCCAGTAATAAAGAGGGTTCAGGTATGTGATCTGTTTATTTTTTCACAGGAAGGTCACAGGAAAGCTCCAATAACTCTTTAATAAAAATGAAAATGAAACGAAATTGCGCTGACTCCTCACCATAATAAAGGTGACAGATTTGCGTACGCCACGTGTCGGGAATAGGCGGCACTTGTAATTATTATTATTATTTAAACTAATACATGTTCTGTACAGAACGTCGTAATATTTCAAAACATACTGAAATGTAGACGTAACGTTAAATAGGCGCAAATTTTGCCATTGAGCGAACACTGAGTGATTGTTATGTTAATAACAATAAATTGGTGTGGGGCCTGTCCCAATACTTGACCCACACTTGCCTCTTTGCACTTGACCACTTGTCTACTTACATGACGTATTTCCTGTATTTGACCAAGTGTTCGAGTAAAGTGTGTGTAGAACTTTTGATTACCAACACATTACATCAGACAATTATATATATGCAAATAACGTTTTTACAGAGCTTTATTTACACATTCAGACTCAAACTCAGTATTCAAGTAAAGGGCTCCTTAGAACCCCTTAGAGTTTAATGTTTTTATTTTGCAGGTGAATTTAAGAAGATGGTATTGAAAGAGATTCCAACAGACAATATCACTCGCCCTTTGGGCCGGAACGAGGTCATAGGTTTACTCTTTCGCCTCACAATATTTGGTGCCGTCACCTATTTTACAATAAAGTGGATGGTGGATGCTATTGATCCAACAAGAAAACAGAAACTTGAGGCACAAAAACAGGTATGCCTTTTCATTTCAGTAGTTTACAGGATTATGTAGCTTTTTATTTATTTACTTCTATATAGTCCTATCCCCTTTTCATGTAAACTGAATATTGTAATGTAATTGTATTGTATTTTGTTCCATTGTTTGCCACAGGTTTGTTTAATATAATACAAGTTAAGAAGCCTTACTAAGTTGAACTTTTGGCAAAGCATAGCTTCACCAACGGCTGAAATTTAATGTTAAGTTTTATTGCCGCCTCACAGGCAGAGAAACTCATGCGGCAGATTGGAGTGCAGAATGTGAAGCTTTCTGAATATGAGATGAGCATAGCAGCTCATCTTGTGGATCCATTGACTATGCAGGTGAGGAATTATATCACAGTGTGACTTTATTTACCAGTCCTTAATTGTCTCCATCACAGTCTATTTGTATATTTTAAGAGCTTATGCAAGTTATACAAATCATTTATGTGTGTCCACAGATTACGTGGCATGACATTGCAGGTCTGGATGAAGTCATAACTGAATTGAAAGACACTGTTATACTTCCGATCCAGAAGAGACATCTGTTTGAAGGATCTAGGCTTCTTCAGCCACCCAAAGGTAGGCACTAAGATGGAAATGTTTCCTTAAAGGATTAGTTCACTTTTAAAAAAACTTTTGCTGATAATTTACTCACCCCCATGTCATCCAAGATGTCCATGTCTTTCTTTCTTCAGTCGAAAAGAAATTAAGGTTTTTGATGAAAACATTTCTCCATATAATGAACTTCAATGGGACCCAAATGGTTTCAGTGCAGCTTTAAACGATACCAGACGATGAATAAGGGTCTAATCTAGCGAAACGATCGGTCATTTAAAAAATAAATAAAAAAGTTTAAGTTTTATAAGCACAAATGCTCGCCTTGCTCTGTTCTGTGATGCGTGTTCGTGACGTCACGTAATACGCAATGATGTGGAAAAGGTCACGGTTGAGGTAGGCGGAAGTACTGAGTCAGTAGGCTTTTTAATATTAAAACACCCAGGATACGCACACGAAATGGGCATTTTAAACGATAAACTGACACAAAGACATTTGAATATGTGTATATGGTCCTCCTTCCGCACACTTGTAAACACTGACTCGGTACTTCCGCCTAAGTCAACCGTGACCTTTTCAACGTCATTGCGTATTACGTGACGTCATGAACGCGCATCACAGAACAGAGCAAGGCGAGCATTTGTGCTTATAAAACTTAAACTTTTTTATTTATTTTTTAAATGACCGATCGTTTCGCAAGACAAGACCCTTATTCATCGTCTGGTATCGTTTAAAGCCCTTTGAAGCTGCACTGAAACTGTCATTTGGACCTTGAACCGTTTGGGTCCCAATGAAGTCCATTTTATGGAGAAATGTTTTCATCAAAAACCTTAATTTCTTTTCGACTGAAGAAAGAAAGACATGGACATCTTGGATGACATGGGGGTGAGTAAATTATCAGCAAAAGTTTTTTTAAAAGTAAACTAATCCTTTAAAGTGTTCATAACTGAACTCCACACTTCATTCTGAGGTGGTTTTTCTTGTCTTGTTCTCAGGTGTGCTGCTGTATGGGCCTCCAGGCTGTGGAAAAACTCTTATAGCCAAAGCTACTGCCAAAGAGGCTGGATTCCGCTTCATTAACCTGCAGCCTTCAACTCTCACTGACAAGTGGTATGGAGAATCCCAGAAACTAGCTGCAGCCGTGTTTTCGCTGGCCATCAAGTTACAACCTTCTATTATCTTCATCGATGAGATTGGTAAATGTATATTTAGATTTATATGTGTCCCTCATACACCCCTTTATATTGATATACCAGTAGTTATTAATTTTACACTTTGCTATTAATATCTAGATCTGTTTTGAACCTTAATCAGTTCATTTTACTCCTTTAGTCACATAATATGGCAATAAGGTTCTATATATTTGTTATTAGGGCTTTTCACACCCAGTGGTGTATAACGTACCTGAAAGCCATTCTCAAGTAAAAGTACAGATATTATACCAGAAAAGGACTTTGAAGTCACCGTTTAGAATATTACTTGCGTAAAAGTCTTAAAGTATCTGATATTTATTGTATTCAAGTATGAAAAGTACTTTTTTAAATATTAAACGTACTTAAGTACTGAAAGTAAAAGTACAAGTAAATGCAAAATGGAAAAGAAGCATACATGTATATGTGTGTGTGTGTGTATATATATATATATATATATATATATATATATATATATATATACATATACATATATATATATATATATATATATATATATATTACATACACACACACACAATGTTCATACACCGCTTGAGTAGCAAGATTGTTTCAGTTTTAACTCTTTCTTCCATTTTGTATATTTGGGTAAGAATAAGAAGCACTTATCCCTCAAATAACGAGCAATGCACACTCCCTCAAAATTTGCGACATCTGTGGCATTGTGCTGTGTGATAAAACTGCACATTTTAGAGTGGCCTTTTATTGTGGCTAGCCTAAGGCACACCTGTGCTATAATCATACTGTCTAATCAGCATGTTGATATGCCACACCTGTGAGGTGGATGGATTATCTTGGCAAAGGAGAAGTGCTCACTAACACAGATTTAGACAGATTTGTGAACAATATTTGAGAGAAATAGGCCTTTTGTGTACATAGAAAAAGTCTTAGATCTTTGAGTGTCAGTGTCATTGATCAGACGAATGCAGCACACTACATTTTTACATAATGACACTAGCATTGCACATTCTCATTTTATATATTGCTTACAGTACTATCAAGTTTTTCAGAATAGACTTTTCGGACTCTTAAGTGTAAGAAGGAAAGAAAAAAGAAAGGTTTCTTTACACTAATCTATGTGACATCTCAAACTCTGAAATGTTTACATTGTGCTGTGTTTCCATTACTCTGTGGTTTAATTTGTCCCTGGTAAAAAGCAGTGCTAACCCCACTTATAAATTACCAGTGTGAAACACACCATTACCTGAGGTTAAAACCAGGTTTAGAACTACGATAACCCAGGGTTTAGCACAGTGTGAAAAGTCTTCTTTTGAAGTAACTTGTGTTTATCTTTATGGCTTAGATTCCTTTTTGAGGAGTCGTTCAAGTTCAGACCATGAGGCCACCGCCATGATGAAGGCTCAGTTCATGAGCTTATGGGACGGACTGGATACTGACTACAACTGCCAGGTACAATAAACAATTACTGGTTTTGTCAGTGATCCAAGATGCAAATTACTCTTCTTTTTTTGATGTGTTATGATTGATTTCTGAGCAAAGGTCATAATAATGGGAGCCACCAATCGGCCACAAGATCTTGATTCTGCTATACTCCGAAGGATGCCCACAAGATTCCACATCAATCAGCCCGTAAGTCCACGCCAAATATCTTTATAAGGTTTAAATGAAATCTTTCATTTTACTATTGAATCATTAAACTCTGTAGTGCTTTTTATAAATAATTTGTCATGTGTATCTTTAGAATGTCAAGCAGAGGAAAGACATATTAAAACTGATCCTGGAGAATGAGAATGTAAGTATGTTATTAACTGATCTGTATGGCTATTGAAAGTTGCAAGTGCTAAAAGGATAATTTTTCCTTTTATGAAGGTGGAGTCTGCTGTGGACTTTGGTGAAATTGCAAAACAAACTGATGGGTTCTCAGGAAGTGACCTCAGAGAGATGTGCCGAGACGCTGCTCTGCTTTGTGTGCGTGAATTTGTGCGCCAAGAAAGGTAAACAAAGGGCTTCAGACTCAGCACAAAACATCAGGCTTTTTAAAAAAAATCTTTATCTGAAGCTTTGGGCTCTGTTGTCACATTTACATAAACAATTTAAATTTGAATCATTGTGAAACTGATCTGTGCCAGGTCCTTATTAATTCTCCTCCATCCCATGACAGACCTGATGAAGACTTCTTCCGCCCAATCAGGCAGGACGACATGCAGAGGGCAATCGAGAAGATGAGGAAGTCCAAATCTGCAGGAGTGCAAGAGGTGTTTATGCATGTGCCACTGGACTGAATGTGGTGATGCTGTTTTAAAAAGAAGCTAGATTTGGTGTTTTTTTTATTTTATTTGTGGCATATCATCATGTTTTGCAAAAGGGGGAATTCAGGATTTATAAATGTAGAATGGAGTTTTTTTTCCCCTAATGATCTTTTTTTGCACTGTAATTTCCATTCTGTTTTTGCCATTAAATCAATGAGCCTTATTTAAAAAAAAGTTAATCGTGTAAAAACATTCTTAAATAAATTGTCGCTTCAGTGGAGCAGTTTATAAAAGAATGAACGATTCCCATTAAAATTTGTTCTGCTTGTTTAAAAAATAAGGCCCATTGTGTTTGTCTTCATAGGTTTGGTTTGGGTGGTTTTGTTTGTTCTTTAAACCCTGTGAGAGGTTTGTGTAGATGGCAATAGTGTAGTTACTATTTCCAGTTATGTATAAGGCACCTAATTATTTTTTACATCAACAATATGTAACAATTCTGTTTTGTGAGCACAAAAAACAAAATGTGTTCATTAACAGAATTTTTACTTGATCAACTTCACGTTTGTTTTCCAGCAAGTGAATGATTTGATTGAGATGCATTTACGGATTTATAAGCCATTTATTTTAAATAAGATGTTTAAGCGTTGAATTTAGCCCAGAGTAGAGGTTATGTGATGGTGTGTTGTATAGATATTTATTTGCATAACCTTAAATATGCTTGCACAGAATATTTGGGGCCAGTGCCAAGCCGCTGCTGTTAGGTTTGTGCTTGTCTGTCAGGTGTTATTTTTGGGGTTTGAGGGGGCGAAGGAGACTTGAAAATGGAAAGAAAACACATTGTACTGGAGTCTGTGGATTGAACAACCATTTTAGATTGCCAGCAATACAATTGTACAGTTGTATACAAGCATTTTTTGGTTATTAGATTTCCTAATTCACAATAGGGAATAGCTCTTTTCAGTCTAAATGTGTTTAGAAGTCAGAATGTGTTTGAAATGTTTTGTTTATGCTGTAGAAAAATTGGATGACAATGGTTTTGTCTCAATGAAGTTTATTGGAATGACTGCCCGATGCACATTACATCAAATATTGTAAGAAACAACAAAGTGTAAATCTCACAAGTTTGTACAAAAAGTAGAAAGTAGTAAATACATTTCCTGTAAGATAATAAATATGTTTAGGTTGGTCCGCTAAGAAAATGGCAAGACAATAAATATGCTCTTGTTCCTTCATATTGGATTCCTCAAGAGTTTCATGTTTATGCATTCAGCACAAACCTTTCACATTCATGCATCGCTTTTTACAGTAACTCGTTCATTTGGGAATGTAACAATGCCACATTTACATTGAGGCACACTGAAGTGCACTGCAAGACAATATTGTGTTAATGTCAAATACGTCTGTCTGTGGTTATACGCCGCTGCCAGTACTGAACATTTGTTTTTTAATTCTTATAAAGAGTGTTATAGAATTATTCTGTATCTACAATGAGTATAAGATGTTCTTCACTGGTGGAAATACTGCCAAGACAAACACTTATCATATTCCAAATAAAGCTCCAGTTGAGGTAGGCAAAATATTGGTCCTATTACTGTCAGGCATACTTCGATCTGCTTGATCAGACTATAAGTCTATAACAGAACTGAATCAGCAGTAGCTGTGTAGTTTGATCCATCTATGATTTTATACAGGGTGATCTCAGGGAACAACATTTACTGTATTTTAAAGTAATTTGCAGGGCATAAATATAGATAAAATTTATCTAAAAATGTGTAGTAGATATGAGTAATAAAGTTTTTTTTTTTTTAATATTACTACAATTTAGGACTGTAGTATATAATGCATATTTCTATAAACCTATTTCTATCAGTTCTAATGAAATGGATTATATAGAGCTTTGCTGTATGTCTGCATACAGTCCAGTGCCTAGTGTTCACTGGTCTTTCTGTAGAGAACTGTAGTACTCAGCTAGGACCTTCCATGCTTTTAGGGCCATGAAACCATCAGGGGGGTTCTCCCCGCTGCGGGCAAGGCTCCGCATTTTGGTCCCCGAGATGAACTCAAATTCCCCATGTCTGAAAAACAAAAAAGCAATTGACTTGAGCTTCAGTTTCAGTTTCAACAACAGTTCCTGGTGAAGCAGCTGTGAGCTGTGAACAATTCTTGTAAAAATGAGTAAATAGTGTATATACAAATTGATCTAGTGTAGAGATTTTAATACTTATTCCGCATCAAAAATAATGCATAAATTAGCTTCAAAATAAATAAAACGGTAGACAGAGAGGAATATTTTAGGTGTTATTTCACACTAAATAACACTTTATTTAAAGTTAAATGTGAAATTCATAAGAGGTTTTTGTGACAATTCTTCTAGGTGTATTTTAAAATTAATTGTTATAAGTTTAAATGATCAATAAATCATACTAAATCATCAACTAACTATATGTATAGATAGATAGATAGATAGATAGATAGATAGATAGATAGATAGATAGATAGATAGATAGATAGATAGAATCAAACCAAAATTTATTCAGACAACTACAACATTTCTCACATTATCACAGTTTATCTGCAATAGTTTAGAAAGTGGTAATAAAATATGACATGAACTCAGAGTTAAACTGTGTCAGAACAAATTCATCTTGATAATGTCAGATAACTTTGATAGAAAGGTATGGATTGTTGGATTACAATCAACCAAAAATTATTCAGATGTTAAATTTAAGTACACTATTACTTGTGTAAATATCAATGTGGCTCAATGTGTAAATATATTCATTATTACAAATTTTCATGGTCTTTAAACCACTCTAAACATTTAAGTGCAGTCCTGAGGGCTGAAATGAAACATTTGCATACCTTTCCTTGTCATAGAAGTCCATGGCCTTCTTAACTTTGTTGTATGCAGCAACTCTGAAGGGAATAATCTCTAGAGATGTGAGGCCTGGTGCCATGGTCAGCACTTTTGCACCGTGTGTGGGCTCATACAGGTCCTTCTTTGTCTCTGGATGGGGCATACCTGCTGGATCTCGTCCTACAATATAAAAGTTGGCCCCTGCGATCATCCTGGCCCGACAATGCCACTGTACCTGTAAGGACATAACAGATTTTTTTGTGCAATTCAGAATTTGTTCGACTCTATTTGTACTACAAAAGGTCTAAAATGGTTACAGAAACTGTTTTCTGTTTATTAACCTGCCTCTTTTGTTAGAGTAACAAAAGTCTGACCTCTGTAGGCCCAGCATACATCATGGGTGAGGGGAAAATGGCCACAATAGTGTTTTCTGGATCCAGCACTCCTTCATCCAGAACAGCAGTATGCTGTTTCATGCGCCAGTCCAGAGGTACATCATCCTCTTTGGTCCAGCCACCCAGGGGGTGCAGCAACAGCACAGGCTTTTTGTAGCCTCGCTCCAACAGACGACGCTTAGTGTCCTGCATCAGGAGCGCATGGCCGTTGTGCACAGGATTACGCAACTGGAATGCAAAAATGGCATCTGCAAGGGAAAGGCAATTGCAGGAGGTTTTGTCACACTAGCAGGTACCTATGGGAATGACCTTGTATAAAAAAAGTTTAGGTTTAGGGGTAGTGTTACATTTGCTACAGCATCATTATAGTGTGCTCCATCATAATAAGATTAATCTTAGGTAACAGTTTCACTTTTACCTGCTCTCATTTCTTTAAATTTCTGTCTAAGCTCCCGTGGAGTGAGACGGTACTGGTCAAGACCATCATTCCACCTAATTCTCTCAAACACCTCCAGGTCTCCACCAGCCAGCCAATCACCACTCTCCATTACCATCTGTACAAAGCATAAAAGGTGTCATTTCATTAGCTGATTGTATTAGCAAGTATAACATACAACTGTTATAAAAGCAATGGCGGAGAGATGCGTCTTCTCACCTTGATGTATGGATGTTGGGGGCATGTTGTCCCCCACTGCCTGGCACATCTTTCTTCTTTTCGATGCTCATAAAACTCAGGGTTGCGCATGATTGCCACCTTTTGACCTTTGAACTCCAGGATAAAAGCAGCGCAACTGTCCAGCCTCTCTTTGTCGTCTTTGGATACAGGTAGCACAATGGGAACAGACATGTTGATGACTCCACCTAAACATAAAATATTACCTATTATTAATTACTGTTTTTATTATCAATAATAATAATATTATTTCATGTAACGTTTGATGTTATTACATGCTAACTGAATGCATGTAAATTAAAATTATTATGGATTATAATATAACCGATTATTACTATGTCATTAATTAAAATAATATTATATCCACTCATTAAAAACTTTAGAATTGGTAATATTTTTGAAAGCAGTCTCTTATGCTCACCAAGGCTGCATTTATTTGATCAAAATACAATAAAAACAGTAATATTGTGAAATATTATTACAATTTAAATATATTATAAAATAATATATATTATATATTATAAAATATAATATATTATATATGTATATATAAATTATAAATACTGGAAAAGCTGATAAAGCTGGATGGTAAAGCTTAATTGTTAGCAGCCATTACTCCAGTCTTCAGGGTCACACGATCCTTCAGAAATCATTCTATGCTAATCTGGTGCTTAAGAAACATTTCTTATTATTATCAGTGTTGAAAACAGTTGTGCTGCTTAATATTTTTATGATCAGGATTCTTTGATGAATAGAAAGCTCAAAAGAACAGTGTTTATATATGAAATAAAAGTATTTTGTAACACTATAAAATGTCAATTTAATGCATCCTTATTGAATAAAAGTATTAATTTATCTTTGTAAAAACTTGTGAATGGTAGTCTATGTTATTTCTAAAGCTCAGAGTATACATTATTTACCCAAAATTAGAAAAGCTAGAAAAAATGTAGTATCTGATAATGCAAACCTCATTATTTTTCTTAAAATTATGTTAACTGTGAAATTACATGGAAACGCTGTAGAAAAAAATGAAACATTTTGGGGGGTAATGTTTCTGTTAGTGGGCCAACAGTTTAGAAATGTCTTAACCATCAAGCAAAGTTCCAAAATGCAAGACTTGCAGGAATTCCCTCTCCCTCATGAATCCCCTCAGTGGAGTCGCCCAGCCCTCGGATAGAACCTGTACCCACTGCAAATCCAGCTACAGAACCAGAGAGAAACACACAAAAAGAACTTCACATGACAAGACCAACAGTTTGCCACAAAATAACAACAGGAGCACATGGCCTTTGTACACAGGATAATGCAACTGGAATGCAAAAATGGCATCAGTGGGGAAAAGACTCAATTGCAGGTTTTTTTTTTTTTACACTAGCAAGTATTTATAGGGAAAGGGAAGTGGTGTGTGGCCAAGTATGGTGACCCATACTCGGAATTTGTGCTCTGCATTTAACCCATCCAAGTGTATACACAGTAGCGAACATACATCCGGAGCAGTGGGCAGCCAATGCTGCGGTGCTCAGGGTGCAGTTAGGGCTCCCCAGCTGAGCAGTGCCTTGCTCAAGGGTCTCACCTCAGTCGTGGTATTGAGGGTGGAGAGAGTGTTGGTTATTCACTCCCCCCACTTACAATCCCTGCCGGACCTGAGACTCGAACCCACGACCTTTGGGTTACAAGTCCAACTCTCTATCCATTAGGCCACGACTGCCAAGTTCATTAGGCATGAACTTGTGTAAAAAAAAAAAAAAAAAATTAAGCCATAAAATAACAACTATGACTTACTACAGTTCTTTTTTTTTTTAAAGTAGTTATTTTAGTTGCTGTTGCAGGATTGAATTATGCAGTACAGTTCCATTTCCAAAGACCAGGTTACAGTGAAAGGCTTTCTGTTAACTGAACTGTGATGAAATGCCAGTGGTGTAACATACAGGGCGGTTGATTCACACAGCAGGGCATGTGTGTGTTCATGAAGGCTTGCATTACCTCTGTGATGGTTAAAGTGGGGAGTATATTGGCATCACTCAGCACCAGGTCCAGCTTGTTTTCAGGAACAAAGAGCTCATTCACTTCTTCTGTCACACCAGTGGGCACAATATCCTATGATAACGAATCATCTGGTCAGTAATGTTTCAATATCTCCCAACTGAAAACTGACAGTCTGTGAGCTAGCACAAAGAAAGGGACAACTGGCAAAACACAAGGATCCATTTGATGACCAGAAATGAAAGAATGACCCACCTGTTCCTTCAAGAGATCCACTAGCAGCTGAATGCAGTCATTGACAGTGAGCTCTCCAGTCTTCAACACAAGCTCAGGGGCTTCAGGTTTCTCATAGTCAGAGTCTATTCCCGTAAAACCTAGATGGCAAAAAAAAGAGAAAAAAATAAATTTTTCTAGAAACATTCATGGAAATGACATTATTGCCAAATAGCTGCTCTGCATTTTTAAAGGAATAGTTCACCCAAAAATGAAAACTCTGTCATTAATTACTCACTCTCCTGCTGTTCTAAACCCGCAAGACTTTCGTTCATCTTCAGAACACAAATTAAGATATATTTGAAGAAATCCGAGAGCTTTCCGACCCTGCATACACAGCCACGCCTGATGCATTCAAGGCCCAAAAAGGTAGAAAGGATGTCATTAAAATAGTCCAAGTAACATCAGTGCTTCAACCGTAATGTTATGAAGCTACAAGAATACTTTTTGTGTGCAAAGACAATTAAAATTACTTTAATCAACAACAACTTCTACAACAATTTCGTTATTTTTGTCTTCTTTGCACACAAAAAGTTCACGAAGCTTCATAACATAACGGTTGAACCACTGATGTCACATGGACTATTTTAACATTGTCCTTACAGCATTTTTGGGCCTTGAACGTGTCAGTTGCGTTGCTATCTATGCAGGGTCAGAAAGCTCTTAGATTTAAACAAAAATATCTTAATTTATGTTCCGAAGATGAATGAATGTCTTACGGTTTGGAGCAAGATGAGGGCGAGTAATCGATGACAGAATTTTGATTTTTGAGTCCAAAATAAGTCAAGTGTGTGTTTCTAATGTTAACTATTTTCTTCTATCCAAGATAAACATGATGGGCCATCTATAAGCAATGCATCTATAGATTTATTTTCCCAACAAATACCTTTAATCTCTCCAGCACGGGCTTTTTTATAAAGTCCTTTGACATCTCTGCTCTCACACACCTCCAGTGGGGCATTTACAAACACCTCAAAGAACGGCAGACCCGCACGCTCATGGATCTTCCTGGCGTTGTTTCGATCCTGTTGTGAGCACATGTAAAATCATCCTCTTAATCCATCCTGAGATAGGAATTGTTGGAACACATCATGTATATAACCTCTGATGTCATTAAATATCACCCCACCTGTGTAAATGGAGAAATGAAACTAGTGATGCAAACCAGTCCGGCATCAGCAAACAATTTGGCCACCTCAGCAACACGTCGGATGTTCTCTTCCCTGTCTATGGCCGTGAAGCCCAAGTTCTTATTTAGGCCATGTCGAATATTGTCACCATCGAGCGAGTAGCAAGGAATAGCATGAGAAACTAGATATTCCTCCAGAGCAAATCCAATTGTGGTCTTCCCAGCACCAGACAGCCCTGTAGAAAAAAGAAACACTGAAGTAAACTGTGGGAAAAAGATGTGATATTTTATGAAAATTGTGCCTCAGACTGTCTAGCATCTGCCTAACATCTCCTTCTCTATTCCACAGAAGAAAGGAAGTCATTCAGGTCTGAACATTTAGGAGTGAACTATCCTTACTAATTTGTTCAATCTAATTTTCTCACGGACATTTTACTGGAGAAATCCTCACCTGTCAGCCAGACAGTACATCCACGAAATCCACCTCTGGTCCCAACCACTTGGCCACGCTTGCTTCTGCTCACATGGTGAGCCTGGTACACAACATTGGTTGCTCTCTGCAGATCCTATGTACAAAACAAAAAGTAGATATACATGATTTGAAAAGTAAGCATGAGAAAACTTTGCAAGTCATTGCATCATTTCCATCCTTACTGACACTGACATTGTGTTTCTATAGGGACAATGGGTAAGATTCACAAAAGTGTTTGAAAGAATACTTCACCCAAAAATGCTAATTCTGTCATCATTTACTCACCTCTATGTCATTACAAATCTAAAAGAACATCTAAGATCTAGATTCTTACTAAGAAAGTCAACGATCACCAAAGCTTGTTTGGTTTCAAAATATATATTTTCATGTTCCACGGAAGTAAGAAAGTCACACAAGTTTGGAACAATATGAGGGTAAGTAAATGATGACAGAATGTAAATTTTTGGGTGACGCTTTAATTTTAACATCATGAAAAAGTAATGTTAGCATCCCAGAGCCACATCTGACAAAAGAGTAGAATTACATCTTACAAAAGAACACAAATACACAGTTTATTCACACAATTGTGTTCTTGTGGATTATATTCTTGTGTATCTGACTGGGTTATCAAGACTGAGGAGGGAGCAGTTTCAGAAAGAGAACAAGGCCATTCATGCAGGCCCATGCAGAGGTGGCCAGCTGGAGCGGAGCCATCTCTCCCACTCTCTCTTCTCTGCACCAAGGCTCTTTGGATACACAAGAAAACACCAGCTTGATGCAAGTAACCCTGGGGTTTGTTCATTCCCAAAGGTACACAGTGTCTCTTTGACTGAGGATATGCAAAATCTGGCTTCGTAAGGAACTGAATTACTAATGACATTAATCTTACCTGGGATTTGCATAGTTTTATATGGTTAAATTGCAGATCACAAGAAAGCTCTTTATGAAGCTTATTGGCATGCATGCTATGAGTCTGCCATTTATATTATAAGATGGGTGAGTTTTTAATTTATACTGAACAAAACCTCTAAACACATCAAATAAAGTTAAGTCACATTCCAAATCTACACAAGGTGATGAAAAGAATAAAACTAAATCCTAACATCCTGCCACATCACCATAGATATACATTTGAACCATTCGTTCCGCCGAAAACAAACATTTGTGTTATTTTAAGGGGCTGCCACTCCACATTTTTCCAGTAAATTACACGGATGATTAACTCGAGCAACTCTTACTTTGTGTGAATGAAACGCCTTTTAAAATAAACGTTTTTTAATATAAATAAAAAAGTCTGTTGACATTCGTAGTTCCCATCGATGCAACTTTTAAAAGTTCAGCGAGAAAGAAACAAAAGCAAGGAAAAAAGCAAACGTACCGTTCTTTGCTTTTTCATCCCAGACATGATGCAACAAAGCGAACACGGGCCGAGGCTTTCAAAAGACGTGACCGTTGAGAGACTAAAACACTGAGTTAAAGTAAAGTTAGTGGAAGTCAGGATATATTGGACACGTAGCACTAAGCGCTCTTCCTGAAATCCTCCCACCATCGCGCTGCTCACTGACTCTGATTCTCACTTACTTCTCTCAACTCAGCGTGAGACAAAACGGAAGTGCTAAGATACAGATATGAAGAAAATAAAATTGAACTATCATAGCTGCAAACTCTTTTGGTCTTTTTTATTCCATAACACAGGAGTTGACAACCCGTTTTTGCAAACCAAAGATTACATCATCACAACAGCCTGTAAAACACTTGCATTAGTTGATTAAATTAGGCTAATTGTAATAAAAAAAGAAACTCTACACCTTACCTTATTCATATATGTAATGAGATAAATTCTTATTTATTACTATCGATTTTAAACTACCAAAGACACCTTTTTGATTTATCAAATTTAAAGGGGATGATTAGATTGTTATTGTAAAAGTCACAACACATTTTTATAATTTATAATTGTCATTTAATTTTCTAAAGATGTGTTGTTCCACTTATCAATTGTTAACATTTGAATGATAGGATTGACAGTTCTCCATATGCAGTAGTCTGCACATACATATGCTATTAGAGATTGCTTGCTTTGACAGATTATAACAAGTAACATGGCATTGACATTCAGTCCTTGTACATATGAAGTATGTCCACATATTTAAAGATGAATAAACAGACATCTCTTACTTCATTAGGTATTTTTATATTTATTATTTTACAAAAATAGTTAAAATTACAAAAATATATATGTTCTATAAGAGATAAATTCCAACTATCATAAATGAACAGCTGAATGATCAGATAAACAGTTCTTGAAATGCAGTACACATACATACATAAGCTACATAGAGAGATTCCTTGCCTTGTTCGATTATTCACAGAAACATAGCATGGACTTTCAAGCCTTGTTCAGCAAGACAATTTGATATGAATGTGTCCAGCTCCTCCGGATACTCAAACAATCAGAATATTGTATTGTACAGATGTGCTATATACAAATTATGCAAGGGAATGTGGATAAATGTATGATATATTAAAAACATATGTATAATAAATATAAATATGGATAGTTTGGTATTGCACATGTTTTATTGCACAGTGGGGAGAACATTTAACTGTTTGTGAGGTAGATATGGCCTGAGGGACGAAACTGTTTCTGTGTCTGGTCGTTCTGGTGCTCAGAGCTCTGTAGCGTCGACCAGACGGTAACAGTTCAAAGAGGGAGTGTGCTGGATCTGAGGGGTCCAGAGTGATTTTACCAGCCCTTTTGCTCACTCTGGATGAGTACAGTTCTTGGAGAGTGGGGAGGGTTGTACCAATGATTCGCTCAGCAGTCCGGACTACCCTCCGTAGTCTTCTGAGGTCAGATTTGGTAGCTGAGCTGAACCAGACAGTTATTGAAGCGCAGAGGATGGATTCAATGATGGCGGAGTAGAGCTGTTTCAGCAGCTCCTGTGGCAGGTTGGACTTCCTCAGCTGGCGAAGAAAGTACAACCTCTGCTGGGCCTTTTTAACAATAGAGTCAATGTGAGTGTCACACTTCAGGTCCTGAGAGATTAATAAAAAGACATCTCTTGCTTCATCCGATTTGACCCCAGGTATTCATTGATGGCATTTTGTTGATTTTTACTGTCCATCTGGAGTAAGGCAGGCCCTTTCACCTCCCCACAAAATAACTCACGGTGACTCTATATCCAGCACAACACTGGGCCAATGTCTCTTACAAACTTCCACTTTATGTCCTCTTGGCACTCCTGTTAAAAATACAGAATACGTGTGTGTTGGTCCACTAAATATTTGTCATACTAAATAGTATTTACCTCGTCATTTTGCATACAATAATATTTTTGATTTTAAACCACAAAAATCAATCACTTCAGTATCTAGAGAAATACTCCCACCATTCCTCCATACCTTTCTTTACTGTTGAAACAGCAGCATGAACCCCTCATCCAAGCAGAACTGCTCTGCATCAAGCTAGTATGCTTAAATGCGTAGAATGCTGTAAAACATGACAAACAAACCCTGACAATCATTATGTGATCTTTCGATTAATATAGAATAATACAAAGATAATTTGTCATAAACACAGAGTTATCCAGCAATTCATAGTGAAATGATGTGGTTGCTCAACCAAATTACTGTGCAAGGGTACTGTGATCAGTGCTACAAAACTACATGAATGTCACATTTTATTGTTAGCCGTTTCAACACATATATGTTCTACCAAATAAAAAGAACAGCACTTTTAGAGTTCATCCCACTCATTGATGTGAGCATAAGTATTGGGACAGTTGAACATAAGGCAGATATAAAAGATTAAAAGCTATTATTTAGTTGCAGATCCCTTGCACACAATCACAGCAGTGAGTCTGTGACCCATCGACATCACCAGACTCTTGGTCTCATCCTTTGAAATGCTTTTCCCAGCCTTTAATGCAGCCAATTCCAATTGTTGCTTGTTTTGGGGAGTTTCTGCCTTTACTCTCCTCTCCAGCTGGTGAAATTCATGTTCAATCGGATTAAAATCTGGAGATTGACTTGGGCAATCTAAGACTTTCCATTTCTTTGCCCTTATAAATTCCTTGACTGAACTGGCAGGGTGTTTTGGGTCATTGTTTTGACGCGATATGAAGCACTTCCCAATTAATCTGGTGGCATTTTCTTGAATATTGGTAGGCAAGATGGTTTTGTACCCTTCCAAATTCATTCTGCTACTGTCATCATACATTAAGTCATCAGTAAAGTTGAGAGGGCCTGTTTCAGAGACAGCCATACACCATGCCATGACACCACCTCCACCATGCTTTACAGATGAGGATGTATGCTTGGGATCATTGCAGTTCCCTTTTTTTCTCCACATTTTTGCTTTCCTATCACTTAGATAAAGGTTCATCTTTGTCTCATCGGTCCATAAACACAGTTCCAAAACTATTCTGGTTCACCTTTGTGCTTTTTTGGTTTTCTTGCCTTTCTATTTTTGGTGCTGGTCAGAGGTTTGCATCTTGCTGTGTAGCGTCTGTAATTCTGTGTCAAAGTCTGCTGAGGACAGTAGATTGTCAGAGCATCACCCCAGCTTTCTGGAATTTGTTGTTGATTTTACAGACACGTCTTTTAGGATTCATTTTCACAGCTTTTATGATTTGTCTGTCATCAACTACTGTTGTTTTCTCAGCCGATCAGGTCATTGTTGGTTGCTGGTGTCGCTGGTGGTTTCCAAACTCTTGATTTCTCCATGCCCTTTGTTTTTGCTAGAGCTCTAACTGACTTCCTCTTTTCTTTTTGCATCCAAATTGCTTGCTTTTCTCTCAAAGTCAGCTCCCTCATCTTCATCCTGGTTTGTGTGTGTCATCATCGAATGCAAGATTCAGAATACAGAAGTAATGGATATAACTGATACGACACATTCCCTGCTTTTAATATCTGAAGAATTAATGCAACATGACACAGCTGATCACTTAGAAAGACCTGTGAGGCAACTGTTCCAATACTTATGCTCACATCAGATAGAGGGATGAAACTCTAAAAGAGCTGAACTTCTTAGCTGGTAAAACATCTATGTGTTGAATCACCCAATAATAAAATGTGATATTCTGAACTCATATTCATCTTTTAATCATGTTTGTAAATGTCTTGACTCCACAGCCAACAGAGCAATTTTGTCTTTACTGTTCCAATACTTTTGGAGGGCACTGTAAGTGTGAGGGATGAAGTGTGTGTGTATGAGTCAGTGAGATGAGTGTTATAAAAAAATTGCACATTAAGTCAACACTCATTTTATGTTGTAAGAATCAGTGCACTAATAAATATATAGTGCACTAATTTTTATGACATAAAATGAACTCTAACTGAATGTGCAATTTTTTTAATAACCCTTTTTTTTATAATACAACCCTCTTACCTACTCATATACACACTCTATCCCTCTCACATATGTATTTACCTCTCCCCACACACATGATATTTTTATGACACTGATAACAGAACCCTTGCACAGTATCTTGGTTGAGGAACCACATCATTTCCCTTTCTTGCTGGATAACACACTCACATACATACAAACACGCATACATATTTATATGTTACTGATATCTAAGTAATAACGTGCCTGTGTACAGTTCAAAACGCATAAGCATGCTGAACCGTTGTTTACACATGCACACAAACGACGCACACATTCAAGTTGTCCGCGTTTTAAAGGGTAACTAAACCCCTGCTCAGAGCCTAACTCCACCCACTGGTAATATTTGAAAAATTAAACTGCAGTAGCCACCGTTCAACCTGAAGAGGGCAGCACTCAGACGTTTTTACACCACATATTGTAGAATTAAAACACTTTATAACCAAATGTCAAAACATTTATTCGAATCAATGCACAGCACTAATAAAGACACAGTCTTACAGATCATTAACTCAAAAAAAGTTGTTTTAGGGTTTAGTTTTAGGGTTTTTAGTTTAGTCGTCGTAAAGACCAACGTTTTTTTTACTTGCCAACACAGCAAACTTCTTCTTTTTGGCGGTTTGCAAACAATTCGACTTATCTTCTTGTCGATGCTTCTTCCTGTTTCAAAATAAGTATGTGACAGTCTATGATTTGGACACAGGCGTGGCTTGTGACGTCATGCTTGGATATGGGCGGGGTTGGATGTCCACTGCAGGCTGCAGCGAGACCTCCTCAATAAACTGGTGTGTGGTGGGCGTTCTAGCGCAATATGGCCGCTGTCGCATTATACAGGTGGATGCTGCACATTGGTGGTGGTTGAGGAGACCCCCCCCTTCATGTAAAGCGCTTTGAGTACCCAGAAAAGCGCTATATAAATGTAACAAATTATCATAAAAATTTTTGAATGTCTCAGTACTTGATTTGTCTCTCTTTTGCTTTAATGACAGCAGCACTGTAGCAGAACAACTATACAAAGTTGTGTAAAACCTGTTAATCATGTTAAACCTTTATTTTTTTTATTTTCAGTTCCATGTTTTGAATCCCAGGGCCCGGTTTAAAAAAATGTTTAAACTGAATCAGAACAATCCAGGGGTCTGTACCATGAAAGTGGCTTGGCTTTTAGCTGTGTTCATTGCCATAGTAACTTACACTCCATGGCTATGTTCTGAGTTAAAGATCTCAAACTGAAAACGGATCAATCAGATGTGAGCAAAGTGACACGTCTGACACAAAAAAAGTCACTCCCCAAGTTTCTCTTGTTCCAAATTAAAGGTCACTAGTACTAAAAAAAAAATTGTTTGGCCAAAATCAAAAATTTATTAATTTTATATGATTTATATAATTATGATATATATTATTATTAATCCATTACACACAAGCAATTTTAGTTTAAGTTATTATAAATCATTTATTTTAAATTAATGTTAATATATACAGATTGTATATAAATAAGCTGTAGAATCAATAGTTAACGCTTTAAAAATGACTGACCTTACATGTTCGAGTCTCTATCGCTGTATATTTCCAACTATATAAACTAACTTAAGTTTCACTTGTGACTGCACTGATAAAGCAAGACTATTTCTTTAATTTGTCCTCTTTCATGAACAAGTACTGTTTCATTGTAAATGCATTTAAATTCATCATTCTTCAATGTCTTCAACCTTTAGCAAAACCTTTAACCAAGGCTTGTGATTGGCTGTTCGCCAGTGATGTCACACAATCATGTGCATATGCTCCACAAACTCAGAATCAAAGCCTGAGTTGACAAAGAAAGTTGATGATTAGCATCATGGTACCAACAAAACCAGATTGGAGTGGTTTGGTTTTGTCAACTTGAAATCCTGTAAATCTGAATTTGTTCATCTACCATCATGGTACAGGCCCCAGGTTTGGAAATCCCATGTTTTGCTATTGAGGATCAGGTAATCCATTTTACCATCCATTTTTAACATTACATCATTCAGATCCATACACAAATTTTCAAATGCAGATTATCAGTACTCTAAATGGAACTCCATATTACAATGAAGGCTACTAGCTATAAAAGATGAACTACAGTTAGAATAGCCAATGTTGGGTCACTTTGTGTTTTGATTTGAAGAGACAGAAAATTGCAGACTTAATGAATACAAACATCCGCATCCATTTTCAATTTCTTTTAAACAGTCAAGCCTCTCATCTGATTCACAACAAATAAATAAAAACAAACAAAAATACATGCAATAAAATGTTTGGTTCATCTCTTATGATTATGTCATCGTAATTAATAAAAAGTGACTAATGACATTTAAAATTAAATCTATTATTTTACTTTGATATTAACAGCTGTTTGAGTGATTATGTGGACAACAATATATATTTTTTACTTTTATGTACTGAAAAGCTTTATAGATAGCCTACTCTTATTTTATCTGCTTTATCACCGTAACAGTTAAACAAAGCAAGTGTGAAATATAAATGTTTGAATAAATATTTTATTACATTTGGTTCCTGAAAAAATCCAACAAAAAAAATGCTGGGCTTTTTTTTTGGATCAAAGGTATCCCAATCTTACTAAAAAAAAAATTACAACACATACCAAAGGTTTGATCCAGATTAAATCCATGATTTCAGATTTCTTTTTTTTCATTTGAACAACCCATTTCCAAGATTGTATCCAATCTGATGTGGTCTTTGACTTTTATAAAAACCCACCCGGTGAACTACCCACTAGAAAATGCACAGTTATTATTCAAATAAAATATAAAAACTTCCAAGCTTTCTGTTAAATTGCTTTCATTACAAAATGACAAATGATTTGGCACTGTATAACCATAATTCTCTTTGGCAAATAAAACAAGAACAAACATAAATCATTCTTAAAGCACAAATGTCACCCCCCTTTGGCAATTTAGTAATAAATAAAGCAACATATTAAACCTTGAACCACAACATGAAGAAAAAAAATAGAATAAAAAATACAACAAAGATGCAGTCTTTGCAAGTGCACGGTAATTGATCCTTGTAATCCACTACTTAACCTAACTCAAAGTTCAGTGTTCCTGAGGTTTGACTGAGGCACATTACATTCCTTATTAAACTCACAGCCATTAAGGAGCTTTGAGTAATGCTTTCTGACCGTTTCATACAGTGGAGCCGAATGGTTCATGTTGGGAAAGGTTATTAACTTCTCATTGAGAAACAATTGTATTCTGAGTCCATCACTGCATTCGTACAGGACAAAGACTAAGTTTGCAGCATACGGTACAATCTGACTGGAGCGGAATGTGCGGTAGTGCTGCAATGAAAAATTCTCTGCTGTTAAAGGTTTTTCATCCTTAAAGAAGGACATCAAAGATAGCAGAGGCAGCAGGGTTTCACCATGTCCAACCTGGATGCTGGCAGTCTTTTTTACCTCTCCAAATCTGTTAGATTACAGGAGACAGGAAAACCACAAATGAACACAAACATCAGTATGGTCTATGGAGTGTTTTAAGTGGACAAATACACCACGAATGGGATGGGAACCAGTCCACATCTCAGTCTCCTAACCTGTAGTCATTAGCAGCCTTATCAAGACGCTTGAAAATATCATGAAAGAGAGGGCAGCTGGATTTACGGTTGATGTCATGTCCATATCCCCTCTTCCAGTACTGTTTCAGGTCATTTTTGTACTCCAGGACCTAACAAGAGGCAAAAAACATGTTACTGGATAAGAGAACATACAGTTGGTTGCCAAGTTTAATGCGGTTGAGAAACTCAGGAGAACTCTAAACTCAATAAATCTATTTTATGAGCTCAAGTGTAATCTTAAATTCAGAGTATTCCCTAAACTGCAATTTTTATGTAGTTGTCATCACTGCAATAGCAAGGATGTAATAAATGCTGAATAAAAACAGATGTATGACATATCTAATTAATATTTGAATCTTAATACCATTCATTAGATCCACTGAAAATGGAAGTGTTTAATTTCCAACCAGACATACTGTACGTACTTGAGCGTCAGACTCATCCAGCAGATCACACCAGGGGGAGTTCTCTGATTTGATGGCAAACTCATAGGAACACAAAAAGAAAGCTGCCTCTGCCATATCTAGCAACAAATTTGAAATCAAGATTTAGGATTATTGTAATTGACACATTTACCTTTAGCAATTACAGCTGAACAGTCAGACAAATTGTCCATTAATATAAAAAGCAAAATTACCTGGGGTGAATTGATTGTATGGAATCTGAAGGCGATTGGATATTTTCCTCCGTACTGCATCCATTTCTGCTGAAGATTTAAAGCGTTCTACCTCCTTCAAAGCGGTTTTGTTTTTCTCAACACTTTCAACAAATCTCTCGCAATGGTCAAAGAATCTCATGAGTGAATCATCCACATAGTGTTTGTAATCCATATCTATAAAACAAAAAGTGTGGTTACTTGAACAACAGTTACCAAGGACCATTACTTCAACTATAAAGTTTACTGGATTACAGGTAAACCACATCTGGTGCAGAGTTGTTTAAACAGTACACAAAGATTATAATAAACACTTTATAGCAAATATACCAAGGAAATTTCTCATTGTGTTTCAGTGTCTTTATACACTAGCCCTAAAAGTGCTGTAGTCGACTGAGAATTCAGCAATCTACCTTTGTTTACTACCAAGGTGGGGCTCAAAAATATTTGACCCCACTGAATCTATGAGAAAAAAAGTCTACAACTTTAATTTAAATCTGAAAATAAATAAAGTTGTGGTGCTATTTATATGTAAAGGAAAGCACTATGAAGTAAACGTTAATAAAAAATATTTAGGATTTTACTGGAAATCTTCTGGATTTATTGGTCATTAAGTAAGGATCTAAACTTGTGTGAAACATAAAAAGCATATTTGGAGATATGTCCCATTGATTTTCTGTCCATACAACGGAAGTCTGTGGTCACCAAAACTGTTTGGCTACTAACTTAACATCTTCTAAAGTCATACAGGTCATGAATGACATGAGGGTGAGATATAATTTTTATTTCTGGATGAACTATCCCTTTAAGATGTTTAATAAGAGATCAACAAAACATCGAATAAGTAAGGGACACTAAGCCTACCCTGAACATCCCAGAGTCGGTGAAGACCCTCTTGAAAAGCTTCAACACTATCAACACAGCGATGCTTGGAGCTGGTGATGAACTCAATGCGGTTGGCACGGAGATGATCCTCGGAAATCAAAGTGGGGAACGACTGCGCCAGTCTCATAGCCAAATGCCGATGGTCATCGCGCCCTTTCTCCACCAGTCTGCCGTCCATGTCTTCAGTGTACCACATCTTCCATGTCTTAATATCATTTAGCCATGAGGCTGAACCCGACGCGTGAGACACGACCAGATCAAACAATCGCGCGATCTTTTTCACATTTTTGGTGGTTGGATAGCGCGTCCCGTGACGTATAACCGACACCATATGAATGGCACGGCTATCTGGAGAGGGGGGAGCTACCAGTGATTTGTTTACTAACAAAATGTCATCTAATAGATGTGAGTTCACTTCCTCGTACCTGCCTTTTGTTCCAAAGTGATGCGCTATCGCCGGTATAGTTGGCCTGGCAAGTTTAGAGAATGACAAACCAACCATAATGCACAAAGAAATGTTAAGAAAGTTCGCGAGGAAGTAATTTGTTTTCATTTCTGGATGTGCGATACCTGATTCACCTAAAATACCCGTAGCTTGGTCACCTGTTCATTCAATCAGGGTTGCCAGGTCTGCGTAACAAAACCAGTCCAATTGCTACTCAAAAACATAATCGCGTTCCGGGGCATACCTGCGAACTTGGCAACAGAGCATTCACTGGCTAAAAAAATGTGAAGCCAGCATCAAAATCGAGATACAAAACTTTCCGGGTTAAAAGTACTTTTTATTTTATTTTATTGAACATATTGAACAGAATATACATATACAATGGCACCGATAAATGTAAATAAATAAATCTTAAGCAAGTCACATATGCAATATAGATGCAAAGTACCAATAAACATTTTGAGAAAGAAAAGGAGAAAAAAAAGGGGAGGGGTATAAGTAGGGGTCTTTTAAATCCTCTTCAAATAAATCAAGTTTGCCCAAAATTTGCCCAGAATCAACATTATATTATTGAAAAAAATAATTCCTTTTATCATCATAAGGCATCTTTACACAGCAAAGGCGGCACAGAAACCAAATCTGAAGCGGCATAAAACCACGAATATGTGCATTTACACAGACCGTTTAATGCTGTTCTGAAGCGGCATAAATGCATTTACACAGACCGTTTAATGCTGTTCTGAAGCGGCATAAATGCATTTACACAGACCGTTTAATGCTGTTCTGAAGCGGCATAAATGCATTTACACAGACCGTTTAATGCTGTTCTGAAGCGACATAAATGCATTTACACAGACCGTTTAATGCTGTTCTGAAGCGACATAAATGCATTTACACAGACCGTTTAATGCTGTTCTGAAGCGGCATAAATGCATTTACACAGACCGTTTAATGCTGTTCTGAAGCGGCATAAATGCATTTACACAGACCGTTTAATGCTGTTGTGAAGCGACATAAATGCATTTACACAGACCGTTTAATGCTGTTCTGAAGCGGCATAAATGCATTTACACAGACCGTTTAATGCTGTTCTGAAGCGACATAAATGCATTTACACAGACCGTTTAATGCTGTTCTGAAGCGACATAAATGCATTTACACAGACCGTTTAATGCTGTTGTGAAGCGGCATAAATGCATTTACACAGACCGTTTAATGCTGTTGTGAAGCGACATAAATGCATTTACACAGACCGTTTAATGCTGTTGTGAAGCGACATAAATGCATTTACACAGACCGTTTAATGCTGTTCTGAAGCGACATAAATGCATTTACACAGACCGTTTAATGCTGTTGTGAAGCGGCATAAATGCATTTACACAGACCGTTTAATGCTGTTGTGAAGCGGCATAAATGCATTTACACAGGAATTAAAATTGTGGGAAACATACCTTTTAAAATAACTACAATTTTAAAATTAGTTTTAGCAAAAACAAATACTATAAAATTAATAACAAATATAAAAAATAACAAATATTGTAAAACACGAAATAAAAACACGACATTTTAAAATGTAAAAACGTTAAATTTATATTTCCTGCATGTGTTACAGTGTATCGGGCGCTGGACGGTTTGCCACAATGTTAGCTTCTGTGGTATTGACAGTTATTTTCTTTTTCTCAACAAAATTGTTCCAATTGGAAAAAACACGTCACTGCAGCTGCCGTTAGAAGTCCCGGTTGCTATAGAAACAGTCAGGCTCTGAGACGCGCGCTCAGGACTGCGCATGCGCACTGGCTGATCTAGCCTGAGAAATAAGCTTTTTATAACGCTATTTGAGCAAAAGAAACAACATTTATGACACAGTTGTTGTCCGATTTCATTGGTGATTTCAAATATTAAATTTAATCGTAAGCTTAGTGAACCGTTTTCGAGAATTTGTTGTTGCCCCATACAAAGTGATAGGAGCTGCACTTGGATGCCCGAGAGGCGTTTCAAAGATGGCCGCCGAGAGGCATGACTTGTCTTATAGAGACTTGTCTGTGTCAAGCATCTAACCGCATTTACCGGCAAAGCATAGTCAGGGACTATGTCCCCAGATATGATCACATATATCATAAAAAGAGAATGACTTGGCAAAATGTTAAACGAATATAGTAGCCTATTTTGACAAGACGAATAAAATAGCTAATAGGCTATTTTTTGTACAACCTAGGCCTACATCTTTTTCCTCTGTGACACTTTTTCCTATTGTGTTGTAAATGTTAAACGAATTGTATGTATCCTGACAAGACGAATAAAAATAAGAAATAAATGTTGTATTGTACAACATTTTTATTTTCTATGCAACACTTTTTTCCTACTGTGTTGGCAGCAAAATGTTAAACGAATTTTGTGTCTTAAGACACAATTATTTGTTTTACATTTTGCTGTCAATAAATACAAGGCGAATAAAATAACAAATAGCCTACAATTTTGTGCAGACTACACTTTTATTTGTTAGCCTATCTCTCTTTCTTTTAGTAGCGGAAATTAGATTCTGGAAACGAGGTCTAAATTTAGCGGGAACGGTCGGGTCGGGAAGAAAATTATTCTAAGCGGACAGCGGGTGAACAAAGAGTGAATATATCGTGGGAGCGGGTGTCGTGGCACGAGAGGTTGTCTCTCGTCCGGATCTCAGTTGGTGCAATTAGAAAGGCTCAAAACAGCAGAGTTTCAAATGTGGAAGAAAAGACTTTATTATGACAAGATAACAAAGCCGAGAAGCAGCGGCCACATCAACTGCTTCTGAGTTCTGTGAGTGTCAGTACAGAGCATATATATGTTTTTATTGCCCATATTTGGTAGTTCCTGTTTTTCTTATTTGGCCTTGTTCTACTTTACCACATTTAATTACTAGCCTACCTTGTTCAACTTCTAAGGGTGGCGTTCGTCTATATTTGCCATTTTTAAAAAGTAAAAGTTCTTTTTCTACTCCCATTGGTTGGCAGTGCTCCCAGAAGACATTCATCACAGTTGTTTACACGTATTTGTCATATTCTGGAAGTCACCCAAAGTTCCTCGGGTTATTCTAAGTTCACAAGCAGCACCTGTGCCCTTGACCGTCGCTCATCCCTCAAAACATTTTATACTCAGTATGACCAATAGATGGCACTCTAAGACCATTTATCAGTGTTCAGACATCCAGTACAGTAGGATATCACACTTTTGCATAGACTAGTACATGTTTGCATAGAACAGTGCATGGATTACATTTTTAAACATGTCTATTATTTTGAATAAGATAATGTTATAGTGAGTAAACAAAATATACAATATATTCCTCTCTTTGAGACTTACTAAGTCTCACCATCACGTCCATTACCTAGAGTGCAGTTCCATGAGTCCACCCCTCAGTTCATACCCTCTTTCAGCCAGTGTATGGCCTCTCATAACCTCTTATCAAATGGTTTCTTCATGTTACCGCACTCCAGAGGAAGCCAGACCCAAACATCTCCCCTCACCCTTGACTAGAGGAGAGTAAAAGAATCTATCTTCCCATCTAAACATACTTTTGAGGATCAACAATTCAATCATCAATATGTGTGTAAGCATGTGCACAAAATGTTCAAGCCTTGCCCATGGTTGTCATGGTCATGTAGAATATATGAGTGATTAATCAACACATCTAGAAAATTGATTTTAAAACACTGGTTTGTCCCACGCAGCCAGAGGAACTCTAGGCATTTCCGGTAGCCCAGAGCGCTATCTGGTGATGTTATCCTTCGTTGCCAGAGGAGCTTCCTCTAGCCCTATCTGGTGTTGGAGTAGATGGTGGGTTTTTAACCCCCAGTTGAATCTACTCGTGTTGCTAAGCACTGAGGTGCTCGTCGATCCTTCCTTCTTCCTTTCTGACGACATGTTCCAGTGTATACAGCAATCATTGTTATAGTAACTAATGGAATGTTAGTGTAATAGCATAAAAATAAGTATAGAAAAAATACATATTGATCTCTGAAGGCTGGGCTAAATGAATAAACACTGTTATTGCACTCCTGACTTGGGTCAGACCCTCAATCACCTTTCAGATATCAATTAATCCTTCTTTGTCAGTCCCTTTTTCTGGTTGCAATGCCTCATAACATGGACAATGACCTGCTTCAGACCCTTATCGTTCCCTTTTTCTTTCATTAATCACATTATACATTTAAGATTAGCAAATAAATTTCAATAGAAATGAAATATAAATGATATAAGGAGTAAATGACTTCAGGAAGGGGCATATGCCAAAGGAAAATACATAGTACCCCTATCTCTCTCCCTACACTATCCAACACCTCTAATATATCTACAAAAGTGAAAATAAAGAAGTATATAAAAATGAAAAAGGCACCCCTTCCCTACCACTCCGTTGTTCTTTCAGGAAAGGTTTCACAAAATAGTCTCTTCTAGGTCAAAGTCGTCTAGTTCGTCCAGTCCAGGGCCCACAGTGTATCCGTGGGCATATCCAATGTCAACTCCGGTTGGTCTTACTGATATACTTAGCATCTGTTTGGCTGCAGCACTGGCTAGCATGGATCTGATGAAAGGTATAACACAACAAAACAATACAAAAAACACAACAATAGCAATTGCTATTACGATGCCCACCTTAATCAACCACCCTTTCCAAGACCCAAAAATTGAATTTAACCAGTCTCCAATCTGCAGATCTGTTCCAGCATTCAAGGTCACTTCTTCCCTCAGATTTTTCAGTTTATCCATCGCTTGGGTGAACGATCCATCTGGCGCTGTATTATTTGGGATATAGGTACAACAGTCAGAACCAAACATTACACAAACTCCTCCTTTCTCCGCCAACAGCCAATTCAAAGCTTGTCTATTTTGCCATGTCATTTTGCTTGTTGCATCTAATTGTTCTCCAAGAGCACTTAAGGCATCATTGGTGTAATTAATGAACCTCTGCTGATTATAGTAAATGTAATTAATCCATTCAGTGTTTTTGTTGGTGGCTATCCATACAAGTAGAGACTCAAAGCCAGACTTTACCTCATTTCTTGCTTTAAATTTTTCTGGTATTCCTCTAGGTTGGCCAATTGCATCTAAGTACACCTTTGGGTCTGGAGCATACGCTCTCTTTGCTCTGCTTACTTGTGATTTGGGGTTCTTTACACTATCTATGTTTCCCTCAATTATTGTTATTCCTTGCATCAATCTTACTCTGGTACAAATACCTTTCCAATCTTTTGGGAGTGTGGTTTGCAATCTTTTTCCTCCACACATCCAATAATAATCTGCCACTGCTTCTGTTTGATCCATTAGATAATAAATAAAAGGAAAGTGAATTGTAGCTTCTGCACATTTGTCTATTAATCTCACAATTGTCATATTTGTTTTTATAGTCTGATTTAAACACTTCTGGGTCTTGATACATTTCTCTATTTAAATGCCAAATAACTACATAATTTCCCTTTTTTTTTTTTTTTTTTTTTCCAGGTCATTTTTCCCTTTTGTCTTGTTGAAGCACTCAAAGTCTAATGTGCAATCAATTACATAAGCTACGGGGGGTTCAGATAGATACTTGACCAGTATTCCCTGCAAATAAGGAGATCAAAAACCTTAGCGCTTTACCTTTCTAATCACTTTCCCCCTCGCGCATTGGTCAAAACCATGCGCGTCAGAGATCAGGATTATATTAGCAGCACATGAAACACTAGTTAACAGCGTATGTGGATTTGGAACCTCTGCAGGCCAATCCTCCACAATCTCATTTACTGCTCTCAGGTCATGCACCAGACGCCATTTGGATTTATCTGCTTTTGCTACTGGCAATATTGGAGTGTTGCAAGGGCTATTAGTTTCAATTAGTACTCCTGCTGTCATTAACCCTTCAATTGTCTTTTCTATTCCTTCTACAGCCTCTGGTTTCAAAGGGTACTGTATTTTTCTGGGTATTTTAGCTCCAGGTCTAAGTGTTATTCTAATTGGGTTGGCTGACTTTACTAGCCCTACATCAGTATCATGTTGTGACCATAGTTCTGATGGCACTTGCCTCTCCATTTCTCTTATTAATTCAGTCTGTTTTGTTTGATGTTCCTCAACCTTTGGTTTGTTTTCTGTATTTACAATCATTCTAGGACCTCCCATCATTGGAGTTGCACATAAAATTTTAAGATACAGGTTATCTGCTGATTGAAATATTAGAGGATTTTCTGTAACTTCCCACTTACTTTTTTCTGCTTTTTTCATCATGGGGTCTAAGTCTTTGGAAACACAGTCTTTATTTACATACAGAGTAACATGGGGAACTGAGTTAGGCACATCAAACCACTCATCAATGAATTCTTCTCTATCTACCTGCAGAGCTGCGCCTTTTGGTCCTATCACTATATATTGTGACATCATGGGGATGATTAATCCTTTTGTGTCTTTTAGCCACCTTTTTTCAAATTCTGGGTCTTTACTTTCATCATACTTCACAGTACAATGAAATTCAGTTTTTGGTAGACTTGGTTCACAAAGTTGTTCTCTTATGTATCTTCCCCATTTGCTAAGTGTTTTTTCTACGTCTTTATACAAATCCCCTAACCAATATATATTAGCACATGGCTCTTGTGTTTGTTGTAATTCTGTCAGATTCATTTGTCTCACTGCTCTATCATTTATATAAATTCCATCTGGAGTACACCATATTTGCATTTTCAATTTACATATAGCATCCCTACCTAACAGGTTGACAGGTGTATGTTCTGAAACTAAAATTGGTAATCATATTTCTGTGTTTTCTAAGCTTATGCTTACAGGGGTCGTCATAGGAAGTAGCTGAGTCACTCCCGAGAATCCTACTGTCTTTATATATTTTCCAGACATGGGGAGGTGCGAGGCATATCTTGGATTTAAGCATGAGTACGATGCCCCTGTATCGAGCATAAGAGTTATTGGTTTTCCTTCGATATTAACTCGCAACATTGGTTCTTGATCGGCATCCGAAGATATCATTGGAAGTTGGTTCCTCCCCTCAGGATTCTCTGGGCAGCCCTAGTAACCTTGATTAGGACCACGCCACGGGTTGACAGGTCCTTGAGCTCGGGTCTGTATTGGTTGTTGTTCATAACTAACCCCTGTTGTCATCTCATGGTCTTGCATCCAAGGATTGGAGGGACAGTCTCTTTTAAGATGTCCAGGCTGATTGCATCCCCAGCATATTCCTGGTCTCTGTTGATTGTTGTTAAATCTGCCTCTACCACGACCTCCTTGTTGCGGTCTGTTCCAATTCCTGTTGTTTACTTGCTCTGGCTTGAGATATATGACCACTGGCGGTTGCCCTTGTGATGTATTCCCTTGTCCAGCAGATGGCGCCTGTGCTGTTGCAATCTGATTTGCTGGTGCAGCCACATTCATTGGTGCTAGTGGATTAGCTGGCACTGAAGTGTTGACAGGTGCCATAACAGCTGAGGAGTCTTCCTTTTGCACTGCAAGGATCCTTTTCTTTTTGTTCAGGAGCTCTTCAAGTTGCATTTGGGTCAGCTTTCTTTGTAGTTCTTTTTCTTGATTTCTCATCTTCAGTTCTTGCTTATCTGTATACTTCTTCATTTCTTTGTCTTTGCACTTGATGCTGATCTTCCAGTGGCTGTATGTCCTGTAAGGTCAGTATCCCCTCAACCTGTTTGTACTGTTTCCGCTGGACAGGGTAACGTAGACTTGGATGAGACTGCTTTGACTGAAGATGCAGCAATTCATCTGCTTCATGTTGTAGTGATCTCTCTACTTGATCATATTCTTCTCTTGTCATGTTGATAGCTTGCTTGATTTTCTCTCTTGTCCTGTTGCATCTTTCCTCCATCTCAGCCAGTTCTTCCTGTATTGAGTCAGCAGAGGGCGCTCTTCCCTCAGATGATCTTTCAGACTCACTCTCCTCACTTCTCTCACTGTCTCCCCCTGCTGCTGTTTCGTGTTTATAACGTTCTTCCATTTCTTTTAACATTGCTGTAAGCTCACGGTGTGTGAGGGGCTCACCTGATTTCTTTTTCTCCTTGTAGTCTCTGGCCCCCCTTCCTTCAATTCTTGGCTTTTCTTTGTAGGTTGCTCTCTCTTTCTCTCTTCTTGGCTGTGGCGCTGGTGTAGATGTCCACTGCCCCTCCTCCTGTGGCTCCAGCCCCTCCTTCACGACCCTGCAAGCATATTCTTTCTCCCTTCTTTCTAATGACAATGATTCTGGGCAGCTCTGCTCTTCTATCTCTTCGTCTGAGCTTGTTTCATGTACATACCCCTCAAATTCTATGGGCCCTTTTATATCTATTTTTCCCTGTATGATTGGCATCTGATTGACGGCCTGGTCACAGCAAGGAGCATATGGAGGTGGTCTTTCTTCTTTTAATTCACTCTTTTTGTTTCCCTTTTCCGATTTCCATACTTTAATTCCATATTGTTTGAATAAATTCAACACCCCTAATTCTTGTTCCCTTTTTTCATTTCTTTTTCTAGATTTGTCATTGGTCTTGTGATTTTTAATCAGCACTTCCATTTCTTTACACATAGCCACATTAAATGTTCCCTCCACCGGCCACTTGGTGGCCAATTTCTTTGTTCTCTTTGCCCACTTTTTTGAGAGCTCCCCTATTTTTTCTTTACATGCTGGATTTTCAAAGGCTAATTGCTTTACTGGAGTGGACATTGTGAAATTCTTCCCTATTAATTTATTTATTAAATTGTTTTTATCCAATTATTTCTCTCTTTATTAGGTGTTTTACCTCTATAATCCCAGTGGTTTAAAACCTAATAGCTAATCTTCACCAAGTTCATCAGACGAGGACCACTAAAAGTATCCGACCCCTGATTACACCTGGACTTGTACTGGGCTGAGGACTTTATCACCTTTTTTTAAGAAATCTGGTTAGTGTATCTCAAATATTTTAGAATAATCGCAATGTGTTTTCTGGTTAATAACTTAAAAGGTAATCCAAAGCCCTTTGTCTCATTTATCCGAAGATTAGTTTTTGTCCAAATGATGTGTTCCCCCAAGCTGAAAGCTTCAAAACTCCACAGTCTCCTCTCATGTAAGTGAGAGATGACATTCATTTTATGCAAAACCCTTTTATCTTGAATATACTAATGTTCAATCCGTCTGTTGTACACCACATTGGGTTTAAGGGTTCCATATAATCAATCAATAACCTTTTTTCCCGCATTATTAGAAGTTTTCTACCCCTTTTTCCCCTTCTTTTTCCCTCTTTTCTTCTATCTCTGTCATTTTACCCCCCTTTTTCTTATCTTTTTCTAATTTAATTGAGTATCGTTCTCAGCAATCCGCACTGAGACGACTCCGCTTTCTCCTACTTTCCGTGAATCTCCACCCACACGTGACGTATGCACTGAGGCTGCAACCTCTGCTCAATCGTCACTAGTAGGCGTCTCAGAGTTCTGCCAGTCACAAAGAGAGGCTGCGCACTTCCTATCTCTGGTGATCCGAACAGTACTCTGGAAATCCAAATTACTTCCCTTGTCTCAGCTTCCACTCTGAGATGGATGTTATCGAGAATTGTAGCTCCTTTTTCGAGCACTGGCCAGGGTGCCCAATTATTTTTAATATACGGTGCTACAACTGATTCAACTGGAATGTCAATTGCATTTAACTCGGCCCCCATCCAAGGAAGGGCTGCATCCCAAAGTCTGAACAAATTGTATTTCAATTGCCGAATCGTTATGTGTTTCATCACCACATCTTCCCACTTTTTTCCTGGCCATTCAGCTACTTTTTCTCCCAAATTTGTAATCTTAATCAATTTTCTGAAAAAGATATTTTTCTTGTATTCTGTCAATTTCTGTTCATGCCCATAGAGATCAATAAAGCTGGATTCCAACCAAAAATGATTGCGAATACCTTGTGTCTGTACCAATACTGCCTGAAACTGATTTTCTTGTTCAGTGTCAGGGTCATTCGAATCGATGTGTTTTATTTTTTCTGTCCGCTTCATGTCTCCGTATGGGCAAACTCAGAATAACAGAATCTCTCTCTCCCTCTCCTTCCTTTTCGCACACACACACACACACACACTGCTCGAGCACTTCACACACACACACACTCTTTATCAGTCCACACACACAGAAAGCCTCAGCCCCCACCCTCGCGGGTCCCTTCTTCTCTCCCTGGCGCAACAATGGGAAGACAGGCGCTCAGATTGCCTTTTCAATTCTTTTTCTTTTTATCAACAATTTAGTTTCACAATTTGGATCACAGCGTCGACACTGTGGAGAATGCCCAAACAAACGACACAACCAATTTTTTGGGGTGTTTCTAGTTCTTTCAATTTTCAATAATCCGTTAAAATATTCCATTCAATACAATATGATCTTTTTCAAATCTTAACGTGATTTTTCTCTGCAGTTTTATCAAATAACCGTGCACTTGTAATTTTAGACAAACATATATTGCTCAAGTGTACCAACACTTACATATAACATACAACATATAACGAACAAAGACTAACGGTTTCGTTTAGAAACGATCTGTCCGAGCAGTCACCCTCTATCCCAGGGCCGGTAACCACAGATCTCAACGCCTCTCAACTAGGCGTTTGCCGGCATTCAGCGTCCCTCTTAACTAGACGCTCACACTTCTAGCCCTTCTTCACTAGGCTTTTTCACTACTACTTTATATTGGCACCATCTGTGCTCTTTTAACTAATGGGCGTATTCTTTAACATGTGAAACTCATCAATCTTATATGCACCTGTTTTACTTTAATATTTTAAATTCGTTGATTGGTGAGGCCCCATCCTTAAAACACCATCACAGGCTCAATCCCAGTCAACAACGCAAACAATCTTTTTATCCAATATATATATAAGCAAAACTAGCTTACCTGAGGCCTCGTTAATTTTCTGATTGTTTGCGTGTCAACCCAGGCTCTCCTGCAACGGTCCTCCAGGACGCCGGGGCCCCAGTCCAATCCTGCCGACAACGCCAAGCTATGTCGTGGCACGAGAGGTTGTCTCTCGTCCGGATCTCAGTTGGTGCAATTAGAAAGGCTCAAAACAGCAGAGTTTCAAATGTGGAAGAAAAGACTTTATTATGACAAGATAACAAAGCCGAGAAGCAGCGGCCACATCAACTGCTTCTGAGTTCTGTGAGTGTCAGTACAGAGCATATATATGTTTTTATTGCCCATATTTGGTAGTTCCTGTTTTTCTTATTTGGCCTTGTTCTACTTTACCACATTTAATTACTAGCCTACCTTGTTCAACTTCTAAGGGTGGCGTTCGTCTATATTTGCCATTTTTAAAAAGTAAAAGTTCTTTTTCTACTCCCATTGGTTGGCAGTGCTCCCAGAAGACATTCATCACAGTTGTTTACACGTATTTGTCATATTCTGGAAGTCACCCAAAGTTCCTCGGGTTATTCTAAGTTCACAAGCAGCACCTGTGCCCTTGACCGTCGCTCATCCCTCAAAACATTTTATACTCAGTATGACCAATAGATGGCACTCTAAGACCATTTATCAGTGTTCAGACATCCAGTACAGTAGGATATCACACTTTTGCATAGACTAGTACATGTTTGCATAGAACAGTGCATGGATTACATTTTTAAACATGTCTATTATTTTGAATAAGATAATGTTATAGTGAGTAAACAAAATATACAATACGGGTGGGTGCGGAAAACAACCTCAAGGGAGCGGGACTAAAAAAAAACACTACCTCGAACTGACAGGCGTCCTTTGAAGAATCAGAATCTGAATCAGAATTAGCTTTATTGGACAGGTATGTTTACACATACGAGGAGTTTGTTGTAGTGACAGAAGCTCCACAGTGCAACAGAAAGACAGCAACAGGACAGGACACAGGTAATAAAATAATAATATACAAATAGGCAATGTACAAAATAGCAAAAACACAATATATAATATAGACAATCATGTGTGTACAGGTCTGATATGTGCAAATTTTAAATGAAAAAAATAAGTATGTGTGGTAAATTTGGTGGTAAATAATGTATAATAGAGTTGTGTATTCCACGTTTACTGTCAAGTGTTCATGAGATGGATTGCGTGAGGGGAAGAAACTGTTCCTGTGTCTGGTCGTTCTGGTTCTCAGAGCTCTGTAGCGTCGACCAGACGTGTGCTGGATCTGAGGGGTCCAGAGTGATTTTACCAGCCCTTTTGCTCACTCTGGATAAGTACAGTTCTTGGAGAGTGGGAAGGGTTGTACCATTGATTCACTCATCAGTCCGGACTACCCTCCGTAGTCTTCTATTGAAAAAAAAATATTGACTATTGAAGTGACATACGCCCGAGACTCGAACCCACAATCTTTGGATTACGAGTCCGACTCTCTAACCATTAGGCCACGACTTCCCAAGATTCTAAATTCTGAGGTCAGATTTGGTAGCTGAGCTGAACCAAACAGTTATAGAAGTGCAGAGGATGGATTCAATGATGGCAGAGTACTGTTTCAGCAAGTCCTGTGGCAGGTTGAACTTCCTCAGCTGGCGAAGGAAGTACAACCTCTGCTGGGCCTTTTTAACAATGTCAGTGTGTCAATGTGAGTGTCACACTTCAAGTCCTGAGAAATTGTGGTGCCCAGGAATCTGAATGTCTCCACTGCAGTCACAGTGCTGTTCATGATGGTGAGTGGGGGAAGAGCAGGGGGGTTTCTCCTGAAGTCCACAATCATCTACACAGTTTTGAGCGTGTTGAGCTCCAGGTTGTTAAGACTGCACCAGACAGCCAGCTCCTTAACCGCCTGTCTGTAAGCAGACTTTTCACCGTCCTGGATGAGGCTAATCAGTGTGGTGTCGTCTGCAGACTTAAGGAGCTTGACAGAGGGGTCTTTAGATGTGCAGTCGTTGGTGTAGAGGGAGAAGAGATGTGGGGAGAGAACGCAGCCCTGAGGAGCTCCAGTGCTGATGGTGCAGGTGCTCAATGAGAATTTTCCCAGCCTCACTAGCTGCTGCCTGTCTGTCACGAAGCTGGTGATCCACTGATAGACGGAGGTGGGGGCGGAGAGCTGTGTCAGTTTATTCTGAAGGATGATGGTGTTAAAAGCGGAGCTGAAGTCTACGAACAGAATCCTCACATAAGTCCCTGATCTGTCCAGATGCTGCAGGATGAAGTGCAGACCCATGTTGACTGCATCATCCACAGACCTGTTTGGTCTGTAGGCAAACTGCAGGGGGTCCAGTAAGGGTCCAGTGGAGGCCTTCAGATAAGCCAAAACCAGTCTTTCAAATGATTTCATGGCCACAGATGTTAGAGCCACAGGTCTGTAGTCATTAAGTCCAGTAATTTTGGGTTTCTTTGGGACAGGGATGATGGTGTAGCGTTTGAAGCCTGAGGGGACTTCGCACAGCTCCAGTGATCTGTTGAAGATCTGTGTGAAGATGGGAGCCAGCTGGTCAGCACAGGTTTTTAGGCAGGCTGGTGACAGACCGTCTGGGCCTGGTGCGTTCCTTCTTTTGTTCTTTCTGAATACCTGGCACACGTCATCTTCACTGATCTAAATTGTAGGTGTGAGGGAGAGGGGGGTTGCTGGAGGTGTGAATGGTTGTATGGAGAGGTGTTCAGGGCAGGTGTGGGGTGTTTTTTCAAACCTGCAGTAGAACTCATTCAGGTCATCTGCCAGTTGTTGATTCTCCACATTGCTGGGGATGGTATCTTGTAACTGGTGATATGTTTAATACCTTTCCACACTGAAGCAGAATTACTGGAAGAGAATTTGTTCTTTAGCTTGCCAGAATAATTCCTCTTTGCCACTCTGATCTCCTTTTCCAGTGTGTATTTGGCCTGTTTATACAAGCCTTTATCCCCCTTTCTGTAAGCATCTTCTTTGACCTGACGGAGCTGTTGACCATTTTTGCAGTGAACCATTTGACAACCTTTGGGTTGTCATGACAACAACGCTGCTTTTTTCGCGTTTCATTTACACTGAATCAAAACGGTGTATGCTTTTATGCGGCATTGCGCCTTTACACTGAATTCTGAGCAGAAACGGACCCGCTTTAGAGCAGCCTTAAATCGGCTGTGTAAAGATGCCTTAATAGCATTCCAAACATAATGTGTTTTCAAACAAAATTGGTCAGTGACTGAATTTTTGTCTCCAACCAATAAGACATATGAAGAGTTTATTTGCAAAAACAGATTACTCCGTTTTTTTTTCTGTTATCATATTTTTTTTGATATAATAAAAATGTTTTTCTTTTTCTTGTTCTTTGATAATGTAAACGTACTTTGCTCTCTTTTTGTTCAATGAAAGTGTTATTGTCACGTTTCACCGGAGCAAGGAGCGAGGAAACACGGAGAATTGCAACAGCCAGGTTTATTTAGATCCAAAACATTGAACATGGAGCTTGGGGTATCGACGAACAATACAGGACATGGGAGACTGGGAGACACAGGGCTTAAGAACACAGGGAAATCAACGAGGAAGAACAGAAAAAGGTGTGGGGCAATCAAACACAGGGCTAGGGACTAATCAACTAATGAACATGGAACGAGGACAGGAACGGGAAGGCCAAATATGGACACGAGAGGAGGGGGAAACAAGACACAGGACTGACATAACGCCCCCCCTCCGGAAGGCGTGTCCTCACGCCAAACACCATCTAATGGGTAGGGGGGGTGGGAGCTCTGGAGGCCTCCAGGGAGCAGGGGGCAGGGCTACCGGCCTCCAGGCCATGGCGGGTCAGGGGACTCGGGAGGCCACGGCCTTACTTCTTCGGGCCGCCCGAGGGGTTCTGTGGCCTTGGTCCTTGGCCCGGCCACACAGGCTTGGGGTATCAACGAACAATACAGGACATGGGAGACTGGGAGACACAGGGCTTAAGAACAGAGGGAAATCAACGAGGAAGAACAGAAACAGGTGCGGGGCAATCAAACACAGGGCTAGGGACTAATCAACTAATGAACATGGAACGAGGACAGGAACGGGAAGGCCAAATATGGACACAAGAGGAGGGGGAAACAAGACACAGGACTGACAGTTATAGGCTAATTAGTAACTTATTTGGGTATGACACCCAAATCTGGTACTTAAGTAAAAAGACGGGCTTTTATGTGTAGTTAATAGATTACAGTATTGGGCTACTTTGCCCATCGCCCATTATAGATCAACTAACATAATCTATAAAGGTGCAAAATGCATGTACTTACACATATTTAGAGAATCGAGATATTTGATTATATATTTTGGGGATATATTGAATAAAAATAAAAACAATTTAATAAAACCCCTGCTGAAAAAAACAATAGACACCATTACAAAATTAGTAATGGTTTTACTGGTTATAATGGGACTCATATTGGTTTTACTGGAAACTGTAATGAACCCTGTCGGACTCTACTGGTAATTGGTTGACTTCTATTGGTGGCTTGTTAAAACCAATAAATCCTAATGGAATATGTCCCAAAACACACTACAGAAAACCATTTTTTAACGGTTAAAAGTTGATGATTTGGAATGTTTGTAATGGTATTTGTAGTGGAAACCATTAAACGTTTCTGTTATGTTTTCATTAGGGACATAAGCCTATATCAGTTATACAGTGGTATTGTGGCTGCTATGTCTACGCCCAAGCTTTTTGAAAATTGTTAAAAACGCAGTTATCTGTTTTTGCAAATTAACTCTTCATATTTTCCCAGAAAATTCTGGAATGGTTTAAAAGGCAAGGCAAGGCAAGGCAAGTTTATTTATATAGCACATTTCATACACAGTGGTAATTCAAAGTGCTTTACATAAAAGAAAGTGAAATAGACATTAAAAATCAATAAAAACATGGAAATAAAAATAATAAAAACAAGGAATTTTAAAATGATATAGAAATTGATTTAAAATAAATTTAAAGAAAATTATTATACTTAAAATTCATTGCAGTCAGTTCGGACATATAGCACAGTGCTCATTCAACAAATGCACAGTTAAACAGATGAGTTTTGAGTCTTGATTTAAATGTGGCTAATGTTTTAGCACATCTGATCTCTTCTGGAAGCTGGTTCTAACTGCGGGCCGCATAATAGCTAAAAGCAGACTCCCCTTGTTTTGTGTGAACCCTTGGTATTTCTAACTGACTCGATCCTAATGATCTGAGTGGTCTGTCCGTTTATATTCAGTGAGCATATCAGCAATATATTTAGGTCCTGGGCCATTGAGTGACTTATAAACAAGTAAAAGAACTTTAAAATCAATCCTAAATGTAACTGGAAGCCAGTGTAAGGACCTGAGGACTGGTGTGATATGCTCAGATTTTCTGGTTCTAGTCAGAATCCTGGCAGCAGCATTCTGGATGAGCTGCAGTTGTCTAATGGTCTTCTTGGGAAGGCCGGTGAGGAGACCATTACAGTAATCCACCCTGCTGGTGATAAAGTTTCTCCAAGTCTTGACTGGAAACAAAACATCTATTTCTTGCAATGTTTTTGAGATTATAGTATGCTGATTTAGTTACTGCTTTGACATGACTACTGAAACTAAGGTCTGTCTCCAGAATCACCCCAAGATTTCTGACTTGATTTTTAGTTGTTTGACCCCTAGAGTCAAGGTATGCATTCACCTTGAGAACTTCATCTTTGTTTCCAAATGCAATGACTTCAGTTTTCTCCTTGTTTAACTGAAGAAAGTTCTGGCACATCCAACTGTTCATTTCATCAATGCATTGGCAGAGGGAGTCAATGGGGCTGTAGTCATTTGGAGATAAGGCTAGGTAAATCTGGGTATCATCAGCATAGCAATTTGGTTCTTCCTCATTATCTGACTTAGTGGGAGCATATACAGGCTAAACAAGAGCGGTGCAAGAATTGAGCCTTGTGGGACTCCACATGTCATGGCCGTCCACTTAGACTTATGCTCTCCTATACTCACATAATAACCTCTCCCTTCTAAGTATGACCTGAACCATTTGAGTGCCATCCCAGAAAGCCCGACCCAGTTTTCCAGTCTCTCTAGAAGTATGTTATGATGGACAGTGTCAAACGCAGCACTAAGATCTAGTAGTACCAGCAGCACTGATATTTTGCCAGAATCAGAAAAGACCTTACTGATTGCTCTAATGTCTAATGATCTCTCAGTGATTGATTTCAAACACATTACTGCTTTTCATGGTTTGCACATATTTGTAAGAGAATACATTTTACGTGGGATATATTTAAAAAGTTAATTATGTTCATAGCCAACGTGTTTTGTATACGCTAGATCAGGGATCCTTAAATCTGGACCATTCCTGCAGAGTTTAGCTCTAACCCTAATCAAACACACCTGAGCTGCTAATCAGAGTCTTCAAGATCATTAGAAAATCACTATAGGTGAGTTTGATCAGGGTTGAAGCTAAACCTCCAGGGAAAGATTTGAGGAACCCTGCGCTAGATGGACATGCCTTTTTGTCCATTCAACTCTGCGGCTTTGCAGTTAGTGTGCATGCATCTCGTGCAAATCCACTAACCGCATCTCACGTTTTTCAAAGCAAAACGTGTTCTGTGTGAACTGGCCCATAAAGCCTTGATGTGTGCAGTTTTGTTTTGAATAAACAATGGATTTATAGCTATAAGCTGTTAAAGATGTTTATGACCGAATTCTGGCTTGCAATCATTGTTCAATTCATTGTTTCATACAAATTAAAGTGAATTTGTTGTTGTTTTTTTGATTGTTTGATAATTTTGTCTTACAATAATTTGGTCAATAGAGGGAATGGTTGAGCCTGATAACGCATGTTAGGTCATTCACAATCAGCAGAATCTCATCCCATAAATTAGGAATATGTTAATTATTCATACAGGAATGTTGTACTGCATAAATGCAAACAAGACTAATTTACCTAAAGATTATTACTAAGGCTATAGTAATCAAAAAGAGTCGATAGACTACATGAAGGTAAACACATCGACTTTATGAATAATAACTGTGCTATGGTCAGTGACAAATAATATCTTACTTGTTTGTAAAATTATAAGTTAAATAAGATACATTTAGCATGTGCTGTGCTAGCTGTTGATTTGACTGAAGAAAAAAAAAAGATTACTAAGAAACAAATATACGATTAATTTTCAGGGCCACAATGCCATTAGTTGGAACAACTTTTAATTGTTTAAATAATCAACTTATTTGTGTTTATGCCACAAATTAAGTTCTTCTAACACAATGTATATTTTATGAAATAATTAGAAGTCTTCGTAACTCAAAATGATCAATGCATTGCGTTAGTTTATTTATTTATTTATTTTTGTAACTTTTGTATAGTAAGTAACTTCTGGGCTAATTGTAAACGTTTTGCACACAAATAAATTAATATTATTTTTGAAATGTGTTTAAAATAATGTGCACACACGGATTGAAGACATTTTACTTTGGTTATTTAAGTTGTTTTTGTGTTTTGGTTCATGAGCACTGTCATGAGATCAGGGGCCCGTTTCAGAAAGGAGGTTAAGTGAAAACTCTGAGTATGTTAACCCTGAAATCAGGGAAACTCTGGGTTTTCGGTTTCAAAATGGGAGGTTTGTCAAACCCGAGAAAGCAGGGTAAGTCAAGCCCGTTTCTGAAAGAGAGGTAACTTATATTCCGAGTCAGTTACCGTAGTAATTTACTCTGTGAACCTAACCTGGTCGGGAGCAGGTTTTCTTCGGTAAATCCAGAGTTTCTTTCGGTCTCCTCCCCCTTTTTATAGTGTTAGCGAAGTTTAAATACCTTATTCATTCATTCACACTGCAAAATAGATTTTCTTACTAAGTATTTTTGTCTTATTTCAAGTACAAATATAAAAAAATTCTTAATATGCATCTTATATAATTGTCTATATTTAGTCTTTTTTCCTGGGGGATTTTCCTTTTAAGTGCCTTTTACATAAAACAAGTAAAATTGTCCGCCATAGGGTAAGAAAAATAATCTTAATGCAAACGGAAACAAGAATACTTTTAATTTCTTACCCTATTGGAAGATAATTTGCAAAATAAGAAAAATGCACTTCATGCAGAGTTCATTATAGGTCCGCTGTATGCAGATTCTAAGGAAAGTGTGCATCCCTCTCACACTCATTCTGAGAATTTTTTCCTGGGCACAAAGCCGTCAAAGAGGGGTTTCACAGGACTGTAAGTCAGTGGTATAAAAATTGGTTTAAATGAGGCTGATCTGATAAATGATGTTCACTTGATAACATCATTCTGTGACGTCTGGAAATAACCCAATAATCCGAATTTCCTTCAGGACTTCCAGTGTGGAAGCTTGAATGCACTGATGACAAGCATATCCCCACCATCACCCCTTCTGAAAATAAAACCGATTACTTTATGGAATGGAAGGATGCCAGATGGAAGGGTAGTATAAGCCATAACCACCACCACAGCTGTTAAATAAACAAATTAGTCACAATTTTTTGGTCATCTTTATTTCCTAATACAAAAGAAAAAGTTATTTTTATAAGTTACTTTTGGATTTTAGAAATCTTCCAATACTTGACCATCTCCTCTTCATCTGTCAGTGGTGCAGGTGCAGGTTTTCCCCCCTTTTTGGGAGCCTCTGCCTTCTTGCTGTCGACAAGTCAGTAGTTAATTTTATTACTGTAATTAAGAAATGTAACAGGTTGGATTAGAGAACATTTAATTATGTGAAAAAAGCTGCAGCGCATTGAAATAGACACTGAATTATATTTAATGTCAAAAGTCATGTAGCCAACACCCATGAACCTTTCATGTTTAAAGCTTTACCTTGATTTAATTGTGTTTTTATACTTTTATATAGTTTTTTAGCTGCTGCCACGTTCTTGTTTTTTTTTTTTTGTTTTTTTGTGATCATGAGATACCATTAAAATGAATTTTAGTTCAATAATTTATAGTTTTCACCTCTGATATTATAAAAGTTATTAAGTTATTGGCAGTTATTAAGAATTAAAGTTATGCATTGACGGAAGTACGCACGCTGATGTCTTTTTGGCGGGAGCTGTTGCCATGGTGAATCGTAATTTCGGCGCTCCGCTGATCATGACTTTTCGTGCACGCGCTTAACTCAGAGTCAACCTACTCAGAGTTGAGTAAACTAACTCAGTTCAGCTGTTTTGTAACCGAAAACTCAGAGTTTCCTGTCTCAGAGTAAGTCAACTCTGAGTTCATGTTTAAACTCAGAGTTGGTTGAACCTCCTTATTGAAACGGGCCCCAGATGAGCCATCAAAACTGCCATGCCAGTAGGTGTACGTATAAAGTCCAAGACAACTGGATTTAAAAAAAAATAAAAAATCTTCCTCTTGAGAGTTTGCTGGCCAGTCAAGCACAGTAACACCATGGTCATTGAACCAGTTTTTGGCAGTGTGGGCAGGTGCCAAGTCCTGCTGGAAAATTAAATCAGCATCTCCATAGAGCTTGTCAGCAGAAGCATGAAGTGCTCTAAAATTTCCTGGTAGATGGCTGTGTTGACAGTGGACCAACACCAGCAGATGACATGGCACCCCAAATCATCACTGACTGTGGAAACTTCACACTGGGCTTCAAGCAACATGGATTCTGTGCCTCTCCAGTCTTCCTCCAGACTCTGGGACCTTGATTTCCAAATGAAATGCAAAATTTACTTTCATCTGAAAATAGGACTTTGGACCACTGAGCAACAGTCCAGTTCTTTTTCTCCACAGCCCAGGTAAGATGCTTCTGAAGATGTTTCTGGTTCAGAAGTGGCTTGGTAGCCCTTTTCCTGAAGACGTCTGAGCGAGTCCAGCTTCAGTCCACTCCTCGTGAAGCTCTCCCAAGTGTTTGAATCAGCTTTGCTTGACAGTATTCTCAAGCTCGCGGTCATCCCTGTTGCTTGTGCACCTTTTCCTATCCAAATTCTTCCTTCCAGTCAACTTTGCATTTAATATGCTTTGATACAGCACTCTGTGAACAGCCACACCTTTCAGTAATAACCCTCTGTGACTTACCCTCTTTGTGGAGGGGGTCAATGTTCATCTTCTGGATCATTGCCAAGTCAGCAGTGTTCCCGATTATTGTGGTTTCAAAACAAGAGATACCCGGAATTTATAGGCTACTGTGGAGATGGTGTTTAATGAAACTCAAATATAAATAAGCTATTCTAATATATTGAGATCCTGGATTTTGACTTTCATGAGCTGTAAGCTCTAATCATCAAAATTAAAACAAAAAACTTTTGAAATGTCTTACTTTACATGTCATGAATGTAATATATATTTATGAAAGTTTCACTTTTTGAAATAAGTTACAAAACAATGTTCTAGTGAAGTTTTTCACAATATGTTTTTAGATGTACCGGTATGTCTGTATTGACTAGCGTCTGTATACAGTATTCGTAGACTTTGCTCTTTGCTGGATGAATCTCTTCATATCCGCTAGGATTATCACTGAACTTCAGAAATGCTGCGAGCGCGCGGCTCCTTACATGCCTGTTAGATGACGTAATCAAATGACGCGTCTAGTTGTAGTTCCACAGTTGCCATAGAAACGGAATGGTTACTACAAGAATGGCAATTATATGGCAAATTAGTGCAATACACCATTTAAGAATCGACTTATAAGCTTTAAAAGATTTCATAACAAAAGAAAAGTGTAGCTAAATTAATGTATTTACTAAATTTGATTCTTTAGTAAGAACTGAATGTTAAGTTTGATTAATAAAATATTGTTAATTATGTGGATGTGCATTTTAAGCAGTAAAGATGCATATCGTATTTGCATCATTTACCACGCTTTAATGTTATGTGTTATGTCATCCTTGTTCTCTGACATAATGTCTATTAAAACTAATTTTGTTGATAATTCACAAAAAACATACATAACGTTATATGTATTACAAGGCATATATAGCAATATAGAGTTAAAATAATTAAAACTATAAAACATTGAAATAACTATACAAACTAATATGATAAAAAAACTATATAGACATTTAAAAATATATATATATATATATCAAAAACACAACAATATTACTAAAACGTAAACTGAAATGGAACATAAAATAAAAACATTCAAAATATTAATAAAAACTACAAAAATATCTCAATACTAAAATAACACTGCAATAAAGTGATGCACAAGGTTTACAGTAAAACAATAATTAAATGGCTTATTCCAGAAGACAGTAAGAAACATGAAGCAACAAGTTATAGGCAGGAATAACAAATATTATTTCACAGACAAATGTTTAAGTATTATTTGTTTTATTTAGAGTATATTTCTAAATAGATATGGTGAAAATTGCACCGCTTGTGCTGAAAGAGCTAAACACCAACTAATTCAAACCCTGAGTGGATCATAAGTGCTGTGGACAGCATGCAGAATTGATTCAGGTGACACTTGAGCAATGTAGCCAGGCAACTTTTTTTAGCAATGTTACATGGGCATTTTCCAGTTGAGAATGGCCAACAAATTTCTATCTGGGTACTTTAGATTGGTTGTGGGATATGTGTCTCACCTGGTTGTCCATTGACTGCAAAATTGCTCAAAAAGCTGCTTCATGTATCATCACCTTTACAGTGCATGTGTATAGCAGGTAGTCGGGACTGAGGTGCATTATGAGATTGAATGAGTGCATTCAATAATGTTCACCATGGGTGTCCCCTCAAATTGTGCCCATAAGGGTACAGGGGGCAATTTTGGACACAGCCTAGTAATCCTGAAGACCTTCATTAGCTTGTTATGGTTAGAGTTTATTAGAGTTGGAACTAAACTCTTTAGGAAAGTGTATCTCAAGGGCCAGACTTGCCCGCTCCTGACCAAAAGCTTTTGCTTTAAGAATACTCCAAACCAGCACAGCCCTGAAACTAAATTCTCTGCTTTAAAATGAACCTGATGCATTTATGTAGACTCACCAGTAGATGGAGTGAGAGACATGTCAATGTTGTCATGATGCTTCTAAAGCCCAGATCCCTTATTTGACTGGAGTCATCAAAAACTGATTTGTCAAGTAATTTTTTAAAGGGATGAATCTTCCTAATATAGAAAAAGTTACTCAGTGCAGTTTTAATGTGTGTGGTCACTCACTGCTCATTTTGTTTATTGAAACATAAATAGACTTCAGTTCACTTTAAATAGCCTAATGCTTAAAAAAAATATTTTGTAATAATTGTTAACGTTTTGTTTTAATACCAGCATGGATTCAGATGTTAAAACTGTATGAGCTCTATTCTTAAAAATATATATTTTTCTACATAAACTTGCTTTATGTTTTGTTCATAGTGTGCACTGAGGCATCCACAGCAAAGAGCTCCTCTTCCTTGTTGTCCACACAAACACAAACAGCCAAGACAAGAAGGAAAGATGCCATGACAAGGAACTCAGGAATGGTAGCTGGTTCTGTGGCTATGAGAGAAACATTTCAGCAGCCAAAAAACCTCTGGTGCAATGGTGACAAGAAACTGCCTTGACAGGAACCACTGGAGCAGAATTGGTAGGAACTTCTGGGTTGACTGGAGCTGCCAAAAAAAGAAGCTCTGGGACTGGAGAACATGAAACGAGGCCTTTGGAAATGAGGCGGCACGCCATGGACAACCAGGGTGCTCTGGGACCCAGTCGGATGTCTTGAACCTCAAGGAAGCTCTGCTACAACGGTCGCCAACACCAGATTAATTATAATTAATAAATATATATTATAATAGAACTCTAAATATATATTTTCCTTATTCTCTCTCTGTCTGTAGCTCATTGAAAGTGATCATTTGCTTGACATGGTTGATTTTCTTCCCACAGCCACATGTGGGCACTTTTTACATCTTTTGGTATCTGACAGGCTATTACTACAGGAGTGTAGTAGAATTGCCTGAAAAGCTGTTATAATCTTAGGAACTATAAAAGATAATGTTGTCCAGTGTGTTGGTATCTGACAACTGATTCTAAACTTAATGCTTTTTGCTTTTGAATGACGTTTACCAGAGTGTCCCTTGTTTGTTTTTCATTTGTTTTCAGTATATGTCATGTTTTTGGCTATGAAAATTTCGGAAATTACAATTGCTACTACTACTAATAAAAACCATTTCATAATTGAGATAAAGGTGATGAAGATGTCTCTTAATAGTCTTTCATCAACTGCTGCTTATCCACCACTTTAGTTTTAAGACCTTCCTTACTCTTACATTGTGGAATACCATGCTAACTGCTACAGCTACAAAAATGTTTTTGTTTTTTTTTGCTGAGGGAGCAGAGAATTAAATAAATGACCCAAACAGTTTCACAAACAAATTGAGCTACATTGTTGAAAACACCACAGAAAATAGAACATGCTTGTAAAAAATGTTGTTTAGTGTAACTAGATGATCCGCATCACTGTTGATATCACCCATGTTTATATCAAACTCTTGTGAGTTGAGCATATGGACTTTCAGCATTGTTTAAACACAGAAATTGAATGCAAGGATTTGGTTAATGTAAACAAATCTCAAAATACATTTGTATCTCAAAATACAGGTGTAAATACTGCTTAAACAAGCAACCTAAAAGTATTAAAGCAGTTATGAGTTAAAATAGTAATACTTTAGTACATACTGCTGAAAGAGACTGTATTTATATGTACCATTAGAGAATATCCGAAGGTACTTGAAACTACTACCATACTTCTACCATAGGACGCAAGCTGGTAATAAACAGCAGAATGCAAAATCAAGCTTATAACAAAGGGAACAACATTCAATATCACATGGATGTTCACATTTAAACCAATGCTATCATGAAAAGCCATAAGACAGTGTCTCACTAATTTTAATTTTGGCACCACTGTATGTGGGGTCTTTATGTAAGCATCTATGAAGTTTATGTCCATGCTATCAGCTTCTACCAGCAAACAAGTGCAAGTGGCTTCCAGAGGATATGCAGTGACATTGTCTTGCTCTTAAACCTGCTGGTCTATAAAAGTTAAAACAATTTTGCACTGTACGTGGGATTGTCCACAGGTGCAGGAGTTTTGGAAAGAGGTTGTTATGATAAGATAAGATGGTATCTGTAAATGTATTGCAGCACTCGGAAACTTAGTGAAATATGTATAATACAAGCAAAGTGTCTAATAGCCATGTATTGGAAGAAAGTAGAAAAACCACCCATTGTACAGTGGATCAACAACATGTCCTTTTGTTTGTCAATGGAAAGAATTACATATATTCTGAAAAGTAAAGTGTCTTTATTTGAAAATATTTGGAAACCTTTTATATCCTTTATTTCGTGTTCAGATTTTTGTAATATAATGAAGGAGGGATAAAGATCAAAGAATCAAATTACTTGATTCTGTTATCACCTTCAGCCACAATTTATTATTAAGCTGTCTGTCATTTATTCATTTAATGTTTTTACTAAATTACCCCTTTTTGTTTTATGATTTGTAGGTTTGACTAGTATCCCCAACTTCTCTTATTGTGTGGTGTTTTGAACTGTCCTGTGCTTTTTTCTTTCTTCCCTTTCTTTATGTTAATTGTTGTTTTTCTTTTAGTATCATTAATAGATAGATTTAACCCATTTTTTTCTGTATACCGTGTTGGCAAAATTCGTTAATTCTCAATAAACAAATTGTTCAAAAAAAGTGGGACAATATAAGATTTTTTTTTTTATTAAATATATTATACTCTGTTTCTTTTGTTTTCATTCAATGGCTTTCCTTCATATAATGCTAAACATAGAAATTGAGTCTCTCTCTCTCTGTCTCTCTGTAATATATGAATGAATGGATGGTTTGTCATTATTATTATCTGGTGGTGTACATCATATCAGTGCAAAAATGTATTGCTTAAGTAAACTTAAGTAAGTTTCATACTATTCTACAGATCCCAGATTTACACTCTATTGTTGACTGGCTTAACAGGTTCTCTACAAACAACCTGTAGCCCGCTGTTTTGACAAGAGATTGACATTAATTAGTCAATTCGGCACTAGAGCTGTATTATTGAATCAAATGCATCTTTGTTTGGTCTAAGAGTGAACTGGGTGTTACAAGTGAAGTTCATGGGAGAGTTTTTTTGCCCTCGAAAAAAGGGAAAATGCAAACAACATTCTCTTCTTGAGCTTCAGCGGATATCTGTTTCCCACACAGGATGTCATTCCCACCCTGAAGCCCCTGTTTTCCCTGCACCTACTTCATAGTCTTTCCCTCACGCACAGGGCCTGGCTGTGTGCTGCGGTCACAGAACATTACATTCTGCTCTTTTGATTTCCTCATATCCAGTTATACCTTACATAACATCCTCAGATGGGATCATTTAAATATTTTAAATGTCAGTTTTAGAGACGCAGAGACAAAACTCTCTCAGTTTCATGGGACTGAGGGAGTCTAAGTTCATTTGACTGAATGATGCCATCAGCAAAATACAAAACCTGTTTGCTGTGAAGTACTGGGGCATTTAAATCCATGCAAATGAAGTGAAACATCAGAGGATGTTTTTGTTTCAAAGCGACAATGACTTTCTTGAGCTTTTGAATGGATTTTGCATGATTCTTTGGAAAGCCGCAAAACATATTGCACTCAAGATGGAATTCGTGACACACAAGTTAAGGTCATTTTGGAGGGATAATGACCTCATCTTACCTGGAAAATAGTCTGACTAATACTGGCTGACATGTGGTGTCCGGAGAAACAGGCAAGTTCCTGTACACTGTACAGTCTCTGTAGGAACCATGGGATTCTCCACCCTAATGCTGACATCTTTCATATAAAGTTCAGGATATTGCATATTACCTCATTAGGCCTGTTTCCAGGTCTCTTATATTCAGTATAACTTATTATAATATATACATCAATGAAGAAATAATGATACATGCTTTATCTTGTCAGCCAAGAACAGGAAACGGAGGCTACAATTCGCACAGGCTCACCAAAATTGGACAATAGAAGATTAGAAAAATGTTGCCTGGTCTGATGAGTCTCGATTTCTGCTGCGACATTCAGATGGGTCAGAATTTGGCGTAAAGAACATGAAAGCATGGATCCATCCTGCCTTGTCTCAACGGTTCAGGCTAGTGGTGGTGGTGTAATGGTGTGGGGGATATTTTCTTGGCACACTTTGGGCCCCTTAGTACCAATTGAGCATTGTTTAAACGCCACAGCCTACCTGAGTATTGTTGCTGACCATGTCCATACCTTTACGACTACAGTGTACCCATATGGCTACTTCCAGCAGGATTAATGCACCATGTCACAAAGCTCAAATCATCTTAGATTGGTTTCATGAACATGACAATGAGTTCACTTTACTCAAATGGCTTCCACAGTCACCAGATCTCAATCCAACAGAGCACCTTTGGGATGTGGTGGAACGGGAGATTCTCATCATGGATGTGCAGCCGACAAATCTGTAGCAACTGCGTGATGCTATCATGTCAATATGGACCAAAATCTCAGAGGAATGTTTCCAACACCTTGTTGAATCTATGCCACAAAGAATTAAGGCAGTTCTGAAGGCAAAAGGGGGTCCAACCCGGTACTAGCAAGGTGTCCAATAAAGTGGCCAGTGAGTGTATAATTACAAAGTAATCAAAACACGCTTTATACTTTTTTTATTTATTAATTTTTTTCATGCTTTTCATGTTTTTCTCAGCTAACACCAACAGCCTGCATTAGAAATAGGACATTACAATGAATTCTGTCGGATTTTTATTTTAATATTTTCATTTTATTCTTCTGATCTACGACTTATTTAGAATAGGTAAAGACCAGGATGCAATCACTCAGGATCGGTCATATATTCGTAGAGTATGGTGGTGGGCGGAGCCTCTGTTTGTTGGCTAAATGAAGCTGTTTCTTCTCACTAGTCGTTCTATGGATGAAGGCGAATGGGAGCTGGCGGAGAGCGGTCTGCATATTAATTTATTTCACCAGGATTTATGTTCATCTATGCAGCAATTTATGGATTATGCGAATGACATTTAGAGCCGCTCCTGAACTGGGTTACGATGAGCTCAGTGTGTATGATTTAGTAATTTTGTGTTTCACAGACCGGTGTTATATTATTAGGGTAGTAATTTAAGACTAGGACGTTATTTACATCAAGTCTCTTCGCAGAATGAACATGGATGAAGACAACCGAGGTAGGTTTCTGTTTTATTCGCAAGCACAAACAGCTGTCAGTCTCTGGTTTGTCTCCAAACCTACCTAGGCGGCATTTTTGAGCGTAACAGGCGCGTGCAGTTGGTTCTGAACGCGCTTTGATGCCCAGCACTAGATAGACAGCTCACTCAGTTTGGTCACTGTGAAGGATATTTCATCAATCATCAGCACTGAACGGGGAGGAAAAAAATAAACTTTAATGTGACATTTTTCTTACTTTTAATCAGCGATTGGATGAGAGAAATGACTTTATTTACACTTCAACATTTTGCTTTTTATAAATGGTGTTTCATTTTTACGTGACATGACTTACAGTGTTCTTACTGTGGATGTGTTGGCACTGTTTTAATGAAAATAACATCGCTTTAGACTTATTGCTGGAGCCGTTCATATGTAGGTCGTCAGTTTGTTTGATGTGAGATCCTGTGAAGTAGCTCGCGAGATGTTTATGAGTACAGTTGTGGTGCCAAGAGGGATCATGAGGCATTTAATTAGTCAAGTGCTCGTATTTTTTAAGGAGCACCGTATAAATTAGTCTACCAGTTTATTAATTAGAAAATACTACTTATTGAATTCAACAGTATCAATTGAGTGCCATATTGCACTCTACTGTAGTGCTGACATTCAATTAGGACATCAATTGGGAGAGTAATGTTGCTTTAAAATAACAGATGTTTCAAGGGAAAAAAGCTGTTATTTTGTATATAGCTTTAAAAATAATAATAAAATAAATCAAATCAAAAGAAGCTACAGCAATGATCATTGTCACAGAGAAACTTTACAGACTGATCTGGTATGGAGTGGAGTAAATAAGTTCAGTCACATTCCTGGAGCCCCCATTGCACATTCTGCATGTCTCTTTTGTCTGCCACATCTATTTCAGGTTTTGGAGTCTCTAATAAAGAGCTGATTACCTGAATCATGTGTGTTTGATAATGCAAGTCAAGACATGCAAGCAGTGCAGTGTTGGGTCAGCTCCAGGAACATGGTTGGGAACCACTGACCTAGCGCAGGTGTGTCCAAACTTGTTCCTGAAGGGCCACTGTCCTGGAGAGTTTAGCTCCAACACTAATTAGCTGTTTAAGGTGCTGAGACTCATTTCAGGCTCGCTAGACTTCCAGGCAAGTGTGTTGGAGATGGAGATGATGGATATATGTGTATATATATATTTCTCAGTTACTTACACTATTTGAGGTATTCATGTATTTTCATGTTAGAATAGTTACAAAAAACTGTAGTAGTAGTGCATGGCTTCCATGGTCATTTTTAAGGGACTGGAATATTTCTTTGATTTCTTTTGTTCTGAATGTATATTATATTTGACACATACCTTAACAGTATACTGATTATAGGCCTCTGGTCCATGGGTTATTGTGTTGACTATTTTGGAAAGATAACAGAACTTGATTTTGGATAAGCACCAGCGGGCTTTAAGATGACTTTTTTGCGATGATTTTTCTGCTGTGATTCTGCTTACAGTTACTATATATTGGATCTGAATAGACAGCGGAGATGGTAGTGATTTAGTTTGTGGCTGTTATGCTCTGAGAGTTGTTTTGGTATATCGGTGTAAAAAAACACAGAAACAGAAACCTAAAACCAGAGACCTAAAAGCCAGACATCTCAAGCACTTTAGAGCCTTTTTCATTACTATGTTGATTTACAGCCTTAATCACTTTATCTGACAAAGACCAATTGTGAATGTCTACAAGAACAAGAAAGCACAGAGTTGTAAAGGTACCATTAGCTCACTAGGTCTTTCCAGATCCTCTTCTATCATGATCCTGAGAACTTCAAAGCGTTGGACTCAAAGGCTATTTGTCTTATCTTACCGTGGGAAAAACCAAATGGAAAACCATTTTCCCTCCGTTTCTGTGGCAGATGGTTGACTGCAAAGAAAAACTGATAGGACGTCAAGGACAGCCCTCTTAACAGTCTCTATCAGAACCACAAATTTATGGCCTTTTCACATTTTTAAAACATTGCTTTGTCTGTAGCTAAGGTCCAAAGAGGCAGACTTTGTCAGACTGATTAAAGGAGAGATAGTGAGGCCTGGCACTCATTAACATTGTCTGCGTCTGATGCCACCGGTGTCTGGTCCAGGCTCTCCTGAGGAGCCGTCTGGCACCAGGCATGACACAGTCAGTGGTCAAAACCTCATCAATGGTGTGACTGCACCAGCAGAGATCTGAAGGACACCGTGCCTGGCAAATCTGCTTAAGGTCAAGACAATGTCAGCCATGTTATTATATCAAAAACATTGTTGTGTTTTCATTTCACTGCTGTGTAATATCTGTTCTGAATACTGATGGATCTGAGGCATGATGAGTACAGATTTGATGTTTGTGTTTGCTGCCGATTGAGATTTTGATATGAGGTTTAATCTGTGAATATTACAGATGGTCTCAAACATTTATCATGTGGATACATCCTTATTATTGTGAGTGGATGAGACTGAAGAATGAGAGAGAGCTTTTAGTGTGTTTGTTGTAGTCTAAGTGTCACATATGGATTTGATTTGAAGAAAGTCTTAAATCATCCAAGATACTTTATGAGCTATAGCACCAGTTGAACAGTGTTGAATGAGTTGAGGGTGAATTATTGTTGTTGAATGCAAATATTTTCATATTTGTTTTAAAAGGGAAAGTTAAAAACCTAAATAGGTTTTTGATGGGGTTGTCAAAACATTTTGTCCCGGCAGGTGATTTAAAAACAAACCGTCACTAGTACAAAGGACCCTTGTCCAGTTTTCCACCCACTGAGTCAGGACCGTCCCAGAGCCCCATCTCTTTCATGTCAGGAATGCAGTATTCAGCAGCCGTGCATTCTTGGGCATTACATTATTATCATTTGCAGGTTTAAAAGAAAGAAACATTAAGGAGGATGCGGGTATTACATAAGATAGACTTGATAGAAGATAAATTTGGTCTCTGTTTCAGTTTGAATTACTGTATGTTTAATGATTGAATCGTTTTGCTTGTTGAATCACAGAGCCTTTTTATGTTCTGTTAGGAATATCAATATCCTGACAGTGTTTTTTCATTGACACCTGTATGTTGAAGATATGCTTAAAAATAAAATAAATATATATTAGTATAACTTTTTTTACGTAGTTGAAAATGCAATCTTTTATTTTTAAATATTTTATATAATTATTTTTTATATTTTTTATACACTACTGTTCAAATATTTGGAGTGGGTAAGATTTTTTAAAATGTTTCTGATACTCACAAATTCCTCACAAAGGCTGCATTTATTTGATTAGAAACACAGTAAAAACTGTATTTTTCCTTTTTTTATATATATTTTAAAATGAAATGTATTCCTGCGATGGTAAAACTGAATTTTCAGCAGCAGATCATTCACATGATCCTTTAGAAATCATTCTAATATGCTGATTGTCAAAGTTGTTTTGTAAACCCTGATACGTTTTGTTCAGAATGTTTTAATGAATAGATAGCTTTTTTTTTTTTTTTAATGAATTTAATGTGTCCTTGCTGAATTAAAGTATTTAAAAAATCACCCCAAACCTTTAAACTTTTATTAAAAGGTGGCATTTTTTTTTTTTTTTTTTTTATATAATCTTTACAAAAAAGGTCCAGGTTTGTTGGTTTTACAATAGTGGACTGTTACCTTCATCTGATCAAAACGCACCCCAAAACTGGGAATATGAAAGCAGATGTTGTGGTATATCCCAAATGTTTCTTAGCTAATACTATCATTTGCTAAATAAACACATTCAGGGGGCTTTAAGAGGATAAAGAGAATCACACACCGATCAGAAAGCAACTTTCTTTTCCTCTTCTGAATAGAGATAAGCGCTCTGCCCATTCCATCTGTCTGACTGGTAAACCGTAATGAAAGTATCCTTCTTTCTGAAAAACAGGGTATTAAGTGTACCATTGTCAAAAACAGTATAAGAAAAACAATCTCACATGCCAGGCCCATATCATCTCTGAAGCTTGGTACTAGAGGTCTAATTATCAGCTATATTATTGTAATATATTCATTATCATGATTGACAGATACATTAACTCACATCTGTGTATGCAGCAGACTTCCTGTGTTGGGGGCCCTGGTCTGAGTGTGTGGTTAATATCAATGGGTAAGCCTGTGGATTTAGAGCAGCTGGCGGCCCATGCAGCTATTGAGAATAAGGATACGATATAGTTAGAGGGATTGAGGCCAGTGTGTAGATTAAAGAGGGTGTTTGAGACCAGGATGCAGTGTTTAATATCTGTATTCGCACACAGAATGTCAACACATCCAACTCATCTTTTCCCACAAACGTATATGTGATTTTTCCATAGAATTTTGTCTAAATTAGGCTCTACTGAATTCAAAGACCCTTCTGCAGCTGTAATAGTTTCTAAGCAAAGTGTCACTCATGCTGATGGAATGAAGTTTTTGAATTGGCAGTTTTGCGTGCAGTCAACATTCTGTTTTTCCCACAAGACAGGGTGCAGGGGGGTGATGCCATCACTAGCCACGGATGTTTTTAGTGTTCCTTATTTTTCCTTTTTTTCAAAAATTAAGCATTACGGTTGATATGAATAAAATGGAAAGCAACTTGGTAAGAATAATGCCTGGCAATCAGTGCAATGTCTTGATGAAGACAAACTAATTTTCACAATGAGCCTCGGGCCATTGTGGCTTAATTTCATGAGAAGGGAATTTACTTCTGTTCTACTGATTTTTGCCAATTCCACAGGCAAGTTAGAGGCACAGAATGTTCATATCTTGAAGGAATATTCTATTTTTACTCCATTTCTTCCATACTAGTTACATTTGACCATACCAGACCCTGTTGCATAATGAACAAATGGCTCCTCATTAAGATTTAGTATGGCTTTTATATAATAATAAAAGACTGAGAAAAGACTACTGCACTCAGTATAAAAGCTCAGAATGACTGCAATGAATCACCCTATAATGTTATTGTTAAGGTTGAACCCTGATTCATGCACTCATTCTCAACTTCCTCTCCATTGTCATAAGGCAGAACCAGACAACCGCAGGAAATTCCCCCGTGCCCCTCTTATTAGCCCGTCTCTTGTCTAATCCTGGTGCGCCTAAGGTGCAATTACATAATGTACTCATATTGTCCACATTTACAAGCACTGAGCCACAGGCAACTGAGGTCCTCATCCAAAGCACTCTCCTACTTGTGAAAGTTTTGAAAAATGATCAAATCAATTCAGGAGATTATGGTCCTATGTGACTTAATTCTAAACGTATAAAACGTCTACAAATGAGTTGTATAACACCCACAGAGGAGTTTGTGATGTTCAATACATGTTTTCTTTACTGTAACCTTCTGTGTTTCATTGGGCACCTTAATGTTGTAAAGTTGGATCAGTTTATACCCCCGGTTTCACAGACAAGGCTTAATCTAGTCCCAGACTAAAATGCATGTTTGAGCTGTCTCAACTGAAAACATCTTGCTCTGACATATCTTAAAATATGTCAGTTTCACTGTTCTGTGTCAAGATGCACACCTGTAATGTTTTCTTCTAAGGCATTTTTGTAAAAGTTGCTAAAAGATCTAACTTTTAAATAAGGTGTAGTCCTGGCTTAGGCTTAAGCCCCGTTTGTGAAACCAGGCCATAGTCTCGTATTTAGTTGCAGCATGACTTTGATCATGGAAGGTCTTGAACATTTCAGAGTCATACCGTAGGTGTCCTGAAGGAAATACATAAAATATTCAGTTTCCAGCCTAAAAGAAAAGCTTCTTTCTTGAGTACAAGGTTTTGGGTTGCCAAGGTTAATTTTATTAAAAAAAAAAAAAAACATTTGTCACAGCACTTTGGGATTTGAGTTTAGGTCAGGAATATAGCTGTTTAGTATACAGCTTCTTTGGATGTCTTGTAGAATTTTCTTGGTTATTATTATTAGATGATGCACCATTTTAATGTCACATTTGTTTCTCAACAGTGCCTGAAGATCTCTCACTTGAAGAGAGAGATGAACTGTCCAACATTAGACGGAGGAAAAAAGAGCTGCTAGATGACATTGAGGTATCTGCTTTCATGTAGCCGTTATCTTTTAAAATCATTAATATATTAAGTGATTGACATTTATCATGTCACCCTTCACTACAAGTTCTACCTGATGGGGGCTGAATGTCATTGGTTGTTCAATGTTTTTTTATTATACACTGCGTGCATTTTAAGAATATTAAGAGAGATTATTGATTAACTTGATTAACTTCAGTGATATAACTTAAGTAACCACTTTTTCTGTTATTCTTGCAGCGGTTAAAGTTTGAGATCTCAGAAGTCATGACAGAGATCGAACATTTAACGTGTGTCAGAGAGACGTATGTTTCTTTTTGTTTTACAGATTACAACGATTTTTTTTAATATTGAGATAATATTAGTTCATATTTGTTATTTTAAAAGAGAAGTTTATTGGTTTTCACCACAATACAGCAAAAGCACTCAGAGGAACAAGCAGATTGCTGTCGGAAGAAAGAAATTCAATATGGATCCTAAAAAGGTATTATTGTTACTATTTCTTTATTCACCATACCATAAAATGATGTCCAGGGTCATGTTACGTTGAGCCTAAGCAAACATCATGAAGTGGTTAACATCTCAAACATCCTTACAGGGAATCCAATTCCTTTTGGAGAATGATCTTCTGCAGCACACACCTGAGGACATCGCACAGTTCCTCTATAAAGGCGAAGGCTTAAACAAAACTGTCATAGGAGATTATTTAGGGGAACGGTAAGTCGCATCGCTCTCGCTCGTATAGCAACACCAGTCTTGCTATCTTTGCAAATATATATGTGCATGGTCAGATAATGCCTTTCCATAAAAGATCCTACTCTCTCAGGAAATGACTTCCCCATTTGTATCAGCTGAAAATGACCACAAGTTTCCAAAACAATATTTAGCATATCACCCAGACAGCATGAAGGCGCCTTATCTCACCCTTACTGACATCTATTAACACAGGATTAGATATAAAACATTGTTATTGCCACGCAGTGCTACACCTCTCAATATCGAGACAAATGAAGGTGTAATTGTAGTCATAAAGGTCTGCAAAGATTTTGTTGCTTAGCATTGTCCCATGAGCCATGTTTACAAAAAAAGAGACTAAGCTTGATCTACAGTGTAATAGTTGTTAGATATAAAAATAGCTTTGTCTACGTAGGCATCCTGTCCAAGTTGATAACCGTTGTCTTGGCTATGCTCTAGCCTGAAGATCAACTGTACAGTCATCCATTTCATTTGGTACTAGAAAGTGTGGTTATAGACTATACATAGCAATTACTGTTAATTGTATTTACGAGGAAGAGCTGGAAGCTGTAATTATTGTGTCTCTGATTAAAAGAGTTTGGAGATGTGGTTCTACCTTAGCTTGAGTAATCATGCATGCTGTGGTGCATTGCTTCATTACACTTTGGTCATATCTCTGTTTTTTTAAGACCCTTGTATGTATTGTGACGAGTCGGCTGCCTCCCCCCCCTGTCCATCATCACCACCCCGTCCCATATTCGCCGCCCTTCACCAGGCTCCCGACAGGAGTGGGTGTGTGAGAGAGGAGGGGCGCTGAAACAGCCAGGGCTGGCGGCGTGTGATGAGGCGCACCTGACGTGAATAGAGCCTCATCACCGCCGCCGTTAAATGCCGAACGCGCCTCTCCTCGGGGGACCGGTCTCTCCCCCGTGCATGCACGCTGGTGTCCTCGTGGGTCCAGGAAGGGAGCGTCGAGGAGGACTGCCGCACCCGTTAGGCGGCTGGCGGGCCAGGAGGCCGGGCCGCCGAATCCCCCAGAAGCGCCGGGACCACCGAAGATGGACGAAGCCGCGCAAGAGACGCCGCCGCCACTCGCTCCCGGCCCCGAGAGGGGAGCGCGTGCGGCCACCGGACTCCGCCCCTTCCCTGGACCCTTCCCTCCTGAACACTGCCCTCCTGCACAGCCCCGCAGCACGACGAGGACACCAGATCCCCGTTTATTTTGGACACTTTTCCCCCTTTGGACACTTTATTTTGATATATTGTTTAATAAAAACCTCTCCGAGGCTTGACGCCACGCCCACTGTGTCTGTCGTTGGCTCCTCCCGCCACAGTATTCAAATTATGGTTTTTATATCCATACACCAAACGTGGTCTTACATGATTGTTCTTGTTTTTTTTTTTTTTTTTTTTAATTGGTCTGAAACCCTGTTGTAAAAAACTGAACAAATGAACTGACTCCTAAATGTATAAAGTCTGTTCTATTTTTTGATTGACTTCTGTTAAAACAAGTGAATGTATCTCTGGAGATGGAGCTTAGAGCGAATGAGGAAATAGCTATTGCTGATTAAACCTTATTTTCTCATTATTTTTAGAGATGACTTCAACATTAAGGTTTTGCAGGCGTTCGTGGAGCTTCATGAGTTTGCTGATCTCAACCTGGTGCAAGCATTGAGGTGAGATAGATGTTTTCTTCACCTTCCATTTTAACTATAAACACCTCTATATGTTCTAAATATGGAAATGGAATTATAAGAAATGGCATCAAGCTATAGTATTTGTATATCTAGAACTTAACTGCAGAACTTTTAATTTTCAGTGATCACTAACAATTTCAATCATTTTTACCCAGCTAACAACAATAATGTTTTGCTAACAATCCCATTAAGTTATGAAAATGTTATTTCTGAATATTCTCTGAATGTTCTGAACATCCAGCTTTTGAAATGTTTTAATAAAGTTTAAACCATGAAGGGAATGTTCCATTTTATCACTTTGCAAACTTTAAGTGGTAAAATGTTATTAAAGATCAGGTAACTTTAAATGAATGTTTTATGAACTTTGAGAGAACCCTGCCAGTTCTTTGAGAGAACTACTTTCTTGCTATTTAGAAAAACTACAATAAACTCAGGTAAAGGTCCATCAAATAACCATTATAAATTTAAGTGTCATTCCCATTTCTCCCTGGCAGGCAGTTTTTGTGGAGTTTCAGACTTCCTGGTGAAGCACAGAAAATTGATCGAATGATGGAGGCCTTTGCTGCTCGATATTGCCAGTTTAACCCAGGTGTCTTTCAGTCCACAGGTACGACTTTTTTCAGGTGTATACTTGACTTCTACCTGAACCCCTCTTTGTAGCCTAAACCCCTCATTTGCCTAAAGCTCTTACTCAGCATTAAAGGGTTAGTTTTAACCCTTTGAAAATTCTGTCATTACTCACCCTCATGTCGTTCCAAACCCTTTCAGACTTTTGTTCATCTTCAGAACACAAATTAAGATTTTTGAGAGCTTTCTGACCCTGCATAGACAGCAACGCAACTACCACTTTCAAGGCCCAGAATGGTAGTTAGGACATTGTTAAAACTGTCCATGTGACATCAGTGGTTCAACGTTAATTTTATGAAGCTATGAAAATATGCGCGTTCACGAGAGTATCACGACGTATGTGTATGGTGCTGCTGATGCAGAAGTCACATGGACTATTTTAACGATGTCCTTATTACCTTTCTGGGCCTTGAACATGGTAGTTGCGTTATGGGTTTGGAACAACATGAGGGTGAGTAATTAAAGAATTTTCCTTTTTGCATGCCGGGCCGAGTCTCTTGAATTACAGCACACTTTGAGTATCTGTAGGATATCTGGTCCTCTGAGGGCTGAGCTTTATAACTGCAGGGATAAATAGCGGAGATGTTGGCACACACTGTTAGAGACTGTATAAAATGCAACACCCCAGAAATGGACTAAAGACACTGTACTAAAATAAAGCGCAAGGGAATGATTATTTATTCATAAACAGAGTCTGCAAATGTCCAAAGCATTAATATCTTTGTCATACATAAAGATGAAGAAACCTTAAAAACTGGGCTGTATCTTGCATCAAATCTATGCTTTCAGAATTTATCATTTAGGAGTCAACTAATAAAAATTTTTAATGAGAAAACATCATTTAGTATCTTTATATGCATTCTCCATTTAATTGACCTACAGAGATGACTCACTGATCCAAGTTTCTGCTCTCCACAGACACATGCTATGTTCTCTCGTTCTCCGTCATCATGCTCAACACCAGCTTGCACAACCCTAATGTCAGAGACAAGCCCACGGTGGAAAGGTTCATATCCATGAATCGGGGCATCAACGAGGGAGGAGATCTGCCTGAGGAGCTGCTCAGAGTGAGTCTCTGTGTCATACTGTGATGGAGAGAGCTGCACACTCATCACTAAGATATGTAATGATAGAATATGCATTTGCATATTGTTTTTTTTTTTTCTTCATAGAATTTATATGAAAGCATTAAGAATGAGCCTTTCAAAATTCCTGAAGACGATGGGAATGACCTAACTCACACATTCTTTAATCCGGACAGAGAGGGATGGCTGCTAAAACTAGGTTTGTATATCTTTCTATCTGTTTGCCTGTCCATCTGCTCCTCTATCTAGTGTTCTTTCGTGTTTCCCCTGATTTCATTATGGATTGGATTTAATGTGGTATTATCCAGCATCTCACTCAATAACTATTTTACATTATGGCTCATACAGCAGATTTGCTACTGTGACATCATTCAAAGTAATTAAAGAGCTTTTAAAAGATTTTTCTGGTGTTGATCAGGATTACAGATAATGCTGTTATTGGCAGACCATTGAAGGGTTTTTATTTTTTATCTTTTTATTCTTTTTCCATCAAATGGATTTTGGAACTACACTAATCCCATGTCATGCTGTGATTTATTTACAGCATAAACGTTCTGCCACTTCTTAAGCACTTTTCCAATAGTTTATTTTTTGTTATCATCTGTATTTGAATTGCAGGGGGAAGAGTAAAGACCTGGAAGAGGAGGTGGTTCATTTTGACAGATAACTGTCTGTATTACTTTGAATATACAACAGTAAGTACAACTGCTCGATATGTCCTGTTTGGGCAATAAATAGATTTAAGATTTATCTATAAAATGTCTTAATGATAATGAGGTCAGATGGGGGGGGGGGGGTGTCGAGTAAGTGAACAGCAAAGAACTCAAGCAGACACAAGCACTTCTCACCAGCTTCACATTTACAATAAAGGAACACTCCATGAAATGACTTGAGTACTTTCTTTCCTCTATTGATGCATTTCTGAAGTTTTGGCGGAACTTTTAGCCACGATTTTCTATTTGTTAGTTTCAGCTAGAATTTAGAATTAATTTCATTTTAGAGCTTTTGATTGGTCAAAAATGTGTGTAGTGCTGGACGTGTCATCAGTAAGCACATGTTAAATGTGTACAGATGCAAACAATTTATTTTGTGAGAGTTTATGAGTAAACTAGCATATATATGACCTCAAAGTGAATGCACTTGGACTAAAACCCAAAAAACACTCCTTGTTACAGCTTCCCCACTGTGTCATCTCATCAGCAAAGTGGAAGGAAATAATGCATTTTTTTTCCATAGTCGTGTGCCAGATTTAGATCAAGAGACAGACAGTAGTTGCTTAATGTGCACATAGTTAGTTCCCTCACTTTTTTAATGTCTCCACCATCCATATCTCGTTAAAGGAAACATATTGCGGATTAAGTCTAAGACTAATTGCTTTAATAACAAATTAATGGTCTGTTACTCATATGTTCACAGGACAAAGAGCCTCGGGGGATCATTCCACTGGAGAATCTTAGTATAAGAGAGGTGGAGGAACCAAGAAAACCAGTATGTTTCTACTACAAGCTCTCAGTTAAATTATATTCTGGAGTCAGTCTTTAAGAAGAATCCTATATTTAGTCATCCTAAGTTAGTCAGCAAGAAATGAAGAAGTAAAAGTGACCATTTCATGCATCAACCTTTCAGAATTGCTTTGAGCTCTACAACCCCAGTCATAAGGGGCAGGTAATTAAGGCATGCAAGACCGAGGCTGATGGGAAGGTGGTGGAGGGGAATCACGTGGTTTACAGAATATCCGCACCCACGCCGGAGGAGAAAGAAGAGTGGATCAAATCCATCAAGTAAGGCCCTCATTATTCTCTTCTCAGATAACCGATGTGTGCTGGTTGTAGGTCATACACACACACCCACAGATGCTCAGAGAGGAACATTGGCTTCTCTTATCATAGAACATCGCCATTGTGCTGATAAGATGAAGTGAGTGTTTCCAGTGTTTTAGACCTTGGCTGTGCGCTGCAAAAACATATTTTTGTCTTGTAAAAATATCTAATCCAATTTAAATTGCACTGGATGTTAAGATTTGTTTTCAGATAATATATCTTTAATTTATTTAAGATGCCTTTATTTAAGATCTTCATTTTTTATTTATATCTAATTTATTTATAGTATTTATAGTTTTTTGAGGTTTATACTTAAAATACAATTGAATAAATACTATTGTTGAGCAGATGCTAAAATCAATTCTTCAAACTCTGAAAAAATCTTAGCTCAATTTGGATTAAATGTAATTGTTTTATGTATGTTTTTACTGGGAAACAAAATAAAATATCGCAGTGTGGTGCATATATAAACCTCACACTGTAGGGCTGACAAGACTGTAATGAATTCTGAGTGACCCACATCCTCTGAAGGTTAAATGGTCTTCCCTGAAGATAAATCAGCATTTATCACTGGAGAAAGGGAAGCCAAAGACCACTTAGTCTCTTATTGTTGGCCATGACTCTGGCTTTGTTTTCCTGCCTAAAACAGACGAAGTTCGGGTCTTATGTAGGTCTCTGAAGGCCATTTGTGTACAGTAGTTGAAAATCTGTGGCACTGTAGGCGTCTATGTAAGTGTCTAGTTAACACATGTCCTCTGACTCAGCTGGAATTGTGGAACTGCTCTGTGGTCAGTTTATCCTGGCGTTTTACATCAAAAGCTGCCTCAGCATGTCCTGTGGGACTGCCAAAAACTCTGTGCCACCCAACCCCTACATAAAAGAACACTGGATCGTTTTATAATCAGGTCGACTGCTTCCAGAAAATACTGTTATTGTTTTATATGGATGTATATTTTTATGCTGTGATTGTACAGTTTTTGTTTTATTGTTGTTATCCTACAGGGCAAGCATTAGCAGGGATCCTTTCTACGACATGTTGGCTACTAGGAAACGGCGAGTGGCCAATAAAAAGTGAGCTGTAGACCTTTCGAGTTCGGCTTTAATAATCACTCTTCAAGGGGAAACCTTCACATGGGATCCTGAATGTTGCAGGAGGTGACAGACAGAGACATGAACTCCCTGAGGATAAAGAAGGACAAGGTTTTTTAAATGATGGGTCTGTATAGGTCCTGAGGTAATGTAAGGGATGTGTACTAAATATTTCTCTCCAAATGGATTGTATGGGGAAAACAATGATGGTGATAATGCAATTAGATGCTGAATGCGTGTTTGTCAGAAAGAACTTTGCTTTAAGTGTGTTGAATGATTCGACTACGTCAATATAGAGTAAGTACAGCAGGAACTGCTATCAATAATTTCCAGGTATAGTTACATGGAGACGTTCTCAAGTCAAGTCTAAATTTAAGCTCTGGTAAGGTTTAAATGTGGATGAAATGTTTGTAAAATATACCAAACTGCTGGTGATGTCAATTCAGAAGTAGTTTATGGATACAGAAAATAGATCGATATGGCAGGGATTCATGCTGAATAATTTTTTGTGCTATGGTATGTCATCAAATATGTGATCCTGGACCACAAAACCAGTCTTAAGTGTCAATTTTTCAAAATTGAGATTTATGCGTCATCTGAATAAATAAGCTTTCCACTGATGTATGGTTTGTTAGGACAATATTTGGCTGAGATAAAACTATTTGAAAATCTGGAATCTGAGGGTGCAAAAAAATCTAAATACTGAGAAAATTGTCTTTAAAGCTGTCCAAATGAAGTTCTTAGCAATGCATATTACTAATCAGAAATGAAGTTTTTATATATAGAAATGTACAAAATATCTTCATGGAACATGATCTTTACTTAATATCCTTTCGATTTTTTGCATAAAGAAAAATCGATCATTCTGACCCATACAATGTATTTTTGGCTATTTCTACAAATATACCCCAGCGACTTAAGACTGGTTTTGTGCTCCAGGGTCACATATTGTCTTAATTGCATCAGTAGTTTTAAATGAGTTTATTTTCATTTGTGTCATATCATTATCATCCAAATCAGCCGGACTGGTTGCATTAATTGGAAGAGAAAATGATTCATATTATATTTATTATGTTTCTAAGGTCTTTAATTGGCCTAGTATTATATAAAATACTGTAAAAATCCGTTTCTGACGTTCTCTTAATATGCTAATATTATTTGATGCCTTTGTAAGAATAATGCAAACTATATACTCTGCACCCGTTTGTATTCAGCTTTTGATTTAAATTGTTGCTAATATAAGTTAATATAAGTATTATGTTGTATTTGTGTAATAATGTCAACGTGAACCTATTGTTTTGTTTTTTACTATGTTTGTAAATAACACACACACACACACAAAAGCCATAATTATTTTTTATTATTTGAACTATTTTGGAAACACCATGGATCTAAAAACTGATGTATATGCAATTTTTTATATCTTTTAAGTGAAGGCTGTATGGCTCTGTAAACATGAAACTCATTATTTCTCATAGTTTATTGCAAAGTGTAAAGGAAAGATTCATCGATACACTGCGAAAAGATGAATTAATCAATGATTTAAATTGAATTTAATGTTCTATGTAGGACAGCAAAACTAATCATAGTGAAATATAGAGAATACGATTTATGACATATAAATTCAAGAATCAATGAGGCCCCCTTTTCTAAGTTTACCTGTTAAGACATAGACAAAACCATAGTGATATGCCACCAAACCCATCTGAAATTTAAGGCTTAAAATCGAATACCTGTATAATTTTATGGAAAGTTTTTGGATTATATTATTATAATAGTTAAATAAAATATTGTCTCTTGTATTCTGCTAAACATTTCTATGGTAAATATGCAGCATGCTCTAAAGACTGTATTTCAGAACCCTGTGTGCGTCAGTAAATAGTAATTCAGAGATCTCGGATGAAACAGGTTTGTCGTTACTGTCAATGAAGCCATTAGCCCTGAACTCATGACCTCAGCAACTGACCTAATAAAACATTTTTATGTTGAAATTCTGCAAAGATTTGACTTCATTAAGAGAAGGACACATAGCAGCTATTTCTCCAATTATTCTTGAGCTGCTTGTGCTGTATTGTACCGTCCTGCATCTCACTGTAACAGGTATCGCTGCAGCCCTCCACCCTTAATTTTACGCCACTAAATTGAAGTTCACCGCCTAATTGTGGCTACTCCCACTTTGAAGTCTACAGGCTACAGAGTGATACTGTACTTGGAAAGATGAGGCGGTGTACACCAGGGATCAAGCAAGGTAAATGGTAGATGCTGTATTTACACCATAGTTTTTTTCCCCAACCAATATTCAGTGTTCTCCACTAATCTTTGTACAGTTAGTAAATATGAGCCAACGGACTGGAAAATGTCTCTGTTTATCCTCAGACTTTTATTCAAAACACTCACAAAAATCACACCCACAGCTAAATGATTGAAAATAAATTATTAAAAAATACTTTGTTCAACCTCTTTTTGTCAAGATTAGAGTTTTGAGTCTTCTTGAATAACATGTGGCAAGGGATGCCATCATTTCTTCATACAGAATCTTTTAATCACTAAACGAACCATTTTGCTCATATTAAAAACTGATACCAATATTAGCTGAGGGAATTAAATTTTTTTTTTCTCATGTACTTCGGGAGCCATGTTGCATTAGTAGTGAAAAGATTAAACATTTTGCATGTTATTGCTTTGCAAGTACTGTGCACTCTAATCTAGTAATTCATAATTTCGTGCAGTTCTATATTAAGCCGTTTTCAGTATGGTTTTTTTGGGGGGTATTGAGATGTAAATAAGTGACTGTTATAGTTTGCTGGTGTATAGGGCAGAAGCAAATTAAAGTCTGTGTCAAGCTGTGTGTTACGATTACTGAGATGCAGCCGAAACAAAAAAAGCACGTCGCTTTGACATCAAGATTTTTTTTTTTTTCACAAAAAACAGAAATCTCACAAGTCATTCTTTATATGTAAAAAGGAAACCCCAACCTTTACAAAACCAAACACTTCCCATTGTCACATACATGTTCATTCACTCCAACAAAATGTTGTAAACATAGTGAGAGAAAATATTACAATTTCAGACATTAAGGCTGTTTCCTCTCACTCAACATATTGTACACTGTATACATTTACTTTGACATGCTACAGTAAAATGAAGCTGAATAACCATTTTCATGTCTGTTTCGTTAAACTGAAGATAAAAAAAAAAAAAAATTGACAAATGTTCAGAGAACATGGTCTACATTACGAGTGGCTTTACAGAAAGTGTCTCTATTGAACTCCTGATACAGGACCAAAAACAAACAACTGATAATACAGTTCAACTTAAATTCACAGTATTATCTTGACTAAAATCAAAGCGGATTCAAGAAAACTAAACAGTGACAATTAAATACAAAAAAAAGATGCAATGAACTTGCATTCTAGACAGGTTTGAGGAATTTCAGATAGTGAGCAATACAGTGAGATGCTAAAAAAGAGAGGTACAAGAGACAGCAAAGCAAACATCTTATGTCCTCAAGTGTGTCCAGGTTAACTGTGATGTAAGTGCACATGTAGCATTAGCAAAGGCTGCTCCTTTGAGACAGTTCTCACAACCGATATGTGAAAATGGTGACATCATAACTTGAAGCCAAGAGACAAGCAGTCTTTCTCCGCCGATGCAGCATATAAATGTTCTTGTCGTTCCCAGGTTCGATTCCTTAAAGGGAGCGCTTGTCTCATCTTCACAAGTGAGAAAATCCTGAGTCTGTATGTCTGAGCAGCAATTCTGATGTTAAGCTCCAGGCTTTTGTTTTAATCGCATATATTAACTTTATATAGAATTTTTTTTTTCCCCATGATCAAAGTTCATTTATGTACAGTGTACTATAAAATCCATAGCCTTAAAAATAAAGAAAAAAGAAAATAATGAAACTTTAAAATTCATCTCGTGGTAAAAATACAGTATGTTCTAAATGTTAAGCACCATGTAAGGAACTGTAGCTGTAGAGTTTGTTTTTCACATGCTTGCACGGGTGGTTTTCAGAGTCTTCAAATAAGGAGAGAGGGAACGAGACAATTACAGCTGAGCTTATTTTTTATTTTATTTTTTTAAAATGCAAAAATACAATTTCTTACCTTAGGTGTGATCAAGAAATCACCTTCCCTTTAGTGAGGATGTGTGGCTTTCTGTGAAAACCAGAGATCAGTCAGAGATGTGCAACTATAACCATAAAAAATACATACAAAATGAATATATTTATATTGCGTGAAAAATATATATATTTTTATATTTCATAATTTAGTATATACATAATATTTTACAAATATTTTAAACTACAAAATTTAAAATATATTTAATATAAATGTGGCTACTTTTGCTTAGAATCCTGTATTTTTGTGGTCGAGTCAAAATGTCTAGAGTTTGTTTACTTCAACATCTGAAAGGGTCCTGTGACATACACCGTCCATATTTCCATTTGAGAGTGTCTTTGTGCCGTTGACAGTGGTAGAATGATCAAAATATTTGTATTTGTCTTTATCCATCCCAGTATGATCAAGTTCACATGCACTGTAACAGCTCAGGCCATTAGCTGAAAAAAAACATTTAAACAAAATACATGAGTTAATTTTTTCCCCAAATGACATTTACGTGTGAATGTGTAATACTTTGTCAAGATCAAAAGTGTGATTGTGGATGCATGTGTGCCTGGGGAGGGTTTGCGTAAAATCCAGATTGTAAATATGTAATCAATTACTGCCAAACCAGTTCAACCAATTTAATGCTGTATGTATCAGAAGTTACTATCAGCTTACGTGAACATTTCAGTGTTAATACTCTGTAAAAGACTACTAAGCTTTGACCCATGCAATGTGAAAAGTCACAAAGATAAACCACATCACTCAAAAGGCCCTGTTTATATCTTCTATATGAAACAAACACTTTTTTTCCTGACACATGATGGAAAATAAAGACTGAATGGGTTATTTGTAATATTAATTTCAATATTTAAATCAAAAAGCACCTAAACATAATTGTTTGCATATTGATTCATTTGTATGTGTAATATTTAAACTGCACTCGGCAGTGCTCAATGGAAAAAATGATAACTTTAACTGGCAATGATAACTTTCAGGGGAAATGCGTTTAGCTGCCATGAAAATATCATCACAATGCAAATTTTAATGTTAAAATCATGCTTTGGTTTCCTTTTTTTCCATTTGATTTAAGTGTGAAAAGTGACCTATATGAGTAAAAATGTGCAAAACAAAAGTATGCTATTGCCTGAAGCATGCTTTGCTTCTTTGCTCTGTTCAAAAAGACATCAAGTCTAAGCTGTTAAATGTTAAGCACCTTTGTGTCCATTGAGCTGTTGCTGGTCCTCCATATGGTCTCGGTGGACATTGTGAAGAGACTCCGAGCTGTGGTGCAGACTTCCTTTCTCTGCACCATTCCTAGCTCTAGAATCATGCTCTTCCCGCCTCGGAGTGACTTCTCTCCTAGTGTGAGGCCTCTCCTCATCCTCCCTCCTCTTCTTTTTCTTCTTCTTTTTATGTCTCTTGGAGCTGCTATCCTCATTGCCCTCAGATGGGTCCTTCTCTGAGTGCCTGTAAGTGGAAAGTCACAATGATAATTTGACTAGTTTTTTTAAGTCTTTTTTTTTTTCTCAATGGTTTTAAATTCTCACCCATTCAAATATTAAATGGTCAATGACAAAAAAATTCAATCAAAACTTTCAAGCTTGATGAAGGTCAGCGGACCGAAACGTCACGGTTTCTTGTAATAATATATTTAGCATGGACTGATAGTGTGCGGGATATTGTTTATTGATTGGATTCGACATTGTTGTTGGAGTGTTTTTAATACGCACCTATCAATTTCTCAGGTGTGCCGAGTTTGTGTTGATCAAACAAAACTTTAAAAGTTAATTTGCTTTTTCAAATTAAAAAGCAGTGAAGCAGCTGTTAAAATAGTTTTATTTGAAATTATAATACAAGACCACTTATGTTTTCTTGAGTAAATCTATAAATCCAGAGCAAAAGAAAGCAGTAACAAACAATTATAGTAGAAAATGACTTGCCTGTGCTTTTCTTTGTTTCTCTTTTTCTTTTTGTATTTCTTCGCTCTGCACTCATCAGAGCTTTGTCTTGCATCAGCCAATGGACTGCGTTTCCGCTTGTAATATCCAGACAATGGGCTGACAGAATGTGGAGATGAGGGTCTTACTTTTGAACCATTCACTGTATGGGACATCCTTCCATAGCCACCATCCACCCCACGATGGCTGTGACTGGAATATCCATCCCGGTTATGGTGTCCAGAGGGACGATAAGAGTCACTCACAAATCTCCTATCCCTACTCCGGTCACGTTCCTCTCTGGGTCTTCTTTGGGAATGGTGGTGCTCTCGACGGTGATGTGAAAATCTGTCCCAGTGATCTCTGTGATGCCGGTCTCTACTGGTGGAACGCTCTCTAAAGGGATGACTCTCTCGATTGCTATGACCATAGCGGCTCCAGCTTCTTTCTCTGTGTTCCCTATAGTGCCTGTACCGGTCCCTGTCTTTCACAGTTGAAGAAAAGTGTGGCCGCTCTAAAACCCTATTCCGGTCCTCGCTCCGTCCATCTCCAGAGCCAAACTTGTCTGAGTGTGATGGCTTTGACTCTTTGCTTTCTCCTTCACTGCACCTGAACTCTTCCTTTAACCTGTGTGGACTTGTGTGACCATCACCAGCATGGAGGCTGAGACTGTTGTTGCCCTGAAGATCTGACATGCCAGCCTCTGCATGGGTGTCATGGCCCTGAATCGGCTCATCTTTTGAAGCTGTCTGGGCATGAAGGTCAGTGTCCGTAGTCTTTGAGACCAATGATGCATCAGATGAAGATGCAGACTGTACCTGTGAAGCAGACTGAGATGAAGAGTCTGAAGAAGGGTTCATCCTTTTTCTTGAAGGTGAGCAACATGGCTGGCCATCAGTACTTGGTGGTTTGGAGCTGCTGGATGGATGAATAAATGAATTAATGAAGAAAACCCAAAGGTTTAGTCAATCATAAATTCGCTAATTCTAAAAATGAATAACTAGATATATACTGATATTAAAGTTAGGGCTGATACTGTTAAGCATTTTTTATTTTATGGCCAAAAACCACAAATTGCTCATAGGCTGTAACCAAAAGGTTTCTATAAAATAACCCCTGTGCATAATGTGACCAGTAATGTCTCACTTGTCAACAAATCACCTATTGTGTAGACTGACATTTACAGAAGTATTTTTTTTTTTACATTTCTAAAAGGCCAATCATACTTTGTGTTCTGTTTTGTGGGCTGGTCTCTCAAATTGAGACAAAGTTGCATTTGGTTCATTCACATTTATGGGCTCATTTATCAAGAATTCATGTTTGCATGGTCGATGCAGATTTTGATGAACCCACACCTGCAGTAATTATCCGACAGCAACCCTAATTAAATTCCGTACCCTACCCGACCCAACCCGTCTGACATAAAAACTATGACCCGAACCACAATTTCCTACATGAGGTAAACAAAACTATTTTCTCATGTAACAAGCAATAAACTATTAGTCATTCTGAGTTAATGGATTTAAGAAAAAACAAAAACATGTTGACACACAGATCAACATGTTAAAGAAAAAAAGGAGAGAGCGCAAACGACATCCATTGTGTAAACAATATAAAACTATTACTTACATCATGTGAACAATCTATTTTGAACAAATTGCGCATACTGTAAATTACATCACAAGGCCTTTAACGGCCTTCAGACAGAGCATGAACAAGCATGGGACCATTTGAAAGCAGCTTCCTACCAGCATGTACTGGATTGAGTCAAAATAGTCTTGCTATTGTACCCATAACCCACCCGTGTATGTCACCTGCCTTACCCACACCGCACCCGACACGTAAATATTATTCCACCCGTTACATCAAATATTAGAGGTTCACCCGTTGGGTATTGGTGGGTCTGCGTGCAGGACTCTGTCGCGATGTACCATCTGGCTTCCAACCAATTATTTCTTTTGTAAATAAGGTTTTGTACGTCACTTAATTTCTAGTGATTATCGTCAATTTGATTTCGCAGATACTATTTAAACTAAACTGATCTAGACAATGACATCTCTGAATTCAATAATGAAATGCCTTAACTGAAAATTGAGTGTTTAATCTTATTGTTATACATTACTGACACTCTATCCTCCAATTTGATACTGTTAAGTGCTTTGACACAATCTGTATTGTTAAAAGCGCTATATAAATAAAGGTGACTTGACATTCTTGGCCTACTATTTATGGCAAAAAAATTTTTTAAATTCATATGCAAAAAATGTGTTTTGCAGTACCACAGCCAGTGTGGTGGTGGGGCAGCTATAACTGACACAGCCCTAATTAAAATTCTATTGTATTTTGAGGGGAATAAAAACTAAAACTGATCATTCTAAATGCTACAAGCAGTTGTTATAGTTAATCAGGAAAACTTACAAATTACAATTGTTAAATGAAATGAAGTTAAAATAAAATACAAATATTAGATGAAAAACTTAAATTCTATTTGCTGCCTTGGCAACCACCTGAAAAAAAAAGAAGCTTAAGTTGAAGTACTAAAATTTAAATAACTCATTTGTAATAATCCATTGTCCTCATTTGTAAGTCGCTTTGGATAAAAGCGTCTGCTGAATGACAATGTAAAAACTAAACCGAAACATTACAATTTTTTTTTAATTCAAACTGAAAATAAAAACAAAAGCTAATTCAAAGTATTCATAAATACTATAATAGTAAATATTTCTAAAATATGGCTACAAGTACATTTAGGCATCACAACAGTTTACATTATGAAACATGGATATTCATTACAAGATCAAACAACGTTAAAATAAAAAAAATTATGAAAAACAGAATGTGGTGTTTGAGCATCTCACCTTGACTCACTGTTTCCAGGCTTTAAGCTGAATTGCATGTCTGAACTATTAGATTGATTATCAATCTGTGATGAAGAATGTGGTGCACCCACAACCTGAAAAAAGGAATAAAACACTCTTCTTTAGCAAAAACAAAAACAAAAAAATTGGGGGGAAATTAGCCTTTATAAGTAATATACAGGCCAAAAATTTACATTTGAAGTATGTACCTTATCAGCATGATTAAAACCATTGGCTTTGGGAAGGCCATTATGGGATTTGTGGGCAGGTCCTGATCCATTTTCTCGCACACGTAACTCTGGAAAGCTATTAGATCCATTTGTCTTCGGGGTAAGCTGAGGCAGTGAACTGTGGGACTGGGTGTCATCCTTTACCCCATTCCCATTGGTTATCTTGGGAGCAAGATAAGGTTTAACTGATCCGTTCTCCAAGGCTCCAGCCTCTTGGTCGGATTCCTCAGATGATTCCTGACCATAAGGAACCAAGAAAGAAGCTCCAGTGTGGGTTCCATTGACCTGCGAGAAGCCTGAGGTAGACACTGAGGCGCTGGAAGATGTGGGCTGAGGGTGAGAGGCTGAAGATAAAGAGCAGTTAGGGCTTGACTGGGTCTGAGTAGGTCTAACAGGCTTGTTCTGACCAATGATAAAAGTCAACTTCGGCCTCTTGGAAGAGTCAGGAATGCCCATGGGCCGAACAAGTGAAGTAGAAGAGGATGCTGATGCAGAAGAGGACGTATGAGATAGGCCAGAGCCTAATTTGGTCACACCACAGAAACTTCTGTTGGGTTTGGAGCCACCATGGTATTCTTTTGAAGAACCATTCCCGTTTACGTATGACGAGTTCTGCAAAGTACACAAAGAGTGAAAAGGTGAAGAAGGTGAGAAGCAGCAAACCTAACTTAGCTTTAAGGCAAATTTGCTGAACCACTGTAATTAGTTTGAATGTGTTATTGTCTTGCAGTACCTTTAGCATATGAGGTGGCAGCTGAGGGCCAATGAAGGTTGTGGAGGTGTACTGAGGCCCATTCATCTTGACTGGAATGGATGGTCGAGGAGATGACTGGCCTGGAGTATGATTCATCTGGCTAAAATCACTTCTATTTTTCACATCAGGTGACCTAAATTAAAATAAGCGTTTAACTGATGAGACTCACCCGTAGCGGCAAAAACACAAATTATCTATTTAAGTCATGGGAAGTGAATTAAGACCTTTACCTGATGTAGAACAGCAAATAAGCTTGCTGATTAAGCACTGTTCTTATATCACTGAGTGATACCGATGAGTCGTTCATCTGATACCACTGCCCATTGCTAGCCTGAAATAGAATATCGTATTAAATCATACATATATTATACATAATAAAGAGGATGCAGGTCTGTACTTGATGACGTACCTTAATGTAGCAGTAATAGTGTCCAGCATGGCAACTGAAGCCAGAATGAACCAGCACAGCATATAGAGCATAGATTTGTGGGTCCCCATGAGACTGAGACATGAATGGGCGCAAATCTAGACACTCTGTGTATCTCACATCCTGTGAAGGATTAAGAAGAGTCATATTTAAGGCTGCCAAAATTAATGAATTAGCTGATGACATTTTAATGCGGTTAAAAATGTATTTAATACATTTAAGCACATTGACCTAGCCCTATTACAGGTCCTCCAACAAGAGACAACATCTCAAAAATATGAAAGATTGATCTGGTCACACCAGTTTGTCCAGCATCTTAGCAAGCAGCTATAAAATTAACTTTTTTCTTATGACCTTTATGCAGTGTACCTTTGTAATTTTTCCTCCATTGAAGTTGGTAAACCGCTTCAGTGAGATGGTGAGAACATTAGAACTGCGATGAATAGTAAATCTCTTTGAGGCGGTAACCATTTTCTTACATCTGCCAAGACAAATGAATATTACTATAAGCTTGAGTTAAAGTGAAAATATAAAAATAAAACAATTCCACATGGACACATGATTTGGTCTCTAAATGCACTAATCCATTTAGAAGAAACGAAAGTCATAAAACAGGTTACAACTGAAAGAAGGCCCTTGTCAAGAGTGGACAATGCATGACTTCAAATATATGGTAACTGTACATGCAAAATTTAATTTGGGTAATACAATGATGTGGTGTTAATATGCGCGGAAAACTTACTTGGAGCATTTATAAGCATTGTCCCCATCAAGTTGCTCAGGCTTAACAAATTGCTCAAAAGCCTTACTGAGTGTCTGAGCCGCCTGCAAATAAACATTAAAAAAAAAAATTATCACTATTGAAGCCATGCTAAAAATGACTTGCTTCAGCTGTAAGATAAGTTTTTCAAGAAAACTTTCGGTCACCTTTATCTCCAGTGAAATATCCAGGTATGGGTCAAAAGTATCTGAGACTGCTTTGCAATTCAAACATTTGACTGTGAAAAAGAAATGTGCATTAATGTACCAACAGATGTGTCTGGAGCACAGATTAAATATTCCATCATTGCACAAAGTCTATAAAACATACATAAAATAGATCAAACTTAAAGACACTACATTTAAAGGGGTCTTTTTCTAAACAATACTGTATGTGCAAAAGAATAAAATGAACCTTAAACCAAATCAAGACACACATAAATCTTATGACCTACCTCTGGATCTCAGATAACCCCCAAATATTTGATGTACAAAAGAAGTTGCCTGAGTCTGCCTGTCCAATCTGGCAATAAATTAAAATAATGAAGTATTAGACTGAATACAAGTATGCAGTCATTACAGTTAATGCACTGATGAATGAAGACATTTTTATTTCATGCCTTATAATGCTAGTAAACTGGCAAACAAAATTGCATTGTGGGAACTCACTTGTTTCCAGGCAGGCAGGACTTTTGCATAGCATCCACTGTGTACCTCAAGAACTCGTGAGCATCTTCTTGACTTCCAAATCTGAAATGCTTTCCAATCCCTGAGGATAAGAACAAAAGATCAGTGGTCCATGTTATAAATAACTGGATCATCCTGGACCATTCCTTATCGCTTAACTCCAGCAAAAAAAAAAAACCACTGTGGCTGTGTTGCTTGTTTTTAAACAAACTTCAAGGTTTAACCTTAATTATCTTGTCAAAACCCTCAACTCTTATCTAGCACTAAAAGTGTTTTGGCACCATATTTGGAATTGTGCTTTTTATATAGCACTTGAGTGTTTATTACTAGTTTAGTGGGGTCAATTGTAATTTTGTCACATGATTTCTAAGCAAATGTTACATCTTAAACTGAGTACTCACGTTTTAGCTCATTTAGCACACCGAGAGGCTTAAATACATTTCCAGAGTTGGCGAAAACTTGGGTGATGTGAGTTTGCATGGTACACATCATGCAAAACCCAGGCTCATGACCTGCACGTAAAGAGGATGAATGTACATTGTCAGAACAAAGCCATGTCAAGCATTATGTGCAATGTTGCAAAAATCTTGCACACTTACATGTTTTGGAATGCTCTCTGGTCAGCATGTAGTTGGCAAGGGGAGCTGTGTAGGTCAGACACTGCAGGGTGGAGTTCAGAAAACATGTGTTGCCCAGGTTTTGGAGACCTGCTCCAACACGGTGGCCCTGGTTCCATTTCAAGCAAAGCCGGTCTGGAGAAAACAGGACTTTCTGAGGAAGAGCAATGCCATCCCCACTGGTCATGACCACTGCATGGTCCAAAAAAGAAAAACAGACATATATTACACAAACAATACAAAATAAACTACTGTTGTAGAAAAACTGTTGTAAAAGTGATGATACAACCTTTAAACATCAACAGTAAAGAAAAGCACTCGCCTTGCTCTCTGGGCCTTTCGACTTGAAGTGCTGTGTTATTACTACAGTTCACAGTCATTCCAATGGTCGGAGCCATACAGGCAGTCTTGGCCCTTGAAAGCTCAGTGGCAGAAGGGCCAACACTCCAGCTCGAACTACTGCTCTCCATGTCTCTGGAAGAGAAAGGTGTCAGGGAGCTGGAGTGCTTGCACCGCACTGACTCCAGGTCAGGTTTCTCTGGAGGTTTGTCAACTATGGTCATTATTCATTTTCTGTGGAAAAACAGATGTGTGTGTCAACTCAATCATTTTTGCCAAGACAGAGAGACAGATTTTTCATTTGCATGTGGAGTGGTTTTAAAGGCACAGATTCAGGCAAAGCTAGTATTAGTGTCAAATGCAACAGGTACCCGAGAGGAAAGCAAAACTCTAACACAGGGGTAGGCAACGTCAGTCCTGGAGTGCAGATGTCCTGCAGAGTTTAGCTCCAACCCTGAAAAAAACCTCACCTGCCTGTAGCCCTAGAAGACCTTGTTCAGGTGTGTTTGATTAAGGTTGAAGCTAAACTCTACAGGACAGCGGTACTCCAGGACCGACGACGTTGCCTACCCCTACTCTAGCACAAAGTTACTTTGCTCCTCAGAAGTGAAGATGTCTATAGTGTAAACTGCCTCTGACTTTCCCTTCCTCTAATAAAGGAAGGAAAGGAAAGGACGTGACGTGTGGCCAAGCATGGTGCTCTGCATTTACCCATCCAAGTGCACACACACAGCAGTGAGAAGTAAACATACACACCGTGAACACACACCCGGAGCATTGGGCAGCCATATTGCTGCGACGCCAGGGGAGCAGTTGGGGGTTCGGTGCCTTGCTCAAGGGTCTCACCTCAGCTGTGGTATTGAGGGTGAAGAGAGCTCTGGATATTCACTCCCCCCACCTACAATCCCTGCCGGACCTGAGACTCGAACCCACGACCTTCAGGTTACAAGTCCAACTCTCTATCCATTAGGCCACGACTAACTATATATATATAAAATATATAGTTTTAAACACAAACGGATATATTCATCAACAATGTCACAAATTATTTAGCTAAACAGGTCAGAACAATAATATATAATAAGCATCAATCGCTGTTCACGTTACAGCACGGGGTCAATGTAAACAACATGGATAGTTGCTAACTATACCATTTTATAGATTTTTGTTACTATGTTTACAGTAATGTTTTAGATTTACGTTACTATTGTAACAGTAACACCATTTAAAGAATAAAAATACTGCCTTTCGGGACATTAAATAAATAGTATTCCTTCCAGCCATTTAAGTTTAAAACCTATATTTGTCAAATTAAAAACCACATCCCTCCATAAAAAGATATAGTGTCACATAACTTCGGAACAAGTAAATACAGTGAAAAAAGACTAAATATCACAACTAAAGCGTCTTAGACAACGAGTTATATTAAATGCCCGAGAAGACATCGCGTCAAAGTGAAAGTACAACAAATAAGTGAACGTTGAACTCCAAACACACTAGATGACCCTAATGACGCAAAACAACATCTAAAATTGCACATTTCTCTTTCCTTGTGAACGGCCAACCAAGATTTGATCGACTAAGCTAAATATGTGTTGTGTACTAGCCGGTGTGTGTTGCTCTATTGAGCTGGGCGCCAGCATGGGCCCGTGGCCTCGGCTACTTCATTATAGCTAGAGTTTACAGTACACGGTCACAATAAAACCTCAGACAAATGTGTGTACCTTCGATTAGGTCGTCAGACACTTAAAACACAGTTCAACAACTACAGAGGCGGTTCCGTGTGAGATTTTGCATGAGGAAACCATCCTGTAGTACACACTCTCTCCGCACGTTCGACTGTTAACGTATCTGGCGTGCTCGGCTAAAGGCTTCGCGTGCGAGATAGGCCTCTGCCGCACGTTATTTATACACGAAACACTACGAATAAATATATTTGTAGTGGTATTAAAAGAATGCGAAATACTTGTCAGTGAAATCTAACGTGGCTAGCCACCTTTTTTGTTGGCGCGAGAAGTTTGGACCGATTTAAAGCGCGCTGTGTTGTAGCTACAAACGCCATGGTAACGGCGAAACGTAACAATACAGATGGAACGCGGCTTGAACATGGTCACGCTCTTCCGAGAAGCCTGTCTGGGAATCAAGATGATGTTGATGTGTGGTTTGTCCCTTCAAAAACATAAAACAATACTACAGTACTAAATGTAATTAGCCAAATTTCGATTTTAATCGAAAACCGGTAGAAAGGAGGGGCACGGTATTTAAAATTCACCGGTGCCTTGGCCGAGGAGGCAACGTCGCCGAGAGACTCGTTGCGAAACCCGGTGTTTTCAATTTCGTGCCACGCAAGATCGCAACCACACAACAGGCGCTCTCCAAAAATCACCTGCAACAATCCTATGTGATATCTAAATCAAATAATACACGTACCTGTAAATTTATGATTATTTTAAATGAGTTCATCCATTCTAAAATCCAAAGAGCGTCCGGCGGTGAACAATGACGTAGTTTCCCCACGGATCCATCCGGGTACTTTCGTAATGTCAGCCAACCCGGTGTTGTGTAGATGGGGCCTTACTGAACGCGGCCGTCAAGGCAATTAAATGTGTTTGTTGCTGTCAACTCGTCGACCCAGAAAGAATCGCTTTTACGATAAAGATTTAAACGGTTTCCGTGGATAAATTCAGAGTAGTGTTTCGTACACATTTATATTACTGTTGAGGCGTTTTAAAGTTAGTAATGGGTAACTTATTGGTGGATCGTACGGTAGGTTGTGGCATCTCTGTATCCACCATGAACATTATTTTTTTTCTTATGTAAATCTCATTGTGTTATTTCTGATTTAAAGTTTAAATTGTGCAACTTCAGTATCATATATATTGCGTCATTATCATGAATATTAAAATACCAAGGTCATTGATAAGGCTACAAAAGTTATTTTAGTGATATTTGCACTGAAATGTATTAATTAAATTTAAAATGTAACGAAGCCATTGTTAGTATTAATTTGTTACATAGTATTATATATCAATGTAGGAACATGTCGTTAGTCTGTGTATATGTTTTTTACAGTTTATGGTATATATATCCTCATTTGTAGCACAGCTTTGGATGAGTGTCTGCTATATAACTAAATGTGTGTATATATATATATATATATATATATATATATGTGTGTGTGTGTGTGTGTGTGTGTGTATGCATGCATATATTTCTTGCAAAAATAAGTTTTGTAGCTTTATCTAGTTATCTGTGACCTTTGGGTATTATTAATATTCGCAATAGTCATAAATATTAAGAATACTATTGAGGTACAATTTACTTTTGAGGTAATATTTACTCAGCTTTAAAGAGTCAGATAAATAGGACTTTATCAACCTCTTGTCAAGTTAAATATGGCACTCTTTTATATACATACAAGCAGAGCAGACCTCACACATACAACCATCTCCAAACATCAATTCACATAATGTACAAATATTGAGCATTTATGGCAGTTCAAAAGAGTTACTATTATTATATCTTTTCTGGACTGTGTATTGCATTTTGAGAGATCTGTAGCTCACTGATCTGTCTCCTGAGCTGAACAATTTCCTCTTCTTGTTCATCAATCTTGCATTTCAAACTGTGAATAACCTGAAATAAAGAACACAAATAAAGTTAATAGGTCAAATGTTTTTTTTGTGTGTGGTTTTTTTCAAAGCAGCAAAATTAACTAAAATGTGAATATACATGGACATTTGGTTTTTGTTCCATTTTGGGGGGTTAAAAACCCCCCCAGAGCCACACATACCATGTCATTGGTGCTGAAGAGGTCACTCTGAAGTAACTGAGATGCACTTGGTCGCATTGAAGTATCAGTGCTTGTCAGTAGGGTGATATACTTGGCCAAAAGTGGCCAGTTTTTGGACAGCATGTTAGGGATCTTGCCCTGCTGTAGTTCTCCAAGTGTGTGCGCACGCTCCATCTCGGTCCCAAATGGCTGGAATAACTCAAACGCAATCACTCCTATACTGTACAGATCTGACTGTACAAATAAAACAAACACTGAGCATATTTGCCTAAGATGCAACAGCCACACACTCAAGTACAGCCCAAAAGACAGTAACTTTCTTAATTTATAACAGTTTGTAACTTTACAGTTCCCTTACCTTTGAATCATAGTGAGAACCCTCAAGTTGTTCTGGGGCAGCGTAAACAAAAGTTCCTACTCCACTAGTGTGAGCTGAGTCTAGTGTAAAAAGTGCAATGAGAAATTAGGCTATGTTGCAAGGTTGCATTAAATCGCTGCTGCCATCTACTGTTACCTGACAATAAATCAGCAGTAGTTTTGCAACAAATGGGAAAATGAGAATTATCAAGCTAAAGATAGTATTTATAAGTATTTTAGTTCAAAATTTGTAATAACTAAAATAACTATTGTTTACTCTTGTGAATACAGAAGAGGTCTCACCTGTGTTTACACTTGCTTGAGTGCTGGAGGGTAGCTGCTCATGTTCATCCATTATTAAATTCCGGCAAGCTAATCCAAAGTCCCCAATCTTCACATGATACTCAGGTCCATGAAGGAAAATGTTTCTTGGCTGCAAATAAATATACATTTTAACTTGCAACAAACAGACACCAAAAGCATTTTTTATATTTTTATTACTACACACAGAACATCCACAGTTATAAATATCCAAAATTATTATGTTAAATAGTTTTAACATTCATCACATAAGAATCATTACATTTGTTTTGGAATTTCATAGGTAACTGTGTTCTTGCCTTTGCTTACTAAAAAATGTGTGCAGATCCAAGTGGCATTCAGGCTTAATATTATATGGATTAAAAATCTATATAAACTTCTGAGAAAGCAATTCATGCTTATAAGACAAAGTATCCAGAAGAGATGTGTGAGAAATACTGTGTTGCCTTACTGTGACAAACAGATTAAGAGTTGGTTTATAAAGGAAAATAACAGTGATTATCATCTGCAACTGATTTTATTTTGAAACAGTTGATTCTGTTAAATGCCATGCTGGCTGTCAAGAGGCCACTAAATGTATCAGTAAATAGAATAAAGAAATTGTCATGGGTAATTTTTTTAAGTTATATTTTTGGGCTTTTTATTCCTTTATTATTCAGACAGTAGAGAAATTAAAGGAAAACATTGGGTAGCATAGCAGATCGACATAAGACCTCGAGACGGGAATTGAACTCGGGTAGCCGTGAGCGCAGATGCACTGTATATGTCGGCACACTAACCGCGAGGCTATCAGTGCCGACACTTATGGGTAACTTAAGCATTACAAAATGGATCTGTAAACAAAGAACAGGGTTTGAAAAGCCATTTGCCTACTAAATTATGTCGCAGACATCAACAAGCTCACTACCTCAGGAGAGAGATTATCTGTTGCTTTGCAAAAGTAAAACCTACTTTGCAAGTGTTGTGCCACACCAGCCCAATATCTGTCATCAAAACACTAGGCCTCCTCCCATGTAGACTAATGCATATACCGTTCCAAGCCAGACATGTACTAGATGTGTGGTCAACAATACCAAGTTATGCAATGCAACAAAATAAGTACACATACCTTAAGGTCTCTATGCATAATACCACGGGAATGAATGTACTCCACTCCTTCAAGTATTTTCTTTAAAATATTCAATGCGTGTTCAGAGTCAATTGACTCACAAAGATCTGTGGATCAATGTATTGGTTAAAAATGCTAAAATAATCCAACAAAACAATTATATGCTGTGACTGAATGTAAAAACATTTAATTGTGATTGTGTCCAAAAATTCTGAAAATCAGCTTTTTCCGTCTTTCCTGTTCAGCCAATGTGTCATCCAATACAAAAACAGGAAAAGGGTGTATATAAGTGACTTCTTTATTTATTATATAAATGTTATATAAAGGAATGGAATGAGCCATTTATTAGACATACTTCCACAAAATACCTATTTAATGGCATGTAAAGAAAGAAGTGCAAACTCCTATGTAAACTATAGTAACTCGTATGAATAAAGAAATCTTACCTACTGACATCAAGAGTCCCTCTGTGATCCTTGAGTTTCTTTCCTGTATCCAGTCTTTCAAAGATCGCTCACACAGCTGCATTTGTATATAAAGCATTAAGTGGAACTGAACCTAAAGACCGGAACAAGAAAAACTGATGAAAAACAAAAGCTTACAAAAGAATTATTCCTCATTTAAATGAATTGTTACATTTAGGGTTTAATGAACCACATACCTCTTGTGCCTGCGTTTCGGACCATTCAGGAGCATCCATATCAATGTAAGAGTTATTGTTCAATTCCAGTCTGTTTTGACTGAGGTCATCCTCTGAGAGTGTTGAGCTATCCCATTTAGCTGTTGGGCATTTGTTCACCGTAGCATGAGGCTTTCCCAGAAACACACATGGAACAAAGTTTTGTGGGTTGCGGACATTTTTTGGGCAAACAGCATGTCCCATCTCTTCTTTTGAAGTTGAGGGTTTCACTGAGAGGCTCTCTAATGCAACCTGATTTTCTTTGGCTTCTGCTTGTTCAGAATGTTCAAAAACAATGGATGATCCATTGCTGCTGTTAGTGTTTTCCGGTGTACGCCTGAAGCAAGACACATTTTCAATATGCTATTGTAAACATGTTACAATTAGTTAATTGTGTAGGGGGGAATTTTTTTTAAACCATCTTACCCATCTTTCTGTAAAGGTTTCTCTAATGCTGGAAATGTTTGTGAAACAAGGGATTTTGGATCTAGTGAGAAAAACAGAAAACTGTACATGCTTGTATCATTTTTTTATGCTTCAGAAAATACTGAATAAAAGCAAAGCATGATTCAAATGGCTATATCTGCAAATCAAACTAACTTTTCACTGCAGGCTGAACATGCTCCATCCATGCTGTGTGATATCCAACAATATTGGGATGCTGAAGGCTGGAGAGCACTTTAACCTCTCTAAGAACCTGCAAGGAGACAAAAACAGATGTGATAAGGTATATTATCTCTAAATCATATACATTTGGTGGGTAAATTGCTACTATAATAACTGAATCTGTGACATACTTTACCTTCATGCAGTCATCTCTTGTTACTTTCTTGATGAGAATTTTTTTCACTGCATATTCCTGACCATCAAGCTTGTTTGTGACCTAAATCAGTGTTACTGTTTTCAGTACGCACCTTTCAAAGTCAGGTGTTTATTATATTTGGAGTAAAATATGATCATAACATCTTCTTACCTTAAACACTTTGCCATAGGATCCTTTACCCAGTGTAGCAATTTCTTCAAATTCACTAAGGTAACGGGATGTCTGTGCTTGAAAAAGACCATCTTTGGTTCTAGAATAGATAAGTACATCTCATTTATTTTAAATGTTAATGTACTGTCCTACACTACCATTTAAAAGTTTTGGGTCAGTAAGACTTTTAGTCAGCATATTTATACATGCATTAAGTTGATCAAAAGTGACGGTAAAAACATTTATGATGTTACTGTCACAGAACACTTAGGGAGCACCGTGGAAAGAAGAGGTCTGGGTCCAAATGCAGGTAAGGATCTCTTTTAATAAACAAAAAGGCCAACAAGGCAAAACAAAACAGGTTCAGAAACGGGATACATAAAACTGCAACACAGTGCATGTATCCCCAGAGTTCAACAAACACTACAACAAATACCATAAATTACAACTAATTGACCCAGACAGAGCAGCGGGAGTGTGGTGTATAAATAGTCCATGACAATGTGGAACAGCTGGGAGTGTAATTTGTGACAGGTGTGTGAGATATGCGACAGGTGTGTGGAGTTAGGGGAATGGAGTCCGGGAGGACGGGAGATGGTGACCTCTGGTGGAGAAAGGAAGCACTGCAGAGCCCGGACTCGTGACAGTTACAAACGATCATTTCTATTTTAAGCAAATGTTGTTCTTTTGAACTTAAAAAAAAAAAATAATAATAAAAAAAAATTAAAAAAAAGCATTTACACAAAAATATTAAGCAGCACATTTGATTTTTTTTAACACTGACATGTTTTTTGAGCACCAAATCAGCATATTAGAATGATTTCTAAAGGATCATGTGATATTGAAGACTAGAGTAATGGCTGCTGAAAATGCAGCTTTGCCTTCACATGATTAAATTATATTTTAAAACATATTAATGTACAAATTTTTGACTATAAGAGATTCTTTCAAAAACATGAAAAATCAGATCCCATTTGACCAAAAGCCTTTAACAGTACTGTATTACAAAACAATGTGAATGGAACTGCTACAAGTGTAAAGGTTTCACCTTAGGTTCTGGCCATCTGTACTCAAGTATCTGTGCTCCTGCAGAATCCAAAAGATAAGCAGGTGTTTTTTATTTGTTCATGAAAGCAACAGCTGGATAGAACTCATTAAAAAAAATAGAAACCGATGATGAATTTAGTTGGATTACCTGGGGGAAGAGTGATGAACTGGTCGTATGCAGGAGCTCTGTGAATGCCCGGTTATGCTGTAGTCGGACCGTACTAAACTCATCACTGATAGCCAGTGGAGACAGGAGGTTCATGGCAGCTAAACGCTGGCCTATCACTGAAACAGAAGGTATTCAAGAAAACAAAATTTAGTTTTTCTGAATTGCTAAAACACATTTCTTGAAACCATCACACATTTTCTCTAAACCTTAAACACAACTCCAAATGTGTGTGTGTGTGTGTGTATATATATATATATAGGAGGACTTCATCTACGTTGCAGGCAGGCAACGGGGAAAAAAAACTCTGATGTGGCGGATGCAGCCTTGACAAGACAGCATGTTTATGTCACCACAGGCCAGTTCTGCCACCCTAACGTAGTAGTCTTACAATTCTACACAAGATTTTCTTCCACTCTTCTTTTGTTCTTTTGAACTTTCCAACTGATTATGGTAGCCACAGAGAATCTGCTCAAATTAGGTTGAACTCTTTGTGCTGCCACTGTCATTCCATGCAAAAGAACATGGTCTATCACAGTAGCTCTAATTTCATCTGAAAAGACTGTTCTTAATCTTGCTCTTCCTCATCCATCTCTCCCTTCACCTCATATAGGCACACTTCCTCTACCTCTCAGACTGAAACAAATGGGAACAATTTTGAATAATTGTGTGTAAATGATGACAGCTGTGTTGCAGTTATGCTTAACTTTTGCATCTTGTGTTTAGTGTTTTGCATCACAAGTTCATCACAGTGCAAATTGTGTCTTATTGAGTGAGAATATGTTTAGAGTTTTGCAAAAAGAGTGAATGAGATCTGCAAACAGTGTCTAAACTGCCTGAACTTGTTAAAAGGTTTTGCAGAAAGAGTGATTTGTTTGACAAATTGGTTTAGACTATTGAGAATTTGGTTCAGAGTCTTAGCAAATGTAAAAAACTGTAAGACAAATAACAGAAATTCAGTATTAGTATCAACCTACCCTTAAACAGCATGCGTGAGCGTGTAGGATCATGCTCGTAAACAAAGCACAAGTGTTCCAGTAGAGATCCCAGCAGCAGTTGGTTGGGAATGACAGAAGCAAATTCCTTGATCGATGGATACTGTCTCCCCGCCAGCAGTACTTCACAGGTATTGTCCGAGTCTGAGGCTACATTTATATGACAAATAATGAAGGTGAATACTAGCCTATATGTTTGACTATTTGTGAATATAAAATCCACAAAATAAGCGAAAACTAACCAAACTGAGTCTATAACGACTTGGATTGGAGATTACTTACCTTCTGCAATAACTTTGCCAATTAAAGCCATAATGTCATTTTCCTCTGACTCCATTTAGATACCAAGCATTTACGGTACTCACTTAACAGCTGAGCAAATAGAAATAGACCAATGCCGCATCTTGAGTGTACAGTAGGGGTGGGTAAGATCTAAGTAACTTATCAGCTTGAAACATTTTCAGATTACCCCCACACCCCTAAGAAGTCCCACAGAAGAAATATTAGGGAGGAGGATCTTGAAACTGCATTAATTCAATTGAGTTATTTGGACATACTACTTTGACAGATTGTCCACATGATATTTAATGTCATTAACATACAAAAAGAGTAAATAACCTTAATACTTGGCTTATAAACTCAAATTCTAGCCATGACTACACTCATGAATGAAAGGGGCTGCACATAATATATTGCAGTGGACTCACTATCAAACTGGACGTCCTCCTCCGTGTCTGGCAGGCTGAATATCCCTCCTCGTGGTCTTCTGTCTTGAGTGGAAAGGCCCTGTCGGATATGAACAGTAGAAACTACACTGCTACTCGAACTTTCTTCTGCCATGACTCTCTCTGTATTGTGAAACATAACGTTTTGTTAAAAGACACTTCTGTTCATCCCATTAACTAGTTCCTTTCAGAAGGGCCAAAGTTAAAAAAACAAAAAACAACCCTTTTAATTTGGCAAACCCCACTTACAAGATTTAAAACTGGCCGAATAAAAATACCTCTGTAAACCGACAGTAACCTGCCATGCTTCTACAGAGTTAGGAAGTATCTCTAAATTACTATCATTTGATGATGTGATGAACAATGCAATGAAACACATTATGCATCTAAACATTAATCGAATAAACATTTTATGTATTTATTGTGTTTTTTACATACTTTTCTCCCCATAAACAACACAGGTTATAAGAAAATAACATTAACGATGTTGTAGTGTCATTGTCAGTTTCGGCTAATAGTAGATCTGAACTTTTTACACAGTCCCCACTCAAGCTACAACGTGCAGGATGATGAAACGTTTCAAAATAAAACATTAAAATCGGTGCTTTAGCTTTATTACAATGCTTCACAATCTGATACGTCAATAAAATTAACCGATCAATTAACAGCCATTAGTGAAAAATTTAATTCTGAGCAAACTTCAAAGAAAAAAATAAGACGCATTAAGTTCAAAATTAACCAATAAAACGAAAAGGCGAAACGGTGTACAAAGTTGATCACATGCGACGCAAAACGTGCGTCACACCGCGGGAAACGTCCACAGAGCGGCAGACAGAGAGCTATTCAGTGTGCGCGTTTATTGCATATGAAATACTGAAGTGTATAGTTTATCAGAACTAGCTACTCCCTTGTCGAAGCATTGGTTTTTCACACTGAGCAATGAAAACACATTAAATTCCCGCTTCTTGTCTGGCCTGAACACTGCAGGGAGCTATCAAAACACCCACAATGCAACTTTTAAGTTAAGCTTCTGTGACTGATACCATATATATTTTGCTCCAGAAAAAATGTCAGACTCAAGGTAAGTGTTTAATGCTTTGCATATTCTTTTCAGTAGTTTGCTACATTATAGCAACGAGAAATGAGAAAAGAATAGACTAGTGAGATTATCGTATTGTTTACTATAACTTTGTATTGTGCAGTACTGTTACTACTGTTTCCTTTAATATTCTGTGTTTTACATTCCTAGCACAGGTTCTGCTGGAGCTATAAAGGCAATAGACAAACAGTCTGTGCATCAGATCTGCTCTGGACAGGTGGTGCTGAGTCTGGCCACAGCTGTGAAAGAGCTGGTGGAGAACAGCATCGATGCTGGTGCCACTAATGTCGGTGAGCTCAAGGGATGACAGCATGAGGAAACATTGCATTTGAGGTTATGCTACATTTGGTCAAGTGATTTGTTTTCATACAGATGTCAAGCTAAAAGACAATGGAATAGAGTTGGTGGAAGTTTCCGACAACGCAAAAGGAGTTGAGGAGCAAAACTTTGAGGGGCTAAGTAAGTTGTCTTTTGAACATCAGAGATAATAGACTGTGGTATGCTTACACTTCCAGTCAAAAGTTTTGAATTTTTTTTTTTTTATGTTTTTTGAAAGATGTTTCTTATGCCGACCAAAGCAGCATTTATTTATATTTTTAATGTATTTTAAAATTGATTAGATTATTCCTGTGATGGCAAAGCTGAATTTCCAGCAGTCGTTACTCCAGTATTCAGTGTCACATGATCCTTCAGAAATCATTCTAATATGCTGATTTGGTGCTCAAGAAACATTTCTTCTTCTTATTATTATTATTATTATCAATGTTGATTTCTGAAGGAACAGGTGAAACTGAAGATTTGGAGTAGTGCCTGTAGAAAATTCAGCTTTGCCATTACAGGCATAAATTATGGTTTAAAGTATATTAAAATAGAAAAGAGTTCTTTTAGATTGCAATACAATGTCACAATATTATTGTTTTATTACTGTATTTTTGATCAAATAAATTCAGCCTCTGTGAGTATGAGAGACTTCTTTCAAAAACATTATAAAATCTCAATTATTTGTAACTTTTAACCGATAGTAACTTATTTGTGTCCTTTCAACTTCTCCAGCTTTAAAACATCACACCTCTAAACTAAGAGATTTCTCTGACTTGATACATGTGGAGACATTTGGGTTCCGTGGTGAAGCTCTGAGCTCACTTTGTGCTCTTAGGTAACACTTTACTTTGGATTTGTCCTCTTAAATCTTACAGTATAAGTATTATTATAATATTATTATAGTACAGTGATGATCTCACAGTTGTTCATGCTTTGATGTCTTGTTTTATTAATCTTTCTAGTCACTAGTGCTTTGTTAATTTACCCTGTTTTATATGATTGCAGTGCTCTTAGTGTTGTGACCTGCCATGAGAGCGCTCAGATCGGAGCTCGGCTGGTGTATGATCATGATGGTTGTCTCATTCAGCGTGTGCCACATCCCCGTCAGCATGGCACTACTGTCACTCTGCAGAAGCTCTTCTCCACATTGCCTGTTCGACACAAGGAGTTCCAACGCAACATCAAAAAGGTCAGCTGGGAGATACTTGGGAACATGGGTTTGTACACATGTTAAGGAAGAAATTAACTAGATTTTCTTCACAGGAATATTCCAAGATGATTTTCGTCTTGCAGTCCTACTGCATCATCTCCACTGGTGTGCGTATTACATGCACCAACCAGATGGGACAAGGCAAGCGCACCACATTATTATGCACCAGTGGCAGTAACAGCATGAGAGACAACATTGGAGCTGTGTTTGGACCTAAACAGGTGAGAATGACCTATTCTTTGTAGTGGATAATTTAAGAAGATAAATTCTGACGCCAGAATTGACAAACAGAACACACTTTGTTATATTGTCAAATTAAAGTACATGTATTATTATTTATCCCTTTTGTTTGAGTGTAACATGTATTTCACATTTTTACTTGTTCACAGCTACAAAGTTTGATTCTCTTCCAACAAATATCTCCCAATGAATCAATTAAGGAAGACTATGGCCTCGGTGGGGTAGATGTTCCTAAAGACCTTTTCAGGTGAGTTTTTCTGTGTAAACATTAATTTGTTTGTCCACTTAAGATTCACTTATTACCAATTTTGGCAAATAAGGTAATGAAAACCATTTTATAACTTGGAATATTTCTGTGTAAAGTGATATTATTAAATTCTAGCATTGATGGATTTGTGTCACAAGCGGATCATGGTGTTGGTCGAAGTGCTACTGACAGACAGTTCTTCTTTATCAATAAAAGACCCTGTGATCCAGTAAAGGTGTGGACTTTTTATTAAAGTATGCTTTATTGTGTTCATAAATATATGGAATAAGTACGACATCCTCATTTTTCATTTATCTTTCATTAATTTTGTAAAATTCGCAGGTCTCTAAGCTTGTGAATGAGGTTTATCACATGTACAATCGGCATCAATACCCTTTTGTCGCTCTAAACATCAATGTTGCTTCAGGTAAGTCTTGACAAAACAAAAAAAATTAATTACAATATATAAATTATATTTATATCTGGATATATATCACAGATTCCTAAAAGATGTAAGCAGATGTTTTCTTGGGCAGTAATGTCTGCTGAAAATTCTGATTAGCAATCACAGAAATAAATTACATAAAATCACAATAGAAAAGTTATTTAAAATTTTAATAATATTTCACAATATTACTATTTTTACTGAATTTTTGATCAAATAAATGCAGTCAGGGTAAAAAACAAGTTCAAAACATAACATCTTACCAACACCAAACATTTGAAAGGTAGTGTATAATACAAAGTATGTAAAATATAAACGCTAAATGTACTTAATTTATTGATACTTGTCATTTATCCCTTTGTTTTGATTCTGTATTTCACATTAGACTGTGTTGATGTGAATGTGACACCAGACAAACGTCAGATCCTTCTACAAGAGGAAAAACTCTTGCTGGCAATTCTGAAAAGCTCACTAATTGCTATGTTTGAGACTGGTGTCAATAAAATCAGTATCAATCACATTACTCCAGCAATTACCAGTAAGTACTTCAGACCTTTTAAGACATATATGTTGTCTTGAAGTGTTATCACAGACGTTGATTTTGTTCTTCATTCAAGACATGTGCAGACCAACCGAGACAAGTGCTGGTTCAGAAGATCGGGATATAGGTTCTGTCTCTGAAGCACTTCCAGGTGATGGACTCCCAAAGACCTCCATCAATCTAGCTGGACTTAAGGAAGCATTCACTAAACATCAGTTTCCTGGAACTGGCTCAAAGCAGTCTAGTCATAAAGCTGCTTCTGCTGGTCCTTCTCAGAAGAAGATGTTTTCCTTTGTGAGCTGCTCTAACAAAATGATAGACATTAAGTCCTCTCCAAGTTTCTCTTCCGTTTCTTCCATAAAAACATCAACTGTTTGTCTAGCTAAATATAAAACTACCTTTGATAGCAATGCTGAAGATTCTGGGGCTACAAACCAAAATTCAGCTGAAGATGATCCAGAGATTCTATATGAAAACAATTCTGAGTCAGTTTTACACCCTAGTATACATGAAACTGATGTTAAAGCTGAGACTATTGATGAACCTGTAGGTGAGAAGTTCTGGAGTTATAAACCTTTGGTGCCTGAGACAAAGTCAGAACAATACCAGGGCAGAATGTCCAGTCCTGAAGTTAAAAGAGCTCGACATGAAGCTGAACCTCTAGCACGAAGCTGTTTGGTGGATTCCAAACACAAGAATGCTTCTCTGCAATTGGATTCACCTGTCAGCATACAAAAGAAAACAGTACTTTTGCCGTTTTCTCTACAGGAACTTTCTAAAAGAATGCAGAGGCTAAAGGCTCAGAAGACAGAGAACAATGATCAAGAGCTAAAATATAGACGGTTCAGGGCAAATATTAACCCTGGTGAAAATCAGAGTGCTGAGGATGAGCTTAAGAAAGAAATAAGGTTACACTGATGTTTAGATTGATCTCTTAAAGTGCCAAAATCAAGAAGTTTATATGCCATTTACAAGATTTCAACTTTTTCTTGCAGCAAAGATATGTTCACAGAAATGGAAATCATCGGTCAGTTCAACCTGGGTTTTATTATCACCAAGCTGAAATCCGACCTTTTCATAATTGACCAGCATGCCACAGATGAAAAGTACAATTTTGAGATACTACAACAGAATACGGTCTTAAAGGGACAGCGACTCATAGTGTAAGTCACACACTGCAGAGAAGTGAAACTGGAAGCAGGTATTTATTTTAAAGCCAACTTATTTTTTTTTTTTCTTAATATGCAGTCCTCAAAGTCTCCTCCTCCCAGCTATCAGTGAAACTGTGCTCATGGAAAACCTTGAAATCTTCAGAAAGAATGGTTTTGACTTCCTCATTGATGAGGATGGTGAGTTATCTACTATAGTAGTGTTTCATACAGTATCTTATATGGTACGTTTTCCCCCAGATTGACGTTGGATGGTGTTGTGTTTTTCAGCTCAAGTTATGCAGAGGGTAAAGCTGGTGTCTTTACCTACAAGCAAGAATTGGACCTTTGGTCCAAGTGACATTGAAGAACTCATCTTCATGCTTAGCGACAGTCCTGGAATCATGTGTCGACCTTCTCGAGTTAGGCAGATGTTTGCATCCAGGGCATGTCGCAAATCGGTGAGTGCAGTTGGTTTTTCTTCCTGTCAAAATTATTTTCCAGCCGGTTCTAATCTACCGGTCTACTATTTATCAGTTATACAAACTGATAAATAGTAGACAGAATAATAAGTAGACAATAGTATAGTAGACAATAGTAGACAATAAACCAAAAAAAATACCTGTAAGGTAGAACAGAATGTGATTGAGCTGTTGCATGTTTGTGTTGTTGTCTTGTACGGTTTGTTAATGTGTCTGTTTACCCAGGTGATGGTTGGCACTGCCCTGAACACCAGTGAAATGAAGAAGCTTGTGCTTCACATGGGGGAAATTGAACAGCCCTGGAATTGTCCACATGGTAGACCTACCATGAGACACCTTGCTAATCTGGATATGGTTTCTCAGGACTAAAGCAACTTCTTTTTTTTCTTTTTTTTTTTAATAAAACATTTTATTATTTGTATTTTTTATAATAAAGTTTTTCATTATGTGTTTGCACTAGTGTTTGTTGTTGTAATTATCTAACTGTTATGTCACCTTTCACTGTGTATTTATTATTTCTTTAAAGAGGGTAGATTTTAAAGTTTTTTTACAGAATATTAATAATTATTGAGTAATTGATTCAAAGGGATTAGTTTTAGTACAAAAATAAAACTAATAAAAGTTCATGATTTACACACCCTTATGTCGTTCCAAACCTGTATAACGTTTTACTTTGGTCGAATATAAGAGAGAAATAAATAATTTTTGTTCATGCAATGCAAGTCCTCAAAAACGGTTTGGTTACCAACATTCTTGAAAATAAAATTTTCCTTGTTCCACAGATGAACGTAAGTAACTGGAACGACAAAAAGGTGTGTAAATATTAACTGAACAATATTTGAGAGAAATAGGCCTTTTGTGTACATAGAAAAAGTCTTAGATCTTTGAGTTCAACTCATGAAAAATGGGGGCAAAAACAAAAGTGTTGCATTTATAATTTTGTTCAGTGTATATTATCCAACAGATCTCAGTTAGAGAATTAAAGATGTATAAATGTAAGTTGTATATTTTATACATTCTCTATTAACCCCCTGAAGTTTACACTATAATGGAAAAATTATAATTTATTATATTATAATATATAATTTATTTGTAGCCTATATCACTTTTTATAATAAAGATAAACTATGAATAGCAACTGTTTATTGTGTAAGTACAATATAAAAAAAAACATTTAGAAATGGGGGGAAAAAAAATTATATTTTGTGTTGCTTTGTTTTGTATTTCATTCTTGCTGATAAAATACACATTCTTGTCATTGGTTTCCTCAAATGTCCATCTACAGACCCTGCTTGAAAAAAGTATTTTATCAACTGATTTCTAACATTTTGCAATCTTTAGGGTAGTTTTTCACACGGGTTAATGCATGGCCATGGTGAATATATCTGGTCAGATGGTTTAAAGTATCAGGTATGTAAAAACTTAACGCAGGTCACGTACATTTTTAAACAAGTCACATAATACCCCAGTGTTTTTCATTTACACATACACTTTCGAGTTTTGCCAATAATTACAAAAACTCCCTCCTCTTGCATTTGGCAGGCTGATTTCAAATTAAATGTTCCCATAGGACATGGGACTTACACCTGGCTGGATGGCAGCACTTATGAGGGAGAGGTACACAAAGGTGTCCGTCATGTGTCGGAGTGTATAAATGTGCCAATACCTCTACCGTGTACAGAGGTCAGTGGTGTCTGGCCAAAAGACAAGGGCAGGTATGTACGAACACACATCCATTGTCTCAATATTCCGCACATGTATTTAATAATAAATATCTTTACTGGTGTCCTGTGATGGTTACAGGGGGTAATGTACTATAACCAGGCAGCCACATCATGGTACAAGGGAGAATGGGTGAACAATTGCAGAGAGGGTTGGGGAACACGGTGGTATGTGATATTAATGCACATTTCTTTATAATTTTTTTCATTAAAAAAATACTTTCAAATCAAGTTTATTATTAAGCTCTGCTCAAGATCTCCTTACGAACCACAATTTTTTGTTTCACTAAAGTTACCCATCTGGAAATGTATATGAGGGACAATGGAGGAACAATGTTTGGCATGGGGAGGGAACAATGAGATGAGTTCAGTTGGATCAGCAGCAATATAGTGGGCAGTGGGCAATATAGTGGGCAGCGGTATCCAGGTCTGTTTAACTTTGCCCATTTATTAAGGGTCATTGCCTGTATTATGTCTGATTTCATAATTTTGTACTGAAATTCTAGCAGAAGTTTCTTATTTAATGTAGGATGGAAAAGGAACGCACACGTGGTTCCGTAAAAGAGTTCCGTGCTTTCAGTACCCTCGTATGAACGAGTACACAGGAGAATTCGTTCAGGGCATGCGTCATGGTCTAGGACAGTTCTGTTATGCCAGTGGGGCTGTGTATTGTGGAGAGTGGAAACATGACAAAAAACATGGACATTTTTGAAAATGGACGGGTATATGAAGGGAAGTTTATTAAGGACTGCATGGCTGAATTTCCTGCCTTCACTCCTGGCCTAAGTGGAATTATGACTCCTTTTCCAGATGAGAGTAAGTAATATTCATGGAAAGAAGCAAAATATATCATTAGCTCTCCGGAATACTTGATACTGATTAGTTAAATAATGGCTGCTAAACCGTAGTCCTCCCTAAATTATTTCCTACATTTAAGTCTGTAGTTTAATTTTTATATAAAAAATCTAGTTTAAAATGTGTACTTTTGTATATTTATTTTATATGTATAACAAATATGGGTCACACTTTATATTAGGTGGCCTTAACTACTATGTACTTACATCAAAAAATAAGTACAATGTACTTATTGTGTTCATAATGTATTGCAAAACACTATTGCGGCTATTGAGGTGGGATATGGGTAAGGTTAGAAACAGGTTTGGTGGTATGGGTAGGTTTAAGTGTGGGTTAAGGTGTAAGGGATGGGTCAGCAGTGTAATAAATGTAATTACAGATGTAATTACGTATTTTAAAACTATAAGTACAATGTAAAAGCATGTATGTACACAATAAGGGCATTGTACCAAAATATTAATTTAAATGTAAGTACATAGTAGTTAAGGCCACCTAATATAAAGTGGGACCCAAATATGTATTGTATTAAACTCAAATAAATTAATGTCCGTTTATTTTGTTAGTAGATAGTGTACAGTCAGTCAAAACTCATCAGGATGTTATGAGATGACTCTGGTTCACACTGGGGTCTTGATTACTTTTTCAGGGTTTAGTTTCCAAAAATGGCTTGTTGACAGTGCATTATCCCCTACATACAGGATGTTTTTGTATGTCCTTCTTTAATCTAACAGTGTTTATCTCTGTACATTAGATGATTCATCAAACAGAGCTTCACAGTCAAGCACAAGCTCTTCGCCGCTTGGATCTGACATGGTTTTGAACATTCAAGCCCTGTTAAGTAGATTACCTGAGGCCCACAGAGATCAACTTAAACAGGTTCTTGTCCTATTTTGAGATGAATCCCAAGGTAAATCCAGAGCCAAATCTGTAAGTACTATTTTATTTACATCTGTTTAGGTGGAATTTGTGGGAGTGAGACACATTGGTTTGTTAAGGGAAATATACAACTTCTACAGCTGCCTTGGACATGAGCAGTCTTCAGACAAAATATTCCCACTGACCCACCTGCAGTTCTCTCGCTTTCTCATGGACTGTAAAGTTCACCAGCATGGAATCGCATTAGCGCAAATGGATCGTCTTATCAACGGTAATGCCTTTGAGCATAAGAATGTTTAGTGATGATGCTTTTCTTTTGTCACAAAATCTATTACACATAATTAAAAGTTTTGCTTGTCATTGTCTGAATTTAGATGAGGTTCATTCTCCTTTTGCGGTCATTATACCGAGAGAGTGTATCAGCTATATTATCATTGTAGCATATCATATTTGCCACAAAGATATTGAGTGAGTACATTCATACCATAGCTTATGCTTTCATCAAGTCACAAATTACTTTGTCATGTTTTAGATCCTCTAACAACAATCGCAGCATGTTTTTTTTTCGAAGCTCATGAGGCAGAACATAATTCCCAATGCGAAACACGTAAAAGGTAAAGAGATAAAGATTGTAGAGAATTTTCTATATAAAATTATTTATAAACTCCAATAAATGTTATAATTAAAGCAAATTATAAGCAAAGAAAATACTATACAAATCTTATTGAAATAACCAGTTCTTTATTTACCCTTGTAAGACACCCACCCTCATAAAAACACTCTCATTGGATCTAATCAAATCTCATAGGTGACCTATTTTTTTTTTTATCTCAAAAAAGTGAGTTGTCGCCAAAAGGTGAGGAGTTTGCATCTATGGTAGAAGCCTAAAGAACATTCAGCTCCTAAAAGTTTTTGGAAAGTTAATATTAATCATAAACATTTTTCCCTACAATTACACAAACTGTAGGAGGAGTGGGAAAAAAGAAAAAAAAAGTTGAAAAAATTAGGGGGCCTTGCACTGAAAAAGGTTGAGAACACTACACACTGTATCGATTAATCCTTTATCATATGTAAAGTAACTACATTACTATAGGTCTAGATAGTCTCAGATTATAATATAGTTATACTGACATTAGTACTTCATATACGTCCTCCAAAAACAGTACATTTCTCTATCTCTGATTTATGACTAATAGAGGGCTAATTTCATATTCTCAGAGACAGAACTGAAGGGCTGGATGCAGAAAACAGCAGTTCTTCAATCAGATATTTTTCCCTGCATATGAGCACAGTGTGGAGCTACAGGAGGAAAGACTCAGGCTGAGACAAAAGAGAATTTCTCTTGCAGAGGCTGACAATGCAAGGTATTTAAAAATTAGTGCTTTCCCTGATTCCAAGAACAGTTCTAATTCACACTGCACCAACAGATGCTGACAAACATTTGTCTGATCAGTGTGTTAGTGTTGGTCTAAACTTGTTTTTGCAGATTAAACATATTGAATCAGTATTTATTGGGTCGTGGAATGTCTGAGACGTGTCGGCTGTCAGCATTGGTCTGTGTCTGTCGGTGTAATGTGGACTAGCCTTTTGAAGCCCATTTAATCATTTTTAACAAAATGACTTTTTTCAGATATATAGAACAGCTGGAGGCTGAGGAAAAACAAGAGGAAGATGGTAACAGAGAGGTTCCAAACAATGATGTTAATCGTTTGCCTTCTACTTCCATGACCCATGACCTCCACCACATGTCATTTCAAAACAGTCAGTCACTAGTGGAAGTAAGAAAAAGAAGTACACAGAATTGTATATTGTGTTTTCTTATTTAATTAGCTTTCACAAAATCTTTTGACATTAAAACCCTTAAAAATATATATTTTCTGAGTTCAGAACTGCACAGAAATATTATCGCTGTATCTAAATATGCTCATTATGAAGTACAAAAAGTAGCAAACAAATTAAGTATCAAAGTCTAATTCAACAACAAACCAAATAAATCAAACATCTAATTCAAGCACAAATCAAAAAAATTAAAATAAAATGATCCACATCCAAACAATGAGTGGATGTGCTTTTATTTGTACATGGGAGGTGTGAATGTGATCAGGTCATGTTCACACACTGACTGTCTCACTTTCTCCTTCCGTTCTGGGGAGAACAGCAACAGATTCTCCGACATCTGAAACACCAGAGAACAAGACATTTATGGACACAAAATACTAGTTAAAATTGTGAAATTTAAATTAATTTAAGTGTTATAGAGGTTGAAAGTTTCCACAGTCACAGAAAACCTGGAAACACCTGATAATTTTAAAATTGTGGTTTCTAGGCCTGGAAAAAAGCTTAAGGAAAATCATTCTTAAGTAAACGAAATTAATCCAATTAATAAAATTAATTAAAAGCTGCAAGATATTTTATTGGATCAAAATTGCTGTATGTTTGTGAATTTCCATGACTGGAAAACTGTAGGGAACCCTGCAGAAAGACAAAGAGGGAATTCATAAAGGAAAGGTTTAACTCACCTGACTGATCTGGGGTGAGAACACCATTCTGTGAAGAGCTGAGACAGGAGTGCAAGAAAGAAGAGTGAGTGCCCATGTGCCCCTAATAAACCACATGTGAGCATTAAGAACATTGTGATGTGATCTAAACTACCTGTAGGTGTTGCCAAGACATCATGTGAGCGCTCCTCTGCCTGAGTCCCCGGACTCTCCATCTCAGCATCAACTGGCCCAAGAGAGAACCTCTCTGCTGCAGGACTCTGTGCAGGAGACATGCTGTATCTCACTGCTGGCTGCAGATAACGCTCAATGTCCAAACCAGTAGCACCCTGGGAAAAATGCATCAGATGATGATTCTCAAACTATCAAGTCAAAGTAAAAAAAAAAAAACTGTGTAGACACTTTACAAACGAGTAGGATTTGGGGATATACAAAATAGGTTAAAGCTACACTGAAAATTTGTGGCCCTCTACTGATTAAACCTGTATGCTTCTTGCAGAGGAAGATTGTTTTGGTTGTGCTTCGGCTCTGTACCTCTGTGTGGATATAAGGAGTTGACCAATTATCGACTCCGATATTACAAGTTTATGGTTATTGGTCATTTCCAAAACAGATTTGCTGATAAAATAATTTAAAAGCATTTAAAGAGTTTGTCAGTCCTTGTTATTCTTAATTTTGACATTATTTACATACACATACAGTTGGGCAAAAAAGTATTTAGTCAGCCACCAATTGTGCAAGTTCTCCCACTTAAAAAGATGAGAGAGGCCTGTAATTTTCATCATAGGTACACTTCAACTATGAGAGACAGAATGGGGGAAAGAATCCAGGAAATCACATTGTCTGATTTTTAAAGAATTTATTTGCAAATTATGGTGGAAAATAAGTATTTGGTCAATAACAAAAGTTAATTTCAATACTTTGTTATATACCCTTTGTTGGCAATGACAGAGGTCAAACGTTTTCTGTAAGTCTTCACAAGGTTTTCACACACTATTGCTGGTATTTTGGCCCATTCCTCCATGCAGATCTCCTCTAGAGCAGTGATGTTTTGGGGCGGTCGCTGGGCAACACGGACTTTCAACTCCCTCCAAAGCTTTTTATGGGGTTGAGATCTGGAGACTGGCTAGGCCACTCCAGGACCTTGAAATGCTTCTTACGAAGCCACTCCTTCGTTGCCCGGGCGGTGTGTTTGGGATCATTGTCATGCTGCAAGACCCAGCCACGTTTCATCTTCAATGCCCTTGCTGATGGAAGGAGCTTTTCACTCAAAATCTCACGATATATGGCCCCATTCATTCTTTCCTTTACACGGATCAGTCGTCCTGGTCCCTTTGCAGAAAAACAGCCCCAAAGCATGATGTTTCCACCCCCATGCTTCACAGTAGGTATGGTGTTCTTTGGATGCAACTCAGCATTCTTTCTCCTCCAAACACGACGAGTTGAGTTTTTACCAAAAAGTTCTATTTTGGTTTCATCTGACCATATGACATTCTCCCAATCCTCTTCTGGATCATCCAAATACTCTCTAGCAAACTTCAGACGGGCCCGGACATGTACTAGCTTAAGCAGGGGGACACGTCTGGCACTGCAGGATTTGAGTCCCTGGCGGCGTAGTGTGTTACTGATGGTAGCCTTTGTTACTTTGGTCCCAGCTCTCTGCAGGTCATTCACTAGGTCCCCCCGTGTGGTTCTGGGATTTTTGCTCACCGTTCTTGTGATCATTTTGACCCCACAGGGTGAGATCTTCCGTGGAGCCCCAGACCGAGGGAGATTATCAGTGGTCTTGTAGGTCTTCCATTTTCTAATAATTGCTCCCACAGTTGATTTCTTCACACCAAGCTGCTTGCCTATTGCAGATTCAGTCTTCTCAGCCTGGTGCAGGTCTAGAGTTTTGTTTCTGGTGTCCTTCGACAGCTCTTTGATCTTGGCCATAGTGGAGTTTGGAGTGTGACTGTTTGAGGTTGTGGACAGGCGTCTTTTATATTGATAAAGAGTTCAAACAGGTGCCATTAATACAGGTAACGAGTGGAGGACAGAGGAGCCTCTTAAAGAAGAAGTTACAGGTCTGTGAGAGCCAGAAATCTTGCTTGTTTGTAGGTGACCAAATACTTATTTTACCGAGCAATTTACCAATTAATTCATTAAAAATCCTACAATGTGATTTCCTGGATTCTTTCCCCCATTCTGTCTCTCATAGTTGAAGTGTACCTATGATGAAAATTTCAGGCCTCTCTCATCTTCTTAAGTGGGAGAACTTGCGCAATTGGTGGCTGACTAAATACTTTTTTGCCCAACTGTATACAGGTACATCTCAGAAAATTTGAATATGGTGAAAAAGTTCTCTTGTAACTTATTTCAAAAAGTGAAACTATATTTATACATTATGATATTTTAGGATTCATTACAAGTAAAGTAAAACACTTCAAAAGTTTTTGTTTTAATTTTGATTAGAGCTTACAGCTCATGAAAGTCAAAAATCAGTATCTCAAAATATTAGAATATTTCCTAAGATCAATCAAAAAAAAGGATTTGCAAAACAGAAAAGACAAGTTCTTTAAAGTATGTTCATTTATGCATTCAATACTTGGTCGGGGCTATTTAGCACAAATTCCAGCATCAGTGAGGTGTGGCATGGAAGCGATCAGCCTGTGGCTCTGCTGAGGCACTATTGAGCCTTCAGCTCGTCTGTACTGTTGGATCGACTGTTTCTCATCTTTCTCTAGAAAATATCCTATAGATTCCATAAAGGGTTCAGGTCAGGCATGTTGGCTGGCCAATCAAGCACAGTAATATCATGGTCAGCAAAGCACTTGGAAATGGTTTTGGCACTGTGAGCAGGTGCTTAAGTCCTGCTATAAAAGGAAATCAGCATCTCCATAAAGCCTTTCAGCAGATGGAAGCATAAAATCCCTAAAATCTCCTGGTAGACTGCTGCATTGACTTTGGACTTGATAAAACACAATGGCCCAACACCAGCGGATGACATGGCACCCCAAACCATCAATGACTGTGGAAACTTTACACTGGACCTCAAGCAACGTGGATTATGTGCCTCTCCTCTCTTCCTCCAGACTCTGGAACCTTGATTTCCAAAGGAAATGCTAAATTTACTTTCATCAGAGAACATAACTTTGGACCACTCAGCAGCAGTCCAGTCAAGACGCTTCTGACGCAGTCTCTTGTTCAAGAGTGGCTTCACACAAGGAATGCGACAGCTGAAACCCATGTCTTGCATACGTCAGTGCGTGGTGGTTCTTAAAGCACTGACTCCAGCTGCAGTCCACTCTTTGTGAATCTCCCCCACATTTTTGAATGGTTTTTTTTCACAATCCTCTCCAGGGTGCGGTTATCCCTATTGCTTGTACACTTTTTTCTACCACATCTTGTCCTTCCCTTCGCCTCTCTATTAATGTGCTTGGACACAGAGCTCTGTGAACAGCCAGCCTCTTTAGCAATGACCTTTTGTGTCTTGCCCTCCTTGTGCAAGGTGTCAATGGTCGTCTTTTGGACAACTGTCAAGTCAGCAGTCTTCCCCATGATTGTGTAGCCTACAGAACTAGACTGAGAGACAATTTAAAGGCTTTTGCAGGTGTTTTGAGTTAATTAGCTGATTAGAGTGTGGCACTAGGTGTCTTCAAGATTGAACATTTTCACAATATTCAAATGTTCTGAGATACTGAATTTGGGACTTTCATTAGTTGTCAGTTATAATCATCAAAATTAAAAGGAAATAAACATTTGAAATATATCAGTCTGTGTGTAATGAATGCATCTAATATACAAGTTTCACTTTTTGAATGGTATTACTGAAATAAATCAACTTTTCATAATATTCTAATTTTATGACCAGCACCAGCACATACATACACACAGGTTCAAATTATCGGTTATCAGTCTACTTGATCTGTAATAATCAGTATCGGCCCTGAAAAACAAATGTGACCCTGAACCACAAAACCAGTCATAAGAACATTTTTTGTTGTTTGTCCAGTCATTTTTTGAACTTGAGATTTATACATCATCTGAAAGCTGAATAAATAAGGATAGGACAATATTTGGCTGAGAGACAATTATTTGAAAATCTGGAATCTGAGGGAGCAAAAAATAAAATGCAAATAAAAAATATTGAGAAAAATAGCCTTTAAAGTTGTCCAAATGAAGTTCTTAGCAATACATAATACTATTCAAAATTTAAGTTGATATTTGTGGTAGGAAATTTACAAAATATCTTCATGGAGCATGATCTTTACTTAATATGCTAATGATTTTTGTTACAAATACATTCGTGCTACTTCTGACTGGTTTTGTGGTCCATATTTATATCTATTTTGGGATGAACAGCAACAGACAATCAATCATTTTAAATGGTGCAATTGATTTAAAATTTAGGCACCACAATATTAAAATGTACAGTGCAGATTACATTTAAGAGTGTTATTAAATTATTAGGGGTTTTAAAAGATCAACTTTAAACGATAGCAGTATCAATTAATAACCCATTTGGTAGCAAATATTGTGCATCTATAGTTAGACTTTGTAGATAATTACCTCAGCATCTTGATTTCCAGTCATTTCAACATCCATACTGGTTGGAGATCTGTATGGACAGAGAAAAGAGTATATCAGAGTATATATTATGAACCACAAAACATGACATAATTTACGCTACAACTAACATACACATGAAGCGTAGCGTACCCATTACTGGCCAGAATGAAGACCTCATTACAGAGAGCTGTAGAAACTGTGAAATCTTTGGTTGGTGTGGAGGGCATCGGGGTAGGGGAAGCAGGTGCACAGACACTGGGTTCTTCTTCCAATAGTTCTGAAGAGCTATGAGATGAGCCCTGGGATAGAGTATCTAGACCAGCATCTGCTCCAGGCTGGACATGCAAACTCCCTTCAGAGACTTCACAAGAGATGTTCTCTTGTGGTTCCTCTTGGGAAGAAGGACTGAGCATAGACTCTGGAATGCAGTCTTCATGCTGAGGTTCTGAAGAATAAACAGCTAGCTCATACTGGCTGGGTGAGTCATGAGTTTGGGCTACTGGACTGTTTTCTGGTCCATTACTGATATCTGGTTGTGTGTGTTGGGTACAAATAGAGCTTAAATCAAAATTAATACGGCTGTTGCCGCAGGTCTCGGTGTCTGGTGAAATATTTTGGTTGTGGTCAGGACCAATCTGAGGAGCTCTGGGTGACTGTGGGAGGGCCTCAGCACAACGTAGAGGAGTGGAAACAGGCATTACATCAGGTTGATGGGTTGGAGGAGGTGTGGCAGACAAGCTAGGTAGAGATGAAGTGTCAGAAACTGCAGTAGATCTACACTGCCTGCCTGGAGTGCTAAACTTAGAAACAAAGGGTGAAGAAACTGCACTGGTTCGACATGATCTTCTAACAGCACCTAAAAACATGAGAATTATCTATATTAAAAACAAAGACAACATTAATAAAAAGTTTACTGAATTAGGTTAAAAAGGCCAATTAAGTTAAGCAATTAAAGCAATTAAGTTAAGCTTAAAAAAAAAAAAAAAAAAAAAGGAATATTTAAGTATAAATATTATATTACTATAACTCTGGTAGGCCTGGACTACAGTTTAATCCTGTAGTTTTATAATAGCTGGAGGCAGCAATGAGAAATGTGATCAAAAGGACAAAAAAAAAAAAAAAAAGAAAGAAACCTTTTTGGTTTTTTCTTCTTCTCTATTTGAATATGACTATACAATAATAATAATTATTATTATTATTATTATGATAAATCTCATTCTTAATTAAATTAATCCAATTAATAAAATAAATTAACAGCTGCAAGATATTTTATTGGATCAAAATTTAATTTTATTCAAAATAATAATAATTATTAAAATAGTTAAAAGAAAAATATTGCAATAATACCATTATACTGTAAAAAAACAGTATTTAATAACTTAATACTACTAGTTACATTTTCTTTTACAGAACAGTAAAATTACAGTACTAATATTTATGGCTGCCTTAATTTCGTTGCTTTGAAAGATTAAATTATAGAGCCTTTCCCCCAGTTTCAGCAAGCCTAGTCCCAGAGTAAAATGTAAGTCTGAGCTGTTTCAACTGAAAGAAACTTGCACTAACTGATCTTAAAATATATCAGTGCCTTTGTTTTGTCTCAAAAAGCACACCAGTAATGTTTTTTTCTAAGCACATTTATAAAATTACTTAAAATATCCTAATTGAACTATGGCCTAATCCTGGTTTAGTCTAAGCCCTGTCTGTGAAACCGGGCCTTTGAGTTTTTAAATTAAACCACAGCACTAGTTTGAGTTCAAGCTGCTCTGAAACACTTAAAACACTGGATGATTAGCTGGTCACATGTTAAAAAAAACATGCATAGCTGTGCTTTACTCTGGAACTTGCAGGGGCCAGTTATCAGATCTCATCCCATGTGTTTCGATCTTACCTGATGGCTTGACTGGACTTTCCACCTGGAAGAAGCCTCCATTAAACACCATGGTCTGTGCAGGCAGTGTGATGGCAGGCGCTGCAGGTACAGAGCTCGAGTCATCCTGGATGTTGTCTGAAGTCTCAGTGGCTTTCTGTTCAGCCTGCTTGGCTCTCATGGCGGCCTTTACAGCAGCCAGTCGACTCTTAGCTGCAGCAGTAGTACCTGTTCCAGCCTTCCCTCCCACAACAGGAGGCTTCTGTAGGATAAAAGTACAGGATATGAGAAACGCACAATTCACCTCTTTAAAATGCCACATTAAAATGGTGCTGATAATGTGGTTTACTTTGGCCACTTTTTTTCTGGCAACAGGCCTGACTTCCTCTTTCCACTCCCTTGCTTCTGCCTCCTTCAAGGCATTAAATTTCTTGTTAACATCTTCCACCTATTAAAAATAAATTCAATTAAAATAAAATAAAATACATAATTAAAACAAGGCTTGGAAAGAATTTGAGAACTTTTATAAAATAACATCAGCCCACCTGAAAGTACACCATGTCCCAGAAGCCCTGCAAGTCAGTACAGGTTGTTATTCTTTCTCCACGGCCCAAGTCGCAGTCATCCACCAGCCCGCTGAACTGACCAAAGCGCTCTTTCATCAACAATCTGGCCTGGCCCACAACCGTACGCATCTGGTCTCGTGCTGCACGAAGAGGGAGAAATATACTTACTACAAATAACTGTATATTAAACATGCTGATTAGATGAGATTGTGTCATTCACTTTCAGTATTGGTAGAAGAAAAAAAAAAAAAAAAAACCCTTTCTGGGAAACCTGGTTACAATACAGTGTTAGTCTTGAATTAAGACAGATTCAAATTAAACACTGATCAAAACAAAAGACTTACTCTCCTCCGGGATAGAAGTATCATCAAATCTTGACTTCCACAGCTCAGAAAGTCCAGTCAAACGCTCCGTCTCGCTGGCCATCACTGCCCTAATGAAACAACATACACTACCGTTTAAAGACTGAAAGAAAGAAACTGTCACTTTTATTCAGCAAGCTCGCATTACACTGATCAAAAGTGACAGTAACGGCATGTATGTTGATAATAAAGTACTACAGGTGCATCTCAGAAAATTAGAATATGGTGAAAAAGTTTATTTTTTCTTGTAACTTATTTTAAAAAGTGAAACTTTAATATTTTTTAGATTCATTACATGTAAAGTAAAACACTTCAAAAGTTGTTTTAATTTTGATGATTAGAGCTTACAGCTAATGAAAGACAAAAATCAGTATCTCAAAATATTGCAATATTTCCTAAGATCAATCAAAAAAAGGATTTGCAAAACAGAAAAGTTCAAGTTCTTTAAAGTATGTTCATTTATGCACTCAATACTTGGTCGGGGCTCCTTTAGCACAAATTCCAGCATCAGTGAGGTGTGGCATGGAAGCGATCAGCCTGTGGCTCTGCTGAGGCACTATTGAGCCTTCAGCTCGTCTGTACTGTTGGATCGACTGTTTCTCATCTTTCTCTTGAAAATATCCTATAGATTCCATATGGGGTTCAGGTCAGGCATGTTGGTTGGCCAATCAAGCACAGTAATATCAGCAAATGGTCAGCAAAGCACTTGGAAATGGGTTTGGCAGTGTGGGCAGATGCTAAAGTCCTGCTGGAAAAGGAAATCAGCATCTCCATAAAGCTTGTCAGCAGACGGAAGCATAAAGTGCTCTAAAATCTCCTGGTAGACGGCTGCATTTACTTTGGACTTGATAAAACACAATGGACCAACACCAGCAGACGTCACGGCACCCCAAATAATCACTGACTTCGGAAACTTCACACTGGACTTCAAGCAGCTTGGATTCTGTGCCTCTCCAGTCTTCCTCCAGACTCCAGACCTCTAAGTGAAATGCAAAATGTACTTTTATCTGAAAAGAGGAATTTGGACCACTGAGCAACAGTCCAGTTCTTTTTCTCCACAGCCCAGGTAAGATGCTTTTGACGTCGTCTCTGGTTCAGAAGTGGCTTAGTAGCCCTTTTCCTGAAGACGTCGGAGCGTGGTGACTCTTGATGCACTGACTCCAGCTTCAGTCCACTCCTTGTGAAGCTCTCCCAAGTGTTTGAATCAGCTTTGCTTGACAGTATTCTCAAGCTTGCGGTCATCCCTGTTGCTTGTGCACCTTTTCCCACCCAATTTCTTCCTTCCAGTCAACTTTGCATTTAATATGCTTTGATACAGCACTCCTTGAACAGCTACCTCTTTCAGTAATGACCCTCTGTGACTTACCCTCTTTGTGGAGGGGGTCAATGATTGTCTCCTGGACCATTGCCAAGTCAGCAGTCTTCCCCATTATTGTTGTTTCAAAGAACAAGAGATACCCAGAATTTATACTGTATGGATGGTCATTTATTGAAACTCAAATGCAAATATTCTAATATTTTGAGATCCTGATTTTTGACTTTCTTCAGCTGCAAGCTCTAATCATCAAAATTAAAACAAACAAACAAAAAAACTTTTGAAGTGTTTTACTTTACATGTAATGAAGCTAAAATATATGAAAGTTTCAGAAGTTACAAGAAAAAAATGAAATTTCTCAACATATTCAAATTTTCTGAGATGCACCTGTATACTATACAAACAACTCTGTTCTATTAAGAATAGTAGAGATCTGCGTCACCTGAAATAGGCAACATCATGCTGAGGCTCCAAGGGGGCCAAGGGAGGTGATGGTGCTGTAGAGATGGACGGCTGATGGGAGGACGGGGCAGGAGGGGGAGAGGACACTGAGGGAGGGTTGGCAGGATGATTTGATGGAGGGGTTGACAGAGGTGGTGGAGGGGAGGAGAGGGAAGGAGCAGGGAGAACAGGTTTTGGGGGAGAGGGGAAGGTGGGCTCCACATTGCCATCAGAAAGAAAGCTATGAAAAAGAAAAACAAACAGTATTTCGGACCAACTTAAAAGTATAGAATTATCAAGTAGTTTGTTAGAATAAATTCTAAAAGGTACCTCGGTGAGAGGAAGGCGCTGGCTGAACGTGGAGAGAGGGGTGCAGGCTCGAATGACCTTATACCAACAGGAGGCTGGAACACGAACCCCTGAGGAGCAAATGAGGGGGCAGCAGCTTTGGGTTCCTCTTCCTCAGGTCTCAAAGAATCAACTGCAGTGTCCTTTTTCTCAGCAGTCTGAAAAAAAAAAAAAAAGCGTAAAATATAATTTGCAATTAAAAAAAAAAAAAAGTCAAAGACATGACAAATCACCTTACCTTATTTTTAATAATTGCCTTTGTGTTGCCTGAGAAAGATAATGAGATCTACTGATTAATGACACATATCAAATAATGCTAGAATGATGTAACATTACTGCCTTCTGAGCAACACTATGGTAATATAAAGCAATATAAATGTACAATATCAGAAAGTATCCAAGAAGAAAATAGCTGTATCTTTCTTACCTTGTACGTCTTTCCCTTTGCATGAAGAGGGCGCTACAGGACATTTAACAGTTGATCTTGTTTTTGCAGTCCTTGAAACTAAATCACAGAGAATGTGGCTTTTGTGCATGCAACACAAGTACAGCAAGGCTTAAAATGTTATAATAAAACTCACCAGTAACCGGTTTAACCACAGCTGCTGGCGTTTTAGCAGCTGATCGTGTGGTTGGAGCTCTTACAGATGATTCAACTGTAAAAGAAGTTCATGCACAATCATGCTCTGCATGGGGTCCTAATTCAATAGTATACTACTGTTCAAAAGTTAGGAGTCAGTAAAAAAGCTCTCGTGGAACTTTGAACCTGTAGCTGCTCTGGTTTTGGTGGTATTCACAGCTTTTGAGTTAGTCTTGGCTGAAGCTCTGGTGGTCAATACATTTTCAACTGTACAAACACAAAGATTGTTCATCAACAACATGAAGGCACCACGGTTTGTTGATTTGTAAGATTCACATTAGGTAATACAAAAACATGAGAAGTTAAGCACAAACCTTTCTTTGGAACAGCTTGTCTGTCTACTGCTGGCTGGAATGTAACAGAGGTACATAAACAAAGCTTGCATGATTTAACACTTTGAATAAAGAAATTACACAAGAAAATGCTGTAGCAGCACATATTTACAGTCATTATTCATACAGATTTTTTTACATGACTACAAAACACATATCGTTAAGAAGTTTGGGGTTGGTAAGATGTTTTTGAAATATTTAAATGAATTATCAGCAGCCATTACACAATCCTGCAGAAATCATTCTAAAAAGTTGCTTTGGTTATCAAGAAACATTCCTTATTATGATCAATTTTGAAAACAGTTGTGCACCAGCTGTAATATTTTTTGTGGAAACAGTGACCCCCCCCCCAGGATTCTTTGTTGAATAGAAAATTCAAAAGAGTTTTGGTAACATTACAAAGTCTTTGCTAAATAAAAGTATAGATTTCATTTTAAAAAAAAACTTATAACAGATAAACTGATGTGTGCATTTTTCTCATATTTAGGACATTGTTTGATGTTAATTTGGGCCAGGTCTACCTGTTTGTTGAATAATGGCAGATGGGGGTATGTTTGGGGAAACATGTATGAAAACAGACATCATTTCTGTCATTTTATTTGGTGATGGCAGTGACGCAGAAATTAGACACTTCAGCTTTTAAATGATACCTTTTGATTCTGCATCATTGAGCGGGTCACTCGTGTGGACTGGTTCGTTTCGGTGATCTGTCATGATGAGGAATGGGATGGGAAATTAGGTACTCTTTATTAAAGTCTGAGCTTTTTCTAACAGTTATTCTCATCACTCACCTTGCTTCTGCTTTGTGCAACAGTGTTTGAAGGCAGATACCCGAGTGGCTGTGGCTTATACAGGCCAACCTTAAACACGCCTTTCTTCTCCTTGTCTCGCTTTTCTTTCTCCTTCTGCAACATCTTATTTTCTTTGTAACGAGCGAGCATCTTCTTTCTCTCCTCAGCAGCAGCATTTACATCTGTTAAGTACAATTGTAACTTCTTGAAAAAAAAGGCCATGCCAAAACAATAAACAAAAATAACTATGATACTGACCATTAGCTGCCTTTGTTTTTGGTGCTCTGTCCTGGGTGGCCATGAGGCTGGATGCATCCATTGAGAGCTCGATCTCTGGCAGATTGTCCAGGTGTCTGCGCAGGTTCTGGATCTTCTCTCGGTTCTCTTTCTGAGATTGAGACCGGCGTCTGGACATCTTCAGCCGGATCATAGACACACTGCTGTCCCGCTTGTACAGGTGAGCGAAGCGAGAGTCCATCCTATAAGAGTTTTTACAACAGGAACATGATTATTTAAAGCAGAGAGGTCACAGCTGAGCTATAAATAGGCTTAACGTTAGGTTTATTTTAACAATACTTCAGCTCTCTAAAATGATATAATGTTGCTTAGTTAGGACAGCTTATCAACTAAGTTACTAGAAGGGAGATTAAACGCTTTCATATCTTTGTTTTCCTCATATCTCATATTTTTCTCTGAGCAGTCACAGAACGGGTTGGTTTTTAGTTAAACAAAGACATAAATATACAAATACAACCTAAACTTAATGCAGCAAAGATCTAATAAATAAACAGACATCTTGATTTCTTAAAGGAGAAGGCCCGATTTAAGAGTTGTAATTTTGTTGATATCACTTGTAAAAAGACATTCCTAACCAAATCCTTCAAACTGGTGTGTGCGACTCATATTACATTTGTAATATAAATTTCAAATTTTATCATGCCTGAATCAACAAAGCAACATATTATCGCAATTGTGCTTACTAGCTAACTTATGCTAAACCAGACGTCTTTTGCACTTGTAACGTACTCAATGACATTTTATGCGCGTTGAAGCCACATTTAACACACTAAGTTTATTTTCTATTCATCTGTTTGAAATAATAGGAGATATTTCTTACCTTTATATTAAGGTGGGTTACGGAAGTCCAAAAAAAAATGCTATATCCAAATGATTCGCAATATTTATATTAACGTAACGTTTACCTGCCCAACGCGTACAACATGCAAGATGGCGGGCAGGTTTTGAAAAGTGAATATCTGTCTTCTGATTGGCTGCTCTGCTACGCAGAACCCTCCGTTGATTGGTTAAATTCGGATAACGCGTTATGCACCGCCCACTTACAAATCCTAACTTGGTCACGCGTGACGCTGGTGACAGTACATATGGTTCATCAGCTGTCTAGGACATTTCAAAATATATTTCTGTTTTTGGCACAAATATAAACAACTAATCCGTTACACTCCAAACTTAAATAAACCATATATGCTACATGCTGCTCTGTCCGGTAATATTTTGAATGGTTGTGTTCCGAAAGGTAAGCCTCTTGCTGAGGATAAAAGTCAAGGTGGATCACCCTGACCAGATATCAAGCGGATATAATCATACTTTATGGCTTTTAAACGGTTTGTATGATACAATTAGCATATTATTCTCCCCAAGCCATGTAAGGCTAATCATTTTCATTCTGGAACATTCACATTAATGGTTGTATCTCTGAATTATAGGTATGAAAATTACTATAAACCAGAATTAAGTTGTATTTTTAACCCTTAAAGGCTATATAAAGGCTGGAAAATCTGAATCAGATACATTTCACACAACTCATGTCTTAATTTGATCAGCAAAACTGAAATTTATTGTGAAATAATGTGTGTTAAAGCACTGAAGAGTACTGATGACATGACAGCATTTAAAATAAGAGAAAAATACAGCTTGACAGATTTATATCCTAAATATCAACTTAATTGTATCTGTACTTGATAAAACAAACCTGAACAATGGGAATGAAACACAAAAGAGAGAATAGCTGATGTATAATTAAACATGATATATACATACAAACAAATGAAAAGAGGTAATTACAGTAAAATTCAGATTTTATAATTAATTACAAGGAAGCAACCACATTTCTGTATAGATTAAATAAAAATCTAAAATTTGCATGGTGAAAAATCTTTTTTTACAATGCAATTATTGCATTCACTGATGCTGTCAGTAAAACCTGAACAGTTGACAGTTTTAGTGTAGTGAAGTAGTCCATGCCCATCATATCTCTTTAGTCCAAGAAAAAAATATTATTGAATTGTGTTGCACACAGCCTTTTCACTTCCTCTGTAACACAAACAGAATCTTGGTGAGAGTTTAGGTCAACAGAAATGTTTTTATAACGCAACTTTTAAATTAACTAAACAACTGTGATCAAAAGTTAACGAATAGATTTTAATAATTATATCACCTCAGTGTTGGCCAGTTAATATTTACATACCATTCACTTCAATGAGGTTGGCATTCTTTTGGTTCAAAATGACGTACAGCTCCCTCTGATCAGACTTCTTTCCAACAACCCAGTAATCGGTCATCGCTTTAACAATGATTTCCTCGTCCTCATCAACCCTACAAAACATGCACAGACACAGAGTCTCATTCACTAACAGTGTGGCCTCATAAACATGTTAAGATGAAACTTTATACATAGATATTTAATCTTAAAATCATACACATATACACAGGGAGAGAGAGAAAGAAAAAAGAAAGAGCGGTATAGCTCAAGCTGTGTTTTTACTGCTTATGCTATGTGTCTTTAGAGATTGTTGTACAGAAACCCCTTATAAGGATATGGTTTAGACATGCTTTATGCAAATTAGTAACCTTTGGTCACTCAACAAAAAAAAAAAAGATTTGTGAATCAGGCTGAAAATTCTCGTGAGAAATTCTCGTGTGCATATAATGATGGATAATGCATGCAATTATTACTCAATACATACTATTTCACCAGAAAATAAACATTGTTTGGGAAATTATGCTCATTTTTGGTCCTATATATTCATTTATTCCAAATACAGTAGATCAGTGGCATTGCTTACCTTGCAAAATCGCAGTTGATGTCTCCAAGGATTTTCATGAGGTCCGGATGGACAGAGGTGAGGGACACGCTGGCCGTCTTGCGCATGTGGATGGTGCTCTTCTCAGCCAAGTTCATGTGGTTGAAATAGATGAACTTAAACTGAGGCTCCTTCTCTGGCCTACAACAACAATTTGAGAGAATTAGTGAAGCTGAGGTATAGTTTTCCCTCCCAATGTAACATGCACAGAAGATTAAAAGCAGTTATGTGTCTTTAAAGTGTGAAAAGTGGCATGTAAATTGATATGAGGGATTGTACCACACAAAACAATACTGCACACCACATAGGGCTCAGGTAAGATAAGAACACACTGTTTAGATATGATTAATGAATAAGCTCCGGTAACTGCTACTCGAAGAGAGATGATACAGTGGACACTTGAATTCAGCATGCATGTAAGTGAAAGCCTTGTCAATATTTCTGAATGGTTACCTGGGTCACAGGATGACCCAGTCATTTAAGATTGATGCATTTACGAGCAGTGAAGCAGGACTAACTTGACATTTGCAGTGGCAGCTCAACATAAATATAAATAGTTTAAAAGTGCTGTACCACAAATAATATGTCCCAACTACCTGACAGATATCACTAAAATAGTTGAGAGAGTGTGGTTCAAGGGCTAATTCGGTGCCTAAGCGTGGCAAAAAAAAATCACTTATAATGCATTTATGATATTATTTTTGAGTTTTTGTTCTGCAAACATTAGATTTTCTTCATTCAGCAGTTGAAGTGAAGCTCTGGAGTAATACTGACCCTGATATCCTTCGGTTGATGTTGTACTGCTCACATATGTCAGAGGCCAACAGGGTGAGTTGGGGACCAACCAGGCTGTCTAGCTGTTCACAAAACTCACGATTCAAATCCACTGCCACTACGTGCACAAAGGGAAGCAGGGTTTGAAAGAAAAGTTAACATTTGACTGATTTCCTGATAATATGATTACTAAATCAACTGTTAACAAAACAAGAACAAAAATGAGTTAAAATTACTTCAAAGCGGACACTTACCATTTACCATGAAGCATACAGCTGCACTCATTGCCTGGATAAGGAATAACATTTATATAAAACATGAAATGAGCAGATATGCTTTATTTCAATCAAAAATCAACTTTTATTTGTCTAGAAACAAAATGATTAACCCTAATTGAGCACTTATCGTTCAACAGATTCTCACAGAAAATCCACACCTTTGGAGCCACTGTTGCTATATTTAAGTATTTTAACTTAAAATCACACACATTACCTTATAAGAATGAACAACTAAACAAATGTTGTATCTTATTTGAATTAGTGGTAGTTTCCATTTGCCCAGATGTACTAAATTAAATAATGAAGATAATTATTATTATTAACAATATACTTTATTTATTAATAATAAATAAAAACATGAATGTTAGGTAATTACTCCATATCATGTTAAGCTTATAGATTCAAATGCATAAAGAATAACAGAGTTTGACTCTTTCTCTCACCTTGTAAACAATCAAATGTAGCTCCTCGTAATTGTCCTCGGTGTTCACAAATATCCTGGGAAATCTGAATTTTGCCTCTGGATCTTTAAGATTTGCTGGTCCTGTTAAAAATCTGTTTCCATAACATAGCATAGCATAAGATGTCAGTACAACTTTGGACTTTTCATGCATAATACAAATATTCACTGACTTCGTAAGAAGGCACCAAAATCCACAGTCCACAAATATCTCTTTCAGATGATGAATAATCTGTGATCATCTCCCATGCCTCTGAATAAGTCACAGTTCTCAGTCCTTGCTACCAGCTACACTGTCCTGCTAACCTCCGTGGGGTGGCCCGGGCTTCAAGAGTCACAGCCGACCCTCGGAAGAGTATGCTGCTCCCATTACCCACATTACACACTGAACACATAACACATAACAACAAAGAAGCTCTGCCAATTATTCATCATATTCGTCTCTCCTTGATTGATCTCATGAGAATAATCTATAAATTTTACTGGAGTCAGTCAAACGTAACCCCTTTGTGCCATCATCCACTTGTCGAACAACCAGACAAGTTATTGTGAAGTCTGTTGGGCTTATTGTTTTCTCTTTGCCACTAAAGCAATTAAATTACCCTTGTGCAATCTGATATTTGGCAGTGTAGGTTGATCGGTGTTGTCTTAGCGCTGCGCTTGGCTGCTTGTGTCCCCGAAGCACTGAGCCCAAGCAGACAGGCAGAAGGCCAAGAGCCCGCTGTTCCAGCCCTGAGTTCAAAGCAGGAAATATTTTAATACTTGCCTCCCGTAATGCAACAGATTCCCAGCCACCTCTGGCCTGAGTGGAGAGTCTCTTCCAGCAAGCTGCAGAATGCACACACAATCACACACAGATCATTCATAAACACAGCTGTACAAGTTGAAGCACATTCCCAAAAATCACACACTGAATTGTTATGGCATCAGTAACACTGTGTCTCCACTCAAAATGATTGTATCCTACTATATATTTAACTGAAATTCACTGGTATAAAAATCGAATTTGCACGGAATGCACACACTATCTTAAAATAGCAAAATCAGGTCACACATGCTGTTAGAAACTGTATACGTACAGTTACACACAAAAGATTGTATTAGTAGGCCAGGGACTATAAACTAAAAAGACTAGAAGCTGGCTTTGCTGTAGCAACCAGGCATTTGATTTAAATAAATTCTGATAAATGCTTTTGAATTTAACCAAAGAAATAAAGTATCACAGTTTGCACAAAAATATTGAATAAGCAAACTATTTTCAACATTGATACGTTTCTTGAGCACAAATCAGCATATTAGAATTGTTTCTGAAGGATCATGTGATCACAGGAATAAAATAGATTTGAAAATGTTTAAATAGAAAACTTCAGAAATAATTTCAATACTATTTCATATTATTATAATATAAACAAACATAACTGTTTTACTGCATATTTAATAAAAAATACAGTATACAGACTTAATTTAACTTTTTAAATTTTTTTTGAATGGTAGTGTACAACACAACGTATAGCAATAAATTGACACCCATGATGTTTGAGAATTAAAAATGTAACAGTTAAAGACAGATGCTTTAAAAAAAACATTATATTAAGATTTTAATGGGGCCAATTTGACACATTGAATAGAACCCCTGTATAATCAGTGTTAGACTAGGGTAAAAAGGGAAATTATTCAAATAGCTAATTCTATCTACTATGTATCTAGGGCTTACACATTTACATTATAATAGTACAATGTACTAATAATGCTCAGTCTCCATCTCACCTCAGGTTCAGTGTGCCGCGGGAACAGTGAGGTCGTCAGGTATTTGTACAGAACACGCATGTCATCCTGCTCTAGACCACTCCTACAAAATACAGCACAGAACATAAGACAAACTCAGGCAAACTTGCTCCTTCAAATACAAGAAAGTGTTTCAATAATAATGTGAATTGTTTAAATGTCTGGTGTCTTACAAACTTGGTAGCTGGTAATATGTTATTAACGCGACACTTTAATTTAAACAAGTAATCAGTCAAACAACATTCAACAGACATAAACACAGGCACTTCTGTGAAAGCAATTTTTGAAAACAAGATATGAAAGTCATGTTGTGAATTCAACAAAGAGGATTAAAAGTCATATTTAAAGTCTATCTGGATCCCTGTACCAGACAGTTTGTGATTAAGAAGCTTTGGCTGCACCACTTTATTGAGTCCCTGCAGTCTCATCTCTCAGACTTCATGTCCTCTACGGCACTCAGTTATTTAAGATAAACCCTCATTCATAGGGTTTGCATTTGCAGTTTTAGTGAAAAAATCATAATCTAAATTATAATCCAACACAAAATATAATTAAAATTTAAAGCTATAATCAACATACAGGAATTCTTCAATGTGTGATCTGAATACACAATTATTAATTATCATTAGCATAAATTAATATTAAACAGCTCTTTTTGTCCTTTTTTTAAGCTTGACAACCCCTCATCAAAATTCACTTTTATTGTACGGAAAAGAGCAGCGTGAACATTCTCCTAAATCGTTTCTTTCTCTGTCCACAAACAAAATAACGTCTTATAGGTTTGTAATGCCATGAGAGCAAGTTAAAAATAACCGAATTTAAAATTTTGGGGTGAAATATCCCTTTAAACCAGGGGTCGCCACACTCGGTCCTGGAGGGCCGGTGTCCTGCAGAGTTCAGCTCCAACTTGCCTCAACACACCTGCCTTGAAGTTTCAAGTATACCAAGAAAGACCTTGATTAGCTGGTTCAGGTGTGTTTGATTAGGGTTGGAGCTAAACTCTGCAGGACACCGGCCCTCCAGGAACAAGTCTGGTGACCCCTGCTTTAAACAATTCAGAGGCGTGTATAGATTGACATTCACCAGATCAGCTGGTCGTTGTAGAGAAAAGCCGTGTATTTGACAAGACTCAGGCTCTCTTCTACTCTATTGACAAAAGACTGGATCTTCAGGTAGGTCATCTTGTCAAGAGGGAAAAAGCTGATTCCCCCGAAGACATCCAGCAGGTCACATGACTGGAGATGAAGTGTCTGCAGGTACTAAGACAAAGCATACAAAAACTCTTCTCAATTATCAGATAGAATAAAAAAATAACAGTATAAATAAGTACAGATTACTATCAGGACTGACATTTTGCTTATCAAGACCGCTCTACAAAAAAACAAAAACTACAACAACACTATGCCCTCAAACATGGATGAAATTACCAAAGCGTCCCTGATAAGGCTGACGTAATGTAATTTGACAACTTGACGTGCTGCGATGCAGCCCTGGTGTGACTTTGCACAGCAGTCAGTGACATCTAACCAAAGCCACAAATTGCACTTTCACTGAGAGCTTCAGGGCACAGCTCAGGTTAGGGAGGGGGTGACGTGAAGGGTTTCCCTTGACCTAAGCTCAATTATTCAGACAGGTGAGTAAGCATGATGCCCTCAGCAAGGAAATCTGAACCGAAGAACCAATAAGGCAAACACAGACAAATAAGATTGGCAGGCCTCCTTTTCCTATATGTGTCTCCCATTTGCATATATGTGGAATATGAAAACAGAAATAAAAAAGAACACCACATCTCTCTACAATTTTGAACTATGAAATATCTTTGCAATTTATCTCTTTCCTTAACTGTGGGACTTTAATTTCAAGTGGTCAGATTATCAGTGACATCTTAAAAAGTCAAGCAAAGAAGCTCTCATAGCAGGGCAATAGTATGACTATAAAGAAAAGCAATATTCAAAGCCTAAAATTTATGGTTGTTCCTTATAAAACATGCAGATGCATGTAAGAAACAGTCTACCTTTTATCTGATTAAAGGATTGAGTTCTTTTAATTAATACTTTATTTACCCTGTAAAAGAACTTTTCAAGCTTTTGGGTAAGCAGTTCCACTCCACCAGCCTCAAATGCCCTGCTGAATGTGCCGTTGAAGAGCTGAAGATCAACAACATTGACAAAAAAACTGTTAGAAGCATCAGCTGTTTGTAAAAATAATGAGTAAATGATAGATTATTAAAAATGAGAAAATTAGAAGTGAGAAAATTGATCAATATAAACAGTGTTTACCTTATACATGCTGTAGCACTGTTGTAACACAGAACCATAAACTGAATCCTAGAACACAAAGAGGGGAACAACTTAGTCTACACAACCAATCAAAAGTTTGGGGTTGGTAATGCTTTTGAAATAATTCTCTTATACTCTGCATTTATTTGATTAATAATATAGTAGAAAACAGTATTTGTTTTATGATATATAAAATTGACATTTCTTTAATAATTTTTATAATGTTTTTTTAATATATGTATAATATTTAGAAAAATGTCATTTATATTTCTGTGATGTTTAAGCAGAATTTCCAGCAGCCATTACTCCAGTCTTTAGTGTCATGATTCTTAATAAATCATTCTAATATGCTGATATGGTGTTCAAAAAACATGTCTTATTATTATCAAAGAATAGACACTATATATATATATATATATATATATATATATATATATATATTGCCTTTACTGTCAATTTTAATCAGTTTTATGGATCCTTAAACATTTGAACAGAAATGCACACCAGCCTGAATATTATCTTTCTTTTTTCTGTAGGGTGTAAAATAAAATTTAAAAAATGCCTTAATTGAATATTTTAAACTATCATTCCATACATTACTTACAATAATCTCTTCCTCTTGGTATTCTACAGTGGGTGGTTTACCATCTTTGTTGGGTTTTTCAACCATTGGATTCCGTACAACCTTGAGAGAGGAATTCAAAGGTGCATACATTAGCGTCACTGTGTCAGGCTAGTTTGTTTTTTTCTGTCTTCTTTTATTTAACATTTGGATTGAAACTAAATCTCCACAAAACATTACTGATGCATAGACGTACCATGACCATCCAGTAGTTCTCCTCCGGCTCATGGAAAAACTGTCGGTTCTTCTGAGTGTGGAGGGATTTGGCTGGTTTTGTTGGACAGAAGGTTCTGTAAATAAGAAAATCTCTCATTTATGTCTGTGTCTATGGGGTTTTTTTCACCACTTTTTATCCCATCATTAGTAAAGTGCTAACCTGGTGAACTGAACGATGGCCTCACAGAGTCCAACATTGCGAATCTTCTCGTTCTTCTCTATTTCAATGGGATGGTAAAACAAGATTTTCTTTTCCTCCTACAAAGTAAAATACCAGCTCTATAAACATATGATTAACATACAGTAACAAAACAATTACACCAGTTGTTAAATTTTATTTTAAATAAACAGGATTTACCTCGCCCTCACGTGGTCCAAACTTAGGGTTATAGATGAAAAAACTGAGCAAAGATGGCGTGTACTGTTTCTCTTGCATTCCAGATGCCATTCTTGGGCTTATGAGATGATGATGGAATAAAAGTGGGAATAAAAAGCAGATAATCAACACATCATGTCCGATTTCAAAATAATTCACCGTTAGACCCGCAGGTATTTGATAAAAATACCTGATCATCAGCATTAATGTGGTCTGTGTCTACGGTTCCCTCTTTTTTCATTGAGTTTGGCGTGCATGCCTTTGATCTGTACACAGAATAAACTTTATTGGGATTGCTGTCAAAGGACACAGTGAGAACATTTTCAAGAATAAACAGAAACTTTAGATAATGAAGGTATAAGTTACCTACTAAATCACTTAACTAAGTTTAGATTATATGTACAAACTGTAAAAGCTACAATTGTAAAGGATGTTCATGGCAATACTTTTTTTTACATTACGGACACCAGTTAAATTTATTGTATTTGTTAAAATTATGTACTTTAATTGTTTATCTCATAAAAGATTATGAGATTGTAACTAAACTGCCTTTTATACTTTTCATATAATCTGCTGATGGAAAGCAGTTAGCTGTTTCTTAGACTAGTGAACAAGACAAAAAAGATACATAATTATGCACATGACTTATATAGCGAGAAACGTGAATTTGATAACTGAGGCAAATAAACAAAAAAAGGAACCAAAGGCATTTCACTTTCCATGAAAACAGTGACGGTGGTCAGACAAATTAGCCTATTACTTACAAGCTAGCTGGTTAGCTACAGCATTAATCATGCCATGTTTCAAAAGCGACAACTATATCAAAGAGCGTTTAGCCAACTGGTGCTTACCTGTTACAGCATGACAACAGAAACAAAGTGCTTGATTTGTTATCTCATGTGGAAAAACAGAGCTGCGATCAATGGAAAAGATGTACTTCCTGCTCTTGACGGTCGCCTGTGTTACAGTTAGATGCGTTCGGGTAAATGTCATCCTCAGTTTCACTATTAGTCCTGTCACTCAGTATTTACCCCATGATTCAGAACGTTTTACCAAGAAAGAACATAAAAAGCCATTTAAAGGGATTTTTAATTATATTATATTATATTATATTATATTATATATTAGATTTAGGCTATTTTATGTCAAAGTCCTGTACCTATTTTGAAAGTCTTGTGACACTTATGATCTGTTTCTTTACTACTTTACTACTACCCAGTTCTCACAAAAAAAAAAGAAAAAAAAAAAAAATTACTCAAAGGATTTTCAGACCATGACAGTCGATTAATTATCAAGCAAGCGTTTTATTTTCAAAACCAATACAGAATGATTACACAGTTTAGGGTACATTTCATGTCCATTGATGATAATTATATTTTTTTCAGTTTTCCTCTGAAATATAATATTTAAGGAAACTCATATTGTTGGCTTATGCAAATAATTTGTGCATTATTTAATTTTCTTTCATTTGCCTTTTTTACAGGTTTTGCAGTGTTTGTTTAAATGAGTGGGTGTTGAGTTCAAAATATTAAATAAACAAACAAATAAATCATATTACATTTAGGGTTAAGTTCAGGTAAATCTGGGAACTTTTTGCCACTGATATAACTAGGAAATACTCCAATTAACATTATTTCAATATAAATACTTCATTTTTTTAAGCTAAGTTTAAATGGAATTTTCTGGAAATTAAGAAATGACTGATTTTTTTCTTACGTCTGCAAAAATTCTGTCAGCTATGTCGCTAACTGAACAACCAAAATTGGTTTACCACATTGCCATGTGGTAAGCATCATATGATGTTTTTTTCTTCTTCTGCGGCCAATATTTTCAACACATTATTGCAAGTATCCTCTTCATTTTTTTCAATATTTTGTCTAAATAACATATTGTCAAGACGTATAGTAATTGACTGTCGACTGTGTTGGTATTGTTATGGTTTGCAATATTTGTGTGATTTAAATTCAAATTTAAATTTGAGATTAACCTGATTAGTCAGACAAAGCCATCGAAATTATGAGTCAAAATGTTGAAACTGTCAAACCTCTAGAGCTGATGGAAAGTATCATGAGCATTGGCATGGCCCTACTGTATTGACTGAGTCCACTGAAGATAATGAATTGTTTGGTTATCATAGGCCTAATTCATAACTGAACCTTCTTTGTATCCGTTCTTTCTATTGTAATATCAAAATGGTCTTTAATGATAAATCTAGACAAGCATCATGTTATATAAACTGAAACTAATAGTCATTACATTAAGCTTTCTTGTATTGTTTATCATGTTTTTTTTGAATGAAACTTTCTTATGTCATATTTTTGTACTTTTTTGTTGATGTGTAATGTCCACCCAACTGCAGAATGAGTTAGAATACCTCAGCAATAATTTGACATGTTGGATCAGCCCACACACCGGCCCAGTAGTTATAGATATTGGCTTGTAAATTGAAAGTTGCTAGTGAAACAATGCTAACGTTGTTATATTTAAACACGTAACCTCTGGATGAATAATATGGAGGATAAGCTTCGTAGTGTAATTGCTGTATAAACTCCCCCATTATTGTTTGTTAAATCTAACATACTGGGCCATGCATGCAGACTGTGACTATCTCAGTGGAGCTGATGCCATTAAGGCACATGTTTGCCTGGCTCATTTTGGTCTCTGGCTTCAGTGCAGAAAGGGGATAATCAGAAGCCAGGATTGATGCAGCATTTTCAATTCCATTGTACTAATGGGCTAAGCGGTAATCTGAGCGGGATATCCTTGCCATTCAGTATTGAGAGGCCCTCTTCACTGAAACTTACACCTGCTCTCAGTGTCTGTACCTTCTGTGCCTACTTAGTCTGCTTTACATTCGAACTCCCTTGTTTTAAGGCTTTGGTTACATCTAGGATTTAAAGGTTTATATTTTGCAGTGAGCTATGTTGTATTTATTGATTAGAAAAAAAGATATGGAGAAAAAGCATTGCTTGAAAGGACCAAATGAAATAACTTGACTTAAAGCTACTTGCTGCTAGATCCATGCATTTGTGAAACATTACATATGCAATTTAAAATTTTGCTTCCTGAAAGTTCTGTTCGCAAATGAAGGTGCAGTTATTATTTTTTTCTGTTTAATTTCATTTAAAGGTTTACTGAGAACATCAGGTGTCCTCTGATATATTGGTCACCATAACAATCTAAAGTAAGTCTAGTTCAGTTTTAAACTACATTAGAAGATTCTTAGTATACTGTATTTACTTCTAACGACAATCATTCGTATTAAAAAAAAACATACACCACTGCAGACATATAATTGTATGAGTAAGCAATGTTGAAATGTGTACACAGGTTTAACCAACTTTCTGAAATGTTATCAAGAATGTCTACTTGGCCGTTTGTACCCATTTTGTGGAAGTTATAAGTTTTGTTAGGAACAGATCACTTTCAGAAGTTTTTCAGATGTAAAGTAAAAGTGCATTTTCTTTGTTTTGTGCTTATGTGCAGTGCACAAATGAATAAATCTCAAAGCTAAACATCAGAACGTGGAAACAGTGTCAGAAACAGTTCAAAGTCACATGCAATTCTATGTGCATGAACCTAAAGCAGATTTAAAACGCAGTCACCCAGATGCATCAGTTTAGTGACTTTATTTTATTTTCCCTGAACAGTTTTGTCATTGGTCAGTTGGGGTGAATGTGGGACAACAAAACAGACACATGTATTCAAAAGTCAAGTACATTTACTTTATGTGCTGATTCTTCTTTTTTGAAAATAAATCAGGTGTAAAAAGTCAAATGAAAGCTGAGGCTGCAGTGATTATAGCCGAGGGCTCAAGGAGTCTTTCAGGATAAAACCATAGTTTGAAACTCTGTAGGGAAGGAGGAACATCAGAATTTAAAATATAGTCAAATCATTCAGACAATGATTATAATAAACTGATTTAACAGGGTTAGTCCAAAATAAACCTTTTCTGTATAGTTCTCACTTAAGTGTTTGAGCATGTGCTAAATTCATTTGATTTGATCAAATTAAACACTAATAAGGAGACAATTTTACGCTGAGCTATCTTTCTCAGAAATTTGCATGCTGCTTAGACTTTGTATTGTCCCAGTGCGTGTGCATGACAGTTTCTCAGGATTTAAATAATAATTTGAGGTGACCCTGATCTTTGATCCTTTTATGTAATGCAGTGATAGATTTTTTTCCACTAGAGTTTCCATGAGCTAAAACAGCTATTAAATCTTAGCACATCTCTGAATAGTGATCAGAGAGAGAAATTACATAACAGACAAGCAAAGGACATAAAGTAACAGATTTAACAAAGTAAAAATGCTAAATAAATACAGCTTTTTAAAGGGAAAAAAATCTTCTGAAATCTGAAAACTGTGCATACAAAATGATAGAACATGTAGATGCATAAAACACAATAAATAAGACAAGAAAAAACAGGCACAATCTTATGAGAAAACATTACCGTCTACTCCAATCCGGCCATCGCTATCATCATCTGCAGCTGTAAGGAGGCTCTTAATCTCCTTTTCTGTCAGGGTTCGCGCCCCCGGGAAAAATCGCTGGAGAAAGAACCTGATTCACACAAATCCATTGATGAGAAGAACGAAGTGCTGCACTGAACTGTGACTCTTCAACTTCAAGCAGCTCTGCATTTAAACCCATTTTTCATTTTAGATCTTTCACATAGGCTACAGCTCATCAATCAAATAATCAAATATGATCTCTTTCTCCTGTCCTGGCTAAAATGTGAGCTAAAATTGAAACCCTTCAAAGGACTGTTGTGAATGTCATCTCTCCAGCCCTGGGTTCTAGTTCTGCTGAGGTCATTACATAATGCAAATAAATCGCATAAAGCAGGGACAGAAAAATCATAATGACAGCATCTCCACGGATTACATTTGAAAAGGACTTAGTTTAAATGGAGCTGTGGTATTATCAGGTAAGACGTGGACCTTTAATGTAAAGCATAAACAAAACTAATTCTCTTTATGCATCGGATTTCTTGTATTTCCGTAACGAACATAGTATTTTTAGCATTAGAAAGTGCTTTCTCTGATCACACTGAACAACAAAGCAACATATTGAAGCCATAAACGCTTTAGGAACTGTGCCTCGAGTAACATGAAATCACAACAATATAATCTATGGCTCTGTAACTGGGGGTAGAGCATTGGCAAACACTGAAATCACATCACATCATTGTTTGTGATGTATCACACATGAATTTAGTTCTAGCCAAAATGACATACTTCAGCTCAGCCTCCTCAATAAATCCACTGTTATCTTCATCTATGATGCGGAAGACATCCTTCACCTCTTGGGCACTTTTCTGGCTCAGGCCACAAAGTTGGAAGAACTTTTTATAACAAAAGGAGTCTGGAGCTGTTGGAGAAAAGGCAACATGAGAATTATTGTCATTGTTGTCTCAACATGAGACGATTCAAACTTGTCTCCACATTATTATTTATCATTATTAAAAAATTTAGTACATACCTTGGCAGTCTTTGACAGCGTTTTCAATGGCCTCAGCCGAGAGGATGGAAGTAAGTGACATATTCAAACTGTTGAAGAAAAAAGCATAATTTTTTACCTTTATATTGTGTTATATATTTATTTTGTCACTCTTTATTCATGTATTACTTAAATTATCCTAATTATATATTTTAACATATTTGTGATAGAAATAAATTTATTAAATTTAAAGAATGCACATAAATTAGAGCAACATCAAAATTAAAGAAATATTAATGACAATACAATAATAGGCTACAGACAATTTTACAGACAAAATCACTCTTTAATCCAAATCACTATTTATTCTAGTTTACGTTCTGTCACTCTCCTATTGCTGAAAAAGAACATTTCAAACTTTAAACGAATTTAATTCAAATCCCAAACGTGAGACAGCCGGGATCAAGAGTTATAAAGTAAGCGGAAAGCAGCATCTGACCTGTGAAGATTTCTCCTCGCGCTGATCCAGAGCAGAGATAAGGCTGTGTGATAGCGCCTCTCATCCACTGACAACTTATATATATGTACATGCTAATGGGACGGACAATGAGAGATGCTTGGGTTACCTGTGCATGTATCAAATTCGTGTTGCAAGGCTCGACTTGAATTTCTTGCCTAACTAATTATCCGTTACTATTTATATGAGCCTCGGACCGAATGCACACACACAGGTACTTGCACTTCTCCCTATGCATAGCCTACTTGATTGAAACGAAACGCTCCGTGTGTGTGTGTGTGTGTCACTCTATTACAAGGGTGCTGTTGTGTAGATAGATAGATAGATAGATAGATAGATAGATAGATAGATAGATAGATAGATAGATAGATAGATAGATAGATAGATAGATAGATAGATAGATAGATATGCTAGTGTTTTAGGCCTATATATATTGGAATATAAGATATAGCCCATAAAGGTATATAAATATATACATATATAAATATGTAGTCCTATGTATATAAAGAAATAAATAGGCTTATAGCCTGATTTTAACAATTAAATGTTTACAACTTTTGCTGTGCATTAGACATTTTTGTCATTTCAAGTGTGGGTCTGTGTTTAAGGATAGGTTATATGCCTCCTAGGTATCATATTTATTTAATTATTTTTTTCCTCAGTTAAGTGTATTAGCCTTTTATCACTTTATCATGATAGCACTACTAATTAGGTTAAAGGTGTGATTTCATATAGTCAACCCTGTGACCCTTGTATCATTTTATTATTATTTAATATATTTGTATTGATGAACAGCATTACACTAAAATGTTAATTTATTTAAAGGAATAGCTATATATCACAACATATTTTACAGTTTTCACATTTAGCTTGAGATAGTACAATGCTAATTATTAACACTTAAATAAATTTTTTTGTGTGTGATAGAATATTTAACATATTAAAATTTATGTGAAAAAAATCATGTTATAAAAATGAACAATTTGCCACTTTGTAGACACGTTTTGTTTATGTATTTCGTATGAACTGTTTGACCCCTGTTGTGTGAATCACCTTTGATCTGTTTCACAAGATTTAGTTAAAATCATCACGTATTTTGTGGCCCATAGCAGGTAATTAATAACAATACTGTGAGATACAGTATTTGATGCTGATGTTTTGCTGTTTAACAATTATACGTACTCAGATTCTTACCGTATGCTTGATATAATGCCATATAATTAAATATAGCTTTACATTTAATGAGATTCACTTTGTCTTAGTTTTAAATTAGTAGTCAGGAGTCCAATCCACTTAGACTAATCGTCTACTCATGCAACTTTTCTCTTACTTTGTCACAAATCTGACCGATATCCGACAGAGTAATGATTGAGCTTACAGACAGAGAATTTTCTGCATCGTTTGCTGTTCACGAAAATCAGTCAGAATTCAAAGCAAACAGTATATGTATAGCAAAGATAATTGACGACTTATAAAAATGTATTTATGTGAGAACTAAATGGTTAAAATGATTACTTATGTGTCCCTATAAAAACATCTGTGTCAAAATCCACCACATAATTTTCATATTGCAAAGCCGTGGATCAAATAAAAAAGTGCATTAAAGTTTTTTTTTTTTTTTTTTTTTTTTTTTGGATAATTAAGCAGACATAGTAATCTACTGGAAATTGATGAAGAAATGGCACTGCCGAATGCCTTTGGCCTGTCATGGAATGGGGAAGACAAGATATTTGAGCCACCTAGCCAACAAACCAATACACTCTAATTTCACTGAACTGACTGGTAGTGTTACTGTATAGTGATCTATCCATTTACATTCTCTAATTTGTTAGTACGGTACATCCAACATGTCTTCTGCTCTCGTTTGTTGAGTCTGCAATTGACATTAATGACAAATTAAAAATAAAACAAATAACAAATTTGTCAAAAATCCTAAATAAACAGCGCACTTTTCAGATAAGAATATGTTGTCGTTTAAATCAGTAAAGTATGCAAAAAAAAAGTTTATTTAGTTGAGAGACAAAGACATTTTGGCACCAGACACCACCTAGTTGTGGCCACATTGTACTTCAAGATACCTAATGACAGCTCAGTTTGGTTCACACTGTGCTTTCTAATTTATCTAATAAATAAACAAGCAAACATTAATGTAACATAATATGTTACAATGTAACATAAAACCATTATGTACATAACTGATTATAACAGGTCATCTGTGTTTTGTGTTTGCTTTGGACTAAAATTGTTTATAGATCATTTTCCTTTGTCTGTGTCCATTAATTACTATATGGTAATCTATTAATTTTGCACTTGATGTTCTTTTACTGTATTGGTTTGTTTCAGTGTAGCTCTGTGTTTTCTTCAGTTCATTGTTTTCACTGAAAATTAAGATGACTTGTTCTTTTACACTTCCAAAAACTGTATATTTAACAGTATTTTATGAAATGTCCCATAAGATCTATATCTCATAGTTTATGTCCCCTTTTTATAGTCTTTTGCCAGAGACATTTTTATGATCCTTTACCGTAATTTATTTTATGCTATTATAACTTTCTATTCTGTATTATTAAATAAACTGTCTTTTAATCCGTCTGATCCCTACAAAGCCATTGCTAATGTGTCCCTCTCAGAGTAAAAAAAATAGCTAAGCTATAATGGCAGTGCAATGTTTACACAGAGGACAGAGACTCAAAAATGAAAAATAGTATTTATTTTCTCATTGTCCTTGCCCCAAAACAGCATCAAAGATTTTACAGAAACCAACATGCATATCTACAACGCAAAAGACCGTGTGACGTTGACAGTCATTGTGGACCGGGTGCAGCATGGGAGTGGACAGTTAGATTTGTGTATAAAAATCAGCCACCCCGATAAAAAAGTGGAGATACATCCTCAGGCTACAATACTGATTGTCAGCAAAAGTTGTTGGTCAGGTGCCATTTATGCTTTGACCAAGACGGCAAACTCTGGAAAATGAAGGAGAAAGAATTCATCAGAAGACATTGTGGAGCAGCTGGTTATTATATACAATATATTTATATTATTTCAGTCATTCTATACAGTTGGTACATTCAACAAGGAGCAAATTCCTCACCATCAACTCCAATCTTGCCATCACCATCAGAGTCTCCAGCTTTCAGGAAGGCCTTTGTCTCTGCATCAGTGAGTGCCCTGGCGCCAGCAGAGAAGTTCTGCAGGAACAGTCTGAGGAGCACAACGGGCAATTACGGAAGTTTATTTAAAAGTATTAAAAATAATTGATTTAATATGAAAAAGTGTTTTAGGACCAGACTTACTTAAGCTCATCCTCCTCAATGAAGCCACTCTTGTCCTGGTCAATGACAGCAAAGGCCTTCTTGATGTCATCAGGAGTCTTGGCAGACAGACCAACCTTGGCGAAGAAGCTCTTGTAGTTGAAGGAGTCAGCAGCTGGAAGGTAATTTCATCAAGATTTTAGCATGATAGTGGAGATGAATGACAAAGAAGAACTTAAGGGTCTTGAAAAACATGGTTGCTTATCCACAGTTTCAAGCTCCATACTCTAAGGAATGATGTTTACACTGAGGTTGACACCCTAAAATGAAAATTCTATCATTATTTACTCACCCTCATGTTGTTCTAAATCCACGTGACTTTCTTTTCTCCGTGGAGCACAGAAGGAGATGTTAGGCAGAATGACAGTCTCAGTCACCATTCACTTTCATTGCATATTAGTCCATACATGAAAGTGAATAGTGACTGAGGCTGTCGGTCCCTATAGCATTCTGCCTTTTGTGTTCCACGGAAAGAAGAAAGTCACGCGGGTTTGGAACGACATGAAATTGATGTTCTCGCTTTAGCTTGTAGGTCAATGGGACGGTCCAGAAACATGCAGGTTACCTTGACAGGCCTGCAGGGCTGCAGTGACATCAGCATCCTTCAGAATACCAGCGAATGCCATGATTAGCCTAAAAAATGATAGAGGTTTTATTTTACTTGGACTTATATATATATATTCATTTGAATATACATTTGAATTGAATTACAAAAAAGCTCTCATCATATTCCATCCATATAACAGATCATCAGAAAATATGTGCTCCCATGCTTGGTAAAAAGCACACATTAATTGCATATGTCTTTAACAACACAGTGTGTTATGATAAATCCCACCCAGTCCTGGCGTAATCAAACCGCTTAATAAATAGTGATATCCCAACACGTCCAAATTCCAAGACAAATTATTCCAGGTGGCCGAGACTTAATAGATCAACACATCCTCTCTGGATCAACCCGAAGTCATAGGGCCGTTGTTGTTCGTAGTTTTTCTTTCTTCCTTGCAAGAGCTCTTGTAGTTTCATCTGTGAAGACACTCACCTCTGGTTGTCCTTAGGGTTTGGGTTTGGATTCGCAGGGAGGAAACTGGCTACTGCAGTGAGCACCAACTCCGTGGCTTCCACCTTATATACCACTACTCAACCGAAATATAAGGCATAATGTAATGGACACCGCATGACGGGCAGTTGGTTGAAAAACTTGTCCAGTAGTCAGGCTGTTCTATTTTTATGCGCTTAAATGAAGATGCTTAAAAGGTACGTATGTATAAGTCCTTAATATCGCGTCGGCTAATAATATACGATGCTGATATGGATGAAAGTGCTAGTAGCCTATGTATCTGAAGATGAACGGGAAGAGTTAAGGTCATTTTCCCTGAGAGAAACTGAGTTCGCTCTGCACTTGTGTAACTGGAGCAAATCATCGCACACGCTTTGGAGCTTCAAGAGGGAGCGCGTGAATCACAAATTAACCCATAATACTTTTTTTATTTTATTTTTTCAGTCGTTACTTGTTTTCTGTGGAAATATAAGGTAAATGCAAACTCACAGGGCATCGTAGCACTTGTAACGTGTGTTTATTTGACATGAACATATAGGCTATTCAAAGCTTTGAGGTGTCGGTGCTTGTTTCTTTAACGTCCGCAGTATGGATTTGCGATTCTCTCGACCACTGCTTGCCAGCGTCACGTTTGATTTTAAATACATTTATAAAATCGACAGCTATTGTGTGCATTAGGCCAATGATAAAATGTTTCTTACTATAATTCGGACCTTGTTTACAGAGAAACCTTTTATAGATTATTATGTTTAATGAAAAGCCTTGCACTTGACTTTCATGAAACAGTCTTAATTTATCTGCATTTCTTTTGTAGCTTGCTCCCTATTATCTGATAAATCTGGCATATTGTGTCTATAAATCTGGTGTAGGCTAAACATATTGATGCACTGCTTTTCTTCCTCTTCTGTAAGTCGCACAAATGTAAACTGTAGGCTGAATGTCAAATAAAAAGAAACTATAAATCTAAATTAAAATTCTCAAATATGAACCTGTTTGGTACTGATAACCAATAAAGCAACTGTCAGATCATTATATAGGCTAAAAGTCTTAACATGAATAGCCTCTCCCATAACAATGACAGGTGTATTGGGGACAGTGAATCTAGGTTATAACAAAATATTTGTTGCAAGATTTTTGTAAAACATGATTTTGGAAAACTTTTGGAACAGCGTTCTTTACATTATGAAAACGTAAATAAACAGACAGCTGTTTCAAAATAGCTAATCCTTTACAATTAGATGGATGAAAATGATTAGAAAGACACTATATGACTACATCTACTAGTTTTTGAAATCAGAATTGTTAATAGTTAGACAGAGTTTGTGCATATTCATATATAAGATCAGAGAATAAACTTTCTTTGGCTATGAGACATTTTAATTTAATACTGTTTTTCAGTAGCAATTAGGCAGGGCTGTGTTGTTAGTAGTACATTCCAGCATTCAGAGACTCAGCTTCTCCTGCTTTGTTTCAGTTGAGTTGTGTGTGATATGCCTTTGGGATCAGAGTATAAAGTGACATGCTCACTCAATCACTGAGAGCTGTAAGTGATGCCTGTAGCCTGCACAAGGCTCTTTAGCTCACTTCCTGTTGATTGTGAGGGCATTAATTTGAGCATGTGTACAAATCCTCATGGTGAGTTCCTGTGCTGGACGAGGGTCATTACATGTTTAAAAACTGCTTATATCTCTGTGATTTTAACTAGACCTATCGATTGTGCTTCTATACACTGTGGAATCTTAACACTGTCCATGTCTAGATATTCCTATATTTTCAAAGTAAAAGTTTTAACACTTGAAATGTAAAAATGAGGATTTAATTCAGAAATGTCATAGTTAAGATTGTTGTACTCTCATAAGTAAAAATAAGAGGAAGATGCAGAGAATGTTGTTTTAATTCGAATGTATTTTTATTTCCTTAAAGTGCAAAAGAGATTGTAAGTTTGCACACAGAAGGTTTTTTACAGAACAATACAATGCAATGAAACAACATTAATAATAAATAGCTTTTCAAGACATTGAACGTGCGTTCTTTGAAAGGAGGAGTTTGCAGGGCATTCATAAATAAATATAAAAAAGTTGATAGGTAAGCAGAGCTCTGGTTCCAAAGACAAGGGTCCATGAATGCTTAGGCCTTTACAAGCAAAGCAAACTCTGTGGAAAAACATTGATAAAGAAAAACAATTAACGTCTGGCACTGTTCATTTTAACAATTCATTCAGTTCAAGCAGCTCAAAGTTTAGAGGTACCTTCTATCTCAACATTATTTAATTATTTATAGGCTACTACATATGACATTATTACAAAACTAAACAATTATTGATGTTTTTCATGAAGATTTACTGCACTTTTATAGGTCTATTGCTTCTGCTAGTTGGTTTGCTGACCTGTTTTAAATATAAATATAAATGTAGCTACAAAATCAAGAGCTATAAAAGATGATAAATCAATTAATATTAGTACTTAATATTAAGCAAACAGTAAAAATGTTCTGTAACAAAGAGTTTTGATTTATCTTGTTATGCTTTGTGTTATAAAGTCCTAAATATTATGAATATGAGATTAAGTACCATCAACTCCGATTTTGCCGTCACCATCGCTGTCACCAGCTGCGAGGAAGGCCTTGGTCTCAGCATCAGTCAGTGCCCTGGCACTAGCGGAGAAGGTCTGCAGGAACAGTCTGGGAAAATTGAGGAGAATGGAAAAGAGCATTAAGAAAACTGCCTGTATATTATAATGTAAAATAATAAATGCATAACAATGAGTTCAATAATTCTAAGTCTGTTGCTTTCATACTTCAGCTCATCCTCCTCAATGAAGCCACTCTTGTCCTGGTCAATGACAAAGAAGGCCTTCTTGATGTCATCGGGGGACTTTGCACTCAAGCCGACCTTGGCGAAAAAGCTCTTGTAGTTGAAGGAGTCAGCAGCTAGAATCACATAAAATAGAATCCATATTAAAAAATCTGCAAATGAAACAATAGTCTATTGTTTTTCTGTGGCGAGTTATAGCAGATGTGTCTTACCAGCGCAATCCTTAAGGGCTGCAGCCACATCCTCGTCCTTGAGAATTCCAGCAAATGCCATTTTGATTTATCTGGAAATTAGACGCAAACATGATGATGATGCATTAAGATGCATAAAGGTTTCTGACATTATTGTAACATCACATTAACTGCAACATTTAGTGTCATTTCAAAAAATTCTCAAACAATTCTCCCATTTGGGTTAAACTTCTTCCTACAGTTAAAATATGATTTCTGTGAGCTCATGTGAGATTGCCAAATAAAAAACACCAAAAAAGTCATTTAAAAAAATTGACAATCATTGCAAGCTCATCCCAAAAGTAGAAAGTAGTAAGTAGAAAATATGGTCCTTGGTTTGGTTAATTGAAGAGATGTATTTTCTCATTTTCAGTCCTGCTGCAAGTCCATTCACATCCTTATTTTATTCCTCCATTTCTCGTTAATTATATTCCATGGTGATTAGAGAAATTCATCGACCCCTGTTGTAAGATCCTCAAGGTGTCTCTGGTAAACTCACCTTTGCGCTGCGCTGGCAACTGTTCCACAGATGTGTGACGACTACTCAAGCACCCATGGGCCTGGCTTTTATACTTTTGTCTCTGGGGTTGTAACAGACACCATTTGCTTAGGTTGGGTAAAGTTTCAAACAAAAATGTGTCCACTAGTCATATAGCTCTATTTTTATCTTTTTGAAAAGGGGATGCTCTGAGTCCTTATGGGAAACATAGGTGGGACATCCTAGTACACACTCTGCATGTTGTTGCATGAAAATGTGTGCAATGCATTTATATGTAAAGTAATTCTTTGTACCATAATTCTTATATTTTGCCCATTGCCCATCATTTACAGGAATCCCTTTAGAGAGAGTCACACGAGATCCTGCTGGATAAACTGAAATTCCTATTTTACAGTCTATTGTTTTATTTATGAAGTTTTGTACAGTAAATCCAGTAGGATTTTATGACTTGTTATCGCATGAGGATTCTTTATTAATCATTGCGAATTATTATTTAATTCCATTCAAGATATTTTCACTAGGTAAACATGTAAGAATATTGTTTTATGTGTTTTTTTCTTGGGGTGGAAGGGGAGGGGGGTGTCAACCCATTTACAGTCTCTATACGATATATATATATATATTCTATACACGCAGTAAGACGATGCTAAGCAGATTCTGGGACAGCTGGAGATTTGAGCAGGAGCAAACGTTTCAGAGTTTCAGATTACTGGCAAATATGATAAAACACTTAAGCTTTTTTATCTCTAAAGGAGGCTATTTCACTCAATACCTTAATTATTAGTCCTATGTGTATTCAACATTGTGATGACCAGTGCACAAAATGTCAAAAAGTATGCAAAACAATACAAACGTTCTACTTTACACATCATTGTAGTTTTAATGTGTTAGCTTGTTTACCCAACAGCTGCAAAACAGATTTAGTTTGAATTATGAAACTCACTAAATAAATTAATTAATAAATAACTAAAAATGGCAAGATATACACAATATAGATGCAAAAGATGTTGTTGACAACTTTTTATTTTGTGTTCCTTTCTCTTGTAGAATTTCTAAGTTCAAACAATAACATTACAGTAAAACATAGAAGACAGAGCACAATCCTGAACAATTCAGCTTTGAAAACTACCGAGTGACAAGACCCCAGTGGCAAAGCTCGTCATAAAAGTTTATAGTAATACTTTAACGGTACAAATTACTAAAGTGCCTAAAATGCACCTTTTAAGGGTATGTAAGGTATACAAAGTGCTGTTGTACTTTCTTTGCCATGTTTGACAGTCACAGTTGGTCTCAGGAAGCATTAATGAGGGCTGAAAATTCTACAGGAAATGAGGAGATGGAGATAAATCTCTTACATTTATACATGACTTATCTTATTTATAAAATATCTGAGTATTTTAGATACCAACCTTCCCAGCCGATCTTCCCATCCCCATCCATGTCTCCAGCCACGAGGAAGGCCTTGGTTTCAGCTGCTGTTAGTGCACGAGCCCCTTTAGAGAAGTACCACTACTTTTATGTCTCTTGTATTATACAGCGGACTCGCTCGTTTTTTTTGTTTTGTTTTTACAAACACAACTGCTGCCATTTTGTGAATCAATTGCATTGAAAAAAAAACCATCAGAGAACTAGTAACATTATTGTAATATTGTCCGTCTTATTACTTTATTGTACATTGTAATGCATTTTCTTTTTCTTAGTGAAATGCTAGGGAACAGTAAACTCAAATCAATATTTCATGCCCATGTAAAACATGTATTGACCGTGTAATAAGCACAATCCCTAACATATAACAGAATTTCGCAACTCAGTTTTTCAGTCACTCTAGCTGAACCATAAACATACATGAAAAAATGTTATTAGGCAAATTACTCAACTGTAGCTCATCCTGTTCAATGAACCCACTCTTGTCCTGGTCCAACATTTTAAAGACCTTCTCTATCTCAGGAGGAGACTTCTTTGACAAGCCTACTGTTGCAAAAAATGTCTTTGGGCTGAAAGAATCCTTTGCTGCAAGAGTCAAATTAAAAAGAAAAATTCAGACAAAATAAAAAATAATATTTTTTTTCAGAATAAAAAACAAACAACTGAATCTGAACTGAAACTGAATCTGAAGTATTGTTCATTGGAGTATCATTCACACTTTACCTTTACATGCACTGATGGCAGTTGAAATATCAGAGGCAGCCAAAATATCTGTGATAGCCATTTCTCAACAGAGCTGAGGAAAATCCGAGGCCTCTACTTGCAGCAGTGTCTTCGCTGATTATAACAACAAAACCTGCAGTCTGACCATCACTACATGATGTCAAAAACCACCAGTGTTTATTTGTCAGCTGCAGCTGTGTCCTTTACACCACTTGACCTGCCCTGGACACAGAAGTACATCTCATTGTAATTGTTACTTGAGTAAAGCACCTCACAATCTACTGGCTTAAACAAACACAAATCTTATGATTTATAATAAATGTGATGTGTTGCTAAATATCAGCAGGTTATATTTGTGTTCAGCCATTATGTTTCATTCACTATCTTTGTAAACATCCTGTTATTGCTTCTCTGTTCATTGGACGTGTGCCTACACAATTTGATTTAAAAGCAGTATAGCAGTGAAATAGTTTCTGTGGAGAATTATGCTCGGAAAAGTATGTTTATTTTCCTCACAGATCAAAGGCAGAAGGCCTGGTCACAGTATTGAAGCACAATGAGATGAAGTCCACCTGCTTTTGTGATTACGTGACTCTACCGATAGCTTTGTCTTTGTGCACGTGCTGATCTAGAGCAGGCGGACTGTGACGTCAGCTTCACTTCCTCCGCAGGCTCTTTTCCTGAGGATGGTCGTCTGCCTGCCTGTGTTGCTGCCAACCAGGGGCCGAAGCAATGACAAAAACATCCTTCCAGCCCACTACCTGCCCCTGTGGCCTTGTCCCGCTCCATACTACCTCAGGAAGGCCATGTTTCCTGAGTGACAGGGATTTGTGGGGATCGGGGCTGGACTTTTCATATTCTCAATAACACTGTTTGCTTTGACTTTGTTTATGTTACATCAGGTGCATTGAAGAGTGTCTGGAGCCTTATGATATTAGAAATGCTTTGTAAACGGACAGAGAAGATATTTGACCTGGTGAGTTAATGTGATTTAGAATATACCATTATTTGGTATATATTAACAAATAGTAGACAATATTAATTATCTTGCTTTTCTTTGAGTCTTGTTTTAAGAACAGCATTAATGACTATGTAAATGTGTATTTCATGACAAGGGCATTGTTTTTGCTGCTTTTGGACCAAAAGAGTGTGTTTAAACCATAATGTAATGGTGCTTGTTTATTGCTGGTGAGTGTTTATTCCCTCTTTTATTGAATGTACGGCAGCTCTTTTAAATAACTGAACATGTTGAGCTAAGAGAAAATGTTCAAAATTGTACCTTTATGGGTACAACAGCACTTTGTATACCTTACATACCCTTAAAAGGTGCATTTTAGGCACCTTAGTAATTTGTACCGTTAAAGTATTACTATAAACTTTTTTGTGTAAATAAGGTGTTGTACCTAAAAGTAAAGGTTTTGCTTTTTTGTGTGTGTAGGTAGGTAGTTGATGCTTTTGGGAAATACTTCTGGAAAAATAAAATGTCCTGCAATGTGATTTAAAACATTTTCTTTTATAATTATTTTTGTATGCATTTTAACACAGATGTATTTGTCATATCAAAAGACTATTTAAAAATAATGAAGGTCCTTTATGGTCCCCTTATACCTTAACATCGTTCAAAATCTCTTTGGCTTAAGAAGTCCTACTGGTTTGGAAATGGTAAGGTGGTAAATGGTGATTGGGTAAATGATGACAGGATTTTATTTTTGTGAGATATCCTTTCCAGTTTTGATACAGTGGTGTGAAAAAGTGTTGGCCCCCTTCCTGATTTTTTATTTTTTTTGCATGTTTGTCAAACTTTAATGTTTCAGATCATCAAACAAATTTAAATATTAATCAAAGATAACACAAGTAAACACGACATGCAGTTTTTAAATGAAGGGGGTTTTTTTTATGAAGGGAACACAAAATCCAAACCCATATGGCCCTGTGTGAAAAAGTGCCCCCCCCACCTGAGTTCAGTTTCTCTAGCCACACCCAGGCCTGATTACTGCCACACTTGTTCGCAATCAAGAAATCCCTTAAATAGGACCTGCCTATGTGTAGCTAACATGTCTATGTGTAGCTAACATGATGTGTAGCTTTTGAGGATCTTTTGGTCTACTTAGTAGACCAAAAGATCCTCAAAAGCTACACATCATGTTGAGATCCAAAGAAATTCAGGAACAAATGAGAAAGAAAGTAATTGAGATCTATCAGTCTGGAAAAGGTTATAAAGCCATTTCTAAAGCTTTGGGACTCCAGCGAACCACAGTGAGATCCATTATCCACAAATGGCGAAAACATGGAACAGTGGTGAACCTTCCCAGGAGTGGCCGGCCGACCAAAATTACCCCAAGAGCGCAGCGACGACTCATCCAAGAGGTCACAAAAGACCCCACAACAACATCTAAAGAACTGCAGACCTCACTTGCCTCAGTTAAGGTCAGTGTTCATGACTCCACCATAAGAAAGAGACTGGGCAAAAATGGCCTGCATGGCAGAGTTCCGAGACAAAAACCGCTGATGAGCAAAAAGAACATAAAGGCTCGTCTCAGTTTTGCCAGAAAACATCTTGATGATCCCCAAGACTTTTGGGAAAATACTCTGTGGACTGACGAGACAAAATTTGAACTTTTTGGAAGGTGTGTGTCCCATTACATCTGGTGTAAAAGTAACACAGCATTTCAGAAAAAGAACATTATACCAACAGTAAAATATGGTGGAGGTAGTGTGATGGTCTGGGGCTGTTTTGCTGCTTCAGGACCTGGAAGACTTTCTGTGATAAATGGAACCATGAATTCAGCTGTCTACCAAAAAATCCTGAAGGACAATATCCGGCCATCTGTTCGTGACCTCAAGCTGAAGTGAACTTGGGTTCTGCAGCAGGACAATGATCCAAAATACACCAGCAAATCCACCTCTGAATGGCTGAAGAAAAACAAAATGAAGACTTTGGAGTGGCCTAGTCAAAGTCCTGACCTGAATCCTATTGAGATGCTGTGGCATGACCTTAAAAAGGTGGTTCATGCTCGAAAACCCTCCAATGTGGCTGAATTACAACAATTCTCCCAAGATGAGTGGGCCAAAATTCCTCCACAGCGCTGTAACAGACTCATTGCAAGTTATCGCAAACGCTTGATTGCAGTTGTTGCTGCTAAGGGTGGCCCAACCAGTTATTAGGTTTAGGGGGCAAGCACTTTTTCACACAGGGCCATGTGGGTTTGGATTTTGTTTTCCCTTCATAATAAAAAACTTCATTCAAAAACTGCATGTTGTGTTTACTTGTGTTATCTTTGATTAATATTTAAATTTGTTTGATGATCTGAAACATTAAAGTGTGACAAACATGCAAAAAAATAAAAATCAGGAAGGGGGCCAACACTTTTTCACACCACTGTATATCCTTTCCATTTTATGCATCAATTACCAGTGTTTTTGTTTTATTCCCGTGGTTATTTTCATTAATACTTATTAAATTTGTCAGGGGGTAGTTAAAAGAAATGATTAATAAGCTGATAAGTGAGCAATGTGTTGCAATTACTGTATTTAAATCATTACATGTCTGGAACACGCCCTGTTTTATTTTGAGATGCTTTTTTTCCACGCCAAGGTTCTCAGTAACAGACAGTTGACTAAGCCTCTCTTGATAGATTTACAACTTGTTTGATATATCATCAATTGCTCTTGATCTGCCAACGGCATTGTCATCAGAGCATTAGGCACATACAAAAAGTGACTCTGCGGATGGGAATACCTTTCAAAAGCCATCCCTAATTAAAGCTGATTGTGTTTTTCATAAGTGAGGACAGATTGCGCTGTTCCCCGTCTCTCGGGTTTAGTTGCATCTCTATCTATTTCCAGCTGACCAGCTGTGATGGAAGCATGCCGATGGGACTCTCAGATTTAGCCAAGACGGCTGCCTCAGTTTCAGTTCCCGCCCCTCCTCTTCCCTAGCATCAATCACTCAACACCAAGTGTGTGTGTGTGTGTAGGTTGGAATGTTTGTGTGTGCATGTATGGACACCCTGAGGTGACCTCGGCCCAGATCACATCATTAGCCATAAATCTGAAGGCACCCACAAAACAAACACATTTAGAGCACATTTGGGCATTATTATTATTAGTCTGATTTACACGCAGATGAAATGAGGTCTTACGCAACACCTGTCTCTCCTATCCCACGATCCCCCTGCACGTGAGTGATGTGGCCATGGGCTGCTCCACTTCCATGTCTGTGAAATACACCAAGGTGCTAATTGAGCAGCCTATCTTGCCAGGCTGCGAATTCCCCTTGTGCTGATCATTGATATGCCTCTTGGGGGCCTGTAAAAGTGGCAAGAGGCCAGCGAGAGTCCTGGACCTGCACAATGAGATCACCAAGACTTGGATCAGTTGTGTAACGGCACTCATCTATCATGCCACAGAGTTGGACACTTCATCATGTACTCTTCATCCAACAAAGCCTGTGAGCAGTTGGTTTCGTGCCGCTGAAAATTAGAAAAGCCCCCCCTCAGGAACTCCAGGTCTTTCCCAATGCCGTGCTGACATGCAGAAAGAGGCCTTGGAAGCTGTTTGTGACTTACTTAAAGGGACATTTCACTCAAATATTAGAATTCTGTCATCATTTATTCACCCTCAAGTTGTCACACACAAGGAACACAGACAAAATAAATGTTTTTATCCGTATAATGAAACTCAAAAACAACTTTGGTCCCCACTGACTTTTATTGTATGGACATTAAAAGGATAGTTCACCCAAAAATGAAAATTCTGTCATTAATTACTCACCCTCATGTCGTTCCAAACCCGTAAGACCTCCGTTCATCTTTGAAACACAAATTAAGATATTTTTGATGAATTCCGAGAGCTCTCTGAATTCATCAAATAAACAGCAAGGATCCAACCATGATCAAGGTCCAGAAAAGCGTATAGCAAGAACATTGTTAAAATTTTGGAGAGTATCACAATGTAAGCGTATATAGCACCATGCAGATACGTTGTTTCCATTGTTTACGCGTTGATCTGAATGTAAACAACGTATCCGCGAATTTCTGCTGACACAGAACAGCATATGTTGTTTATGTTCAGATCAAAGCACACGCATACATTGTGATACTCACCAAAATGGTGCTATAGGGTGACGTGGAGGAGACGAATTGTTGAATAAAGCTATTTTTTGCGCACAAAAAGTATTCTCGTAGCTTCGAAAATTTATGCTTGAACCCCTGATGTCACATGAATTATTTTAACAATGTCTTTACTACATTTCTGGACCTTGATCATGGTAGGATCCTTGCTGTCTAACTTCTTACTGCTAAATTCTGAAAAAACAGAGGTGTTAATTATCAGACGTAAAAACCCCACATGTAATAAGCTAGAACACTATCTAACACTTGACGGCTGCTCTGTCAATTCTTCTTCATCAGTTAGGAACCTAGGTGTGCTGTTTGATAGCAATTTTTTATTTGAAAGTCATGTTTCTAGCATCTGTAAAACTGCGTTTTTCCATCTCAAAAACATATCTAAATTGTGACCTATGCTCTCAACGTCAAATGCAGAAATACTAATTCATGCGTTTATAACCTCAAGGTTAAACGATTGTAATGCTTTATTGGGTGGTTGTTCTGCACGCTTCATCAACAAATTACAGTTGGTCCAAAATGCAGCAGCTAGAGTCCTTACTAGAACCAGGAAGTACGACCATATTAGCCCGGTTCTGTCAACACTGCATTGGCACCCTATCAAACATCGTATAGATTTTAAAATCTTGTTAATTACTTATAAAGCCCTGAATGGCTTAGCTCCTCAGTACTTGAGCGAGCTCTTATCACATTATAGTCCTCCACATCTGCTGCGTTCTCAAAACTCTGGCCATTTGATAATACCTAGAAAATCAAAATCGACTGCGAGCGGCAGATCCTTTTCCTATTTAGCACCCAAACTCTGGAACAATCTACCTAATACTGTTCGGGAGGCAGACACACTCTGTCAGTTTAAATCTAGATTAAAGACACATTTCTTTAACCTGGCTTACACATAACACACTAATACACTTCTATTATTCAAATCCGTTAAAGGATTGTTAGGCTGCATTAATTAGATCAACCGGAACCGGGAACACTCCCAATAACACATGATGTACTCGTTACATCATAAGAAGAATGGCATCTACGCTAATATTTGTCTGTTTCCATACTGTTTCTCAGTCCGTGTCCGGATCAGATGGTGGATCGGCGCCGGGAGATGATGTATGTGGCCCTGATCGTCAGCAGAGGCCGGACACCTGGATGAGCCCCAGGATAATATCCCCAGTTACCGTAGCCACCCGATCCGGTCCGTATCCAGCCCAGATGGTCATTGCAGTCACCAGATCCAGTCTGAATCCAGATCAGATGGTCACTGCAGTCACCAGATCCAGTCCGTATCCAGCCCAGATGGTCACTGCACTTAGTTGGGGACACTTCATTTCCAGCGATATCGTTGACCTGATTGCAAAGACACTATTTAAATTGTGTCTTTGCAGTCAAACTTCCTGGGGAAGTCGTGGCCTAATGGTTAGAGAGTTGGACTTGTAATCCAAAAGGTTGCGGGTTCGAGTCCCCGGCCGGCAGGAATTGTAGGTGGGGGGAGTGAATGTCCAGCGCTCTCTCCACCCTCAATACCACAACTGAGGTGCCCTTGAGCAAGGCACCGAACCCCCAACTGCTCCCCGGGCGCTGCAGCATAAAACGGCTGCCCACTGCTGTGTGTGTGTTCACGGTGTGTGTGTGTGTGTGTTCACTGCTGTGTGTGTGCACGTTGGATGGGTTAAATGCAGAGCACGAATTCCGAGTATGGGTCACCATACTTGGCTGAATGTCACTTCACTTCACTTGAACTGAGCTGGATGATGACATCACTGAATTCAATAATGAAATGCCTTTAACTGAAAATCTTTTTTAATCTTTTCATTTTACATTATTGACACTATTTTCCTTTTTTGATATTGTGCAGTTGCTTTGACACAATTTACATTGTTAAAAGCGCTATATAAATAAAGGTGACTTGACTTGACTGTCTATTTGATGAATTCAGAGAGGCTTGTCAAATCTTAATTTGTGTTCAGAAGATGAATGAAGGTCTTACAGGTTTAGAACAAAATGATGACAGAATTTTAATTTTTGGGTGAACTATCCCTTTAAGCTTTATTTATATGGTCAGTCTGTTCAAGTGGTCCCAAGTAGCTTTTTGACTGAAATGCAGTCGGCCATGCAACAGGAGCAGAGCATGCCAGTTGCATTACGACTCAGTGACTGTCCCTCTGCTTGTACAGTACCTTTGGGATTTCCCTGAGCCGCCACAGGCCTGGCTCTAGTTTTATGAGTATGACAGTATCTCTTGGATGGACTTCACACTTATCAGAATGGCAGCATACAGCCATGACATTGGATACAAATCTGGCATCGCATTTTTATAGCATTTCATCCCGTAAATGTTTTTTCCTTTCTCTATTTTGAGATCAAATACATGTTCTCAGCCTGGTACAGATCTCATCTGGCAGGTTTAGTGCTCCGGTAAGTGAGATGTCTGCCAGACTTAAAACAGGTGACATTTTTCTTTGCATAAACTCTATCCTGTAAACACAGAGAAGAGAGGAAAATAGAAAGTCCCAGTAAGTAAAACACACTAGTATTAGAGATTATAGGGCAAAGGTTGCAGATGTGTGATCCAATACTTTAGACTCAATATCAAAGTTAAATAAAAGTTATTATATAGGATCCATTTTGAACTTTAATTAAAATACTATTTTAATTTTTATTAATATTAATGTTTTTAACAATAAAATGTTGTAAAAATGTATTCCTACATCACACTATACAACAGACTAAATAAAACTAATGATCTGATTAGTATTATATCATGTAGTAATGTGGGTTAACATGCTTAAGGAAAGTTATTAATGAAACTCACAACGAGATAAAGTAGTAATCCAGATGAATTTAATGATTTCTGGGTGTCTTCCTAAATAATTGACATTCTATTTCTTTAGCAGATGTTTTCTGTAATTTAATTTCTTGGGCATATATAATTTATTTTGCAGAAAAGCAGCTCAGCATAGGTACATATTGTAGAAGTCTTTCCAAATAAACTGATTTGTGGAATATCGAATAAAATAATTATTTTTCTCAGTATGTCCTTTCACCAACATGACCTGTAAACCTGATCCATGACTGCAGAGCAAAGGCAGGCATACTGCCGAGACTGACAGAGCTTTTTTTATTTTTAAATTATAGTGACACAGCATATAGAGAAATCTACTGAACATCCCTGCCCATATATAGTTACTATACAAGATTAGATTAAGGATGTAAAGCCGACAAGTGAGAGCACAGAGTTACACTTTGATATGTTCCCTATAAAAATGAATATGGTGCTTGATCTGTTTGCTAATCTAACTCTTTAATAAAACATAACCATTAAAATCATATTGTTAAAACTCTGGCATCATGTGAAGAGCTTTGGGCATTTGGGCAATAATATTTCAGTCCATTTAATTCTCAAAATCACACCAGATCCCTGTGCAATCTCCTTGGTAGCTAAACGGTAATAATCTAAAATAGTTTGTTTTCTCAGTCCACTGTCAAGTTTTAATGGAAATCTTTGAGCCACTTGTGAAGACACTTCACCTCAGGATCCACTAGGGGGACTCTTGCTGCAAAATGTATACAGATTTTATTTAAATGGCAAACAACCAACATCCCCTTCAAACTACTGTTTTTGGAAAGGATTTGGACAAATATAGTGAATTTTGTAGCTTGTTTTGTAGTCATGTCACAGCTAGAAGACTGTAAATAGTTAGACTGGAGTTAGCCCTAACTGGCCTCCCTGTTGCATCTCTGGCTTACAGCCAGCTTCCTACCACTCTAATTTAGACTGTTCAGTAGTTCACACCAAGTACCAAATCAACTCATCCTTAGATCAGGGTCACTACTGTTAACTAGTATTAAAACTATACAAATATATATAAAAAAGCTAAACAAATTAAATAAAAAAAACATATTTAAATAATAATAATAAAACAACAACAACAATAACAATTTCTTAAACTTTAAAATTAAATCAGAAAATCTAAATAACAAAAATTATTACATTACATTGATTATACTAAAATAATTCAGATTAAACAGCCTTTGTGGCCAAAGATTGCAAACAGATATCTGGTCTACTGGAACTTTATGCATGGTGTTTGCATAAACATTAATAGAATGTTTGTTATTTACTATAAAATAATTGACATTAAATAGCATAATAAATATGTATACAATAAAATAGTTTTATTTTAAACTATATTTATATGGAAAACAATATCTTCACTTGTAGCATTTATTATTCAATAAAAAAGGGGATTCGAAGTTTACATGCTGAACTGAAACTGAAAAAAGACAATTATTATGGTGATATAAATTCAAATCGCTTAGTGTGGTTCGAAATTTTATTGCTGATTTATAAACACATTAACCTGTTACCCTGCGCCCCTATTTTTGAGCATTTTGTAAAAAACGATATAACCAAATAAAAATGTCTGTAGCTCTTGAACCCTAAGGTCTATATTTAAAAATCTGGTGTTGTTTGAAACTAGACACTTGATCCTTTGTTACTCTAGAGTCATAATAACTCAAAATTAGTATAGCAATAGAGTAAAACAAGGTAAAATATACATGAAATTGACTCGCGATATGTTTTAATGAAGCTCACTAAGGGAAAAATGGATGAGACTTTCATGCCAAAGGCCTGAAAACACCATAAAGATAAAGCTGAACATCTGACCATGTTTTGATTCAAATTTGAGGATGATACTCCCAAAAATGTAGTTTCTGTAAGCTTTTATTTAAAAAAAATCTAGGCGTCCTTTCAAAAAAGCCATTTGGAGACCCCAAATAGACACTTTGTAAACAAATGTCCAAATGAGTCAAAACTACATAATACATATATGTATATCAATTCAGAACTGCTCTGCCCACCAAAACACACAATAAAAAACTATTTCTGAACAGCATTTGTAGTGCTGACTCATTTAGTCATTTGGTTAGTCTACAAATGGCATTTTTGAAAAAAAACGCCTAAATATTTCCTGAAATAAAATATGAAATAATAAATTTTTTATAGGTAAAGACTTACAGAAAGTACATCTTTATGGTATTTCATTTCAAGAAAAGCTTTGGAAAAGTCATTTGGATATTTTATTTCAAGAAAAGTCTAGGAATCCTTTCAAAAATGCTATTTAGAGACTCCATAAGACACTGCATACTACATATGTATATCAATTCAGAACTGCTCTACCAATGAAACCACAAAAAAACACAAAACTATTTCAGAATTTGAACATAACTAAACAGTCTTTATTCTGAACAATTCCAATAATGAAAACAGTGAACCAAAACAGATTTGATCATTTTTGAACTAGTGAAAACACAAAACATGCAAAATACATTGTTTTTACAACATTTGTATTTTTTATTTATTTTATATGGTGAATATTATGAATATTACTATTTTACTAATATAGTAATAGATTACTATTACTAATATTACTAAATAATAAAAAAAAAAACTATTTACAGTATTTACAGTGGAGGAAGACGCTCTAGCAGCCACTAAAATGGTTTTTTTTCTGACCATCTGGATTCACCAGACCTCTGAAAAGACAGGGAAGAGTGAGAGAAAAAGAGTGAGAAAGTGTGTAAGCAAAACAAATCAAACTTGCAACACTGTTTACATTTTGTACACACACACACACACGCGCGCACGCACACACACACAATAACCGGGACATACCCACAAACAAACACACCCACCCACCCACACGAACAAAACTCATGTAATCCCCTCATATTATCCCTCTCCGTTGTCATTTTTAGAATCTAAAACAGCTAACATGAAACAAAAGCTGCAAATACATGATAAAGACACATAAACATTCAAGAGGAGGGTGGAGACACTTACGTGCTAATGCTATCCACGCTTCCCAGCGATCTCAGCGCGTATTCGGCTACTAAATTAGCCATTTTTCTCCCCACGTCCTCCAAAACACCACCAAACGCCACAGAAACACTTCTCAAGTCGAAGATCCACGATGGAGAGATTCAGATGTGAGCTTTGGACAACATCTGTTCGCTGATAGCCAGTCTGTGTAGCGCTGCGACGCCATTATGTGTACGCTTCATGCGTAACCCGAGAGCGCACGAAAACACACGGACAATACGCCGAGCTATTCTCTAAACAATCTTACGTAAACTATTCAAACTGTCAATCACTTTAAACGTCCTTGTGGTTGGCTAACACTTCCATCCATCAAAACTGTGCTGGCGAGGCATTGGCTGGGTTCAAACACCCCTATTGTGATGTGTCCGGATTGACACCTCGCTGACCCATTCACGGACGCGCTTACTGTCCCGGGTTATAACAGCTCCTGCGATTGAAGGAGAGAGACGAGGGAGGGCTATTCTTACTCGGAAGAGACGATTCTGCTGGAAATAGATGGCGTTTCAAAGCTGGAATACGAATTATAATCGATATTTATTGGAAAATGGACGCTATCGATAACTATAACTCGAATCGCTTATGTAAACAAAGGAGGATCTATCGTGTTTTCCCCTATTTTTTCGTTGTTTTGGATTAAAAAGTGGATGCATTTTGAAGAGTGGACCCTTCTCTTGAAATGTATGCTGGTGTGTCTTGGAATAGTCTGAGCTGACCAGCGCTATTGGCGATCAAACGTGAGTACTGCGGTTCGCTTTGTTCATTTTAAATGGCCGGTCTTTCAGCATTTCTGTTAACCCTTTCCTCTCTGGTGTATTGATTTCAAAAACAAGCTCACATCGTTAATCTTGAGTGTTTTAGCTTTCAAATGATATATAGTTAATGATAATTGATTGAATATTGTTCTAAAACAAAGGTAATAAAAAGTCCGACCACGCCCGACCACGCCCTTCCGGCCCGCCCGCGGGCCGATGCGGGTTAACAGGTTAATTAATGATGCAATGTACGGCACCATTTTAATTTCAGCAGAAGGTGGTAATATATTTGTGTTTACAAATCCGTCTTGAAATACTCGCACTATTCAGGCCGTCTGTACACCAGAGCTGCTGTACGAGGCACTTCACAACTTTTCCAAAAAAGGTTACGACAGCCAAGGCTGTCCCCTACCCAGAATGCAGTGGGGCACCAGACGAATGGAGTTGATGTTGTAGTGGGGCATGTAACTCTCCGCGCCACTGGCTCTGATTTGCATGCTCAGAATAAGCCCAAAGGCATCCAATTACACAGCTCTCATGGATTGTTCGGTGTCACTTACCATCCGTTTGAGGGATATGATGATTCTGCTCTTCATGTGTAAAAGGATAGCGTGAGGTTCTGGGCCCCATTTTTTGTGAAGTGTTACCACTCAATTGGTGGGAAGATCAACACAAACCCACTTAAAATAGTGAACCTCTTCCCTTTTTGGTAGCATGCTAGGCTTTGGGACCCCTACAAGGTCTGTTAACATAGTTCGGGGTGAGCACATTCCCCTCAGTGATTTATGAAAAAATAAGGCTAAGACAGAGAAGCTTTTTATACTAAAAGTGAAACATGACCCCAGATGATTTATCTGAGAACTTTGGTCTCGTGATTTCTTGTGTCTGATCATTTCATTTATATCACAAAGAGCTGTATTGGTATTTCTAATGTTTTATATCATAGTCTCTTTAGAAACACACACACACACACATATATATATATATATATATATATATATATATATATATATATATATATATATGTATATATAAAATTAACAGCACCTGGGCATAGCATAAGGATTTTGTTTAGGAATAATACCTTAATACCTCTGCTCCAGTTTCTCTGTCTCACAGAAAGCACTTAGCTGCTCATTTTAATGGTAGCTGTTAGGTCTTTGGTTTCAGAAGCCTGGAGCAAAACCACGATAAGTGTACGAAATTCCTGATGAAGAAACCTGAAGCTCCCTGTACTTTCTTGTCAGGCGTCTGATTGAACTACCAGCTGCATGTTTGCTCCTCCCCACGCTCAGGCCTGATGGGTATGTGTATATGCGTGCATCTGTTGCCAGCTGGGAACAATATCCTGATGCTGAATGAGTGTGTTGTGTAAAACTCCAGCATCAGTGATTTTGTTGCCAGAGGAGCGCCTTGGACATCCTTTGTGTGTGTCCTCAGAGATGGAGCTTCCCTCGTCCTGATCCGCACACGGTCGGAAAGCAGTACAAAAAATGCCTCAGGACTGGTGGTATTAGGTTAAATGTATGTTTTATACCTGTAAATGTTCCACACTGTAAATAAAATAAAATTAAAAATAATTGAGCCAATTAAAGATTTTAAGGCAACCAGCTTCAGCAGATTTTTGAGTTCTCTCAACTTATTTGTGAAGGAGATTCTCAACTTTTTGTTGCATAAACTTAAAACAACAAGTTGAGAAAACGCAAAAATGTGCTGAAGCTGGTTGCCTTAAAATTGGCAAATTATTATTTTTTTTTTTACAGTGCACTTTTATTAGTATACAACAATAAATAAGTGCCTGTTATGTTCTGCAAAGACAGAAATGCCTTACACTGTTTATTTACTGATATAACTGCAGAATATATACATCAGTCATTCCTGAACCATGGGATAAAACATGTCCAGCAATTGTAACTGTTATTAGGTAAAAAAAATAAAAAATAATAATAATTTCATTTGAAATTTTATGGGGATTAATAATAGAATGTATTTAACACAGTTATCCCCTTCAATTTAATTGCATCATTATAATGCGAAATCTATAACACTTATTGTCTTCTCACTACATCTAAAACATGTGTCCACAGAGTGTCAAACATTCATATGCTATAAAATAGATACAAATGTTTTTTAAGACCTTAAAAAAGTAACACTTAATAATGTCTCATATCAAAGCAAGGTTGTTATTCAGTGACACATGTATGTTTCATAAGGTTTCAAAGTTGTGTCCACACTTTTTGTCAACACCGTCAGACATTTATTAAAATGTAATAAAAATCAGGGAATATCAGGGGCAGCTGTCACTCTAAAGGACCCCCTTGCCACAGTCCTTCTCTGCAGAGTACATCACAGTCAGACAGGCTCTGCTAAGTTTTATAGTTTTAGAATATTTTAAATCCTAATGTTAATATTTCCTGGTCACAACCATGATATGTCCACACCATCTTCCAATTTCTGAGGAAATTATTTGAAATATTTAGATCATTTATTCTCCTGAAGCAGATTTCATTAGCACCTAGCACCAACAGAAAAAACACCATCAGATGTCACCACCATAAGATTGTGTGATTTTGACTCTTGAATAAAAGCTTTATGAACAATAACATACTCACTGTTTGTTGTGTTTGTTTTAATACAGTAATTGATTGATTCAATGTATTTGATAGTTAAAAAGACTACAAATTCAGGTTTTCGTCACCACTCCGTCAGTTCTGTCACCTCCGTCAGAGGAATATTTTTATAATTGTTCATTATGATATTTTATATTTGTTGTGGAATTGTTGGTCACATGTGAAAGTGTAATCTGTCTGTTAACATCAGAAAGTGTTTTGAAATGTTAAAAACATCTTGAATGCTGTTAAAGATAAAGTTGAAATAATATTACACAGTCCGAGGTGAAAAGCACATTTTGTTAAAAAAAAGAGAAAAGTTGGGAGGTTGCATTAAAGCAAAGTACATATAAGATACATAAATGTAGTTTAATTTGTCTGAGTACAAAGTTTTATTTTTTTAATTTTGCACCCTGTTTTGTCCCACTTCTCAAGAATGACTGACATATATTTGTCTATTTAAATATGAAAAATAGCAGCTGTGCAATAAAAAGTCTTTTTGAGACTCCATTAGCATTCTTCATAAGGTGTTGTTTTCAGGACTGTCCACTGTGTGTCCTAAATTCAATTTGAGGTTGTGTTTCTGGAACATATGCAGCAGAGGGCACACACACATTGCCTTGTTTCAACCCCAGTGCAGGGCCTTGTCTGTTTGAGTAACAAGTGTGAAAAGAGCACAAAGTATTACAGGGCCAAAAACTTACACAATACTACTACAGTGAGTACAGAATTATTAGTCAAGTCGATATACTGATCATATATTTTCCAAGGACATTTTACCAGTTCCAAACCACATCAATCTTAACAATTACTAGGCCTATTAAGTATTTGTTAATGGGGAAAAGTGTGGAGGTGTAAAGTCAAAAGTTATGAAATGCCTATGAGAAGGATGCAATTAATAGGTTGAGAATAAGTTTGCATTTTAACGATTTAATTGTTTAGCCACACTTTGTATACCAGTGATAAAACATTTTTGTAGGCCATCCCGGAAGTAAGCATCACCCTGGTTCCCTCCACATAAAACCCCAAATATATTTTTCCACTAGCTTTTGTATTATTGTAGAAAGTAAGCTCTGCAGTCCCATTTGTTAGCAACTAGCTTTTTTAAGACCTTTAAAAAAGTAAAAGCTTTAAAAATCACAAGGGGGTATTACTGATGTATTTTATGTCATAAATATCTTGAGTGTTAACCACATACTTTATTTCAGGCATATAACCAAAGAATCATCCAAAAAACCTATTGATTTAGGGACAGTAAAACTGGAGTACGCATGCTAACAAATATGATTACATTACATTGAATAAAGAAAGCTAAATGACTAGATTATTTACAAGATGATAAAGGATGCTACTTACTTGCAATGTTCCGAAACATTTATTGTTGCAAAAGGATTATTGTTTCCTATTCTATTTTTTTTTCAAAATAGTAGGCAGTACACAGTGTGTAGCTACTGCACAGTATTCTGAATATAGGCGGCCCCTCAGTGTTTTTTATTTAACAGCTGCTTGGAAAATACTTCCTTAATTTCAGTCAATTACACACAAAACTTGCACTGAAATGATTTATGCATTTTTATATATACTTAATCGCATACAACATGAAGTTAATTTCATCTAGCTAGTGAAACCAAGATGAATTAGGTGGTATACATCATAATTAAGTGTATTAAATTGCTTAGCTAATTAATGTAGGGTCTTTATTTGTAAAGTAGTTGTTTCAACATAGTTTGCGAGTAAGATTGTAGTTACTGGTGTGTGTGTGTGTGTGTGTTTGTATTTATTTACAGGGTGTGGAGAAGGCTGGGTGGAGGCTGTCAGAAGATATGGACACACACCTGTTGAACACAGAGGTGTTGAGCTAACAAGTAAAGAAGCAGGGATTAGTTCTCTCCCTCAACTAAGAGATTTCCTCTATGCATACAGATGGTGAGTGAGTGTGTGTGTGTGTGTGTGTGTGTGTGTGTGTGTGTGTTTCTTGACTGACTTCGTCACAGTACCTATTGAGTCAGCTCTCTGAGTCATCCGTTTTAAGGTTGCCTAGTGACAGCAGTGGGGAAATGTTTCCTATTGCGCATTTGTGATGCTTGGTACCAATATTTATTCAAGCACTGCAGTAAGAGGGCCAGAGAAAATAATTGATGCATTTCACATGATTGCATGGATGTTCGGCCATCCGTAAAAAATGTTTACCTGCGGATTCTGAATTTCCCTTGTTTTTCATGCTTACCAAATCAACTTCCTAATAAAAGTGATATATGGTGGTGGGATTCGGTTGCTCTGAATTAGTGTTTAACAGAAGCAACAGTTCAAAGATAAAATGTTATAATGATGGACGTTGTTTCAAACATGTAGTTTTCACCTCACAAGATGTTAATTGAGGGACTGGAGTTGTGTAGATTACTTGTGGATTACTGTGATGCTTTTATCAGCTATTTGAACTCTCATTCTGACGGCACCCATTCACTACAGAGGATCCATTTGTGAGCAAGTTAGGTAATGCTAAATTTCTAAGTATTCAGATGAAGAAACAAACTGAACCAACAGTTTAAAGATAAAATATTATAATGATGGATGTTGTTTCAAAAAAGCTTTTCACCTCACACAGTGGATTACTGTGATGCTTTTATTAGCTGTTTGAACTCCCAAATTCTGGCGGCACCCATTCACTGAAGAATATTGATTGGCGAGCAAGTGACGTAATGCTAAATTTCTAAACGTGTTCAGATGGAAACTCATCTACATCTTGGATGGCCTGAGGGTGAGACAAATTTTTCAAGCAAAATATAATTTTTGGGTAAACTATTCCTTTATGGTTGGGAATATTTGCTGAAAGCATTGTTTACTCTCAGTTGGTTGTTTCACTCTACGCATTGAGGCGTCATTTAGTAGCCTCACAGCTAAAATTAGAGGCATTTTTATTTGCACTCATTGGTCTTTTCTGGAGGACAGGATGCTCCTCCTACAGGCTGGCACACTCCTCTCATGAAAGATGTTATCATCAGTGAAAATGAATCGTTAATATAACCTCATACACCTCAGATATGCATTTGAATGCTGATGTTTGAAACCAGCACACATATACAGGAAAGCCAACAGAACTTTAGGAAATTATGTAAAGCCTTTTTGGTTCCAACAGTGTGTTGAATGATAGCTCATGAAGTGGTTTTACAGGTTTCCTGTGAAAAGAAACGTCATAACAGAAGATCTAGTGTTGCTAGACAAATATTTACCGCTACTAAGTAATGCACAGAGGGTAGTGTGTGTGCTGCAAGACAATATTTCCTGTTTTGACACCTTCCACGTTAACAAGAAAACAACCAACTCTAATAAGCAGGTGGAGACACCTACTGCACATATTCATGGCTTCTGAAGCTCAGAGGCATCCCCTTACAGCAGCAGGATTAGATAGTGTTGACCTGCTTTTCCCTCAAAAGCAGAAAAATCCATGTTACTTTTAAATTATAGTTTTCAATTTTCAAATGGTCAATAGAAAGCCATGGCATTATAATTATTTTTAATTATCAGTGATTATGTATGGTTTGCAAAATGTTGTTATGAGCTAAATGGTTTTTATTACAAGCCATTTTTGCAAGTGTATGATCTTCACCAGAAATATGAGATGGGCATGCTTTTAAATAAATAAATAAATACAAATAATAAAAATAAAAATAGTTTTTACTTGTGATTATTTTGTATTATATCAAAAATCTATTTTATTATTTTATACTTTTTCAAATGATTAAATTACTCAGAATGATAATTTACTCATATATTAATGGCAGATGTTTTCTGTGTGTGTATTATAAAGATGCATTTCCTTAGCATCTGTTCAAGCCATACTGATATAACAGGTTGTACTTTTACCCCTCTCGTCTGACCAGCTTTTGGGTCATGGAAAAACTGACTTGTCCCCCTCTTTCCCCTTTTATGATGCTGCGTGAGTCAGGCTTTAATGCACTAGCTGCTGGCTGCTGTTTTGTCCAGTCAGATCACAGGTGATGACATAAAGTGGCAGTATGACATCAATGAATGATGCATGAAAAATAACATCTAATTTCTCGAGTTAACGAATCAAAAGTGTGTATAAGCACTAAAACTAGAGTCTGTTTTTTTTTTTTTAAATCTGTATATAATTTTGAGGAAGCAAAACGAGCATTATTAGCATAATGTTATTAGATGAAGCATGCCAGATCATTTTGGCATAGTTCACACCAAAATTCTGTCATCATTTGCTTACCCTCATGTCATTCCAAAATCACATGAGACAGGAGATGCAGGATGAATGTTCACGCTGCTCTTTTGACCAAAGTCTTTCGGCCTTTTTTTCTTCACATAATTATGTCATCACTCCAAAAGACTTGTAATATTTACCACACAAGTCACATCAATGCTATTATGTTGCTTTTTGCCATTTTTTAGATTTACAGCCCCAGGTTACTAATAATTGTCATATGAAAAAGAGCAACTTGAACATTCTGCTAAATATCCACATAGAAAAAAAACATCATATGGTTTTGGAAACAAAATGAGCGGGAGTAAAAGACAGAATTACACTGTAAAAAAGAAAAGAAAAGTTGAGCCAACTTAAAATTTTAAGGCAACCAGCTTCAGCAGATTTTTGAGTTTTCTCAACTTGTTGTTTTAAGTTTATACAACAAAAAGTTGAGAATCTCCTACAAAAATAAGTTGAGAGAACTCAAAAATCTGGTTGCCTTAAAATTTTAAGTTGGCTCAACTTTTTTTTTTTTTTTTTTACAGTGTATGATTTTGGGAAGAACTGTCTCTTTAATTAGTAGTTTTCATATCATCTAACCTTTCAAATAAGCATTCGTTCTGTGAAACAAAGTACCTTTGACTTCATTCAAACACTGTTCTGTGTGAAGAAACATCAGGTGTGCAGAGCAGCGGAGAAAGGCTCCATGTTTAAACAGCTATTTTTGCATTTAGCCTTGAATGCAGCCAGCTGTGAGCTTTAGGCCTTGATTAAGCCATGAAACATTATATTTGTTTACTAATCAAAATAGTTTGTGTACATGGTCCCTTATCACCTTAAGTTCTCATCAATCAGCCCATTAAGCTTCTGACAATGTTTTCACTTGTCATTTACATCTCACAAGCTCCCCTCGCTGGAATGTAGTGCTTAGCATGGGGTTGCTAATGAGTGACTTATTTACTCAAGGGAAATTTGAGCAGGACTTTAAAGATACCTCCGTGTGGAGTATGCAAATCAAAAAGTTATCTGGAAATTTAACACGATGTTGAACAGTTGTAAACGATAAAAGGTCTGTTATGCACGAGGTGCAATTTATCAGTACTACCTAGTGCTGATAAACTAGACTACTACTACAGTGAATACCTGGATGGATTGGCATGAATGAATGTTAGTTGTTTGTACAGTTTTTATGCCTGCTTGTGAGCATGATTTTGTATGAGGCTGTTTTCTGAGCTTTGTCTATAACGCTTTGCTTCCAGGCAGATTGTTATCAGTGTAAGTGGTGTATACCGGAGGTTCCACACTGAATAAACTGAGGGTTGGGATAGAAACTGTTTCCATAGTCTCAGCATTGAGACCGGAGCAGGGAGTCTTGTGTCCAAACGCTGCTTGACCAAGGCCATCAGTGATGTGGGGGAGGGAACATTTGAGCTGATAGCTGCTGTGAGTTAAACAGGTGTGAAATGTACTTGTTCCCAGAAACTATGTGAAAATGTTTGTCCAACACCACGTTACTTGTGCCTTAATATTATGTCAAATGTTAAAAGTGTGCATCCATCCCTTACTCAAAATGATGTTTGCAGTTGTGCTTTATGCAACGCTGCAAAGAAAGCTCAAAACACAATTTTAAGATTAAAAACTCTTTTAAGATAGAAAAAGAGACTTATCTTAACGCAGGCACACTTAGAACAGGTTTGCTGTACTCAGGTACAAAATAAACATGTCTGTGTTTGATCTGTCTGATACCACAGTTTATGAAAAGGGTGGTTCTTTGCACACATCTACACTTCAACAAATAAAGGATCCAGTAGAAGCCTGATCCTATTGGAGAGGTTCAAAAGGTTCCACAAAGGACTTTTTATTTTCTTAAGATTTTTGTTCTTTAGAAAACCATGACTCTGTTGCTTTAAAACAGTCATTTCATTTAAAAAAATTTTCTTTTATTTTTTAAATCTCACTTTTAAACCTCACAGCCCCATTAGTAAAACGTTATATATATATATATATATATATATATATATATATGTATATATATATAAACTTCAAGTCACTTCAAAATGTATATTAGACACATTTTCTTTCCTCAAATGGGAAATGAGATGAATCACAATCATTTATTTTAATCTCTCTGCCAAATACATACATGTAAATGCAAATGTAACAAGCTAAAAGCAGAATAAACTATTTTCTGTTTTCCCCTGGTTTAGCTTTAATGAAGAGTGCAGAAACCAATACAGTGATCTGAAGAGCCTAATATCAAAAAGTAAATGAAAACAAGTCAGAAAGAGCTTTATTACCAAGTAGGCCTGTGTTTACAAGGAATTTGACTTGATGACAGGAGCTTCTAGTGCAGAAGAAAGTATGGAAATAGTGCAACATACATGCAAACATACATAGGAATAACACAGTAGAGATGGAATATAACACTAATATAAGAACACTGAAAATTAAATAATGTACACGTGGAAGTGTAGAATTTTTTTTTGTAATTGTTTAAATGAATGTACAGATATGTTATTTACAAGGGCGAATAAATAATAAATAAATACAAAAATACAGTAATAGGCCTGATAATCTCCAAAGAACCATATAAGCTCAAGAATGCATCACCATAAAGTAAAGCTCTGAAAAGTGCTTAAATGATATGCATGCAAGGCCCATTTGAAATGCAAAGGTCTAAGCAAATATTTCACTTGATAAAGTACCATGGAAATAGTACAACTTAATCATCTGCATGAACCCACCACTACCACGTCTGTATTTTTCTTTCTATCTTGCAAAAAAATAAATAATGAATCTAAATAAACGTATGCATGCTTATCAGTGGAAAGTCCCCACTAATGTAATGCAACAGTGTGTGATTTGAATGGTCAACTCCGTCCACAGCTTTAAAACAAAAGCATTTAGAGTGCGCACTGCATTTATCACCTGCAGCAGCTGCTGTATCACTGACCCGCCATTATCATCATCATCTGAAAGCCTGAACAAAGTTTCAGATCGCTATTTCCGATGCTTGCGCCAGCTCATGGGTGACTCGAGACGAAACGGATCCCTCCTTTGATTGGCCACAAAAGCGCTACGTGGACATCTAGCAGCAACAGGTAGAGCGCGTGAACGTTATCATTTCATTCTGTCTGCGGCTGTCAGGAAGACTACAGAGCTTCGCGTCAACTCATCGCTCTCCTCAAACCTCTTATCGCGCTCACATCACCACGAGTTTGGTGGACATTTATTTCGAGGTAAGCAAAACTTTGTTTCCCGACAGCAGAGATGATTGCCAGCTTATAAAACAGAAGCGACAACGTGTAGAGACTATGTGCATTTTCGTTGTTCACTTGATTGTGTCAGCATCTGATTCATTATCAACAGTTTATTTCATTATCAATAGTGGATTTTATCAGTATTTTCTGGCAAAGTCAAAGTTTTACCATTTTGAATAGATAACAGTTAACGAGGGATGAATGAGATGCTGTTATAGTGAAATATTACACATTATATTGAAGAACGTCTTGTAATCTAACCAGTTAGTACAGGATGTTTAAACAAGCACTTGAGATGTATTTAATCCTCATATAACATTATTTTCAGTATCCACTGTATTAAAGCCATTTGTATAGATCTATGTGACCCTGGACCACAAAAATAACCAGTCATTAGTGTCAATTTGTCGAAATTGAGATTTATATCCAGATATATATTCAGTCTATCTGAAAGCTGTCTATCTGTTTTATTAGGATAGGACAATATTTGGCTGAGATGCAACTATTTGAAAATCTGGAAAATATATATATATATATATATATATATATAGAGAGAGAAAATCACCTTTAAAGCTGCCCAAATAAAGTCCTTAGCAATGCATATTACTAATCAAAAATTTAGTTTTGATATATTTATGGTAGAAAATGTACTAAATATCTTCATGGAACATCGACAATTTTGACCCATACAATGTATTGTTAGCTATTGCTACAAATACACCCGTGCTACTTATGACTTTTATGGTCCAGGGTCACATATAACGTTATTTTGCATGTTAACTTGCTCCAATCAAATGTGAATGATAATATCCTAGGGCCTACACCAGGGTGTGGGTGAATCAAGTATGAAGTCTAAAGGAAAGGGGTCAAAGCGGGGCAGACAGTCTTGGTCAGAGCAGGACGACCCAGACTTTACACTGGAAACAGAGCCAGGTTCCAGTGAGCAGGAAGGTTCAGAGGCGTCCGTGAGGCTAGGAGGCACATGGAGAACACTGAGGGGCAAGAGGCATGGCGGTTCCCGCGTGGGCACACGTCGCAAGCGGAAGCACGGCAACACTAAGGAACGCAACGTCCGCAGGCTGGAGAGTAACGAGAGAGAGAGGCAGAGGATGCACAAACTTAACAACGCCTTTCAGGCCCTACGGGAGGCCATTCCTCACGTCAAAACAGACAAGAAACTTTCCAAGATCGAGACTCTCACGCTGGCAAAGAACTACATCAAGGCCTTAACCACAATCATCCTGGGCATGTCGAATGCCTGCCTGCCTCACGCTGAAAGCGACATGGAGAATCATGCCTCCCGGCTCCTGCAGTGCTATCAGCAGCATCTACAGGATGAGGGAGAGGAGGATTTGTCCAACTTTCTGAGCCACATTCACAGCTTCAACCAGGACAGCTAACACATGCTGCCACAGACTCAGAGAGCGCTGTGTAAATACATGCATGATGATGAAAACCAGCTCTGAAGACTAACAAAAGGATCCATCTGAATAACCCTGGGTTTACAAGCTAAAGCTGGTCCATAAACAGGCTCATTTATGTTTAGAATATGCACAGAATATGTTGCCCACAAACAATGTGGTAGTTATTTGCCGTCATTGCTAAGTTACTAGCCAATAACTCTTTGGATTGTGAAGGGACACAATTTGCTGGTCATTAATGTAGTTCACCCAAAAACGTCACAAAAGAAGATGCTTTGCTCATATAGTTAAATTCAGTGGGGTCCAAAATAACAATGGACCCCTGATTTTCATTGCATGGACAAAATAAAATCATCTTCGTTTGTGTTCCATGAAATACAGTCATACAGGAGTAAACAATAAAATAAATATTTTTTGGTGAACTATCCCTTTAACAGGGTAAGTATTTCATATTAAAAATGCAAAGTTTTGGAGCAGATTTCATATTTATTGAGAGGACACATACCATGCACATATGACACTGAGAGGAGTTTACTGTACACAAATAATGACTCTTTACTCTGTTATTTGTCTACATTTAATAATTTCAAACTATATTATCCTTTTCTTTTTCTAGTGGTTTCTCTCATGCCTGCATAAAGTTCTATGTACAGAAGCAACCATAAATATGCCCTATAGGATGTCACACAATTGATGCAGTTTCACATTAGGACCGTAAATTACCCATAAATATTCCAAATGTATACATCCACATGTACAATAGCAGAAGAGGAATACAACTAACTATTCATCCTAATAAAACTATTTGGAAAGATTTGTTATAAACACTGTTACTTTTTTAAATTTGTGCTGCCTTTAAATGGAATTAAACCACATATATCTATATATAAATAAAATATGCTGACATCCTGAGAAGTGTTTCACCACATTGTCTTCACATTTTCAAGTGCAAAAGTAAATATTGCACTCTTTCATCAATGACAACAGCTAAATAAGTGTCTGAACATATACTACCATTCAAAACTGAAAGGGCAGTAAGATTTTTTTTTGTAGTATCTTATGCTCACCACTGCTTTTATTTGATCAAAAATAAAAACTATAATATATTGTGAAAATTCTGTCATACTCATTCAGAACTCATTCAAATATGCTTATTTGTTGCTCGAGTAACTTTTTCTTATTATCAATGTTGAAAACAGATAAGATAAATATTTTTTGTTTTGGAGGATTCTAAAAAGAAAGTTTAAAAGTACAGCATTTATTTTTGAAATAGAAATGCTTCACAATATAAAATCCTTTACTGTCATTTTAGCCAATTTTATAAATCCTTGCTGAATGAAAGTATTAATTTCTTTTAAAAAAGCTTACTGACCCCGGATTTTGGAACTGTAGTGTATTTGTACAGTACCACTGTGCTGTCTCAGCTTTGAATAAGAACATAACCAATAACCCAATACAAGCAGATGATGAAAGTATTACACTCTTTTATGCTTAAACCAATGTTTAGCGGCACTGCAGCAGAGCTGTAAAATTCCCAGAAGCAGGTGTTTGTTTAAAAATGTTGTTCGTGTGTGATGTTCAATATAAAATGCTTGTAGTGTACCTACAGTAGCTTACACTGTGACCTTTTGTATTTAATGCCCCTGAATTCTAATAAAAAAAAAAGCAAATGGGCAATCTTGATTTTTACCACAGACGAATAAATAAACATTAAAATTAAGATCATCTAAACAAAAGTACTATGTAAAAAACAATGACGAATGGTGGGAGTGTTAAAAAGGAGGGCATTACTGAAAGTGGCCTCAATATCCATGAGAGCCCTCAAAAGGAGAAGACAAACTAACTAGAAAATTAGAATTGAAATGAGGTACAAACAAAACCACAGAGTCGTCTGCATGTGCAGGAGCTTGGGTCACACAGTATGTTAAGTGGGATTGAGTAATTCTGCTCTAAACAAGAGAAGCGCTACAGAAGGGAAGAAAACAGTTCATGGCTACAGTAGAGACGGTTAGCATAAAGAGCTCAGCTGTTTGACTAACAGCCCACTGGGTTTCCGTTCATCTCTGGCTGGTTACTGGTTAGCAGAGGACGTGTTGCCGTCTGGTTGTCAGTCAGGGATGGCATCAGGATGCGAGGTGCCTCCATGGCATTTCCTCTGACTGTTATATCATCCCATCCGCCCTGAAAGAAAAAGATGATTTCTTATTTTCTATCCATTCTGCACAGTACTATTAGTAACTAGTGAGCATAAAGACAGTGCTCACCCCAATGCCATAGTCCCACGATTGTCCTTTGGGTTCCATTGGCAGCACCCCCAGTCGATGACACACAGTGCCACAGCTCAAACTGTGGCTGCCCTGCACCTTATCTGCAATGATCCATACCTTAGGAAAAAAACACAAAAAACAAATCTGGCATTAAGCAGAGCGGCAAACCTGCAGTAGTTAGACTGCAATAAGTAGGTTACAAGGAAATGGTCTAGACCTGGTCCAGAGGTCCCACAGACACCTTGCGCACATTATTGGAGATGTGCTCCCATGATGAGCCCTGAGGGTAACTGGGGGTCACACCATGTCTGTACCACAGGTTACCTGCTCATACAAAACCATTCATAGAATCATTGCTATAACAAATGGTCAATTTATATGACATAAATATATTTATTTATTATTTTAAAAACTTTATATATTTTACTATATTTTAAAATTTAGTTTATGGCATTAATGGCAAAATGGAATTTTAACAGTTTTCAAGTGTCAAGTTTCAGACATCATTCTAATATGCTTATTTAGTGCTTAATATGCTTAATTTTTTTATTTGAGTTGTGAAAACAGTTGCATTGTGAACTGTGATATTTTTTTCAGATTTATTTGATAAAAAGAAAGTTAAACAGAACAGCATAAAATTTTTTTTTATATATATATATATATATATATATATATATATATATATATATATATATATATATATATATATACACACACACATATATATATTGTGACGAGTCGGCTGCCTCCCCCCTTTCTATCATCACCACCCCGTCCCGTATTCGCCGCCCTTCACCAGGCTCCCGACGGGAGTGGGTGTATGAGAGAGGAGGGGCGCTGAAACAGCCAGGGCTGGCGGCGTGTGATGAGGCGCACCTGATGTGAATAGAGCCTCATCACCGCCGCCGTTAAATGCCGAGCGCGCCTCTCCTCGGGAGACCGGTCTCTTCCCCGTGCATGCACGCTGGTGTCCTCGTGGGTCCAGGAAGGGAGCATCGAGGAGGACTGCCGCACTCGTTAGGCGGCTGACGGGCCAGGATGCCGGGCCGCCGAATCCCCCAGAAGCGCCGGGAACCCAGGAGATGGACGAAGCCGCGCAAGAGACGCCGCCGCCACTCGCTCCCGGCCCCGAGAGGGGAGCGCGTGCGGCCACCAGACTCCGCCCCTTCCCTGGACCCTTCCCTGACGAACACTACCCTCCTTCACTAGCCCCGCGGCACAACGAGGACACCAGATTCCCCGTTTATTTGGACACTTTTCCCCCTTTGGACACTTGTACATTTTATTGTTTAATAAAAACCTCTCCGAGGCTTGACGCCACACCCACTGTGTCTGTCGTTGGCTCCTCCCGCCACAATACATATGTGTGTGTATAACATTATAATTATATAAGTGCCCTTGCTGAATAAATGTATTAATTTCTTTTAAAAAAAATCTTAGTGACCCCAAATTTAGAGATGCAGTTATAATACATTTAGTATAGCATTCATGATCTTGCATCTTGCTGTAAAATACAGTTAGACTTATGTGTGATCAATTATTGATGTTAAGTAATTTCAGTCATTAAGTAAACTGCTTTTAGGAGCAATACTGCATTATTATACAAACAGATCAGATTACACATTTTTCCATTGAATAGTAACATCTGTATTTCCCCACTTTTGAAAAGTACCAGTGGCCACTGATGTATTAACACCTTTTTATCAGTGTGACATGTATAGGTGTACCATTTTCATCCACTGTGTATACAGACGTCCTGCCCACTGACACCTGTTTGAGCTTCTGTCCGGTTGGAGAGGGGATGTGATACCAGCAATCTCCTGTGAACAGATCAAACCTTTCTAATGCTGCTGCAGAAATAAGAGGCATTGCTGCAATAGCAGAATGACAGGCATGACTTGCATTAAAATGTAACGCAAGAGACTAGTATGTATTGTTGTATAATCATGCGGTGATACACATACAGGCTTTGTGATAGAAGGTTATTCCCTCACCTGCTGGGTTCTGGGCAGACACAGAGCCCCTGTAGAATGCAGAGCCATCTTTAGCGATGGCCCAAACCTGGTGGACGGCACCTATGGAAATCGACTTGAAAGGCTGGTCAGTTCCAACATGTAACCATGATGACCCCTGTGAGCAAGCCATGTCATCAGTCAGGGTTACATTATTCTGGGAAGACTCTCACAGTGATAGCGCTGGAGTTTGTGAAGTATCTGTACACTATTTGCATGGGAACTACTGAATGGTAAACAAATTAGCCATAAAATAAGGAACTTGGCTCTTACTCCAGGGGTAAGTGAAGTGACACCCAGACGGCACAAGACATCTCCTTTGTTGCTGATGGCCCATAATGGCACCTGTTCCACTGTGCTCTTCGGTTCACAAGGCAGGATTGTGACGTCACTCAAAGGTATGGGTGGGACTTCCTGCCAGGGGCCAGTTGTTGTGAGTTTACACTTTCTAATGTGGAAGAATATTGGTGGTGGGTGTCAAATTTAACAATTACAAAAATGGTTTCATTATGATTACCAAAAAGTATTTTAGTAATTTTAAGTAATTGAAAGCTGAACAATATTTCTATATAGGCTACTAAACAAAAATACTAAAACAACACTATGTTTGGTTACATCTTTTTAATATTTTTACTGTCCTTTTCTTTTTTACTATTTACTACTAACTAGGGCTGTCAAATCGATTAATTGCGAATAGTCACAACCAACAAGTTTGTTTACATAATATGTGTGACCCTGGACAACAAAACCAGTCTTAAGTCGCTGGGGTATATTTGTAGCAATAGCCAAAAATACATTGTATAGGTCAAAATGAAAATTTTTTCTTTTATGCCAAAAATCATTAGGATATTAAGTAAAGATCATGTTCTGTGAAGATATTCTGTAAATTTCTTACCGTAAATATATCAACTTCATTTTTGATTAGGAATATGCATTGCTAATAACTTCTTTTGGACAGCTTTAAAGGTGATTTTCTCAATATTTAGATTTTTTTTGCACCCTCAGATTCCAGATTTTCAAATAGTTGTATCTCAGCCAAATAATGTCTAATCCTAACAAACCATACATCAATGGGAAGCTTAATAATGAGAAAATGGCCTTTAAAGCTGTCCAAAGGAAGTTCTTAGCGATGCATATTACTAATCAAAAATTTACTTCTGATATATTTGCAGTAGGAGATTTTACAAAATATCTTCATGGAACATGATCTTTACTTAATATCCTAATGATTTTTGGCATAAAAGAAAAATTTATAATTCTGACCCATACAATGTATTTTTGGCTATTGCTACAAATATACCCCAGCGACTTAAGACTGGTTTTGTGCTCCAGGGTCACATATATTGTACATGTGAATATTTCTTAAATACATACATGTATGTATGTGTATACATATAAATATATACAGTACACACACATACTGTATATGTTATGCAAACAAACATTTATTTTGGAGGCGATTAATTTAACAGCCCTAACCATTTACTAAATTAATACCTCCAAATGTGAATTTCAGTACAGTGGTACTGCACAGGCAAAATGCAAATGATCAAAAACCTCTGCCAAATTGTTATAAAAATAATTCAGTTACAGTACTTTTTAATTTATTTATTTTAACACCTTACAATTAGTTTCAATTTGTTAACATTAGTTACATTAGTTAATGAAAAATTTTCCTAAAGTAAGTGCTAGATACCTGGCCCACCGTCTGCGGCGGACAAAGTCCTTCAATGTTTTATTTCCATGGTATGACCTAGAATGGTGAATACATTCAGAAAAATCAAAAGAGTTAGGTCACTCTCACACTTGAAGATTGCACTTTTTATTTTATAGGATATACTAATACCAATTTAACATACGCAGGAAAGTCAGCTGCATACTGCCAGCCCTCTCTGTCTGTGCCACCTGTCTGTGCATAGTCAATAGTCCAGTCTGACACCTGCAAAATATTAGGGAGCATTCACACATACAGATCAGATCACACATACAGATCTGCAACCATATGTCATTCACAGTCAATTGCAGTGACATGTTCTTTATGTATTTGGAGCAAATGCATAACAGCACAAACCCAAGTCCAGTTGGGGGAGGGTGGTTTTGTGTTGTTTTTAGTGCACTCCTTAAGACCTGAAGCATCGCTCCACATGTAACGGTCAGTAGGGAGACCCCTGGAGGAGAAACATTGAGGCACAGCAGTGAGCATACAGAACACTTCTGGATTACAAACATCATGCTCAGTATTAACCTGTTAGTGTAACCAGAGACAGGATTCCAGCGCTGGTTCTCATAGATATAAACACTCTTCACGTCAGTCTGTGTGTAGATGTTATCTGTGCTGCTTGCCAAACCTGTGTGTGTGAGATAAATACATTATTTGACTAAAATGCATGAAAAACACTGATTGGTTTAGAAAGAGGTGATGCATTTACCCTGGAAAAAGCCTCCTCCATAGCCTCCTGTGTGGACCCAGGCAGTGTGGTCATAGCCAATCCCCCACACCACACCAAGACTGTTGGACTCAATAATACGCAAATGCCCTCCGACTTGACGCCAGAACCTGCCATGATGACAATGATTGTCATTTTTTTTTTCAGAGAAGTCATATTTCCATAATTACTATTCATGAATTGCTATAAGGCATAACAGCAAGACAACAGACAAATATAACATTTATGAATATACGTTTGTTTAAAAGTTTGGGGTAAGTTTTTTTTTTTCCATGAAGAAATCAATACTCTTATTCCATAAGGATGCAAATTAAGGATGTCAGAAAAACAAAGACATTGTTACGAAGGATTTCTTTTCCATAAAAATGCTTTCTATTAATCAAAGAATCCTGAAAAAGAATTGTAGTTTCCCAAAATATTAAAACAGCCGTTTTCAAAACCTGTAGAAGATTGCTGCAGAACATTGCTTTAACATCACAGGATATATACTGTATATATAAGTGATATAAGTGACTTCTTCCAAAAACATTAAAAAAGTCTCACTGACTGGCTCCAAACCTTTAAAAGCTAGTTCTTTAATGAGGGGCTCTTTTGACCTCTTCAGACTATGTTTCATTTAAGTTAAACATTTATCACATGGTTTTTGGCCTTTGTCAACTTTCAAGTGAATTTTGGTTTAATGTGTGATGGTGTGAATTATTTGATGTTATTTGTGACTGTAATGACACATGCTGTTTTTTTCAAGTTTTTGGAAAAACTCAATGGTTCTGGTGGGAAAATGTTCTTAGTGCATTTTTTGCTTGAATTTCACACTCAATAAATTTACTATAAAGGTTAGTTAAAAATCTAAATGTCTGGATGGGGGACAGGCTTAAAAATTAAACATTTTTAGGCTCTTAAAAATAAAGTTTAAAGAATGTACTATAATACATCCTTTAAGTAGGAAGCTTGTCGGAAAAAAAACACTTAAGGCACAGATTAAGGAAGAATCCCCTATTTACATCCAACTTGTTCCCATAAAATCAATCAATCATCTGATTCTTACATCTGATCACACGGTGTAGGGTAGGGAGATGCCTCTAGCTCTTTTGTGGGTTCGCTCACAAAGATGTCACCTTTACAGGTGACCGACCAGATGGCTTGTTTGGAGGGAGGGCCCTGAATACCTCTAGAGTCACAGCAGGACACACTGAGCAGAGCAAGCTGAAACGATAAACAAACTGTCAGTCAAACATCAAGGTGCAGTGCAAGTTGTTGAGTCAGTTTCCCATGATTAATGTTTCCTCCTCACCCAGTCGTGCATCTCCAGCTCTGTGGCCGCAGCCAGGCGGATGGGCCACCTTTGTTTGGTTCGCTCTACTGTATAGATGGCAAATGTGTGTCTGGAGTCATTCAGTACTGGCACCAGGATTGTCACTTCGTTAATGAACATGTGGAGATACTGGACAGAGAAAAGAGCAGAAAAACAGGGGTTGAATTTAGACCACATGAAACTTTATAAGCACAGATTTCTTTCCTTATCTGTTTTCTGTTTTATTATGCTGTTTTTCCAATATGCTAATTTGGTACTCATGAAATATTTTCTTCTTCTTATTATTATTTTGAAAAATGGCTGTGCTTAATACTTTTGAGGAAACCGAAACTCATTATGTAAAGATTAATTGATGAGAAGAAAGTTCATAAGTATAGTATTTATTTGAAATGTAAATCTTTAGTAAAATTACTAGTGCGGTCAAACGATTAATCGCATTCAAAATAAAAGTTTTTGTTTACATTATATGTGTGTGTACTGTGTATATTTATTATGTATATATAAATACACACGCATGTATATATTTAAGAAAAATTTTATATTTGTATATTAAACATTTATATACAATATAAATTATATAATATATATAATTATAAATATACACATGTAAATATATTCTAAATATATACTGTATGTATGTGTATTTATATATACATAATAAATATACACAGTACACATATACCGTATATTACATAAAAAATTTTATTTTATTTTGGGTGCAATTAATCGCGATTAACCATTTGACAGCACTAAAAATTACACATCTTTACTGTCACTTTTGATCAATTTAATGCCTCCTTGCTGAATAAAAGTATTAAATTCTTAAAATAAAATCTTACTGACTCCAAACTTTTGATCAGTGGTGTATTTCCAACAGAAAGTTATCAAGGTCTTGTACGTTTTTCCTTTTTTTTTTTTTTTTTTAAATAGCCAAAAAGCTTTAGATTAGTTTTTAGCTACAGTACAAATAATGTGGCATAAATCTTTAGAAAAGACGAATGTGAAAAAAAGTTATCAACTTTTAGCAGTAAACTAACCTTACTAGATGGCATCAAAGCTAATAAACATGGATTAAAAGCCACAAAACTACAATTCTGATTCCATAAGGGATGTGAGATTACCTTCTTTTCATCATTAAATGTGTAGTAGATAAACAGAATCCCATCCTTGTTACCCTCCGCTCCTGAAAACTGCTCCAGTGCAAACTGAACATCCATCCATTTATGAGGTTTCCAGTCTCGCCACCACTGCATGGTGCCCTTCTTCACCCACACAGACTGAGAAAAGGACAGGATTCAGGGTGAATCATTTATCAAAGCATTTTTTAAGGTTTAAGACAAAAGATTCATTTTCTAGGGGTAACTCCTCGGTTCTACCAAGCTGAAGGCCACTGTCATTGTAACTGTTGCTCTTTTGATCTAACTGTTGGAGCACTTGTATGGACACTTACTGTTGGTATATCAATGACAGTCTGGATATAATTTAAAAAAGATAAATGACAAAACTGGTTAGTATAACCAAAAACATCAGATGAGATAAACAGTTATGTGTGTGAGCACTACCTGTTCAATGGCCTGCTCGTAATGCATGAAATTCTCCATTTCTCTCTTGGAGCGCTCGCTGAGCTGCTCAAATATCTGTTTACGCCATGCTGCCGTTTGAGCAGGTGTAATGGAGAGAGACATGGCCTGCATGGAGGAGTTCAGGGCTGAGGAGACAATCACATTTGATAAGGTCAAGGACAAAGTGAATCATCAAATTCAATTACACAGATGGCAATAAGGCTGCACGATATTGGAAATATACCATATATGAATAATACATTTCCAGCAAAATTGCAAAAAAAAAAAAAAGGCTAAAAATTAATTTTTACTCTGAAGATTTTTTTTTGTGTAAAATCCTTTTAGGGCTGAATGATTTAGGGAAAATGTGAAAATATGGCTTTTTATACTTCTCTTTCTGCAACGATTTCAGAAACATCTTTCCACTTGAGGCCATATATTGAGGCACATTCAATATTACTATAAAATATATAATTATTTTTACTGTGATTATTATTAAATAAAAATATTAAACAAAAAAATATATATATTGTAACAATATTGTACAATAAATACAGAAAACTTACTGCAAAATTACAATTCTTATTTTCAAATGGCAAACCATTGAGCTTTTATTTTGATAGTTTGCCAGCAAATAAAAATATGAGCTGCAGCTGTGCACTGTGTGTTCATTTACACGCATGTAGCCCATGATTTCAACGTCTCAGAATGGCTTGATTCAAACGAAACAAGCTGTTTTTAGAAACTGAAACACTGTAAATGCAGCACTTCACTTGAAACCGGCAAAGCTTATATTAAATGAATTAAATCTTGACAATTGCACTACGCCAAATCGCAATATCGATTTTATTTCAAAACGTCATGCAGCCCAACATGATACCCGGCTGACCTGTGGATGTAGATGAGTTGAACCAGTTGAGCTGTGTGTGACACTCAACCAAACATCCCCCACCGCTAACCCAGGCCCATTTTGGATGTTCATCTGGCCCGTAAGGCTCCTCTAGGGCCAAGTTATATGTGGCTACAGAAGACAGGCTGCTGGTTTCAGCCGCGTCTCCTCCAGGTCCAGATGTGAGGTGCGTTTGGGCTTCCTCTAGGTCCACATTGCTCCATTGAGGATCCACCCCACCTGATTGGCTAGGAGACAAAACCTGGGCTGGGGAAGCCCTGTCCTCCACCTCTTTTTCTGGGTGATCCTCCTCAGGAATTGATGGGCCAGCTGAGGGGACGTCACGGCGACTGATTTGGCCTTCACGGTCAGACACAAGCTCTGAGATGAAGCTGTCACTGGTCACTTTGGGGATGCGTGGCTTAGGGGCGTCTCCTATCTCAGGTGTTGGGACAACTTCACCCCCAGCTCTCTCAGTCTCAGGGTCTGCATCACTCAACACTGATGCCTGGGACTGCAGACGCACCTCACCACCAAAGAAACAACCAGCACTGTGAGGTGTAGAGACACAAAGCACCAGAAGTTTGGAATCACTACGACATTTATATTTTTGAAAGAAAACATTATTCATGTTTCAAATAACTGTTATAAACTTTTAACCTGTGATGGTAAAGTGCTTCCAGTATCCATCAATCCAGTCTACTAAGAGAACACCTAATGAAATGATCCATTTATCTATTATCTATTTGTTTATCTAATTATCTCATTTGAATTCATTGAATTGTGCAAAAATGTTCAACTATTATTGCAAATTAAATAACTATTTAAAACACTACCATTATTTGTCACATATGACAACACATTGCAAACTATTTTTTAAAGAATACCTAGCATTTCATGAAAAAATATAAATATTAATCCTATCAGATAAGACAACACATTTTTAAAATTCTTGTGCCACATTGTCTTTTTCAGTTTCTGAATTATTGACTACACTTGCAATGCTGAAGTCTACTTTTGGTTTTAAAGAAACTCCTTTCTCTAGAAATTGATCATGCTGTGACAAAGCAACTTGATCCCATTCATTTGACTTCTGCCGTTCATTTAGTGACTTCTGGACAGATGAGCAACAGTGGCTGTTGGTAACAGGATGTAGGCATGTCCAGCAAAATGAAAATGTTGAGAATTTTTTGCTGTACTCACTAATATCAGAATATTATTTTTAATTCTTTTAAAATCTTAGTTTTAGTGGCAATATACAGTGCCCTCCAAAAGTATTGGAACAGTAAGGCCAATTCCTTTATTTTTGCTGTAGACTGTAAACATTTGGGTTTGACATCAAAGATGAATATGAGATGATAGATTAACATTTCATCTTTTATTTACAGGTATTTTCATCTGGATCTGATACACAACTCAGAAGATAGCACCTTTTGTTTGAACCCACCCATTTTTCATGTTACCAAAAGTATTGGAACATGTGACTGACAGGTGTGTTTTGTTGCCCTGGTGTGTCCTATTAATAGGTTATTCAAACAATAAATAGCACTGAAACTGCGCTCAGTTTCAGATCCGTGCAGACTGCATTTATAGTTAGTTAGACGTGTAACCAACATGAAAACCAGAGAGGTGTCTATGGGTGAAAAATGAGCAATTGTGATGCTGAGAGAAGATGAAAAATCAATCAAACCATTGCACAAACACTGGCAATAGCAAGTACAACCATTTGGAATCTCCTGAGGAAGAAAGAAACCACTGGTGTACTAAGTAACACACATCAAACGGGTAGATCAAGGAAAACATCTGCAGTTGAAGACCCTAAAACAACTGTTAGTGACATCAGCAACAACCTCCAGAGGGCAGGAGTGAAGGTATCACAATCTACTGTTCGCAGAAGACTTCATGAACTAAAGTACAGAGGCTACACCAGAAGATGCAAACCACTCATTAGCAAGAAGAATAGGAGACAAGCCTCAAAAATTCTGGGACAAGGTTTTATGGACTGATTTTATGGACCAAAGTGATAGAAAGGCTAAAGTTTGGAGAAAGAAAGGATCTGCTCATGATCCTAAACATACAAGCTCATCTGAAACACAGTGTACACAGGTGTACATTATAGTACACATTACACAAGTAATGTAATGGCTTGGGCTTTCATTGCTTCTTCTGGGACAGGCTCATTAATCTTCATTAATGATGTAACACATGATGGCAGCAGCAAAATTAACTCAGAAGTCTACAGAAATATTTTGTCTGACAATTTACAGAAAAATGCAACCAAACTGATTGGGAGATCCTTCATCATGCAGCAAGTTAATGACCCAAAACATAGTGCCAAAACAACAAAGGAGTTCATCAGGGGCAAGAAGTGGAAGGTTTTAGACTGGCCAAGTCCATCTCCACACTTAAACCCTGTAGAATATGCATTTTACCTGCTAAAGAAGAGACTGAAGGGAGTAACCCCCCAAAACTGAAAGAGGCAGAAAGCCTGGAAAAGCATCACAAAAGAAGAATGCAAAAGTTTGGTGATGTCAATGGGTCACAGGCTTGATGCAGTTATTGAAAGCAAAGGATTTGCAACTAAATATGAAGTCTTTTTCACTTTAATCTGTTAATTCTATCTGTTCCAATACTTTTGGTAACATGAAAAATGGGTGAGTTCAAACAAAAGGTGCTATCTTCTGAGTTGTGTATCAGATCCAGATGAAAACACCTGTAAATAAAAGCTGAAATGTTAATCTCTCATCTCATATTCATCTTTTGATGTCAAACCCAAATGTTTTCAGTCTACAGCAAAAATAAAGGAACTGGCCTTACTGTTCCAATACTTTTGGAGGGCACTGTAAGTAATTTGCAATAAAACATCTGAAGAAATGTCCAGAAAAGTCTACCACAACAGAAACTAGGAATGTCGCAACTAGGACATGCATCGCAATGTGCACATTTTAAAGTCCACTAACCTCTGAAGGCTGCTTGCGCTGGCACTAGAGTGGGAACGTTCACTATCTCTGGGTACAGACACAACTTTCCAGGCCTTTCCACTCAGCTCGCTGGCAGTCACACCCTGGCGGAAATATACTGCCCGGTCTTCAAAACCAATAGCCCACACCTGAGCACAGAGACATCACATGACCTTCACAGATCTCAGTGTAATAACTGCTGAAATGATTTCAGAACCATTGTCGTTCGAAACATATATTCAGATGAATACATTTATATGGCATAATATCTGATATTTTAACACACCATTATTTGTACATTTGTGTGTAATGTTTCACACAGGAAAAAAATAGTTTATGTCACATTTTCATTTCTGCTTTTTATGTTGAAATATGTACCGCATGTAAAAAGTACATCAGAGACGGAAATGAATGAGATAAACCAAAGAGGAAACACTACTGATCTCTGACCTGATCATTGAGACCCACGTTGATCATGACCATCTCTCCAACCATACCTATCCAACCTGAGCCACAAGGATTATGAGAATTCACACCCCGTCTAAACCAGACCTAATAAAAATAAGGAGATGTGGAACAACAAGCTAAATAAGAACAGAAAAATTTACATATCTGTTCAAAAGTTTGGGGTTGGTAAGATTTTTTTATGTTTTTCAAGTATGTTCAAGTATGTTTATGTTCCTTATGCTCAACAAGGCTGGATTTATCTTATCAAAAATAAAAACAACAATATTATAAAATATTACATGAATGTTTAAAATAATTAATAACAATTTTCTATTTTAAGATATTTTAAAATATCATTTTAAAGCATCCAATACTTCAGTCTTCAGAGTCACATGATCCTTTAGAAATCATTCTAAATAAAAGTATTCATTTCTTTCAGTTTTTTTTTAATTGGCTCCAAACTTTTGAACTGTCCTGCCCCTTAAAAATATTTAAAATTAAAAATATTTAAAATTCTGCACTATTTGTAGTATAGGCAATATAGTATGAATGATAATATAATTTGTAATTAAAAAAATCATAATACATTGGAAAATAATAGAACCATTTTCATTAGTGGTCTCAGATTTTGGAACCCCACTGTATGTGCAAGTGTATATTAAATTAAAATATGCCTTACTTTATGATCTTTAGTGACAGCCCACACTACATTCACACCAACAGCTACGTGTACGGCACCCACACCAGGGCTTGGCGACTCCACCGTGACCCATGACGACCCTGTGATTATATCAATATTATCATATGTCTATCATCGATTACATTTCGATAGTCCACTTTAGACATTCTACTAACTATAAGTAACTTTGTAACTACATGTCAACTAATTCTCATTAATTTGCAACTACATGTCTACTAACTCTCAGAGTAGACTGTTAGGGTAGCTTTAGTAGAATAAGTTGACATATACTTGCAAAGTTTCTCATAGTCAGTATGTTGTATGTTGTGGACCCATCAAAATAAAGTGTTAGAAGTTATTAAGCAGATAATCAACTAATACTCTAATGACAGCTAGTTGACATGTAGTTGCAAAGTTACTTACTGTTAGTAGAATGTCTATAATGGACAATCGAAATAAAGTGTTACCCTATCATCTACCTAATTTTGTGTGTGTGTGTGTACTGCACCACTACACTCACCCTTCAGGCAGTCTCTGCCAATGCCCTCTCTGACCAGCAGCTGCCCCTCCCACAGGACAGCCCACACCAGGTCACCCGGGCCGCAGCTGATCTGCACAACCTCCCCTGGTACGGGCACCTCCTCCCAACTGGAGCCCTCAGGATTATGATGGTTGATGCCACACCGAAACCACACCTGCTCGAATGTAAAAAAAAAAAAAAAGAAGATCTTTATGTGGATAAATGGAAATTCATCTGAGTTCCAAGAATTCATACACTGTACAGCTTTGTAAGAACTGAAAAATTAAATCGATTATAAAAGCACGAGGTGTTGTTGGACACTGTATGCAAGCCTGGAACTAACTGAGTTCTGACCTTTCCCTGCAGAGAGACCGCCCACAGTGCCAAACACCCTCTGGGCTCCTCGGTGATCTCCCAACCACCACAAGTGATGTCATTAAACGGGTCAGGAAGAGACCCGGTCTGCTCTGAGGGGATCTGCTCTCACATATAAAATTCAAGGACACACAGATAAGTTTTTCCATCAACATTAAACAATTAAGATAAGATATACTGTATAATTGCTTTCAAGACATTTGTGCTGGTACACACCTTGACCCAAGTGTCCTGTGCCTTGTACCTTCTGTATCGTATCCATCTGCGACGACGCACGCAAGAGTTCCATTTTTTGTCTTTCGTGTAAGTGGCTGGAAAATCAATAGCATATGTCCATCCCTGAAAACACACAGAATATCAGATACGGCTTAACGCAAGTGAAAGCTCTTTCTGTGGTTTTAAAGACCTCAATACTGACCCCTTTCTCTGTGGGCTCTCCTCCAAAGTTTTCATCCACGTACCAGTCCGCCTCCCACTCCCAGTTCTCAGAGGGCACCTGGAAGTCATCCAGAGGCTGGTGCTTCAGCCCTGTGACATCACTCAACTGCCAGCGGTCACTGGGCAACAGCCGGTCCGAGAAGCCATCGACAGGGTTCCACCTCTGCCAGGGAACAGGAAACATAAATGAGTCTAATTTGATCATGAATGCTCTAGAGTTAATGAAAAATAATAGTTAAAAAAACAAAAAAAATACGTGCAAAGTTTTTAAGCATGTACTCTTTGTATTCATGCTGGTTTCATATGGTTTTGAAAAATCTTATAATGTTTTGTGAAGAGTAACTATTTAATGACTCTTAAAATGCAATGTGGTGAAACCAAACTTATTTTATACATCTTGAATAAATCCTAATATTTCAAAATAAACAAAATAACAATAATAAGGTAACTATTATGGATGCACCGGTTGACCGGTGTAGTGCCGAATTCTGACCCCCGCCAGATTATTACCCTCCTAGTATAGCTAGGTTTAGGGTTAGGTGTGGGGGAGGGGTTAGGATTAGGGGTGGGGTTAGGATTAGGCAATCAGGTAGCGATTTCAACGAGGGGGGTAATAATTTGGCAGGGAGTCGAAAATAGGCACAACACCGGCCATAAACAGACAATTTTTTGTCCTTTTTCGGCCGATTTTTCCAGAAGTGCGCCCGCGTGCACACTACATTGTAATCATTCGTGTAGAAGACATTCGGCACAAGCACAACAGACACTGGAAAGACAGCCGATGGAGACAAATAAGAGCCGCTTTCCTGCGCTCGCTGAAGTTGCGCGAGCGTATCTGTCCGCGCCCTGCACAAGCGTAGACAGCTATAACAGTTGTTCAGCGCAGCTTCTCACGTGTTGGATGAGAAACGAAACAGACTAACTTGTGACAAAGCGGAAATGTTTCTTTTTGTAAAGAAGAACTTGCATGCACTTTTGAAACACCAGAAGTAAACGTCAGTTCTGTACAGGATGATTATTTTTATTTTACCTTAAAATTACATTGACTTAATTTGATTTAAAAAGCACCTGCTGTAGCATCTTTGTTTTACTCGTTGCACTAAACATTATTTGATTGAACATTTTGGAATAATTTATTCATATAGCCTACTTTGGTTTTATTTAGTTTCACTGCTAAAGACCTTTTTTCTTTACACCAAATTTAAAAAAGAAAACAAATGCTGAATTCTTTTTAAGTAACATCTTTGTTGGACTGTTGAATGAGTGTTGATTGTGTTGTTTGGATGGTAACTATGCAGTTGTTTCCTTTAATTTCACATGGTTACAGTTAATGTTTTCATTTATGGCCAATTTTATGTAATTTCAACCTAATTTAAAAACAAGAGCTAAATGCTGATGTCAGGACCATCTATGTTTGTATTGAATGTACTTACTGCGCAGCTACTGGAGAATAGTATCTAGCACAACGTTTATGTGATTCTTTCCACAAAGGATGTATCTATTTAGTGGATCAAACACTGTACTTCTAATATGCTTCAAACATGCTCATAAATCTATAAATCCATCACCCGGTGGTCTGGTTTCATTTGTAGGCGGTCCGGAAACTGTGCCGACTCCCGAGACTTAAGTTTTATTTGGGATATCAAATACTTTTTAAATACTGATTGAGGTTTGTTTCAATATTTTCAAATTCAACTTATTCAACTTTCAAATTCAACACGTGCATTTTACTATTATGTCCTTACATTGTAAACATAAATGTGGGTGGGACTAACTGAAACTGATCATCATGGACCCTTTTCACAAGACTGTGAACATTGTTTTTGAACATTGTGAAAGCACTATAGTGGAGTTTTTCTTTTGCTATTTGAGCAAAGGGGAATGCAAAAAACATATTTGTGGTACTCTCCCATTCACTGCTCTCGAAGTTTACTTGGATATAATTTCCTGTATATATTTTTTCTGCTTGTTGGTCAAACCCTATAATGATTTGACAGATTTGTACTAATAACATGACTATAGAGCATACCTGGTTTTCATATGTCTCCTCTTGGTAGCGGATGGGCACGTCACTGGCATGGACATACATATAGATGTTGTGGTCACAGGCAATGCTCCAGCAGCACTGCTGTACAGCTGTAAGACGCTTGAACTCCAAGTGGGCATCGCGACAATGCTCCCACTGCTGTCCCGCTGTCGAAAGGCTATAAACCCTCCCATACACATCAACAGCCCACAGGAGGGAGCTCGGCATGATGCACCCTGCTACAAGAGACAAGACACAGATATCTGCAGATAAACAAACACCTCACCATCAGTTTATGGCTACAAAGAGTGTTCAGAAGCAAACAAGGACACAAAGTTAATTGCTCTCAAATAAAGCAAAATGTCCTGCCTACTCTTTTCTCTGTTTTGACAGCAGATCTGCAGTCAGCTGATTCTTGTTACTGTTCCTCATGCTGCCAAAACTGAAAGATACACTGATAAGCTGATATGCTGAAAGAGATATGCTTGACAACTGTTATTTTGTTGCCCTCTAAACTATAAATGAAACCTATGATGCCAGCAATACACAATAAACTCTATAAAGCTTGAACTAAATCACAGACCACCCAACTGTGGTGGTACCACGTTAAGCATAATACAGTATGAGATTGTAATTCCATGGAACCTGAATGATTATTATATTTAATTACTTTATCAACATAGCATTGCCAGGTACTTTACAAAAAGCCATCATATTAGTACTATAACTGAGCAAGAAAGTATCACTATGGCAGATCCTATGGTATAAACAAAAATATGGGATTAACATGGTGCTATCCATGTGAAAAAAGGCAATACCATGGTATTTTTGTACTTTTGTTTTTAGTGAAATTCAAAATGTTAAAAACGTTTCTAAAGCAACTGATTTAGTAAGGAACAGTCACATATATTTTGATACTGCGTGTTGTTGAACGCTTGTTTGTTGATGCAGTTAATGCCGGATAGCATGCTAGCTAGCAATGACAACACATTAGAAATAAACCTGTAGAGTACTTGACAATAGCATATTATCTGCAAAAAAGTGAAATACGATTAGGATACAGTCAGAAGAGAAACATTTTGAAATGAATGACTGCTGCTGCCTGTCTTCCGCAGTGACAGGTGCATGTACATTAAAACAGAAGGTAAATATCATGGCAGTTTATGCATCCTCAGTAGCTGACAGTACGTTATATAGCAGCTGCATCCAACGTTACATACCTTATCTCTGTCAGGGTGTAAGCACTTAGCTTATGTTGTCATTTTGAGATCATTCGGCTTTGTGAAATCTGCCTATGATTTGCACGGTGTTGAAACCTCAGAGATCCCAAACAGGAAATGGCAGGATTGTTGCATTAGCAGTATTTGCCCGGCAAGAGGCGCCAATAACTCGTTAAAAGACGCATTTTAATAAGTTAATACACATATATGATTAATTTTCTATTATTGCTATTAACATCTCTCTCTATCAATCTATAGACCCTCAAATAACACTAAATTATAAACGTTTATTAAAGAGAGGGGGAAAAAACATTCCAAAATCGAAGCCTTGGCAACATTCCTTTTTTTCAAAAACGTGGAGGTTTTTATGATATTTCCAGTGACTTCTGATTGGTCAGTTCCTGCAGTGATAAAATCGACGAAATAGTAACAGATGACGGAAACTTATTTGCACTGAGCACCACCCATAGGATGATTACTTTTGTTGCCTAGCACCATTCTGTTATGTCGTGTGCCTTATCTTCAAATGTGTCAGACTGTTATACTGTATAAATATAGTAACGGGATTCTTGTACATTATTGCTAATGTTTGGTGATAATAGAGAAAAATACAAATACATCAAATTGTCTACAATTTTCTGTAGTGCAGTTTCTGTGATAAAATCTGATTAGAAACACCCAACGCAAATATAGCTGCTATTTTTTGGAAGTCGCCGCCTTGACTACAAAATTTAAGAAAAGTGCTGAAGCAAATCCTTTATCTGCTATTTGACATGATCCAGTTTTACAACATGCAGGATACTCTCACCTCATATGTCAGATTCAGATTTTTACAATGAACACAGCAAATGTCTTACTCACCAGCACCAGTTTAAGCAATACAGCATTTTTATAGGGTATGGGATTAGTAAAGTGTGTTAGAAAATGAAAACTTTATAATCTAGAGAGAATAAGTATTCATCTTTATCCTGTAAGGAAGGCCAGCTATTACTGAGAATAGCATATTTTCTGAGAAAATCTAACAGAACAATGGTAAAATAATATCTAACACATTTCAAATAGACATATCTTTATTTCGGAGTAATGTGGTTTGAGAAGAAATGGGGCAATGAATCAATATCACAGCACAAAAAGAAAAGGGTATGAAAGAAAAGAATGTATCCCCTACATGATGACATGCTTGCTAAGCCATAACATGTACACAAATTTACAAGACTTCGTTAAAAAAAATCTATATGTATTTACTTAGGACCCAAGGATTTCTCTTCCATAGTGAAGAACGCTCATGAGTTTGAAGCTGATGTCCAGCTAAAGCCAACATTCAACTGTGCAGCTAGTAAGAAAGTTATCACCACACATTGCACTCATCTTTAACATTAGGAATAAAGTGTCTTTACTTTGTCCTCCTTTAAATGTGTAAAAGGATAAGGAATCCATAAACATTTTAAAACAACGAAACCATGACAATGTATAAGAAAAACAGGCTAAAATTAATCCATACCAAACAAAACACTTTGGCAACTTTGGCAAACCTCACACTACTTCACTGGATTTTGAAATGAAATATGATCTGGTTATGCGATGTATTTCTAATTAGGGGCTGCAATACTCCAACCTTAAAATATACATTTGGGTTTTCGGCTTACCTTTACAAGGCCCCAGACATAGAGGACCAATATGGTCAGAAAATAGCTATTCAAGAGCCTGTTTGGTGCTGTGCATTCTCTTGGAAACTCAAGTGTATGAATCCAGTTACAATTTAAAATAATTTAATCAAAGTCTAAAATTCTTATAAATAATGCCTCCTGGAAATTTTAATCTGCTGGTTTGCATTTTTAGAAACTTTAAGGATTAAAATTGATGTTGAAACAGAACCCTTTCTTTTGGTTCCATTGCCATATCTGCAATGCATCAATATAGGCAAAACCTCTGAGACACAACTTCACATCAGGGCAGGGGCTGCATGCAGTCTCATCATATGACTGGTGCAGATCTGTCATTTGTGATGGTGGGTCGTAGTTTGACCGTGGCAAATGGATTCCCACCCCTAATGAGGAAAACAGACATTGTGATTGCAGAGAATGGGTTAAATGCTAGTGCACTGTAGTAATACTGATAATTAATTCTGTTAAAAGATACTCACCCAAGGAATGGTGGCACAGCATGACCATTTGGCAAAGATGCCTGCTGCAAACACAAAAATAAGAATAAAAAGTGATCAGCATAAACCGTGATTCTATTCTTTAGAACTTAAAGTGCAGAGTGTATTTTCCCTGTCAAGCTGGTTCGGTTAGGATGTCAGTACATAATTCGGTCACTTCACCAGCCGACTAAGTACCTGGAACAATCGCAGTGTCCTATGACCTCATCATATGCGTCACGAATCTTGATAATCTTGAAACGCTTGCTTTCGCTGTCTGAGTGTTGAAAATCTAATCATAACCACTTAAAGTGATTATGAACTGCAAACAGTCAGGGAACATGCATGTTTCTTTATGAATAAGAGAAGGGTGTACTGGGAGTATTCTAGAGGTAAAATCGGTCCAAGGCAGGCCTTATTTCATATTACAGGTGTAGGTCACTCAGAATTTAACACATTATATGATGTTTTATTAACAAAGTTCGGGAGGAGCACGTCAGATACTTAGCCTAATTAAACACAAGTGGTACGCAATCAAGTCAATCAACTCACGGACATAAATACAGCTGACATACCTCCACTCATTTGACGGTCTATCAGCATCCCTCCACCACCCCTTCTCCACCAATATCACTAAGTTCTCACCATACCACGGGGGGATACTCTGGGTTCGGGCCATTCCCGAGCTCAGATCCCTTCCCCAGGACAGCACGCCAACTACGTATTACCATACTCGCCAAATACGCATTACGTAACTCGTGCTAAATATATGTAAGTGTGAACTCGTGAATTACTCACTAATGTCATTCCAAATTTTCCAAACTACAATTCATACTGACCACAGGCTGTCAAACACCCAATATTATCAAACTAACAAACAAAAACACCATAAAAGTACCCAATATGACTCTTTTTATTATGAACAATGAATTATGACCACAGGCTCTCAAGCTCTAAAAAAGAATCCAAAAAAAAAAAAAAAACTATGCGGGGACCTTTCCCGACCCCTACCCCCCTCTCTCTCCCACTTCCCCTCCTGTCATTACTCTACTGTCCTATCAAAATAATGAAAAAAAACCCTGCAAAAATAAAGCTAAAAAACTCCCAAAAACATACAAACATAACACAAAGTACAAAAGTACACCATGCTTACCACCCCCCAGCTCTAAAAAAAAAATAAAAATACTCCACATGACTCCTTTTATAGCGTAGTTTAAGAACTAGAATCATCATCACATGATCACATTCAAGGTGAATTATTTGTGACCAAACACTTTCAATTTGATCTCAGTGTCCTGAGGCAGTACACGTGGCTTGAGGTCATTCAGAAGAGGGAGCCAGATATTCAGATTCAGTTTGATATCAGCTGATATAATATAGCTTTAAATATCTCAACTCTCCCTCACAATGTGAAAACCAGGTAGGGAGCATTTTTCAGATGTCTTTTTATTTTTCACAATGATAGTAATGCAGAGCATTCATCTACCCCTCCCTAGGCCCCCTGGCAAAGAACAAAGTTTACATTATTGCAGGTCTTAGAATGTATCATTTTGTGGTTATTTCCACTTATGTTGATCTAATTTGTAAAATTCAAAGTCTAATGTTAGCTGAAGAAATATAGCTGGGTCCAAAAGAGACTAGTGAAAATACTTTACATAATTTTATATTACATAACACTTATTTGCATTATTTTCTAATTGAAAGAAATTGGTTACAAATCATATTAGAAGCAATAATTTGAGATAAAAGTTGAATTTGAAATTTAACAAGAATTTCAGAATGACAGCAGCTCTCAAGTTTGTGTAAAACCTGATGATCATTTTCTCCAGCATGATTTGAGATCATCTAAAGAGCATCTTGAGCTTCAATGGAAGAACATCTACACCGTCTATACAAAGAGTTTACATGATGAGTGTCTCAAATTTATTTTTTAATGATTAGTGACTTAAAAATAGTGCAGTCTTATATATTTATTTTTCATATTACAAATATTTAATGTATTTTTTTTTTTTGAAAGTCTCTGAAGCTCACCAAGGCGGCATTTATTTGTTATTTGTAATATGCCGATTTGGTGCTCAAGAAACATTTCTTATCGATGTTGAACATTTTTTGACAAATTTTTAAAATAATATTTATTTGAAGAGATATTTTGTAATGTCTTTACTTTTTTTTTTTTTTTCAGCCAAGTTAAATATTTTATAAAGCAACAGTGTGGTATGCATCTTCAAACTGCACTGTTTGCATTTTCTACGTGCACCCTCTGTGCAAGTAATAGAGGTTTCACGTTTACCGTAGAAGGAAACCTGATCCGATCAGGGGACTTCCTCTCAGAATACACCAATGACTTTGTCTACTTTATGTCAAACACAAAAGGATAAGAGGCCCAGATACTCCTCTTCGTCTCTTTTTACAGAAAACGGCTGCTTTTCCAACTACCTTTGGACTTAGCTTTCCTATTCGCCAGCACAGTGTGTTTACCATGTTCTGTGGAGAGGGAGTGGAGGGCTTGATGGGCCTGTCCCTGGATGAGTCACTGTAGTCAGGCGGGGGCAGCAACACGGGTTCCTCCTCCTCGTCTTCCTCCGGCTGCTCTGGATCAGTCACATTCTGGCTACGCAATGGGCTTTCAACTCTGCTGAATAAAATACATAAATTGATGTATTACTGTTCTGTTAATGGATAAATAAACATTGTTAGTTTCAGCTGAAATCACATGATTTTCACTCAAATTCAAAGGAAACGCAGACTCACCTGTTGGCAATCACTGGCTCATTGTAAGCCTGACAATAAGATGAGGGAAACCAGCCCCGTCTGCAATTAAAAACAAAAAATATCCATCATATGCATCATGATTTTCTAACAAAAATGGGTACCGGCTCAATTTCTATATGCATTAAGGCTTTTTGATTTCAACTACTGTATGACCAATCAAAAACCACTGTATTGGCACAAATGTAAAGTGAAACACCATGTACCACGAAGATTACATTAGGTTTTGGTTGCTTAGGAACTGTCACACCGCCAGCTGTGCATAACTTTGAACTGAGCCTTCAAGAGTGCGTTAGTGCATTAAAACATTTTCACTTCTCAAAATAGTGGTGACAGCATAATGGGTAGTAAGGGGAAAATCTGTGGACCTTAGACCTCTGAAATGGCAGAGCTGCTCATTAAAATATGCAACACAAACAAGTATAAGACCACACAAAGCACAGCCACTGATGCCTCCACTGCAGTAAGATCATTTGACCTCTCGTTTGTATGTTGCTATGGGTGAATGATTAAATGCACGTTAATACAAAGAACAGATGCACCTGTTAGCTTTAAAACATTGTTTTTAGTGTCAGCAAAAGGAATTGCAAAAATTGTCATTCTCAAAAAAGAACAACGTTTAATTGAATCTAACCAAATCAACTGAAATTCAGCTTTACAGTAATGATGAACAGGTTAACATAAATTTAGTTGCACATAAATTATATTATTATTATTATTATTATGTGTATCTGAGCTCATTTTTTTGCTGTCTCTGAGAATTTTGAATATAAAGCAGAGCTGCACAGTACAAAAGTTTTCCTCGTGTTTGTTGTTAAAGTCTGTGTGAACCAGAAACTCAGACCTGCTTAACTTCAGTACATACTTCAGATATATTTCAAAAAATTGAATTAGAAAAAAAATAGAGGGCAGGTCATTTTTTGACATCTACAGCTCGCAGCAGACTGACGATTGGAGGGGATAGTCCGAGAAGAAACACCATTGCAGAGGGGAAGCAGTTTTGCAGATTTTGACTAAATATTACAATAATTTTTTTTCTGTGGATGAACTTGAACCAATTAATTCTTAACTAAATAGCATAAATGTTGATTTCACACATAATTTAAAAACTACTAAATGCAAGAATAAAATTAAATTCCTATGAAGTTTCATGCTAACAAACTCCTGTCTGAGGTGTACCCATGTCGGCATTCTGTGTCTAACTGAAGGCAACAGTTTTGTTTAAGTGCATTAAATTTAGGCCCATGCACAGGCTTATGGCAGCAGCATGTTTGTTTCCTCTCAATGACATACACAAGCACCTCTAACATGTCTGACATGTTGAACATGTCTCACCAAATTCTGCAAATTAACAGAGTAAATCTAATGAACAGAAACATGTAACCAGTCTTTCCAGCTAAGGAAAGCTGATGTTGCTAACATTCAAGTCAACTATACTGTGTGTGTACATACATATACACACACACACACTTACATACATATATACATATATATATATATATATATATACACAGTACTCAACATTAGAAGTGGATCAAAAAAATCAAAGTTGTCCTAAGACAAGAATGGGTATTGTTTTGGTTTTAGGACAACTTTGATGAGAGGTTTTGATCCACTTCAGATGTTGACTACTGTGTATAAATATGACAAATGTGAACAAAAAAGCCTGTAAAAATTAATCTGCATCATTAATCCTTTTGATCTTTCATAAAAATAAAAAAAATAAAAAATAAAGAAACGTAACCTTTCATTGAACTAAAACTTGAAAATGGGAGGAAATCTCATTATGAAAGAAATGTTTTTCTCAAATACACGTTGGACACAATTATTGACACCCCTAGAAATTATTATCAGTTAAATATCTCTGAAGTATATTCCCATTAATATTTACAATTTTGAGCACTCCAGAGGGATTATGAACATGAAATTATCCAGACACGGCTTCCTGTTTCACAGGAATATAAATAGGCGAAAAAGCAAAGTCCAAATTCCCTTAATCATCCATCACAATGAGAAAAACCAAAGAATATATTTCTGATGTGCAGCAAAAGAAAATTGAGCTTCACAAATTAGTGAAGTGGCTTTAAGAAAAAAAGCTAGAGCAGTGAAAACTCCCATTTCCAACATCAGGGTAATAATTAAGAGGTTCCAATAAACAGAAAATGTTACAAATCTGCCTGGAAGAGGACGTGTGTCTATATCGTCCTAATGCATGGTGAGGTGGAGAATTTGAAAAGAGAGAATTGTAGAAAATAGATGAGTATCGGGGTCAGAAAACCTTTAAAAAAAATTGTCAAACAGCCCCTACATCACCACACGTTGTTCGGGAAGGTTTCAAGAAAAATTCTCCTAGCTCATCCAAAAACAATCTCCAGCATATTCAGTTGTCAGACACGACTGGAACATCAAATGGGACCGGCTTCTATGGTCAGATGAAACAAAAAAAAATAGCTTTTTAGCAGCTAACACTCACGATGGGTTTGGTGCACACAGGGATAAAAAAGTACCCCATGTGTACAATGAAATTATACTGATATATTTTTTATATTTTTATATATATATATATTTTTAATGTTGTGGGTCTATATTTCTGCTGGAGGTCCTGAACATCTTGTTTAGACACATGGCATCATGGATTCTATCAAATACCAACAGATAAAAAACTCAACAAGTGACTGACTCTGTTAGAAATCTTATAATGGGCCATGTTTGGATCCTTCAACCATTCAATAATCCAAATACAAACCTCAAAAACAACACAAATGGGTCACTTGGCACAAAACTAAGCTTCTGCTATGGCCATTCCAGTCCTCTGACCTGAACCCTGTAGAAAATGAGTGAGGTGAACTGAAGAGAAGAAACACCATCATGGAGCTATGAATCTGAAGAGATTCTGGATGAAGGAATGGTCTCTGATCTCTTGTCAGGTGTTCTCTAACCTCATCAGGCATTATAGGAGAAAATTTAGAGCTGTTAAACTGGCAAATAGAGGTTTCAAAAAGTATTGAATAAAAGGGTGCCGTTAATTGTGGCCAGTTTGTATTAGAGAAAAACATTTATTTCATAATGGTATTTCCTCCCATTTTAAATTCTTATTCTCCAATGAAAGGTTAGATTGTTGTGAATTTGTTTAATAAAAGATCAAAAGGATTAACAATGCATATTATTTTTCACAGCCTTCTTTGATCATATTTACCAAGGGTGCCAATAATTCTGACCACCACTGTATGTATGTATGTATGTATGTATGTATGTATGTATGTATGTATGTATGTATGTATGTATGTATGTATGTATGTATGTATGTATATATATATATATATATATATCCATTATACATAATATTTTTTTCTTTTCTTTTTTTACCGTTCCGCAGAAGAAAGTAAGTCAGTCATACAGGTTTGGAACGTCATGAGGGTGAGTAATGTAGCAATAACTTTCATTTTTGAGCAAACTATCTCTTTATCTAAGGATGAAAAACAAGCAGTCCTATATAATGGTTCACTTACTGTCCAGTGTGTTCTAGTTCTCCATACAGCCATCCATCCCTCTCCTCTTGAATAAGCAGTGTAATGATGTCTCCATCATCAAAGCTCAGCAGGGTCTCGTTATTCCCTGCTGTGTGGGGGAAGATAGTTTGCACCCTGGTCTTCTTCGCCATATCCATACCGCTAGACACAGACTCAGACCTAGACAAGCCGTTTCCATCTAGGCTGTCTTGATCTGTAGATTGCAAAGTGCAATTTACGTGATATTAACGAAAGATATTTCGTGGCAGTAATCAGCTAGATCAGTAATCACAGCAACATTTCAAGGAATGCCTCATCAACACAAAGACTAGTACGCTTGATTGTTGAGAGCGGAAGAAATTAAGTCTGATTAGATCAAAGTGTAAGAAGCTGTCAGCTTGCCTGAGTACTGCTCTGATGAGATGGGGCTTTTAGGAAAGTCCTGGGAGAACATGCTGGCCAGTGGGCTTGTGTGGGCTTTGAGTGATGGGGCCGGGGGCGGAACAATTGAATAGGAATTGGTCTGAGGAGAAAAAATGCAACAACACAGAGACCTTCAAGTCAGTGTGCCGTTTTGAACAAAACTCAATCTGTTGGTGTTCTACTTAAACAACTAAGTTTTATGTAGCTCTCAAACAAAAAAAGTAGCATTTACACATACTCATATATTAATGGTGGTACATTCTCTTCTGTGTGAGACTAACCCTGTCACTGTGCTCCAACGTAGGCGAGGACTCTGGTAGGACTGTCATTGGAATCTGCAGACCCTCAATCATGGATATCACTGTGTCGGGCACCCTGGTGGCATCGGTACACTTATCTTGCCAGCTGGGCAGTGTGACGGTCAGCATCTCCTTGGCCTGTGGGGGAAAAGTGCAAAAACTGTTCAAAGGAAGAAAGGCAAAACAAGGTAAACTACCATTCAAAAGGTCAGTATTATTTTTTGGAAGCAAATTAATACTTTTATTTAGTAAGGATGCATTAAATTGATCAAAAGTAATAGTAAAAGTAATATTACAAAATATTTCCTTTGAACTTCCTATTAAAAAAAATGTATCATAGTTTCACAAAAATATTAAACAGCACAAATGATTTCATCATTGATAATTATCAGAAATATTTCTGGCGCACCAAATCAACATAATAGAATTTCTGAAGGATGATGTGACACTAAAAACCTGGGTCATGGCTTCTGAGAATTCAGCATTGCCATCATGTATTTCTGATCAAATAAATGCAGCCACGGTGAGCATAAGAGACTTCTTTCAAATGCAATCAAAAATCTTATCAACTCCAGATTTTTCAACAGTATTGTCACATTACTTCTGATTTCTTGTTGCTGCCACGTCTAACAACATTAACTGGAGCATCAGTGAGTTTGATATTTATTAATTTAGAAAGCTGAATATTTACAGGGGGTCACCTTGTCGTGGAAGGCTGTTAGCTGATAGGTGAAGGCACAGTGTTTTTCCACTAAGAAGCAGAACCTCCTTTTCTCTTCCAGCAGAGCTTCCTTACATCCTTCTGCAATAAACCTCTGCATGTCTGTCTGCCGGGATGAGATGGTCTCCACACACTAAAGATAATAATGATGATAAAATATGGCATCACATCATTCTCACAGTTGTCAGCTAGCAAGGAACAGATATATTCTTGAATTCTTGCTTGAAATAAACCTTTTTTGGGACATACTGCATTGAGAAACAAACAAAACATCACGTTCAATAAAATGAGACATCAATCATCTCATTATGAAGTCCACATAGTCAACACCTCATGCTAATGCAGAAATCTTCTCATGAGTAACTCTCTTTCCAGACTGAGGATTCATTACTTTTATAGAACAGAGCTGCTGCCCAGTAGACCTGTGAAAATGACACCAGAAACAGAGTTCTGATCTTCTTCCCAGGATTCCCCTCGCTATTATAGTTCTGTGCAAGTTGTCATAGTGACCGTGAACGTTGCTTGTTTCCTTGGAGTTGTTTTCAGAATAATTTTTTTATTTGCAGATGATGTCTGGACAAGAAAGTCCTTCACTTTCAGAGTATTGTCTCTCAGTGGCTTTAACAACAGCAGCGCATTACAAATACGAATGATATGACTTCATGGCTAGACTTGACATCTTTTTGGATGAGATTTCAGTCCCAGTTAAGATAAATTACATCTCATCAGCTCAAAATATAGATATTTACATGATGGGAAACAGGTTTTCAAATATGTACTTCATTTGACCCCACCCAAAATGTTTTCGGGCTTTTTTGCCTTAATTTTGGATAGGACAGTAGAGGGACAGACAGAAAATCATGTAAGAGGAGAGAGGGCAATTTGATCAAGAAAGCACCTCAAGCCAGGACTAAAACTCAAGTTGCCCAAAAAAGCAACCTCATCATATGTCAGAGCACTTTCCCATATGGCTATCATATGGCTTCAATCCAAAATTATTATTTTAAGTTTGATACTGTTTACACAATGGCAATTTTAAACTAATTTCAGACTCATTGTGATTTGCAAAGAAAACACAAATCACACAATGACTGAAAATCATTTTAATCTGATTTCTTCATTCCTAATATTTTATTTCTTCAGTGAAAACAATTTACATGATTGTGAGTGATGCTTTGTTAAACTCAGTTCAATTTTCTTTCAGACATCTGTCTCAAAACAAGACTGAAATAAACTTTGAAGCAAACACATTACATAAAAAGGTTTCCATTGCAAACTATTCAAAGAAACAATGTGCCTTTGAAAGGAGGAACACAATGGTGACTGTTAAGCTATTAAAACTGACTATTAAAATCTACTGCAACAGATTCAGCGCAAATATCAAATCATGTTTCTGATATTGAGCCAGAAACTTAATTGAATAGAGCTGTTCCCATTTTTCATGTACAGCCCTTTGTGATGGCTTTCCTCGAGAACTTTCTATTTGCTTTTAGAATAGTAGGTTTGGTTGAAAGACGTTCACAACTAGTTACAAAATGGTATAGGCATTCGCCTATTTTCCACAATAATAACCTTTTGTCAGGCAGTACTCCATTTCATTGTCTGCAATGGACTCATAGTAAAGTAAACACTCTGGGAGATATCTATGATGATAGTGGTTTCAAATCCTTCCAGAATCTTAAAACTCAATATAATCTGCCAGGCACCTCCTTTTTTATGTATTTGCGTATTAGATCGGCCCTACGGGCGTATGGGGTGCCTTAACTCTCAACTGTCTGTTCACCCTTTGCTCAAACTAATCCTTCCTTCTGAGGAATCTCCCTCCTCTGCTTCAGTCATCTATCTCTTTCTTCTTGAGCATTCATACAAACCTTTATCTATTACTACTGTTTGGGCTAAGGATCTTAATGAGGATGTGCATGTTTTATTTTCCGATCAGGTATGGGGTATGTTTAAATTGTCTTCTAAAAACCCTAATCACCAAATGATTAATTGGAAATTTCTGCATAGGGTTTACTTGACTCCATTGAAATGTTTTTATATGAATCTGTGGTCTTCTCCTAAGTGTAATCTCTGTTCCCAAGGAGTTTTAGGCACGTTTTTGCATTTTTTTTGGGGAGTGCCCCTCTCTCTCTCACCTTTTTGGACTCAGCTCTCACTGGACCTATCATATTTGTTGGGTACTGAGATATGTTTGACTCTGTGCCATTTTTTCATGAATGACTTTTGGGACTTCACCTTGTCCGTCCAACAAAGATCTTTACTGTTAGCTGCTCTCACAGCAGCAAAAAAATTGCTTGTCATTCGCTGGAATCCTCCTCACAGATGAACCTGGACTGTGTATTTGTTGAACATTATACGAGAAGTAGAGAGTTCCATCGAGATAATGGATCTAACGTGAAAACTGTAAATTCATGGCATTCAGCTTTTAATGTTGTGTCTTCTTTTCTAAAATCTTTGTAAAAATAATTGTATTGTTATTTATCTATTAATATTAATGTCTTTATTATTTATTTTATTTTATTTATCTATTTATTTTTTGAGTCTACCAAAGGGTGGGATGGGTTGGTATGGGTGTTAAATTAATTTTTTGTACTACCGTTCCAGAAAATAAAACTTAAACAGTTGTTAACAAAAAAAAGAATAGTAGGTTTGGATTGGCGAGTAATATAATGTCTGTCCTGAATATTACTTGGAAAAAATTCCACCTTATGTCCTACAAAATAAATTACAAACTGTCCAATGAATTTTGAAGTCACTGTTGTTGTTTTAAAAATGTTTCTATATAAGGACTATAATGGTTGACTCATCAAGCATGTAAACACATCCTTGTTATAATTGCAGTCTTCATTATTATCATTTTTTTTTTAAACGAAGTTGGAGAGAGAGAGGGGGGGGGGGGGGGGGGTTGGGAAAGGTCCGCAAGCCGGGACTCCAACACAGGACGCCCGAAGCGCAACATGTCGACACGCTGCCCACGAGGCTATCTCATCTCTATTCACTCAAGGATATTTCATGACAGACTTCTCTCTGGTGATTCATCTGCCATTCATTTTTGAGAGCAACACCCACATCTCAAAATCCAATCAACAACCGATGCACAGAACCACGTCCCTGCCTATTTAAGTCCTACAAGTCCTATCCACATTTTTTCTTTTTCGATAATCAGTTACACTCATACATCAAAATATGAAAAAAGATCTGTTGCTACTTTCGTTTCTTGCAACTTCAAGCAACTTAGTGCACACAGCATTTATGTTGAGAAAATCTGTAAGTCAGTTCAAGTAATATTCATCTAAAACCCCGGGGAAATTACAGAAGGAAAAAATGGCTCAAAAATACAAATTTTCAGCTAATTGCTCATTTTCTTCCAAAATGTAGGACTACAAACTGAACAGCTATGTATACGATTAAATGATCAGACAGAAAAGACTGCAATTTCATAAAAAATAAAATAAATAAAATAAAAATACAAGAAACCTCACCTCATTTTCTTTGATCTCATACTTGGATGAATGCTTCCCTTGACTTTTTCTGCGCAGTTTCTTCAGGTCAGCCTGTGATTTGTCTAAAAAGTCTTGCTTCAATTTGTGTTCTGACTGGTATCTTTTGAAAGTGGCCTAGAGGGATTGTAATACCACCATGTTCATGAGCTGTCCCTGCTTGCACTGGTATGGGAATGGGAAGTATTGCTTGATTGAACGTTACTTACATTCATGTACTTGATATCCATATCTGTTTTCCTTTCCAGTTCAGTGATGAGCTCTCTGTGGAACCTCTTGAACTGTAGCAACAAGGTTAATGGAGATAAATCACCAAAGAGCGATAATAATCAATAAGTGAAATTGCATTATTCACCCTATAATTCCACAACAATGATAACATTATTTAGAGAAGTCGAACAGAAGGGCTCTCTTATCAGCTTAGGTAGCTAAATATTCACAACACTGAGAGTCTGAATACCTAAGATCATCTGATTAAAAAATGGTTTGGGAGGAAGAAATGCTCTGAAAGTGTAAGGGTCAGCCCTTAATACAGTCACATACCTCAGATAGGTTCAGAACACACACTATCCCAAAGGCAAAATATTATTTTATGATTTATAATGTCAGCATTTATGTTGAAGCTTCAATATCAAGTGACTACAAGAATGTTTGAAGTTACAAATACATATAATACAATCAATATAATGTAAATGCAAATCCAATGTCCTAAAATGTTTCTCCAATAGCACTGCCTGCTACAGTTTTGCTTATAGGTTTAAATATTCATTGAAGATGTTTATTTCATAAAAATTGCATTTTGTATGTTTAGTACTGCTCTAATGATGCTACTTTACATATTTATACACTACCTTACAGACGTTTGGGGTCAGTTATTTTTTTTATGTTTTTGGAAATATTCTCATACTCACTAATTTTTTTATCAGAAATTCAGTAAAAATAGTACTATTGTGAAATGCATATTTACTCTATTTAAATTAACAGTTTTCTATTTTAAAGGGTTCATGAACTGAGAAATCAAATTTTCCCTGAGTTTTTGGCATGTAAGAGGTTATTGTACTATAAAAACATCAACAGCTTTGACTGAAACCAAGCATCCAAAATGAAGTGTTTCGGATGTTGTCTCAGTATGACATAATACTGTGACAAAAGCTCAGCCCTACAGAATCAGAGCAATGCCTACTTCCACATCATTGCGTCTTTGGCCCCGCCCACTGGCACATTAGTGAGATGAGAAGTAGAGAACAGAGCTACAGGACCAATGCACTAAAAATAACATTACTGTTACATTCCATCCAGGACATATTCATTTGGGTTTTATTATCATGGTATATCATTCATGATATGCGGCCAGTGGACCCAATGGCCTTCTGGGAGTTGTAGTTTTTGTTGTATGTTTTGTCCTATTTTCTGTGCTCCTCCCTGTCCTAATCTAGGTGATTGGACCTACCAGCTGCTCCTCGTTAATGTCAAGAGGAACCAGTATTTAAGAAGATCAAGAGAGGGAGCCAGTGAGAGGTTCCTTCTCTCAAGAGCATGAGTGTGTTGAGATGTTGCCAGTCCCAGAGTGTTGCTCTTGTTGGTGTGTGTTAAGCTTAATATTGGCTGTAGTGTGCAGTTTTATGTGTTAAGCTTAAATTTCAAACCAAACTCAAATGTGATGTGGATGTAGTGCACAGCTTTGAGTCGTTTGCCCTGTTTCTTTTAGTGCTGGAGCAGTAGGAAGTCGGGTGCCATTTTCTTTTGTCCTTGTCTTCTCCTGTTTTTGCTAGTTAGGAAGTCCGGTAAGAATTATTTGAATTTATTTTTATCCTTCGAGGTTAACTAGATTTCCTTTTATAGGTAGTAATCTTTTTTTGTTATTTTGGCTTTGACTGGGCAGCCAATGCTGCGGCGCCCACTGCTCCGGGTGTGTGTGTGTGTGTGTGTGTTCACTGCTGTGTATGTGCACTTTGGATGGGTTAAATGCAGAGCACGAATTCCGAGTATGGGTCACCATACTTGGCCGTATGTCACTTTCACCACTCCTGAAGAGATGCTTCTCTCATGTTGAAGTTGTTTTGCTTGGATATCTTTTTGCACTGCATGTCATTTGTTTACTGTAAAATTAATTTACTGGCATCTTGCCTTGTGTACTGAGTGCTGGGACTGAGAAAAGTTCAAACCTTTACTTTAAAAATGTTACTTCCCTTTTGCCCCTAAAAATCTAATTGGGAATGTAACCATTACATTCCAACAGATCCTAAAGGTAGGAAAGCTACCATAATGCTATAATCAACACTAACTTAATATCAGCAGTTGTAATTGTTTAATAAAAAAAAGTTCCACATGTAATTTCATGTGCAAAGATGTTACCTGGGTATGACAGTGGGAGTTTTACATTAAGTCTTCAAGGAAACATGTCCCTTTTTAAATTGAGCTTTACATAAGAGGGCTAAAATTAGAGTAGAATTTATTTCTAAATTACAACTTTTTTTTTTTTTTTTTTATAACATTATAAATCCATTAATAAAAGTATTCATTTATTTTTAAAAAAACCTTATTGACCCCAAACCTGAATGGTAGTGTATTCCATAAGTCGTAATGACATTAATAATTCAGAATTTTAGGAAATTACCCTCAAAGTCATGTTCAAAAATCACCAAGATTTTACTAATACTCGAAGACAATGCATTATATGAAGAAACCAGGGCATTAAAACTACACATTAACGAGGAACATACTGAATACCTATTAATATCTACCGTTTCTTCTGGAGCTGGAGAGAAATACAAGAAAAAAACGTGATGCATCAAGATCTTAAACCATATTGCATACTTACAGTCTCCTCCAGCTCCAGTTGGACCTTCTTATGCACTTCTGAAATCTCCATTAACACCACTCCTGAGAAGAAAAATTAAACATTATTGCTACTACTGATATTTATAGGGTTTGTTTCTATCTCGACTGGAAAACTTTCAAAGTTGCCTTTGGAGAGGCATGAATTTGTACTTTGGACTTGAACTTCTCCGTACATGACTCCCCTATGACAATTTTTCATGCATTCTCCTACTCTGTATGATCAGTGTCATTTCATCTAGCTGGGGCTCCATTAGTGCTGCTCATAAAAACAAACTTTACAGCAAACAAGCAGAGGTGAGCTGTAGCATTATCACTCATCCAGCAGTTATAGCATCATTAGCATGGCAAGGTCAGCAGAGTCAGTAAATGCCATCTTTGTACTGAGAGTGTCAGCACCTGCTCCTTTTTTTTTTTTTTCACAACCCCTAGAGATGTTGCATAAAAGTGCACAACCTTACAAAGGTTACAGGGCATCCCTGTCAATGGATTATGGAAAGCCTAAATGGATTATCAGTAGTGCCTACAAATGCAGATGAATCGGTATCAGTAAAATCAACTTTTGATTGTATAAAAGCCAAATTAAAAAGTGTAATGCAAATTAAAATTTACATTTATTTAGTCACTTAGCATAATGCATATTCATGTTCAAACTTGCACATAATCCATCAGTGCACATTATTCCTTTTTACTCTGCTTAATGAATGTCTTTGATTGGATCAGGAAAAAAAACGAGGGTGGCAGATTCCCATCCCACAATTTTTCACCTTGAATATCCCATTTCACAAATATGTCAGATTACAGAAAAAAATGGGATGCGAATGATGTTTGATGTTTATTTCAGATGTTTTACAGTAGTCAGTTAGTTACAATGGATAATTTAAAATCAAAGAGTAGCTGAAAAGTCATAGTTTAGTTGCATGTGTTGTGTTCTTTATGATTATGCATATGCCAGTTTGAAATGCATTTAATTTTTGAAAAAAAGCATTTAATGAAGGAAATATCAATGTGCAAATATACCTGCCAGAAACAGAATTAATACTTGTTTGTGTGCCATATTATGTTTTGTTATATTATCTTTGATATAAAATATGAGAGAGTGACATCAGAGAGACTCTGATTAATAATTTGGTAAAACCAACAGCTGAGATGGTTTTCCTTTTGGAAGGTAAAATTTTTGCAACCTAAAACAGCACACCAAAACATTACAAGTGTATCAGATTAATAATATTGATTAGGCTTAAGAATTGATACATTCAAAACACCAGGTGTTCTTATGCAACTCATTTTTAGTGTAAACATCACACTTAAGCAGTTTGATGCCATGAATTCCTATGACAAGGAAGAGGGTTGCCTGGACGTGACAGGCGATGCTTTCAATGACAAGATAATATTACACAAGAGACCTGAGACCTGATTTCTGACAATAAAGCCATGCTACAACAACAAGAAACTGAAATTACTGTGTGAATCACACTATTCCCATGATATGTCATTCAAGTACACCTACATTTGTTTGGATAATATAAAAGTAGTGCACTCAGTTAAATTATTATTTTTTTTAAATAAAGTAAAGTAAAATTAGAACGCCTCGGGTATAAAAGAACAGGCTTGGGGATTTGCATGTCACTGTGATCTGTGAACGCCACATGCATGAGAAATCTTCTGTCCTAACACAGACACATCCAAGGGGGGGAAAAATTTAAAGAAAAATTTGCAGACTGAAAACATTTTGATGAGAAATATGTACAACCTCAAATGGAGGAAATGCTAGCTAGTACCAACATGAGCTGCTGTTTGGAATCCATTTTACTTTCATAATCTGACACTTTCAAAGTAAAAACAGATATTCAGCGATTTAAAAAAAAAAAAACGTAACATTTAAGAATGGACACAATACAAATTTGCTAAAAAATTGCCCAAATGGCTAATTAGTTAACATTACTCAAAAACCTACACAACCAAAGTGACATCAGCAGAAAAGAAAAGTTGTTTCAAACTGGAATAGCAAATAATATCATTTTGCTTGAAGACTACAAGTTCAAGGATTTTTTTCCTATGAAATAATGTGCACTGATGATTTGACCACAATAAGAGCAGTTTTATGCATTAATAAAATAAATAAGGTCAATTCAGATTTTATGTTGGCTTTAAATTCCACACATTCACACATTTTACGAATAAAATTTAACAAATGTTACCATTTCAAATACATTACCTGGTAATACTTGGGTCTTGTGCGTTTAACAAGAGATGGAAGCTTACCCTATCTTTTTCTATATTTACGTTATAGATCTTATTGCGATTGATTCATCCATGCTTAGGTTTTTTTAAACTTGCAATCAGTTCAATTAACAACTGGTAGACTGGGCCAAGACCAATAGTATGAAAGAAAAGATTCACCGCTACTTTTTTTTTTTTTTTTTTACATCGCAACTTTAATTAACATCTACTTTGTGGGCAACTGGTTGTGTTTGTTGTCTTCTAATGTCAAAGTGCTTTCCTAGGGTTTAGATGAAAATTACTTAAGAGTCATTCAGTGAAAATGTTATATTAATTTAAACCATAAATAACAAGGAGAGTAAGAAAATTCTTTGAGAAAAAAAATCTAGACATTGATTTATTCGCCTTAATGCTTATTGAGAAGGCTAAAGGCGTTTAAAAGCATTAATGTGTGTCAGTGGTGTTCTACTGCCAACCACAGTAAATATCTCAAAAAAAATAAATAAAAAATTCACCTGTAAAATGCTCTAAGGGGTTGATAAATAGCCACATTCAATTCAATTCAATTCATATTGCTTTATTGGCATGACATACTTAGATACATATTGCCAAAGCATTGTACATTCCCACCAAAGGACATTTTTCACTTCACATCACAAAGCACCTAAACCAAACAGTCTCTGGGAAATTCGCCATGTTCCTACCAACCACATTCTGGTTGCCGTTAGTGCTGTAAGATATGTCTGTCAAAAGCAATTCCACCTTAAGATGTCAAACACCTTGACGTTAAGGAACTTGTTTCGTTAAAATAACAAAAGTACACGTACATGTGAATGTTCGTGGTCTTCATTTTAGAAGAGCGTGTCAGCAAAGGAGAAGAAAAAGGGTGGTGACTAAACAGCACTTCTTACATTCCAGTCATACATCTCCGACTGAATGTTTAAAGTCCCTAGAGAAATCACTTTAAGAACTAAATGGAGAGTTACAATGGTAATTCATTATGTAGTATCATTTGATGAGACATTTGGCCCAGACATGCAGTCTGCCGTTCATATTAATTACTAATCCAGAACTTTCTTTCAGGCATGTTGATGTTGACACAATGCTCACTTGATCAAGTGTCACGAGCAGTCATAAGCTATGCATTCCTTATATACGGAAGACATTGTCTTAATACTCTTAGAGATCATTATGAAAAATTGCAGATAAGGTTTGCACCAGTAATCACTACAGCATTAGAATGGTACAGCATAAGATGGTGATATGCCACATGGTCTTATGACTAAAATAAATGTGAATATTTATGGCAAACACAGAATTTGCATGTTCCACTGGAACATTCGAGCTGTGATGCTTTCCTCAATGGGATCAGAGGTGGAAAGGTTTGTAGACAAAGTCTCACAGAGTCACTGTTTACTTTGTGTGTTTGCTGGCGGTCTGTGCAAAACATGTGAGAGAATCCACACTGTCTGGTAGTCATTTGAGCGGTCTGAAAGGGATTCCAGGAAAAACTAGGAACGATAAAGCCAGTGAAGCTCAGTAAATCACAAAAGAACACTTCACTGGAAAGCAAAAGCTCAATTACAGTAAGTAAAAAGTATTTGTACTAAGAACGATGTGTACCATTTTTTGGGTAAACTAACAGATTAATGTGAAGACAAAGCCATTAATCTTTGTAAAAAAGCACATAAAAGGTATCATTTTCTTTCACCGGATCTGCGGTGGCGAGTATGAAAAGTTGCCATTAAACAGATGGCTGTTTATAAATCGCAGTAAGCTCTGTCATTATTTCCAGAAGATATGAATCAAACTGATGCTGAGTCACAAAAAGTCAACAAGAGCCAACCCTGTCTGGGGCTTTAAGCAGACGCAAATGTGGAACTCTACTGAGAAAATGAGGAAATAACTGGCACAGCATATTCCAAGACATGTTGAGTACAATGAATCATCTGCTAAGAAATGTTAAGCCTCGTTTTGCACAGAGCACATATTAGCGAAGGCCAGATTAGGACCTCTGGGTAATGGTTTAGAGAGTAATACTCACCCAGCTCCCTAGAAACGGGCGATACGGCCGCATTTTCCCCAATCTTTGAGACTGCATCGAAATATGCCTTTCCAGCAAAGGTCATTGCTATGAGAGAGTGAATAACTCATATTGATTAACAGGAACTGGTAGCCAGACTGCCTGTATTCCAGATTTTTTTTTTTTTCTCAGAGCTTTAGGCTTATTGAGCTTTTAAGGGATATTTTATGCAAAAATGTAGGGTTATGTATATTTATTATTTTGTAAATGAACTGATGTGATTACCTGTCACTGCTTTCTCGTAGCTCTTCCCCAGGTTAACCAGATTCCGCAGTCCTGGGTTAAACTGTTCCATCACATTCTGGAAGAGCAGGAAACAAAACTCATATTTCAAAATTACAGGGAAAGCAGCCAACTGCTGCTGAATGAAACAGAGGAAACTTCAAAACTGACTCAGATTAATACACCTACCCCAGGGAAGATATTTTGTATAATGCTTTAGTTTTTTGTCTATACAATCAAGTAAGTGGTATCCAAAGTTGTTTTGGACCCCATTGATTTTCATTGTATGGACAACACTTAAAACATTCTTCAAGGTTTGGAAATATAATGAAATATGAGTAAATAATTACATAATTTTAATTTTGGGGTAAACTGTCCATGTTTCTACATTTTAAAAGTTCCCATTTCCCCTGTTCTAGGTAAATCACATTGTATTGTCCATGCAAAAAAAATTACAACACGCTTTCTAAAAAAACCTCTACTTTATCTAAAAATACCCTCGTTTAATCATTGACTTATAATTCTAATTATATTGCCTATGAGAACAAAGTCCTGCTTAAGTATAGTCTCTATTGAAATGCCCTTCTGCAATGTAATTCTGGGCAGTTCCTCAGCTATTTCCCAAGAACACACCCTTGTCAAAACAATGAACAGCAGGTATGCCATAACAGAAACAGTTCAGCACAAACTGGTTTCTTTACTCAACCCAGAAACCCAACTGAAGCACTTTAAAATGCACTCATGCCTCTATACCTTAATGACAAAATGTAAGAGTGCCATAAAATAACACTTCATTATTAAACAGACAGACAAACCAACACAACTTCCACGAGGCTGCATGTACTGGGTTTAATAATAGGCGGTCAATGACAAACTATATAACCTACATACACACGCCGTCGATGACCAAGAAGATAAATGCAGTTTAAATTTACGTTACCTTATATGTGCTCTCGGTGAGTTTGTTCACGTCCTCCGGGATTCGAGACATTTTTGCAGGTATTTTCCAAACGTCCTTGGTGACAATGTGTTTGATTCAACTTTCCCCGTTCAAATCGTAAAGCTGTGTTTTCTTCCCACCTGTTAACGTGAGTGAAGCGTCCGAGCGCTCTCGAGAAGAACACGACTCTCTGCACTGATGCTCTGAAGGAGGATGAAACCTTTCCGCGCGACCTCATGCCACACGTGGAAAGGTGGGATCCGTGACGTCACAGCTTTCTACGGCCATGTTTTATGTTTTTGTTTTTGGGGGGGGTTCGCTAAATGTTATGTTCCGATTATTCTGTAATGATTATTAAAAACTATATTTTGTTATTGTTAAAGACATTTGGGCTGAACTTTGATTTATTTTTTTCACTGTGAATATATGTTAATAATGCCCTTACAATAAAAATATTATTTTAACTTATGACAATAAATAAAACAATGGTCTAGAATTTAATTTATTTATATTTTGTTAGCTAATTCATTGTCAAAAATCGAAAAAATTTAAACAATTTTGTGGACTGAATCCAAGTATAGGTCTCTGCAGCAAAGTAATGGGAGTTACCAGATCAGGGCGTTTTTAGACCATCTGTCCTGATTGGCTGACGTCATAGTGATGGTAGGTTTAGGGGTGGGGTTAGGTAAGGGGGATCATTTTGTTTGTATGATTAAGAAACTCCCAGCAGTTTGAAAACACCCACAAATTCAGAAACGCCCTCTTTTACTCTGCAGAGACCTCAATCTCACTGAATCTGGTACCCTAACAAGCACGACAGTGAGAGTGATATGTGTACATCGAAGATTGATATCAAAATCATGAGGTATCAGATTATTCAGCTGATAAACATTTCAAGCTTTACCTTAGAGCGCCACTTTGTGACCATTTGTTTTGTTGTGTTGTAGTTAAAGTAAATTCATAGGCTAGCCTACTGAAGCAAAAAGTGTGACTAGTAGCGCTAGTCCCCACGTAGGGCTTGCTGCAGCCCACTCCTAGTCCACGTATTTTAAAAGCTTTGGAATAATATATAGAGACCTTTGCATCCTTTAAAATCTATCCAGCAGTCTGTCGAGGAATGAGCTTGTGAATTAGCCATGTTTCTGCATGAATTATGTTTTCTTCGGCATCACAGCACACATCATTATTCAGATGAGCATAAGGATTCAACACGTGGATATGATTTCAAGCCTTTACAAAACAGCGTGAAAGACATAAAAGGCTTGACTCGGTCATACTTTCACAAGCTGTCGTCTGTACACATTTAGAAATCACTTCTGACGAGTCCACATGAACGGGTATGTATATTAACATATATAAACATGTGTTTTTCTATTATGACTAATTGTTTGGTCTTCATTTTTTACATTCATGTTGAATGTTTACATTGCAAGCTGCAAATTGATTTCCATCAGGATCTGGAGTGTTCTTGTTCTCTCACTGATTTCCTCTCTTGCTTTTGGGATACCTGACGAGTTATCCCATCAGATATCTGGTAAAATGTCTAGTCCTCTTTTGTCTTTCGACTTGGTTGGTTACTTGGTGGTTACATTGTGTCTATTTCACTATAGGAAATGTCAAAGGAAGGATTATTTTCCGTCAAATGGAAGGGGATTCAACATACTTGCGGGATAGTGGGAAGTTGGCATCTTACATACCCACCTTGGTTTCATTTGAGCACTTTGACTCGAGACATACCCTTCGCTCTGTCACTTTCACATATACATGGGACTTAGGCAATGGGTGATTGTTATGTGAATAAATACATCAATTTCAATAAACTAAATGTTTATCTTTGAACTGGTTTTCTTTACAGCTGACATTGTTTTTTAGGGACGTGCGTAAAGGCCCAGTGCCTTTTGTGAAATGTCACTACACTTCATCAGGGAACTACACATTTCAGCTGAGCATTGAAGCCAATACACCCCAACATTCCAGAATGACTGGGCTGTACTCTGTAGATCTGACTGTGTTAGGTGGGTGCAGAATCATTATCTCTCTTAACCGACTCTTTATAGTACCAGTGGTGTTAACATGTCAAAAATTATTTTGTTTTGTAGATGCCATAAAGAGCGTTGAATTGAGAGGACCTTTAATTTATAACGTTGATCAGAGCAGTAGTCTATCTTTTCACGTTGGAGGAAGGTAAATGCATTTGAAGAAAGTAAAAAAAAATATTTGGGACTTGTGAGGTCTTTTATTTTTTTTATCATATCTTTTATTCTCCATCATCCTGAAAAAAGTCAACAGACTTGACTTTTTATTATTTTTTCTATTGCATGTGATTTGTGTAGTCCACCGGTTTGGCTGTGCTGGAGAGTTTTGTCTGAATGCCGAACACCCAGTCCAACTTCCTGCAATTTAGTCAGGCTCTACGGGAACATATTCAATCTGAACTACACCTTCAGATCAGTAGGAACGCATTGCATAGACCTGAGTGTGAGAAACAATATCAGCAACCTCCAGATGTCATACAACATCTATGTGCAGAGTAGCCGTAAGTATAATACTTTATCTCAAACAATTTACCTTTCTTCAGTCCACTGGAAGAGTTTCCTGTATTAAGTGGAAATCCTTGTTTAGCCTATAAAGTATCATATTTCTCATGTTTAATTGGAACCTATAATGAAAATTATGTCATCATGTATGACTTTTAGCATAATTTCAAAAGCTGTTGCTTTGCATTCAATGAAAGTGATAAAAGTGAATGTGGACATATTTATGGGGACATATGTAGTGATGCATTGAAAGATTATCCATGTGAATGAACATGACCATTAAAAATCACCGTTTGCGTCAGGATATTGTGCCTGACCACATTTGGATCTAAACAGCATCACTTGTCTGCATTGAAGGCCACTGATTGTTCATTCATGATTCATTCCGCCTCACCATGAAGAAGTCTGAATTACCCAACAGTATGCCATTTTGACTTCCAGATTGTCAAGAAACATTATGGCTTCTCACAGGTTGCAAAAGAGGTGTAAAGTATTAATTAGGTCATTCTAAAAAAAAATTATAAAAACATAAACTCCTTCATTCAACACGCTGGTTCCAGTCCTCCAATTTGATTGGTCAAGCAGCATTCCAGAAGTGTGAAGACAGTCCAACAGCGCTGTGCCTTTCACTGTTTGCACTCGGCTTTAAAGTGTTTGCACGGTTTAGACTGACTGTATTAGTTTTATGTGTTTTTCCTTAGTGTCTTTTATACTACATCGTTAAGCCCGTAGGTGGCGACAAGTGACTGTCTTAATGAGCAACTGATTGAATCATTATTCAACAGATTTGTTCAAAATACTGATTTATACAGAAAATAAACAATGCCACGGCCTGTTGCTTGGGAATGTAATGTGTGGTTTGTCTTGTGGTGGTAGTGATGAAAAGAGTTATTTATTGTGCAATACCCTTTAAACTCTGAGCAAAATAAATTATTCCAAATGTGTGTTGCCATAAAGATAAGCCTACTTGTCAAATTAACTTAAACTTTTTAACTTAGACCTATGTGATTGCATAGTGATACATCACCTTGCAAAATTACTTCCAATAATTCAGAAAATTGTTTGAGATAAATGTGTGCCCCGTAAATGCACAAGTGTTCCTGCTTATGTACAGCAAAAGAAATATCACATCAAATATTAGGCTGTAACTTGGTTATGCAGTGCCATTTCCCACTAATCTTTGTTTGCTTTTTTTGTGTGTTATACATTCACTCTCACATGTATATATGCTTTCCCCCCTAGCTGTGAGTTTCATCTTCATTTTGCCCTGTGCTGCAGTGATAGTTGCTACTCTCATATTCATCTCTGTGTCAGTGTGTCGTCCACGGCAGCAATCCCTCATGTCTAAGGCTCTGGTGAGTGATTCAGATCAGAAAAGAGAACAATAACATACAATAATGTGAATGTGCTTGTAGAAATGCTTTTAATTAAGTGTAACATTCAGGTTTGTCCACTAGAGGCTGACATAGATCAGAAAGTATTTCCCTTTGTTAGGGAGTTATTTTTGTTCATCTGTATTCTCAAAAATGGTCATTCAATTAATGAGTCGATGTTTGTTTCTTTCTTTTGTGGTTGTGAAGTTGTATAACTATTCTCTTGAAATTAAAGTATGAATTAAAGACTTTATTGTAATATTTTTAAAGGTTATGCAATTATGAAACCATTTCTGTCTGGTAGGATGATTTTAAAGTCGATTTCTTTAAATCAGTGTAGTCTTAAAACATAGACAAATATTTTTTTAAAGTGTCTTTTTTAAATGACCTTATCCTAATTTGTTGAAATAAGTGATGAAATGTTAAATTTAACAGAAAATAACGATATTACTCCTTGATCAATTGTTAGTTGGTCAGACTAGTCAGCCTTAAAGGAATGGTTCACCCTCAGGCCATCAAAGATCGGGAAAAGATCGGAGCAGATTTAGAGCAATTTAGCATCATATGACTTGCTCAACAATGGGTCCACTATAGTGAAAGGGTGCCATCAGAATGAGAATTGACACAAAAAACACAATAATCCACAGCATGAATCCATATGATGTCTTGATGTGAAAAGCTATACGAAACAAATGATTAAGATGTTTTAAATTTAAACCATTGTTTTTGGACAAAGAATATGATGATAATGTTCTTGATAATGTTTCCCGCAGTGAAAGAATCTTTTAATCTCTGTTGTCCTCTCACATCAAAATCCATCAACATATTTGTATAGAACTGTTTTTGCGTATAAACAGTGCTTGATCTGCAAATCATGATCTTTAAGATGGTGTTGATCTCTTCTGATTCAGATGAGAGCATTATTATGAATAGAGGACTTTTTAAACATCCTAAAGGTATAGACACATGCAGCTTTTCACTTCACAAGACATTTATTTATGGACTGGAGTCATGTGGATTTCTACTGATGCCTTTATCAGTTGTTTGCACGCACCATGACGGCACCATTCACTGTAATGTGTTGCTAAATTTCTCCAAATCTGTTATGATAAAGAAAAAAACTCATGAACATCGTGAATGTCCTGAGGGTGAGTCACAATTTTCCTTTTTGGGTGAACTTCAACATGGTGGCTGTGTTTATGCAACTAGCCATCCTCCTGGAAAAATCAAATTTGCACTTTTCATAAAAACTAATTTTCATAAGAATCACATTATGTACTAGTTTTCCAATAAAGGTTTCTGTTTATGAAGGAAATGAGAAATGACAGGTCAGCACATCTCCTTTAAAACAGTGGAGTGACAGTTTGAAGTGTAAGATTATATATAATCTAATATAAGAGAATATGTATTTAGGTGTCATTGCCAATTATAATAAATGTCCGTTTTCTCTTTTTCTGTGTCTACAGATGGCAGATCTCTCCTTCACAGAAATCGAGCTGCATGCCAAAGATGCATCTGTCACCTTACAAGATAAAACCAATGAAGCCCAGCCACTTCTTCATCAGCCAGAGACTTCCTACAGCACCCAACCCTGATTGCCCAGTCTACATTACACTTGAAGTATTCATTAAAATCAGTCTTTCATTGAATTCTTTTGTCACGTTGTCTATTTATTTACAATTAAAACTAAGAAAAAGGCAGGTCTTTACTCAACACCCTTTGAATCAACACAGTACAAGAGTACTGAAAGCTTTTTGCTCATCTGATTCACTCTTCTCTTTCAATGTGAATGCACTAATGCTTTCTCTGCATTTTGGGTTTCAAGGTTTACTTCATGAAGGTTCCATTTGTTAATGCAAAACTCCTTGAGAACCTAATGGATGTTGACACTGGTGATGAATCTTTAAATGTATTAAAGTACATGAGGTTAGAGCGATTGCATGCAGTTCAACAAGCGTGCCTTGGAATATTGTTACAGTTTTATACCTGACCCAAATGTACAAAACGCACCGCTATACAGAACGATCATATTTCTTTGCTAGTGATTATGAGCGAGAGCTTCCTTGTCTAAAACCCAGCGCTCTTTCTCCTGGAATGAATGAGTCGACCTGTATTTTCCTGCTGTGATGATCAATGACATTTGCCATCTGCACTGTGAGGTACCAGGAAGACAAGAATTACATCTTCACAAGGGACTGCAAAATACCTCTCTAGGTTAAAGGCTACAGATGAGCAATGCATCATACGTCTAGTAAAAACTGTGCCCTTCAGCTCAAAAGTGGCTGAGGCATTATTCTTGCCCTTGGAAGTGTAGCAGGAGTCATATATATATGTGAAAGGTCTTGTTTTTTTACAAAAGTTTAGCAAAGATTTGTTTCCATGTTTTTTTTTCCCCACAAGGAAACAGTCGTCCAATTAATAAAACGTGTAATAGCTTAAAATACCGTTCAAACGTTTGTGGTCGGAAAGATTTTTAAAAAAAAAATGTTCTCTTGTGTTCATTAAAGCTGTATTTATTTGGTCAAAATACATTACAGTAGTATTGTGTAAAAAAATATTACAATTTAAAGTAACTGTTTTCGGTTTGTTATTTTAAAATGTAATTTATTCCTGTGATCAAAGCTAAATTTAGCATCATTACTCCATTGTTCAGTGTCACATGATCCTTCAGAAATCATTCTAATATGCTGATTTGGTGTTTAAGAAACATTTTTTATTATCATTATCAATATTTAAAACAGGTGAGTAAAATTCTTCTTTTTTTAGGATTCTTTGATTAATAGAAAGATCCAAAGATCAGCATTTATCTGAAAAAGCTTTTGTAACTTTATACACTGTGTTTTAGGAGAAATTATGGAAATTAACACTTTTAGCAAGGATGCACTAAATTGATCAAAAGTGATGATTATAGGATGATAAAGACATTTATAATTTCTATTTCAGATAAATGTTGTTCTTCTGAACTTTCTATTCATCAAAGAAACCTGAAAAAAGTCTACTGTTTTCAACATAATAATAATATAATACATGTTTTTTTGAGCAGCAAATCAGACAATTAGAACGATCTCTGAAGGATCATGTGACTGGAGTAATGATTTGAAAAATTCAGCTTTGAAACAGGAATAAATTACATTTGAAAATATATTCAAATAGAAAGCAGTTCATTTAAATAGTAAAAATATTTCACAATATTACTGCTTTTGCTGTATTTTGGATCAAATAAATGCAAATTTGATGAGCAGAAGAAAATTATTTAAAGAATATTAAAAATCTAACTGTTGAAAACCTTTTGACTGGTAGTGTACACACACACACACACACACACACACAAGGATTATTTGATGATTAGAAATATGAAAAAGAACAGCAATTATTTGAAATACTGTATAAACCTTTTGTAATATTATAAATGTCTTTAATGTTGCTTTTTTGTATAAATTAAATGTAATACATTTAACCTTTCTTATGCATTCATCTCAATAAAACTATTCAATTCTTTAAAAAACAACAACTCGCTGACCCCAAACATTTGAACTGTACTTTAAATGTTTGCATTGTTACTTTATTATTGTTTTACACTCCTTTGAGACCAACTACAAACTTTTGGTGACACTTTATGGGATCAATTCTCGCTAGTTGCTTATTAGTATGCATATTAATAGGATATTAGCTGTTTATTAGTACTAATAAATCCCATATTAATCCCTAAGACCCCTTAATACTACCCCATACCCAAGTATACCTTACTAAATTTAATAAGCATTATTAATAATCATAATCTTCCTTATTCAGATTAACTCTGCTTTCTGGACTTCACACATCATTCAGTAATTCAATCCGATATCTACTTCACTTTAAAGCTCATAATGTTAATGTGTGACTGAAATGCATTTGGCAGAGCATGAGTAAACAAAATTCTTTCAAGTGTTAATCATCTCAAGGATGTGAGCTGTGAGGAAGCTGGAGATTTTCTCCCCCTGTAGGTGAAGGTCACAGAAATGCAGCTGTTTTCTTTCTAGAACCCTAAAGACCTTCTCAACTTTCCAAACTAAAATACTGCATGTGCCACTACAAGCAGTGATCAGCTTTTTATCATCATTTCCACCTCTCTAAAGGTCATTTTCTTTTTTTAAATCGTTTGTTTGTCCAGTCTTGGGAAATGTTCCTCTGTGACACGAGCTTTGGCTTGGGACTGATCTCATCCTCTTAAGACAGGCTAATGCCCTCAGAGCCACCTGTCCGTCAGAGCAGTGTGATTACATGCTCTCCCTCCATTTTTTGACCTCAACCACATTTATACCTGCTGAGGTAACATTCAGAAAACATACTTAATTACAGTACTTTAAACAGTGCAGTATATTTTGGTAGATTTAGACAGAAAATCCCCACTGCCGCAAACAAGGTCAACGAACAATGTCTGCTGTAAAGAAAATTGCTATTCAATTTTTTTTGTTAATTTATTTATTGGTGCTAAAAAACCACACTAAACCACAAAGGAAAAAATAGCAGTGGAAAAAATGGAGACAGAGTAATAAAAAAGACTTCTACGCAAACTTATTTTTTTTATTGGCAAACACAGGTTAGCAGTGTCAAGCAATCCCTGAATAATTGGCACGGTAAACAAAAAAAGGCTTTTAAACAACATATGGGTATCCTGACATTCCATAACAAACAAAACAACTCCAGATTACATATCTGAAAAATGCTTCATTTTTAAAACTGGGTATAAAAATATGATAATATATTTCAAGAAACAGACCTTGCAACATAATTCACAGTTCATTAATTGTCTTCAAAATATCTGACAGTGTTAAAGCATTCATAATCTTCAATGGGTAATTCAGTCAGTGTAAACACGGGCTTTAGACGCTAAAAAGAGTTGATTCTCAATATTGTTAAATATCTATTTATAAGAATCTATGACAGATTTTAAAAAGAAAGATTTATGGTGCTTTAACCACATTATGAGCTTATTAATGTGATTTCCTATACCAAAGTCTAAATTTTAGACTGTTTTACAACACAAGATACAAAAGTGTTCCTCTAATATACTATATGACCTTGTTCTTAAATAAAAACAGCTTTGTAATGAAATCATGTTACATTAGGATCTCTAAGACCTCAGGGCAACAATACACACTCAAAGAGGACACAGAAAGCCATGAGTACTCCTTTTTTTTAAAATCTAAAACCTTTTGCTGCGTTCACGCGATGATTTCTAGATGACAAGCCAGGATGTCCTACTTAGAGCTGTTCATGTCCTCAGAATTGGAATTATGAGTTTCTCTAGCAACACTTAACACCAAAATTAATCGCGTAATTTGAGTAATCAATAGATGAAACCACAATAAAAAAGGTAACGAATGCCTTATTAATAATCTTATAGTTTATTCAGTGGGACATTTGAAAGTTATTCTGCGCTAACTCTGTGCTAGCTACATTAAAATGTATAGTATGCTTTTGTTTATTTTTATTTACCGATTATTCGGAACAGTTGTCGGATACATTATTAAGATGAAATATGATGAAATAACTGTTTAACTACATTTTACTGCTGAAGCTGCTGCCATTTTTAGTGTTTCCATATGACGAGTTAAAAAAAATCCGTTTACAAGTTGCAGTTATGAGCTCTACGAGGACATGAACGTTTTTTACAAATCTCATAATTCTGGTAATTCCAACATGCCACGAAACCACGAAAGCGGTTATTCTAACAGGATAAGCATACGCATGTGTGATTTTTTTGTGCACCAAAAAGGTGACATGGCAATGTACCATGGAGTATAATGTAAATACACTGTACACACTGTGATATGGTATTTATCAGAGTACCATGGTAGTACCATCTGATACAATACGTTTTGTAATGGCAATGTCCTTTAGCCACAAATATGTCGACTGAATATATCAACTGAAATGTTACATTTACCTGCTTTTTGTAATCTATCCAAGAATATTGAAATATATAATTGATATAGTTGATTTAAGTAGATTTTTCTAAACTAATTTGCTACTTTTTGTTTAAGTGATGAATCTTTTTTGAGGATAAAAAGGATTTAAAAGGATAGTTCACCCAAAAATGAAATTTACCCCATGATTTACTCATCCTCAAGCCATCCTAGGTGTACATATTGTATTCTGAAAGAACTTCATATCCACCTATGGATTGAGGGTGAGTTAATCATTGGGTAATTTTAATTTTCGGGTGAACTATCCCTTTAATATTGTTCACTAATATCTGCAAACACCTTTAATTGTCAAATAGCCGATCTTCGCATAGCTCCAGCGGCCACTTTGATGCTCCACCAAACACCTCGATGTTACTATCAGTCCAGGCCACCACATTCCCAGGTATGTAGGATGAGCAGTTTGACATGGCAATGATATCCGTGGAGCGCAGGATCCGATCCCAGATGTTAAAGTGGCTCAGTTCCCCCACAAAGGCCTGGGTGGCATCAAAGCGTCCCCCTACTGCATCCTGTTGAGGCCATAAACGACAGGCCTCGTTAAAACAACAACAATAACCCCTTTTATTCTCTCTTAAGAGGATGTGCAAGCTGACTCTATGACATTGTTTACTGCCTGAGGTCAAGTTTTATTTACAGTGTAAATTTCATGAGTCAGTACAATGTTGTGCAGGGATGGCATAAAATTACAGATACAGTGTGACTGGAATGGGAATGCAGCAAAAACGTCTGTATCAGCTCTGCTTATGTTCTCACCTGCTCTTGGCCCAGGATGAGGACTCCTCCCTGTTTGATAGGGTGCCAGGGGGCCAGATTTTCTCCTGATCCCAATCTTTGGCCATCCTGGTAGGCTTCCCAAAGCCCATCCCTGGTAGTCCAAGTGATGCAGATATGGTGCCACCTCCCATCGCTCAGTGATAGAGGTAGTTGTGCCGCCTATTTGACAACAGTAGGCATTACAATATTACATTTTTTTAGTATTTCGTGAAGCACAAAGTGAGATCTTAGGTTTCCTTTTTATACACAGAATTGTACTACCAAATGTTAAATAACAAAAAAGCACCATGCAAGTATCCATATGGAGTTGTTGTGGAATTAAAGCTATACTTCACCCAAAAAATGTTTATTCATCCATTTATTCATCCTCATGTCATACCAAACATGTAAAACTTTTTTTCCTCTGCAGAAACACAAAAGAAGAAATTCTGAAGAATGATGGTAACCAATCTGTTTTGGTTACCATTGGCTTCTATTGTGCAGAAAAAAAAACAATTAAGAAAGTCATGAGGGTGAGTAAATGATGACAACTGTATTTTTTAGTTGAACTACCCTTTTAACTCATTGTACACTGATAATCTTCATTTACGCCCTCAAATCTCATTTGCAGTCGTGTTTTTTAAACTTTCCATGTTCCATTTCCAGGTCACGTGAACCCAGTGGTGTTAGGCGTCAATGACGTCAATCCTCACGCAATGTTTCTAGACGGTATAAACAACTCTGATACTTCTATGCTGCTTTTCCTTTTTTGGAGTTTATCAGGATAAATCACCATCCATTACATTTTTTTTTTTTTTACTATTTTTACAACTATTTATTGAAAAAAAAAAAAAAAGTATGCAAGTAACTTCTATTGTTAATAAACATAAGAAAACATTAGTTCTCTTATACATTCATTTTAGTATTATCTATGTCAATGCAGAAGGTATAAGCTATAAATGATGATTATTAATCTGCAGTGTAATAATAGTAATAATAATCATCAGTGTCCTCAACATTCAATGCCAAATTTTAATTTCTTACTACGCTGGTTCTTTACCTTGTCATTAATGAGTAGTTCTATAGGGTTATGGCCCCATTCGATCAGTACAATCTCATTTGCCTGTCCAGGCACTCCATAGGAAAACGGGGTTCCAATGCCGGGGCTCGAACCTGACTTGAGCCACATGCAGATAGTGAAGGCGTACATTTCTGGCAGGCTTTTCTTTACTTGTCCAAAAAGGTAATTTGTGCGAAGAGGAAGAGAGATCTTGAAATTCTCTGGTGATTTAAATCCAGCTCCTCCTAAAGTCAAAAAGTGGTTTTAAAGATTTATTATTGCGTCATCTCTGGAAGGATGTAGAAATAAACTGAAGGACCACAAAACAACCTGAGTACCCCCTTAGCATTGGAGAGTAATGAAGTCCCTAACTCTTTTAAATCAAACATTAAGAAAAATAATGTGAACAGCCATGATCAAGAGTAGAGGAAACCAAGACGTGAACAGAAAAATATGGGAATATTTTTATCAAATTTTGAAGCACAGTGCTGCTAAATAGTTACAAACATTGAAATCAAATGTGTTACAACACTGCCTTGTCTCCTGTACTTGGGAAAGAAGAATGACTAGAGAACAAAAGAGTGTTTTGTGCAGACCTTTCTCCAGTTCAGAGATCCTGTTCATGAGAGAGTTAAGAGTACTGTCAGTGCGCTGGCGATGAGCGACTGTCTCATTATATAGTTGGGACTTCTCTTCCTCAAGCTCATTGACCTTCTTGAGCAGTTGATTTTCCAAGTCCTCCAGTCTACGCTGCAGTAGATTTCTCAGCTCATTAGGAAAGGAGGCACCAGAGATATTGGCTCGCATTTGCTGTTGCTTTGAAAAGTTAAACAAAAAAGAAAAAAAATGAAAAGGTTACTTTTCAAAGATTCCTATATTTAGCTGACAGGACTGTATAAATGATTTTCTTTGCCTTACAGGACCTATTCCGTTCTAAGAACACTATACAATGAAGTTCCTTTGTACATATAATCCAGTTAGTTTATTTTGCATGCATGTTTCTAATTATTTTATTTAAAACTACAATTTATACTACACCATGGAGTATAAATAATAAAAAAATAATAATAATAAAAAAGTAAATACAGTTCTGCTAGGGGCAAAATAAATTGCTAGGTCTCCATATGTTAAATTTTTTTTAATGACACAGGTAAGCAAATACAAATATTTTTAAGAAATTCAATTGTTGATAATTAATGTAAATGGAATACACAAACAAACAAACAAATAAATACGGTTAAAAAAAGCAGCAATTTTTTGTTTCCAAAAAATTTGCCTACCATATGGCAAGACCACTTCTGTGAAAAAAAAAATATTGAAGGCTATTAGGGTTACCGTTCACTCCATCATTTCACACATTCAGATTAACACCTGACATTTAAGTGGCACTGACACATTCCAGCCATTTTGTCGCTTGGGGCATCGTAAGTAACTTTGGCATTTGTGGTTAAGGGATAGAGACGCTACTAACTAATGAGATAATCCCTGTAAATCTTCAACGCCTCCACATAATTACCAAAATAGTGGTGGTGGCAGAGAAACTTCCGGCACAAATGTGATTTTAGTCATTTATTCTGCTTATTTATTTATGTAGAACATGACAAAGCGTCAAATTTATATAGGTAAAATAAAACCTCTTACCTCTAGATTTTCCAGTCGATCTTTTAGACTCTGCATGGTTTTTCCAAGAACGTCAATGGAGTCATTTGGATCTTTAGGCACATCATCCATTGTGTCCTTATTCATTTTCCGAAATGTTTCGGAGTCAGACTCACACCGTGACAGTTTAGACGTCAGCTCTTTAATCGTTCCCAACTGATTGACAATTGTCTCCTTCTGTTGTAAGATGGTCTCGCGAAGTTGCATGACGGTGTTTCTCAGTTCCTCCTCCTCGACCGACGCGCTTTGAACAGGCAGAGACTGCATGGGGCAACTGGTATCCTTGTCAATGGGGACTGCAGTACATAGAAAGCGCTCACCTTTTTCATTTTGTCCATAGACAACTCTTACACACGTCAGTGCATAGATGCATATGAGTCCGGCGAGCAGATGAAGCATTTTGGAGCGATGTAATAAAGGCGCGCGGAGAGGTTCAATAATATGTATGCCAAAGTAATACTGAGTTGAATCGCAAAAGTGATCTTAAACTACACATACCGAGTAAAACATTTTCATCCGTGGATATTAGGCTACTTATGATGCCCTGCCCTTTAACACCTGACGCTGCGCTCCTCGCGCTAGTGCTGCTTACAAGAAGAGCGACACAGTCAACAAATGAACTTCAGTGATTGGATGGATCTGATTGGATGTGGTAGCTATTAACGTCACTGGCCCAGAGTAGCTATAAAATAAAGTTCCTAAAAAAAACCAAGCCGCTTTAATCCAACACGTTAGCGAGAGAGTTTTTTAACACCTAGTGCTTTGGGTCTGTTATTCTGGGATTTTATTTATAGCAGGTGACACATTTTGTTTCAATGGCTGTACATTGATATAACATGTTCATAGCCTATTAATTTGTTATAGTTGCATTTTAAAACTTATTCTTAAACTGTATATATTTTTAAATTAAATACAAACACTAGTAAAAATGGACTTTCCAAAATTTTGTGTGTGAATTATCTTTAGTAGGCTAATAAAATTGTTAATGATTACTATCCTCCATCACCACTCCCACTGGAAACTAAAAGCAATACATAAAACGTAGGCTTTAAACTAAATAACAGAGAGTGTAAGTGGTGTGTGTGTTAGTCATTTTCACATTTGAAGTACATTACATAGTCACAGACTGCCACAGTAGAAGTACAGGTACATCTAAAAAGGTCAATATTTTTCATCACTCATTTCAGAAAATGAAACCCATATATTATATAGATTCATTACACATAGAATGAAATATTTCAAGCCTTTATATCTCGAAATTTTGATGATTATGGCTTACAGATAATGAAAACCCAAAATTCAGTGTCTCAGAAAATTAGAATATTACATAAGATCAATAAAAAAAGGATATTTTAAACAGAAATGTCAGGCGTCTGAAAATATGTTCATTTCTATGCACTCAATACTTGGTTGGGCCTCCTTTTGCATGAATTACTGCATCAATGCGGCGTGGCATGGAGACAGTCAGCCTGTGGCACTGCTCAGGTGTAATGGAAGCCCAGGTTGCTTTGATAGCGGCCTTCAGGTCATCTGCATTGTTGAGTCTGGTGTCTCTCATCTTCCTCTTGACAATACCTCATTCTCTATGGGGTTCAGGTCAGGCGAGTTTGCTGGCCAATCAAGCACAGTAACACCATGGTCATTGAACCAGCTTTTGGTACCTTTGGCAGTGTGGGCAGGTGCCAAGTCCTGCTGGAAAATGAAATCAGCATCTCCATAGAGCTTGTCAGCAGAAGGAAGCATGAAGTGCTCTAAAATTTCCTGGTAGATGGCTGCATTGACTGTGGACTTCAGGAAACACAGTGGACCAACACCAGCTGATGACATGGCAGCCCAAATCATCACTGACTGTGGAAACTTCACACTGGACTTCAAGCAACATGGATTCTGTGCCTCTCCAGTCTTCCTCCAGACTCTGGGACCTTGATTTCCAAATGAAATGCAAAATTTACTTTCATCTGAAAAGAGGACTTTGGACCACTGAGCAACAGTCCAGTTCTTTTTCTCCACAGCCCAGGTAAGCCGCTTCTGACGTTGTCTCTGTTTCAGAAGTGGCTTGGTAGCCCTTTTCCTGAAGACGTCTGAGTGTGGTGACTCTTGATGCACTGACTCCAGCTTCAGTCCACTCCGTGTGAAGCTCTCCCAAGTGTTTGAATCAGCTTTGCTTGACAGTATTCTCAAGCTTGCGGTCATCCCTGTTGCTTGTGCACCTTTTTCTACCCTATTTTTTCCTTCCAGTCAACTTTGCATTGAATATGCTTTGAAACAGCACTCTGTAAACAGCCACACCTTTCAGTAATGACCTTCTGTGACTTACCCTCTTTGTGGAGGAGGTCAATGATTGTCTTCTGGATAATTGCCAAGTCAGCAGTCTACCCCATTATTGTGGTTTCAAAGAACAAGAGATACCTGGTATTTATACTGCAGGGATTGTCATTAATTGAAACTCAAATGTAAATATTCTAATATTTTGAGATACAGATTTTTTACTTTCATGAGCTGTAAGCTCTAATCATCAAAATTAAAACAAAACAAAACACTTTTGAAATGTTTTACTTTACATCTAATGAATCTAAAATATATGAAAGTTTAACTTTTTGAAATAAATTACAAGAAAAAATGAACTTTTTCACGATATTCTCATTTTTTTAGATGTAGCTACTTACATTGCAGTGGTGTCTATAATGTGATACGCAGGTATACGCCGTACCCGAAACGTGACGCACGTCACGTCAACATCGGACGACACCAGCGCGAGAAGCCGAGTGAAAGACGTTATGGTAAGTAAAGATTAAAAATGTAAAGTCATAATTCATTGTTTGTGTTCAATTATTTCTGTATCCACACCCTCATTGTGTGCCTGTTCTAATCTGTGTACGGGATGAATTTAGATCATTGTAGCCATATAGACCTGCATAACTATCGAATATTAAATCACTCAGAGCTGTAAATCTGTGCAATATAGCCTACGTGAGCACTTTTAATGAGTAAAAGAGACCGTCTCTGTGATTAATATTTTTTTATTTATTAAAGATATAACAACTATAATAACTTGCCTACTAAAAATCTAAAATCAGTAGGCCTATATAGTATAGCCTACAGTAATTCCTTGTTATTTTTAAAGGATTGAGCCACAAAACCAGTAATTTAATTTGTGCATAGCCTATATATAGCTATAAGTATAAATAAAAATGTTACAGAGAAAATATATGAACGTTTATTGCTTAAACACGCATTAAAACACATTAATAATATTTGATTCGATTTGATTGGTCAGATTTAATAGCAGCTGTTTTAGTAAACAAAAAATAGGCCTATATGCAAAATAATAATAAAATATTGTTAATTTTAAGGTTTAAATATGAAGGTTTTTATTCCTATTATCCGCACATAAAACTCCAGTTCACGCTGATGGGCTATTTGGTATTGTCTTATTTGTTACCGCAGTTGTTGTTTAAAATAAAACCATTTGCGGGATTGTCCTTTTACTGAACTACAGTGAATTATCATAATTTCCTAAGTTTGTGCTTATCCATCGATCCTAAAATAATGAATATGGACAAAGAATAATATACAAATAGGCCTATACAAAATAGACAATGTACAAAATAGCAAAAAAAAACACAATATATAATATAGACAATATTCTGTCACTAAAACAAATTCCTCGTATGTATAAACATACCTGGCAATTAATCTCATTCTGATTCTGATTCTGATTACAAAACAGCTAAATCTCAAATAGTGGATCATTTTTATCAACATCTCCCAGCTAAAACTGCTCAATGACTACTTCGTGTAGCCTACTGTGAAAAGTGCAATAATATCTGACTTCATTTAACGTGCTATAGCATAGGTAGGACTATATAATGCCCACGAATTAAGAATTTGTTCCGCAGACTTAATTCGTGAGCCGCTCATATTACACAGCTCTGTTCTGCCCGAAGTACATTTACATTTATGCATTTAGCAGACGCTTTTATCCAAAGCGACTTACAATGCATTCAAGTTACAGTTTTTACATTTTATCAGCTCATTTTATCAGAAGTACTCGAAGATGCCGCCACCAAGTGTTTGATAGGAACTTAATCTTAATTCGTCATAAAAAAAACAAAAAAACACACATTTGCTAATTAATTCTAACTGAAATTGCTGTTGTTAGCACTTAATATTTATTTTATTCATAAAAACGTATATAAAAGAAAGCTCATGTGCAAACGTTTACACCAATAAGCTCTGCTGTTTTATAAACCAATGAAATTGGGGGTGGGCGGAACGACACGTGTCGTCCAGGGTGCACTCTGGGGCTACTCCAGAAGCCTGCTTGTGTGAGGACGCGATTTTCTCAGCTTCTTCAGAAGAGAGGGAAAGATGGTTTAAGGCAAGTAAACTTCATAATTCCATCATGTTATCGTTTTTTTTCTTTCACTAAGACTAAAAGAATGTTTGTTTTTGTATATGTAAAAAGCCAGAGACATAAGAGAACTTAATTCTTTTGAGATTGGTAGTTATTTTTAGAAAATAAATGTTTCTGTTGTCTCCTGCCTGTTTACTTCACATTTTGATGCAACAACAGTGTGATTACGTGTTCATAATTTATGTAAAACATTGATGTCTGTGTTTTTCATTGCTGAACTCAAACCAACTTTCGTCTGATTTGGAGTCATCATTCTTGGTCTTCCTTTCTTAAAGGAATAGTTCACGCAAAAAATAATTTACTTGCCCTCATGTCATTCCAAACCTGTAAGACTTTTGCCTGTCTTTAAAACACAAATGAATATATTTTTAATTTTCTCTCATAATTTTTGTTAATCCATTGAGAGTCTAGATAATCGGTATTTATATATGAATAAATCTTAAATTATATGATAGCGAACATGTCTGTTCAGAAGAAAATATTGGTCTCCCAGACTTGCAATGGAGGACAAAAATTAAGAGAAAATTAAATATATTTATTTGTGTTCCAAAAATTAGCAGAGTTTGTATGGGTCTGGAACAACATGGGTGAGAGTAAATTATGACCATTTTCATTTTTTGGTGAACTAACCCTTTAAAGAGCAGCCCTCCTCGTACATGGAAATTTGTGAGGTATGAGAATGTCTTGTCTGTTTTAATGTTTCAGTAAAGAAGTAGCTTTCTGAAAACAATATATTTATTTAAACAATATTACATGTCCTCCTCACACTAGTGCTGCCATTATAGCATTCTAGAGCGCTGTGGTAGACAGACATTAAACAACCACACAAAGTGGATGAAATTATAAAACAGACTATTTACCTATCCTTACTGATGTGGATGCACCTCTATCTGAAAATGGATAGTTTAATAATTAAATGTTTTCTTTTTTCAAATGTTTTTCTCTTTTTAAGCCACTGATGAAGAACAGGCGGTGACTGGGATGAATGCTGGTCAGAGAGGAGAATGACATTTCCCCCAAACTGATGCAACAGTGGTTTTAAAGGAGGACGCTGCCCTGGATGTTGTAAAAGATGTCACATGCTGTGCTGATGGCTACATCAATTATGCTAAAGAGATCATGAAAATTGAAAGTGATACATGATCAGTATTCATGGCATATGAAACAAACTGTAAGCGTAAAATTAGTAAAAACAAAATGTTAAATGTGTTGTTTAGTAGAAGTGGAGTTTACACGCTGTCGTTCATACACATGCTCACATTCTTTCACACACATGCATCTGTTGAATGTTATAATATCAGTGTTAATGTTGTGGTTTATTTGTGAACTGCCATGCCAGAATAGTTTTTAAAGAACTTAACTGTTAACTAATTGTCCAATTATTGTATAATAGTGTTTTTGTATATTTTTATACAATATATAAAATTTACCAAAAAAGTCAAATTTGATCAGAAGTTATATTCAACAAATGTGTACAGTTGGAAGTTCTTGGTCCCAGAAGAATAAGAAGTTTAAATTGTATAACAGTATGTTGGCTTTCTCAAGCCAACATATAGCTAATAACTTGAGTTCTGTTATTGTGGTGGTGAATCAGTGAATGCGGGAGAAGGGGAGAGATAACACAGATACTGTGTCTGTGTACAGCAGTTAAACCAAATACAATGGTTATCTCCTTGTTTCAGAGAGAGATGAGAACTCCTGACCAGCCTTGTGGACTGAAAGTCAGGCTAGGGAATTTAAAAACAGGCACTCTTAAATGTGCATAGAAAATTGACAGCTGATAAAACCTGTTCTCCAGGCACCATATTCTTAAGATAGGCTAAATGTAACCGAGTTAAATGATTAACACTAAACAGCAGAAAATCAGTTCAGTCTCCCCAGCTGTAAATGTCATTGGCTGTTAAAGTCTTCTGTTGCTTATAATAAATTGACATGTTGATATCAAATAAGCAGTCTTTCAGAATGCTCTCAGTTATGCATATTGTATGAATTATAGTGAGTGTGGTGGTGCTTATGGGGTGTCGCTTTGGGACGATGAGCATGAGGCTGGGAGTATACCCACTACACCACTGATCCACATATGCTTAAACATGATATATCTAGTTTCCTTAAACATTTAGATGAAAAACTTTTGTGGATATTAGGCTAAATAAAAATTATTTAGCAAATTACAAAGAAAACGTATTTCTGATGGTACTGGTTCTGTGATGCAAATAAAATGTTACTTTCTTACCTCAAAATTTTTTTTAACTAAATTATTTATAATTATTATTAATCTTAATTTTAATTTTTTTTTTTTACAGATGCAGCTTCTACTGTCTGGTCAGGACGGTGGTGTAGGTCATGAATGCACCCCTGCCCACTTCTAAATGGTTAAAATGATTGGTGTACTCTATAGCTTACGTCTGTTCTGTTACTACGTATGTGGTCAAGATGAGGGTATGAGATTTAGATTAGTTTTACTGGTCACTGCGAGAGGTCATGTGTCCTCTGCAGTAAAATGGAAATCAAAACAGCCAGTGCTGCAGTTTAGGCTTAGTAAGCTTAGTCGACGATATTCAATATGACAATATAGATCATTTTAGCCAGGTTTATCAACGGTCATGTCAAATTGAAATGATTTAAAATGTCTTATAGTTTCAAATTTTTAAAAACAAATAGTCCCAATGAATAAAATGGATGGAATGAATATTAATTTCCTGAATAGGAGGAAAAATATCAATGCTGATTGACGTAACTCAATGTGGTGTGCCTTTGGATTGCAGAGCAGAGGTTCATGAACAGAATGTGGCTATTCACCAGAGCCACTGCAGAGAAAACTGATGCTGGGAGCAGCATAAGCGTATTGCTGAGCCTGGCAGAACTTTAACACCTCCCTGCTGTTGGTAAGAACATACTGTCAAAGGGACAATGCACAATTAAAACTAGAATGTGTCCAGTTTAAATGGATACAAATGTTCATTACTTGACAATCACACTGTTAAAAAAGGTGACATTTAGCAGTTATGGATGCCAGAAATTTACAGTAAAAATAAAAATAAGTTTGCTTTTAAGGATTGAAATGATAGATTCAGTGAACAAAAAAAAGCATTAATGACTATATATACAAAAGACTAAAATACTAAAATCTGTTTTTAACCTGACAACCACCAAAAACTAAGTAATGCAAACAAAGTAATGCATTATTAAAATCTATTAAAAAGTTGTGTCTGCTGATAGTAATGGAACTGAGCTGACATGAACTAACAGTGAATATTTGTATTTTTATTAAGTAACGTTAACAAAAAATGTCAAATGTATTGCTCATAGTTAGGTCAATATTAGTTAAATAGCATAAAGCCTGAATGTACTGTATTTAACTGATAACAAAAGCCTAAGAAACAAAGCTGTTTCAATGAAAAACCATCAAATGCAAAATGTTATTTATTTTATTAACTGTAAATCACTTGTTCTTTTTCAAATCCAAAAAGTGTACTAAAAGTACTTTATTTATAGCTAACAGTTAACGTTTTTTCACTGTAGCATTTTAGTCTTTTACAGTTAAAATTGTAGAGACCGTCTTAAGTGGCATATTATGGAAATAAAATAAAAGCCAGTACAAAAAGAGAATTTAGTTATTAATGTTGAGATCATTGTGCATATTCTTATGGTGATAATGGGCCATTAGGCATGGTCAAGCCTTTCGAGCATAACACTATATTTCTATTCCTGGGAATTCATGAGCTGATACAATGTAGAATACATGTAAAATATCCTTATTATTTTATCTCTTGAACTTAATTTTGTTCGATTTACAACACAAAATGACTTAAAGTTACCTGGACAACAATCCTGGTCCTGGATCCTCTACAATACTGTGGGATGCCTAAGAAAAAATGCTGATGACCAAATTGATGTCAAACATACTGTGAACATACCATTACACACAGAATATAAACTATAGCCTTCTTTGGGCTTCTGAGCTTTGGGCAACTGATAAAAAAAAAAAAAGAAGAAAATATGTGGTTTGCATGTTCATAGGGCGTGTCTTTTCTGACATGATGCTCGACAAAGTGTGGTGCAGATCACAGCAGTGTTTACTGCAGCACTTTGCGTCACAACCATTCCGGTTCCCTGAAGAAGAATTGAACCTGTTTTATTCACTGAATGAACTCGCAGAATGCATCAGAGCGGATACTAAATCAATCAATGGTTTACTGCAAGTTACATTAGCATAATTTCTTTAATATATCCAATAGGCTGCATAATGTGCCACCAAGAATATATTTAGTCTTTATTTGTAAATAACAATTGGCCTAGAGGTCTATTCACAGTCATGTCTTTGTTTAAGGTTATTTCATAACTAAAAAAGAACAAATGCATTTTCTTTTCTTTTTTTTTTTATATTTTACTCTTAAAAGTTTTTGGTGGGTCCCAAGATTGTTTTTACCTCTCTAGGTGATTCATCAATGACATCTTTGGGATGTCTTCTACATTTGAATTCATCAGGTCATTAGCAGAGTACGCATGAACTAAACCAGACTTTTCAAATAAGGTACACATCCAAAATATGCAGTGCTGAGGGCTCTAGATGATTTATTAAAAAGTAGCCTGATATCACATGGATACACTGTACAAAAATACAACTGAAGTATAATCAATACAATTTCAAAGAAGTGACACATTAGTCCTTGCCCATGAATAGAGCACTTACATGACTAATAACATCTCATACAAGCGTGTTTATGACAGATGTAAAAGCCAGTGAATAAACAAGGCCTTCATAAAACATATCTAAATGAGCTGATGCACACTGCAGAGAAAATGTTATCCAGATATTACACTATGAGCCTGATACCCTACTACGCTCATTAAACTGAAAAGATGAGAGCTCTGTTTACAGCAGAAACACATTTGTGCTGTGAACCTGTGACCCTCTTTACAACAGAATGTGAGTCACCAGGTGTTCAGTGAACATCTCTGTGCCCTCACAGCCTCAGAGAATATTCTTTAGATTTCAATTTTTTTCTAGTTTGAATATATTTCTTTACATCAGGAACTTACCATAATGATGCATATTAATTTTTAAAGTAAAATAAAAATCTTTTTTCTAAATGCAAGTTAAGAGTGAGTGATTAATTAATGCATGTTTCATTTTTAAAATATTTGTCTTGACCTCATCAAAATGACTCAATGTTTTAATCAAAAAGCTGTTTCACTCAGATGTATGTCAAAAAAGATCTATCACTACTTCTGTTTTATCATGACTTTAATATTTAGGCTGGTGTACAAAACAATCAGTCCTACGCTGAAAAAAATACACTGAATTTTTTAAGGTAAGTGGTTGCAAACAATTTATTTTAGCTACATTTAAATAAAAAAATGTTGAAAGTTAGAATCTAAATTTGTTTATTTAAATGTAGGTAAAATAAATCGATTGCAACCACTTACCTTAATTTTTTTTTTTAGTAAATTCAATAAATCATTTTTTTCAGTGTAGGTTCCATTTTTTCTAATCAGTGTGTAAGAATGGAAATGGACCCTATTCACAAAATATGATGACATTTTTATACATTTTTTTACATTTTAATTTTTTTTTTAATTAAATGTCACTTTATTACACTTTACTTTGTGTTTTACTAACTTGGCATTAAATTACAGAAAACTGGTTAACGCTGAGTGTTTCTTATACAACAGCTGAGGGAGTGACAACAAATTTGACATTTCTTTTTTATGACCAACCCCGAGAACCCCTGAAATGTAAAAAGAGTTCATTTGCATTACTTTATTGCATTACATTACAACTTTTTTTTTTCAATTCATGTAAAACTATCACGTTAGTCAGTTGGCATGTTCAGTGGGAGACAGGAATCTGTTCCTCCCTTTATGCTCCCAGCCCAGCAGAGGGCCTATTGAAATGATAATGTAACCTTTCACCATCTGGGCTGTTGAAGCTCCACCAGGATTACATCTGGAACCACTGCTGTGATTGTACTTAATTTGTATGAATGGAAATAGCTTACAAGATGACACAAAGCTTAAAAAAACAATTAATCATCTCAAATCATGTCTGTAGATTGTCTTGTTTTAGCCTATAAAGTAAACACTCAAATATATGACTGTCATTACATGAGAAAATATTAAACCAAGTGGCATTTATCAAAATGAAAGCATGACAGCACACTTTTCATACAAAATATTGTTTATAAAAACAAAACGTTACAGGAACATGTCCATAGTTAATGTGATATATTACACCTGCATAGGGCATTTGTGTGAACTTGGCGAAAACTGATTTCATACATCCACTAAAATTTTCTTAAGAACAGATGTTCAAATCCAAACAATCACAAACATAGCAAATTAAGATGAAGTGAAGTGAAATGAAGACAGCTCTGAAATGTAGCATCCATCATGTGTTTGCAGATGCCACATTTGTTTGATATTTCGTTATCTCCTCCTCGAAATTCTGATGTTTTCATGTGTTGTCCTTTTAGGATCAATACACCTTGTTTCGATGAGAATCCAGGCTTTTATTACCTATACTTCTACTAAAACTCCCCCAAGTGGTCATATATGTACTTGCATGTTATTTGTCATTTAGATATATTTACTCAGCATCCTTATTATTATTATTATCACAATCATTATTGGATCCAATAAAAAAGCGCACATTAGTGCAGCTGATGAAGCTTTTTAATGTCGTTTTATAGAGTAGTGTTCCATAACCTGATTCAACACAAATGTGTCGATAACACATTTTTATAAACAAATTTAGTACTTATAAATCGCGCTGAATCGATTATTAAAATAATATGTTGTATACTGGGGTGTGATAAAGTTACATTAAACGCTTTATATAGCAATTTAAATGAAAACTTGGAAGACCATCGTTTTCGATGGTCTTCGCACGCCTGCGTTCTCTTGGTATCCTTCCGCGCGGAACTATATTGGTGTCTACATTTTAAAATCACTGCTTAGGACACAGCTGGGGCACACAATTACACTTGAGAAAGACTAGTATGAACGCATAAAATCCGCATGTTACAGTTTACACTGTATAACAATTCACAAACAAAACAACGGCGGATTGATTTCAGCCCTTCCACTAAATTTCATACGGTGTAGCGGAAGTTCATTTATAACTCCTTCCGGTCTCCTTGCTGGTAAGTTATTGCTGTTTTTTGGGAGTGATTTTGTTATTTATATGCATAATGAGTGCAGAAGTTCCTTGTTAGCTTTTGTGTGAAAGACAAACGCCTAAGATATTTGCACTAATTGAGGTAAAAAGTGCAAAGCCTGAGTTCTACATGTGAATAATGGCATGCTGTGGGTTAGCAGCCGGCTAGTCAGTTAGCGACAGTATTCTCTTTCTTCTGTGATTGGCCTGGTGTGCTGCTAGCTTACTCAATACTATTATAAACACATGTAAATTCTTTCCGAGAAGCGAAAGTCTCTGTGTTAATGGCAGTTTTGTGGCTTATTTAGGTTGTAATAATAGCACTTTAGCTCGAGCGCATCATATCATGTGAGCGTGACTGCAGTAGGCGTGTTGTTGCCGTTTGGCGCGCCCACCGCTTCCCTAAACTAGAGGTCAACTTAGAAACTAGTCTGCATAAAACACGTTGTAAGTAATTGTGCTGGATGAGATTTGGATTCATTTGTCATTATTTTTGTTGTGGGCAATTGTTATATAAATGCAAAACAGATCGCTTTAAAATCAGCCTTACAGTAATGAACATTGAATCATATAAACATATTCACAATTCATGAATTATAAACATATTCAGTTCTATTTCCAAGTTCAGTTATAAAGCAGACAATATATTGTCATTATTATCCCCCTCTAATTTCTATATATATGTTTATAGTTTTCAGTCAGTCATTTGTTATGTAGACAAGTTGTTTACTTGCAAAGTCAAATGGCAGTAATGTATCTTTGTGTGTGTGTGTTTAGATGGTACTACCATGCATTTGGACCTTTAATATCACGTAAATACCATGTTATGTGAATATAGTAATGATTATTAAGAAATACCTTGATAGTACCATCTGACATGATACTGTACCTATTTGTGCAAGGCTGACACTAATATTGACGTTCTCCTAATGGTTGTTCTCCTACAGATGACATGAATTTCTACTGAGACGAGCGCAGACATTAGTCTGCCCTTATTCAGCGTAATCCTGTCTGTCCCGGCCGCCACCATGTCTTTTGTGCCCACCCCGAGCCCCACTGTGGTGGATCAGACCACCCTTATGAAGAAATACCTGCAGTTTGTGGCAGCGCTCACTGACAACAACACACGTGAGTGTATTCTATTCACCTAAAAAGTTCCAATGTAAGTTGAAAGCATTGTCTTTGCTTACTGTTGTGTTTCTCTTTCATTTAAACATCAGCGGATGAGACCAAACTGAAAATGATGCAGGAAGTCAGTGAGAATTTTGAGGTGAGCCCTTATATTTTGCTCATAAAAAGCTAGAAATAAAAGACGCTTCCCCATATTAATTCATGTTAATCCTCGTCCACAGAATGTCACATCCTCGCCACAGTATTCTACTTTCTTGGAGCACATCATCCCTCGTTTCCTAACGTTTCTGCAGGATGGAGAAGTGCAGTTCCTTCAAGAGAAACCAACGCAGGTGTGCTTTTTAGTGAAAATCATATTGCATATTGTCTTTATTGAGGCCTCACTCCTGATATTTAAGTAAACATGAGGTTTGTTTGACTCTTGTTATAGCAATTAAGGAAACTTGTCTTGGAGATCATCCACCGAATCCCAACTAATGAACATTTGCGGCCTCATGCCAAGAACATCCTTTCTGTCATGTTCCGCTTCCTTGAGGTCAGCTTTCTTTACCTGAATGCCAAGCTTATTCTGATTTAAAGAGCCTATAAAATAGCTGTAGAATTCTCATTTTAATAGAATATTTTTGGACAAATATTTGTATATGTAACTACATGCAAGAGGGACAGCAGAGACGCAATGATGAGAGCGATGTACTTAAGTCCAGAGAATGGTACTGTGTAAATGATTGTGTGTGTGTGTGTGTGAGAACTGTGAAGTACCAATGAGCCTGGGCGCTGAAAGCAAGACTGATAAGATCTGAGTGTCCAAATGCTGATCTGCGTGAATTCTGACTTGATTGTTTTAAACAAACAAACAAACAAAAACAGTAATATCAAACAGTTTTTTTTTTAAATCTCTTACAAAGGAATATTAAATATAATTTATTTTACATAATGCATCATCTTGTCTATGCGTGCATGTGTGTGTTTTATATAAAAAATTGCTCTGATTGGTTCTTGTCTCTGTGTTTCATCATTTAGATTGAGAGTGAGGAGAATGTGCTCATTTGTTTACGCATCATCATTGAATTGCACAAACAGTTTCGCCCGCTGATCTCCCAAGAGGTAAGATGCAGCTTTCTGGCACTCTGTGATGTTGACTAGCATTTGCATTTCTTGTGTTTCAGTAAATGATATTAATAACATCTTCCTGCCAACTCTTACAGATTCATCATTTCTTGGACTTTGTGAAGCAAATTTACAAAGAACTGCCAAAAGTAGTGGTAAGGTCTTTTAATAACAAAAATGGTTTTAAGTATATGTTTGTGTTAAGTATGTGTTTTCTTAACTTGTGTCTCTGTCTGTCAGACGAGGTACTTTGAGAATCCTCAGGTTATTGCAGAAAACACAGTGCCTTCTCCAGAAATGGTGGGCATGATCACCTCAGTATTGGTGAAGACCGCACCGGAGCGCGAGGACAGCGAGACCCGGACGGTCAGTACAAATTCAGCAGACCTGTACAAAATCGTCATTAGCTGAATAGTTTTTACAAACACGATCAGCAGAAACACAATGATGAGAGCGATGTGCTTTAGTCCAGAGAATGGTACTGTGTGTAAGATTGTGTGTCTGCATGTGTGTTTGTGTGTGTGAAATGTAAAGTACCAATAAGCCTGGACGCTGAAAGTAAAACTGATAAGATCTGAGTGTTCAAATGCTGATCTGTGCTTGTCTTAATGAACAAAATCTGACAGTATTCAAGTAGTAGTAACCTAATGTTATTATAGTATAATTTTTTGATCTTGTTAACACATCTATGTAGTAACACCTGTATTGCGTGATCTGATCACAGTTGATCAGCTGATTTACACCTTGTGGTAACACATCAGTGTGTAAATGTATATTGCCATGAAGCAGAAAATTACATTTATTTCCCAATTTATTCAATTGGATGGTTATTTTCTTTTTAAACATGCCCATAATTGGCAAAACACTATTTTTGTGCAATGATTGACAGGCAAGTAAATGGTTTTTCACTGCTGTCTAGGATGCATTGAGATGGTTAGAGTTAACACAACAACAAAAAATTCTATCTCATGCATTTGTGACCTCCACAATATATGCATTCAGTCACAAAATGTTTTGAAACCTGGTTACACATGTATATCGTGCTGACCGCTTCTGATCAGATCAGCTGACACAAATGTGTAAACAGGGTCTTTGTGGACTGTTTACTTTCCCAGAGTATTCCAATGCAAATAATATTTACTATATGTAGACACTAGAGGGCACCAAATTCCTGCTTATTCTTTTTCTACTTAAGAGGTGCTGAAATGCAGTTGGTTTTTGTAAAAACACAAAAAGCAAATCCATGAGTGCTAAAAAAATATGTTTTATGGTGACAATTGGTTCAGTCTCTCAGTGGCCTCATCCATCTCCTCTTTGTCCTCCAGCATACCATAATCCCTCGGGGATCGCTGTCACTCAAAGTGTTGGCAGAACTGCCCATCATCGTCGTCCTCATGTATCAGGTGAGAGCCCATAAAAACACTCATTCAGTATTGACTTTATGCCATCCTCTTTTTAAAAGAACACGTCCCTCATTTAGACATTTGGCTCTTTTATAAAAGGTGCCGTCAATCATCTGAAACCCATACTTTAAAGCTAATGCCATTGTTTTCTCAAACCTGCCACCCTTACCAAAATGATTGCTGTGATTAGATGTTTTTGCCTTTTGTTGTTGTGAGCTTTAATTGTAAAGGAAATCAGTTTTGATGTTTTAAGACAGAAAATGACAGTCCACAGCTGTTAGGAAGCTGCGATCAATCAAAACACAGCTTTTATTTCACCTTCTCTGCATGTTATCATTATACATTTGACCAGCAGGTGTACTTCTATTTTCTGCTTAAAATGCAGCACCGACAAATATCACAGATACTGCTTTTAGAAATATGCCATGGAAGTTTTCAGTGTCTTCAATCTTCAGGTTTTAGGATTTGTTTTTAAAATGCTTTAATGGAATTTGGTGGAATATACCTTGAGTCAGACTCTAAATTTTAGTTTTGAATGCATGAATCTTATAAATGGTGTAAAATTTTACACAACAATGTTGCAAGCTCAGGTCTAGTCTACTTTCGGTCTATCGCCCTGCTGTTATTTGGTGCACTAATTGCTTTTCTGTGCTTTTCCTAGCTGTACAAACTGAACATTCACAACGTGGTGTCAGAGTTTGTTCCTCTTATCATGAACACCATCATGCTTCAGGTGTCCCCGCAGGCTCGGTCAGTGACCTCTCGCATCTTGTTGAGCGTGTGGTGTTACATCACCGCTAATGCTCAGATATGGATTTCATAGGTGCAGTTTAACACATGACATTTCAAGCTTTTCCTGGTTTCTGTCTGTGACAGGCAACACAAGCTGTTCAACAAGGAGCTTTATGCAGATTTTATTGCCGCACAGATCAAGACCCTGTCATTCCTGGCTTACATTATCCGGATCTACCAGGTAGAAATGTAGCCCAACCACCTGTTTATTAAACTTTTCTAAACTTGTTTTAATACTCAAGCATTGACTAATGTGGCGATGTGAAACGTGTGTGTGTGTGTCAGGACTTGGTTGGGAAGTACTCCCAGCAGATGGTGAAGGGGATGTTGCAGCTGCTGTCTAACTGCCCCCCTGAGACGGCTCACCTGCGGAAAGAGCTGCTGATCGCTGCCAAGCACATCCTCACCACAGATCTACGCAGCCGTGAGTCATCCACCGCTAAACACTTTGCAGATTGTTGGCAGATATTCCCAAATAAGATATGCAAAGCGTTCGCTATTGTAGGAGTGCTCGCATCTGGTGTTAATTACACTGCTGAGCTTCATGGGCTACCGCTTTGATATGTAACGGCTGCGTTCTCTGAGCTTCACCTCTCAATCAATAGCATTTGAAAGAGGAATCTGATACACTCTTCTAAATCATTAATCCTGTAGAGAAGGTTAAATGAATCGATGAGAAACTCTGACTGTTGAGGTCTGGCATTGATGTATCTCATGGTTCATGGGCCCCTGAGCTGTTTCTGTGGGCTTCAGAGCTTGCAATGGCATCTGATAAAGTCTGTTTGTGTTGCAGAATTCATTCCATGCATGGACAAGCTTTTCGATGAGTCAATACTCATTGGCTCAGGATACACTGCGAGAGAGACGCTAAGGTAAGAATACAGATTAACCCCCTCGAAACCTGTATTATATTTTTCATGTATAAGCAGTCTGCAATTCACAGGGCACACATTTAACCTCCAAAGCCTAGTTAGGCAGCGCTGCAAAGCCTTACAGAGCCACTTGAAGCGTCTTTTTAAAAAGTACGCAGCTCAGTCATGACTCGTTTTGGCTAAATTCTAAAGTGGGATACATGCTGTGCTTTGCAGAGAAGGCAGTTCTCAGAATGCATTTTGACTAAATTAAGTAAAAAAAAAAAAGGATGTTGGCCAATTTTTTTTTTTTCTCTTTTTAATTTACATTTAAACCACTTACATGCATTGAGAAAAGAAAGAAGAAATAATAAATTTATAAAACCAAACTTATAAGACTGGAGCATTATGATATACCATCCCTCAAAGTATTACAATTAGATTATCAAGATATAGAGTCCAGACATTTTGAAGAGGTTCCATTGAAGAATGGCAAGGCGATATGATTATAAATAAACATTTATTTATTGATGAAATGTATGAATTGTAATATTAGGTCAGTCACTTATAAGGTTGTGTTTGTGTTTGATTGCTTTCTTAGAAGGCAGTTGACTATGTAGACAGCAAGGTAGCTGACTAGATTTTGAATTGGAGCCATAATAATAATAAATGCTCATTTTATTGTCATTTCTTCAGTGTGGCTAGAGGCCACAATCCTTTTCCTCGCAAGTTTCTTTGGGGAAAAGAGAAAAGTTAGATTTCATCAAGTGCAACATATCAGAATAGATTGTTAATGGTGCATGACTGAGCTGAGTTGCCCCACTGGGCAGAAGAGATCCAGGTGCCCATCTTCATGTGCCAGGCTGTCCTGGCATTGCCCACTTTCTGTCTCCCTGCCCCAGATGTCATATGCCTGCCAACACCACCCCTCTTTCATCCACGGCTTCCATCAGCCTTCAGCAGGCAAATTTGGCAGGACTCAAAATCTGTCAAAGCCATTAGTGTCGTTTATTCTGAATCTTTGCCTGAAATCCCTCAAGTATCGACCCAAAATATTATTATTAGCTAGGGTTGAGAGCTATTTGTTCTTTAAGGGTTGGTTTTGATCAATTTCAGGCTGGAGGTTCCGTACCACAAGAGTATGGATATCTGTAACAAGTCAATAGCACTATAAAATTAAAATAAAATGTAGCTACACTACTGTTTAAAAGTTTGGGGTCAGTAAGTTTAAAAAAAAAAAAACTTTTATTCAGCTAGGATGCATTAAATTGGTCAAAAGTGTCAGTAAAGACATTTATATTGTTATAGAAGATTTCTGTTTCAAATAAATGTTCTTTTGAACTTTGTTGGTTAAGCTTTATTTTAAGGTGTCTTTGTTACAGTGTAGTTATACATTTAAGTACTGTGTAATATTAATTAACTACATGTACTTACTATAGGGTTAGGATTTTGGCTTAGGGTTACTTGCATGTAATTATGCATAATTAATTGTTATTATAATAGTAAGTATATGTAATGTGTAACAAGGACACCTTAAAATAGTGTTACCACTTTGTTCATAAATAATCCTGAAAGAATTTTCATCTGTGATATGAAATTATCTTAAATCTTCCTTAAATCTTTTGAATGGCGGTGTACATTTGTGCATGAGCAAATGCAGTTAAACATGGTAAAGGAATAAACAGTCACTTGTGTCTCATGTACACAAACAGGCCTGTAGTGAACATTACCATGGTATCGAAATTGCTACTGAAAAGTTTTAGTTTTGCCACAACCCTAACAGAAATCCTCTAGAAAGCTTAGATTCTTCTGTCTAACACTGAGTCTCTTGATGTTTCAGGCCTTTGGCATACAGCACGCTAGCAGACCTGGTGCACCATGTTAGACAGAACCTCCCATTGACGGACCTCTCTCTGGCTGTGCAACTGTTTGCTAAGAACATTGACGACGAGTCCCTACCCAGCAGTATCCAAACCATGTCCTGTAAGCTGTTGCTAAACCTCGTAGACTGCATTCGATCAAAGAGCGAACAGGAGAATGGAAATGGCAGAGACATTCTCATGAGAATGCTGGAGGTGAGATAGACTGGCACATTAGCCTGTGGAAAACTACGCTGTGATTGTAATTACAATAGGATACAAGACTGGCCACATGTAAGTGCATTTGTAAAGCACAAAAATATGGATCTGACATTATGACTTCTCTGTTCTCAGGTTTTTGTGTTGAAGTTCCACACCATTGCACGGTACCAGCTGGTATCTATCTTTAAGAAGTGCAAGCCCCAATCAGAGATGGGTGTGGTGGACCCAGGGGCGTTACCAGGAGTCCCAGCCACCCCTACTGTAACTACACCCGCCCTACCTCCACCTGCACCCCCAACACCCGTCACACCCGCACCACCTCCGGCCACACCTTTTGATCGACCTGGGGACAAGGAGGACAAACAGACCTTCCAGGTGTCCGACTGTCGTAGTCTGGTGAAGACCCTTGTATGTGGAGTGAAAACTATCACATGGGGCATCACTTCTTGTAAAGCTCCTGGAGGTGAGATGGCTTTATAAACTTTATTTTAAGATGACTTTTACTTGGCTTTAGATTGTGCCATGTCATTAAATATTAGTTCTGTTTAACATTTTCTTTTTGTCTGGACTGTTGAAGTTTGTGGAGCATCTCAAAATCATTGAAGGGCTAGTTCTGCTCAGCATTCCCATTTGAATATTCTCACATTGGTATTGTTCTATTACAGAGGCACAGTTCATTCCCAACAAGCAACTCCAGCCCAAAGAAACACAGATCTACATTAAGCTGGTCAAATATGCCATGCAGGCCTTGGACATCTACCAGGTACGACCGTCCACTGATTAGTGCAGATTGCCACACCAAAATTCTTACACAAACTAACTTAAACTTTCTGGTAGAATATCTGAGGTGTTTAAATCTGAAAGTCACATTATGTTGAGAACATAATAAAGTTGGTTTATTCGAGCGCACTAGTTACCGAGAGCTGAAGTTTACAGCTTATCACAGAGCCAACCCCCTTTTGGCTAGGTACAGATTGCCGGCAATGGGCAGACGTACATTCGTGTGGCTAACTGTCAGACGGTGCGGATGAAGGAGGAGAAGGAGGTTTTAGAGCACTTCGCGGGAGTCTTCACCATGATGAACCCTCTCACTTTTAAAGAGATCTTCCAGACCACTGTTCCATACATGGTGGAACGCATATCCAAAAACTATGCCCTACAGGTACTGGCAGGTTTTGTTCACTGCAGGATTGACTTGACGACATTGAATTTTTTTTCTACAAAATTATTGACTGTTGATATGACATGACTGTTCAATCCTTCAACAGATTGTGGCAAATTCCTTCCTGGCCAACCTGACCACCTCTGCACTGTTCGCCACCATTTTGGTGGAGTATCTTTTGGAGCGTCTACCTGAAATGGGCTCCAATGTAGAGTTGTCAAACCTGTATCTCAAACTCTTCAAACTGGTCTTTGGCTCAGTGTCTCTCTTTGCTGCTGAAAATGAGCAGATGCTAAAGGTGAGTGTTGTAGCTTATGCACATGCAGGTTTATGAAGCAAATTGTGGCCTTTTTTGTCTTTTAGTTGGCTAAGGTGCTTATTTAGAGTATTGAGTAGGTAATTCACAATTTTTTTAGAGCGATTGAGCAGTGGGATCGCTCACTCCCTCCGAGCTCTGATGACATTGTGCTGTCTAACGCCTCAGCTCCAGTAACCATGCTGCATTAATTTTAATGCGTTCTGTCAGCTCCTCTGATGATAAATGACACTTGTGCCTCAGATTGACAGGAAAGACCAAAGTGAAGGTCACTATTGAGATGGTGGGGAGGAAGAGGTTTCTGTATCTCACTTCCCATCGATCCTGTTGCCCGCTGAAATTATCATCTTATATTGTGTTTGTGTTTCTGTTTTGAAAGTCTTTTTTTTTTTTCACTGTATAGTTTCACACACACATACAATACTATTCAGAAGTTTAAAATGAATACTTTTCAGTATTCATTTTGCATTAAATTAAAAGGATGCATTCAATTTATCAAAAGTGACAGTTAAATACTTTTACATTTTATATAAAGGATTTCTATTTTGAGTAAATGCTGTTCTTTTGAATAGTGTATTCATCAAAGAATCCTGAAAGACATTTTTATCATGGTATCCACAAAAAATTAAGCTGCACAAAAAATATTTCTTGAACACCAAATCAGCACATTAGAATTAGAGATCGACCGATATATCGATTTACCGATATTTTTCCCGATATTTAAGCATTTTTCCATAATCGAATATCGGTTTTGTAATATCGGATTCCCCGATAAACACCGCCATCTTGTGGACGTTTTCAGAATTGCGCGCAGGATCGCAATTGCAGCGCATCTGAGGGGAGACGAGACAGCAATGGCGTGCAGGTACTTTGTTTTGCTGTAGTTAGTAAACTATTTAATATTACAGGCATTAATGCACAAATTAGATGTATTACATAAATGCCTGATATATAGTTTAAATGCAACTTGGCTAATGAAATATGATAAATAAGATACTCTGTCAAGCCCTGTCCCTATAAAGATAGGCTATAACTTTGCCTGAAATAACACAGCCATGAATTAGCACATGGTGGAAATAAAAGCGCTGAATTTAATTCTCTCTGTGGTCTATTAGTCTCGTGAAGTCGGAGTCACATAGATAATCCGTCGAGTCCTCTCCCAATAAAGACGTAACTTTGCATGAATTAAATAATACAGCCATGAATGATTGCATGTTGGAAAGAAAAGCATTGAATGTAATTCTCTCTCTGTTGTCTATATGCTCATCATTAGTCTCGTGAAGCCGCTTTCATATTGCAGTTCACTCAGCGGGTTGATGCTCAAGAAATGCTCAGCACGGCCACCGCATGTAACTTTTAACAAGATTCACTTTTTTGAAGCACCCTAAATTGTATTAACACTCACTATATAACCATTATTTTGTTTAAAAACATCTAAATTAATACAACTCTATGGAAATTAATTATTATCTCCGCGATCGATCGCAGTTTGAGTAGCCTATAGTTCTGTGTAAAGGCATAGATAAACCGCTCTGTCAGCAGCATAATTTAGAGCATGCCAGTTGAGAAATGCAATAAAATACGTTATATTCCAATATTCCAGAGAATATTATTCCGTGAATTAACATTATCCAGTGAATTATTCTTCACTCTTTATCCTATTAAACAGCTTATAAACCTACTAAAACTGTAGTTAAAAATTAAGTTGATATGACTCCTTTCCTTTATTTTCTCCATTTGAAAACATTAGACTTTCTATGTTCATTTTGCTTACTGCTAATATTAGTGTTGCTGCTAAAGCTTTTTATAAATAAAATGTTTTTTATTGTTGTAATACGAAGATTAAATTGAACATGACAGGGCTCTAGACTGCGACCAAAATGGTAATTGTTTGCGAGTTAAAATTTGACGTGGTCGCATTTGTACGAGTGCCAGGTCTGCGCTGCTCCAAAGCGTCTGCTTCATACAGCGCGCGCTGCCAGCCGCAGCACATTATAGCAGGAGTCAGATTTCACTGATCACGTGAAGAGAGGTGCTTTCAGCCGAGCGCTTAGTGGGTAGAGCCTGGTTTATACTCGCCGCGTCAGCACGAGCGTGAAGGTGCGCGTCGCGGATGGAGCGCAACGGATGGATTTGTTTTCAAACTAAAGTAAAAGACCGCTTCTTAAACCAGAGAAGGTGAACGTGGTGGTATTCTTGTAGAAAAAACTCCTGTCAGCTACAGCCAGTTTAGTTTTACTTTTCTTTTTGTTTTCGTTTTGAGAAGCTTGTTATCTTTGCTGTTTACCTCAGGTTATGCTATGGAGGCTTTCCTTAATTAAAAAAAAAAATATATTAATATTTATTTGCTTCCTCAGAGTTTGCTAAACATTCTGTAATATACTAGGTATATAGTACAGCATGTGGTGTGTCCTATGCCATGCCTCGTCTTATTCGTTTTTGTTGATAAATGTTATGTAAGAGTTTGTCATTGTCAACGTACTGTTTTATTGTTGTTGCGCTTTTTAATTAAGAATAACAATGAATCCATCTTTTGTTTTAGTCTTAAGTTAAAGGTGTATAGATATAAGCAAAACAGACAATGATCTTTTCTTGTAAAATGTGACACCAAGATCGCAAATTTGAAAGTAAAAAGCGCACGAAAAAAGGAATTCCTGTTCACAAAATTTAAATCACAAATAATACAGATGAAAAAGAACGAGTTGAATGTTGAAAACTTTCGTTACCATATAACTATAAACTATGATAAAAGTTCATCAGCATGCATTGATTAATCAAATGTTGTAGCAAAAACAAAAAACAAATTGCAACCAAATTATGTGCTCGTGCGCAAAAGTGAGATCAGTGGGAAGAATGAGTCTAGAGCCCTGCGTGAAAGACTGCTAATTCTCAAAACATTTTTTGTTAAGATGACTGAAAGGAGGAAAAACCAAAGTGAAGTATGGACTTACTTCACGCAGTCATTTATTTACTTTATAACAGTAAATAAATATCGGTTCTGCATATCGGTTATCGGGCACATAGACATGCAAATAATTGGTATCGGTATCGGTTATAAAAAATCAATATCGGTCGATCACTAATTAGAATGCTTTCTAAAGGATCCCATCACACTGGTTTCTGATGTGTTTTTACTGTGTTTTCGATCAAATAAATGTAGCCTTGGTTAGCATAAGAGACTTCTTTCAAAAACATTTTTAAAAATAGCTCCAAACTTTCGCATGGTAGTGTAAGTGTCTTTATATCTATGTAAACTAATAAATATATTTCTTATAAAATTCTCAATGTCTGAATATATGCCATCAAGCAGCCTGGCTAATATATCAGAATGTGGCTTTAGCTCACTTATTCAGTTTTTCTTACTTTACAGTGGAAAAAAAGTTTATATTTTTATTCTCAAGGATCTATTGAATCTCTCTTTTTCTTTTAGCCTCACCTTCATAAAATAGTGAACAGTTCCATGGAGCTAGCTCAGTCTGCTAAGGAGCCCTATAACTACTTCCTGCTGCTGAGAGCCCTGTTCCGCTCAATAGGGGGAGGCAGCCATGACCTCTTGTACCAGGAGTTTCTGCCTTTGCTGCCTAATTTGCTGCAAGGTGAGTGAGATCACTAACCGTAGAACAGTGGTTCTTAACTGGTGAGTCACAACCCAAAGTGGCTTTTAGGTAATTTCCGAAAGGGTCACTGCGTAGCTAAGTGTAAGAACAAAGTAGGTACAGCTAATCTTACATTGTGGGGGTAACCACAATAAATGAGTATGAACTCTTCTCATATTTTCTGTTGTTAATACCAAACCAAAAGCAATTTAAAAATAAAGAACTGAGATGTTTATCACCATGAAAACACCTCTGAGTATTGATCCTTTGTGTCATCTCTTAGGTTTGAATATGCTGCAGAGCGGCCTCCATAAGCAGCATATGAAGGATCTGTTTGTGGAGCTGTGTCTCACTGTCCCGGTGCGGCTGAGCTCTCTTTTGCCCTACCTGCCCATGCTCATGGACCCACTGGTGTCTGCACTCAACGGTTCCCAGACTTTGGTCAGCCAGGGCCTGCGCACACTGGAGCTCTGTGTGGACAACCTACAGCCTGACTTCCTATATGACCACATCCAGCCAGTCCGAGCTGAACTGATGCAGGTAAAACCTCTGACCTTTCACCTTAGATCTGACCGAGGTCTGATGGATGATTCAAATGTTTTCTTAATGCATTTATAAACAGGCGTTGTGGCGAACGCTTCGTAACCCTGCGGAGACCATCTCCCATGTTGCTTACCGGGTACTGGGCAAGTTTGGAGGAAGTAACCGGAAAATGTTGAAGGAGTCGCAGAAGCTGCAGTATGTGGTGACCGAGGTTCAAGGCCCCTGCATCAAGGCAGAGTTCACAGACTGCAAAGCCTCCATTCAGCTTCCCATGGAAAAGGTGATGCTTAGATCGTCCTCATAAAAGCAGCAATGTTGTCAATGCATGATATACGCAGCACCTTCTAGGACTGCACAATATATTGGAATACAACCAATACTGCAGTATAATTAAATATATTCTCTGCAGGTTTCAGAATGAATGGTGGCACTGCATTCATTACATTTGTACAGTCAAACCAAAAATTATTCAGACACCAGGTCTAATTTTTGATATATATTTTTTTACTAGTGGGTGCAGTATACTATACACCAGTGGTCGGCAACAGGCGGCCTGCCGGCCAAAACTGGCCCACCAGCAATAATATCTGGCCTTTGCCCACAGCCAGATTATTTTTTATAGCGGCTGGTTCTGAAATAGATCTGACATGACAGCAACAGTTACTCACAATCAGAGTATGTGAGCGGAGTGGAGCGGTGTGATTTTGAATGGAGCAAGGAGCGGATTTTTTAAAAGTCGGAGCGTCGTGGTTTTCACTCGCTCCAAGAGCACTGCACCACCACTCCATCGAGTACAATTCATGCCAACAGCCCGTAATGTATCTGCATATTTAGCAAGAATTCACGTTACGTTAAACATATTTAGCTAGCTAGATAGAAAAGGATCACTCAAATCAGAAAGAATGTGAAGGCTATGATGACTGCAGTGGACCTGAGCGGGAAGTTATAGTTCTCAAGGAATTTATTTGTTCCTTATGAATATTTTCAGCTGACAGCTGACTTTTTTTTTCTTGCGTGATATAAACTCGCAATGGCGAGTTAAAAAGGCAATTCTGAGAAATAAAGTCAGAACTGAAATATAAACTCGCAATTGTGACTTTTTTCTCAGAATTGTAATATATAAACTCAGAATTCTGAGAACATATCAGTCTTTTTCACCCTCAAAACTGGACTTTAACTCGCAATTCTGACTTTAATTAATATTTTAAATTATCCTTTGACTATGTTCTGGCCCGAAATTTTTTTTGGCCGATGCCAAACTTATTTGCCGACCCCTGCTATACACTATAGGTCACTTATGTAAGTGAGCATAGCAAAAACATTAAGTAAACTGTGACATATTATACCCGAAAAATTCTTCATACAGTGGACTACCAGTAAAACTGATAAAAATTTGGGACCAAAAATTATTCAGACACTTTGACCTTACCATGTTTTGCTTAATAGTTTTTTCTTTAATTGCGACCTTTTTACACCACAGACTGAACAAAATTAAGCATTGGTTGGTAATTGGTTGACCTAAATTGGTATTATCTAATTGTGTATTTAATTTAATTAGCTATTCAGCCTAATTCATTACATAACTTTCTATCAAAGTTATCTGACATTATCAAGATTAATTTGTTCTGACACAGTTTAACACAGTTTAGAATATGGTCATTTTATTACCATTTTCAAAACTGTAGAGAATAAACTGTGATAATGTGAGAAATGTTGAAAGGGTCTGAATACATTTTGGTTTGGCTGTATGTATGAACACAGAAGTGAACACAAGTGCCATATTTCACTCTTGAGACCAGCATTTATTTGATAAAAAATGCGGAAATAAAAAGCTTGGTAGTTTAACATTTGAAAATGAAGAAATTAAAATGTAAATATTAGTTTTGTACTTTTAAAGTTGTACTATGAAGTAAAATTATTTGACAGTATAGTTTATAATAGCTTTATGACATTCTTATTTTAGCATTGCCATTTCATTGAATGGGTCAAAGATGTTTGTTATATAAAAAAAAAAAAAAAAAAAAAGTTAAGTCTTTAGAATTAAAGGTAATTTTTCAGTCTATTTAAAAATAATTTCAATGTTCTCTGCAGATGCAAAATCACCTCAACAAAACAAATTCCTGTATATATTTCATATTGCTATATACCTTGTCAGCTTTAGTAGTAGTTGTCATATACTCATCTTCATGTTGTTCCAAACCCATAAGAATTTTTTTCTTCTGTGAAACACAAAAACGAATGTGCTGGTCTTTTTTTCCTCCAAAATAATGAAAGTTAAAGCATTGTCAAGTTTTGATGTGTCGAAAAAAGCACCGGAAAAAGTTCCATATGAGTAGTATTCCAAAACATTTGGCTTCAGAAGACTTGTCACCAGTTTTACTTCATTTTAAGGAAAACCGTGGTTGGTACATTCTTCAACATTTTGTCCTTTGGGCTTCAAATTTTCATTTGTTTCAATTATTTCTTTAATAGGAAATTGCTAACTCTATTTATATTTAATAGTGTCTTTTGAGTGCTGTTAAAAGATTAAGGTTGAGTTTAAGATGAATGTTGGTTGTCTTTAAAGACTCTCAGAGAGCCATAAGAGGTTATGTCATGTTTTTAAAAACACTACCACCGTGGCATATGGAAACCACTTTCTGGCTTGCTTGAGAACAATCTCAATAAACCGTAATGAATCCACTTCCTTTCATATGTCAATTTGCCCTCAATATGTGTGTGTGAAAGGCGGTGGGGAGGTTGAGGGGTTAGAAGAGGGATTCTTGTCATGTAATGAATCCCTGTCAAAGCGTAGTGTGTGCAGAAAGATATCGTCTTCCCCAGGTAATTAAATAGATCATCAGGCTGTAAGATGTGCTCATCTCTTCCCCCCCCCAATCAATCTCTCCCTGCTCTGCAGACGGGATTATTTACTCCAGCTAATGGCCCTTCCTGCTGCTCGTCGCTGCTCTTGGGAAAACGCAAACTGTCATTTCTGTAATTGTGTTCACTCCACAAAGATGGATGCTACCTCCATTGTGCCGTTGCTGCTTAATTTCATTTGCATGAGCCCTGTGGTTGCCGCAGGCGGCAGCTGCTGTTTGCAGCCGCCCGGAGCCCAGTAATGTGTTTGGATCGAGACAGACAACAACTCATTCTGTCCCCCATAGGAGCGGCCTTCACTCTCAAAGCATGCACACTTGTTTCAATATGTGTAGAAATTTCCAAGCAAAGTTTGATTTGGACACCAGCCAAACTGAACTGTCGTCTTGTTTAATATGAAGCAGTTCTTCGTTCCTTCTCTACAGGAACCCAGATGGTTGTAAATGAGAGCTAATGCAGCGTAGTTCAAGAAAGTTCTCTGTGAATCTTCTCCAGTCAGAGACCGATTGCGCTGCTGTCAGAGTTGATGGTCTCTCTTGCTTGATTAATTTTGCCCATATTTGTCTGATTTACAAGCATCATGGTTTTAAACGAAGTTGAAACATTCAGACATGGTGTCAGAGTTCATCACCAGGGGTTCCTAGATTCATTTTCTCAACCCTGCTGAGGAGGAGCAACAATTTAACATAAGGGAAAAATTCCCAAAGAGTTTTAAAGAAAAACTCATATACAGTGAGGTCAATAAGTATTTGATCACCCTGTGATTTTGCAAGTTCTCTTACTTAGAAATCATGGAGGGGTCTACAATTTTCAGCATAGGTGCATTTCCACTGTGAGAGACAGAATCTAAAAATAAAAATCCGGAAATCACATTGTATTATTTTTTTTAACAATTTATTTGTGAATTACTGTGTCAAATAAGTATTTGATCACTTGAGTCAAAATTTTTTAATATTTGGTACAGAAGCCTTTGTTAACAATTACAGAGGTCAAACGGTTCCTGTAGTTCTTCACCAGGTTTGCACACACTGCAGGAGGGATTTTGGCCCACTCCTCCATACGGATCTTCTCTAGATCTGTCAGGTTTCGGGGCTGTTGATGAGCAACAGGGAGTTTCAGCTCCCTCCAAAGATTTTCTATTGGATTTAGGTCTGGAGACTGGCTAGGCCACTCTAGAACCTTGATATGCTTCTTATGGAGCCACTCCTTGGTTTTCCTGGCTGTGTGCTTTGGGTCATTGTCATGTTGGAAGACCCAGCCATGACCCATCTTTAATGCTCTGACTGAGGGAAGGAGGTTTTTGCCCAATATGTCACAATACATGGCCCCGTTCATCCTCTCCTTAATACAGTGCAGTCGTCCTGTCCCCTGTGCAGAAAAACACCCCCAGAGCATGATGCTTCCAGCCCCATGCTTCACTGTAGGTATGGTATTATTGGGATGATACTCATCATTCTTCTTCCTCCAAACACGGCGAATGGAGTTAAGACCAAAAAGTTCTACTTTGGTCTCATCTGACCACAGGACTTTCTCCCATAACTCCTCTGGATCATCCAGATGGTCCCTGGCAAACTTCAGACGGGCCTGGACATGGGCTGACTTAAGCAGGGGAACCTTCCGTGCGATGCAAGATTTTAAACCATGACGTCTTAGTGTATTACAGATAGTAGCCTTGGAAATGATGGTCCCAGCTCTCTTCACGGCATTGACCAGCTCCTCCCGTGTAGTTCTGGGCTGATTCTTCACCATTCTTAGCATCATTGATACCCCACGAGGAGAGATCTTCCGTGGGGCCCCAGTCCGAGGGACATTGACAGTCATCATTAGCCTCTTCCATTTTCTGACAATTGCTCCAACAGTTGTTCTTTTTTCACCAAGCTGCTTGGCAATTGCCCCGTAGCCCTTTCCAGCTTTGTGAAGGTCTACAATTTTGTCTCTTGTGTCTTTTGACAGCTCTTTGGTTTTGCCCATGTTGCTACATAGGCTGTGTCCAAATTCAGGGTCTGCATCCTCCTTAGGATCCTTCCTACCCGGTTGAAGGAGGAGGGATCCTCCGACGTCCGCAAAACCCGGAAGTCGGTGTTTGTGAATTTGGACAGCCTACCCTTCTTTCAGTTCCCTCCCTTACCCGTTGCTCATATCCTGTCGCCTAGCAACCGTGACAGCGCCAAGCAAGAAGCGGGAAAATGGACAAACAAAGAGTTATTCTCCTCATTTTAATTCTTTTGGAAGAAATAAAGCAATTAAATAAATTAAATACTTTCTTTGCTCGTTGTCGGAGAGTTTTTTTATATCAGACTACAAGACAGTCACATCCAGGTAAGCCATTATAGCCTATTTTTATTTGTTTTTAAGTATTCTACTAATTTCTCCTACAAATTCATTGAGCCGAAGCATAAACTTTAGCTTGTTTTGTCAGAGAAACTCCTCTCCCACTCCGCTACCGCTCGCTTCGTCCGCCATTACGCTCTGCCGAAAAGAATTATGGGATAGGTAGGACGGGAAAGGATCCACCACACCCATCCTTCCAATTCGGGGAAAATGAGGACGTATTTGTGGGCCGCATTTGAAGGATCCTACGAATTTGGACAGCCTTCGTCGCGGCGCTGTGACGTAACATCCTTCAAATGAGTACTCCGAAGGATGCAGACCCTGAATTTGGACACAGCCTTAGACTTTGGCTGATTGTGGGGTGCACAGGTGTCTTTATGACCGCTAACGACCTCAAACAGTTGCTACTAATTTAGAATCATGAGCAGAGTGTAGCTGGACTATTTAAAAGCAAAATAACAGGTCTTTGAGGGTCAGAAATCTGGCGGATAAGCAAGTGATCAAATACTTATTTGACACAGTAATTCACAAATAAATTGTTAAAAAATCATACAATGTGATTTCCGGATTTTTATTTTTAGATTCTGTCTCTCACAGTGGAAATGCACCTATGCTGAAAATTGTAGACCCCTCCATGATTTCTAAGTAAGAGAACTTGCAAAATCACAGGGTGATCAAATACTTATTGACCTCACTGTATATGGAACACACACACATTTTTAGGGGCCAGGCCTCCGCTGTAGAGGCCTTGAGCTTTTGAAAAATGACGTGTGGAGGGACCTCTTGGGAATAGAACATGTGTATAAGGTTATGTGCCATTTATAATAATGTTTCAACAAGGCAGGAACAGCTCAGGACCCTGAGGAATTGTAAAACAGTGCTGTACTGCCAGGTACGACCCTCTTTTTCTCAGCCCGTGTGCCATTTATTTCACCTTTTCCAAGAGCACATAAGTATTAAGAGCCAGTTTGGGGTTTTCTGTCTTGAAATGACCTGTGTGGCTGTCAGTGGTCACGCTGTCTTCGGCGATAATTCATTCAGACAGCCCTTTCTGTGGTGAGCTGCCTTCTCTATCCTTGAATCTTACTAATTAGCTCATCTTCTCCCTCGACGTGTCTTGCCACTTTAGCTTGTCTCTTTATAATTTAAGAGTTTAAGAGGCATCTAATCACTGCAGAATGTTTTAATGTATGATGGGTCTTTAAGTGTCATCACAGAAAATTTCACTCAAGAGGGGAAGATTAGTGTCGTATAAGTGTGCAACATAACTTGAATAAAAATGATGTGTGAGGCATGCAATCATATCCAATTTTTTGATGAGGTTTTTATCACTTTAACTCATTTTTGGGTTGTTAATGTGAGGCATTAAGCGGTTTAATTTTATTTTTTAAGTAACTTTTAACATTGTTCTCGTTATGCATCTAGGCCATAGAGACTGCACTGGATTGCCTGAAGAGTGCCAATACTGAGCCCTATTACAGACGGCAGGCCTGGGAGGTGATCAAATGCTTCCTGGTTGCCATGACCAGCCTGGAGGACAACAAGCACGCCCTTTATCAGCTCCTCGCCCATCCTAAGTAAGACATCCACTTAAGGTGTCATGCACTGGCACTTGTGTAAATAGCTCAATATGAAACCATATTTTTCATATTAAAAAAACTATTTTTTACATTTGGTGTGAAAGGCATGACACTGACAGCTCAAGTTCTTGAGTAGGGATGTGACAACTACTTACATATTCGTAAAATCTATAAATGACCTGAAATCTAAAACAAATCTGATTATCAATCAGTCGCATTATATGCGCATTGTACACAGAAAACATCCGCCAGTCTGAAATACAGGACATAGCCTGAGCTGCTGTTGGAAAAGTGCTTGAAAGTTATCTAAAACGGGAAAATGTTTTATTTATAAAATTAATGTGGAGTTGAAAACTGCTTAGTTTTCCTATTTAGTGATTTTATTTTTAAATTTTAAGGCAGTTTAGATTTACTTTTTTGCACTTAATATATAGTGCAGCATAGCCTACATAGATGCATCCACAGGGTATTTTAAAAGACCTTCATTTATATATGTTAAAAATACAGAAAATACATTTGGCTTTTTAAGAACCTTATTAATCGGGGGAATAATTGACAGGTCATTAGTTTTTCAAATAACTATTAGTTGCAGCCCTTTTCCTGTGGGTTGTGAGGCTGAAACCTGCCTCTGAATTTTTCACTGTTTTTGCTATGTTTGCAGCTCCTCTGGGCCTCATCCAGCCTGGCCGCCACTGTCTACAGTGTTCAAAGGGCTAATTACTCAGATCCGTTTCTACTGGCTGGGCAGGAGGGCCACATAACAGAGTAATTGATCTCCACACCGAGGCTAATTGACTGTACTTTATCGGTTTACCCCAAAAGCCAGTCATACGGGCCCCTTCCGAAATAACCGAGTGTCAGTTATATGGGAGCAGAGCTGCTGCCGCTGTCAGATGTCAAGACAAATTCATGACATCCTCTCTCCCTCTTTCAGTGTGGCACACTGCGCTGGTCATCATGAAAGGGGTCTTTTTCAGAAGGCGGAATGCCCTCTTAATATCGCAAATGCCAGGCCGGATAATTGAGTTCCATTCAAGTGGCAGCGTTATGAATTTGAATTAATCTGACCGCTCTCTTTGGCTCAGTCCTTTCCCTAAGCCAAGCCTTTTAAATAGCGATAATGAAATGGAGCGATCCATCACCACTGCGACCGGCTTTGGCATTATAGAACACAGGCTTGAGGAAGGATAAAACTCTCACTCCATCACTGTGCTGCTATCAGCTGGGATAAATAACCAAACATGAGACAAAATGTCAGCCAGACACAAAGCCAGACTCTCATGGGGCTCAGCTGTCCAAACACAAAAAGCCTTTTATACTCTGTAATCAAATAAAATCACCTGATTGGGTTATTCAACCTGAGGCGCATGTAATGGAGCGAGTTCATGGATGCGATCCGAATTATGAGCTAAATCCCTTTGCTGGTTTTCAACAGCTTCAGAGAGAAGTGGATCCCTAACGTGATCATCTCCCACCGGTACAAAGCCCAGGACACCCCGGCACGCAGGACGTTCGAGCAGGCCCTGACGGGGGCGTTCATGTCTGCGGTCATCAAGGATCTCAGGCCCAGCGCTCTGCCTTTCGTCGCCAGTTTGATCCGCCATTACACTATGGTGGCAGTGGCTCAGCAGTGCGGTGAGGAATCTTTCTGCCTCTTTGCTAATGTCATCTATATTGAAGTTCTTGACTTGAAGTGTTCACCCACGCAATGTTTACTGTAAACAGAGATTTAGGTTAAAGGGATAGTTCACCCAAAAATTAAAATTCTGTTACTAATTGCTCAGCCTCATTTCGTTCCAAACCCGCAAGACCTTCATCCATCTTCGGAACACAAATTAAGATATTTTTGATGAAATCCGAGCGCTTTTTGACCCTGTATAATCCGAAATGGAACTACCACGTTCAAGGCCCAGACAGGTAGTAAGGACATCAATAAAATAGTCCATGTGAAATCAGTGGTTCAACCGCAGTTTTATGAAGCTACGAAAACACACTCCGTGTCTGTCTTTGCACATTCATGAGAGTACCACAATGTGAGTGAACTAACCCTTTAACTGTGCTGAGATTGGTAGTTATTTAATATTAGTAAGTTATCTAGAGCCAATGCACTACTGTTATTTTTCCACTCATTTTCTTGATTGAATATAATGAATAGAATTTATGACCTCAACTGTACGGAAAATAATGGATGTGAGGATTGACTATAGTTGTCTGTTCCTTGACCTATGACTCAGGAAATCTTTCCTCTACATTTGAGTCTGCATAAGGATGCAAAATTCTTTGAAAAAAATTAAATAAAATAAAAAAGTAAAATTTTTTACTCTAGTAATATTACTATTGTACCATAAAAAATATTATTATTTTAGCTAGTGAAATATACTTAAGTGTCCCAACACCCTCAAAGAGTAACTTTCTATTGGCAGCAGAGACATAGAAAAGAAGAGCCATTTCTTGGCTCTTAGCACATCCTATTTAAAATATTTCATGAGTTTTTGCTTAGCAGCAACGATGTAATGCACTCAGATCATCACATAACTCAATTTTCTGCCCTAGGTCCCTTCTTGCTGCCATGCTACCAGTCTGGCAGCCAGCCCAGCACGGCTATGTTTCACAGTGAAGAGAACGGCTCCAAAGGAATGGACCCTCTCGTGCTGATCGATGCAATCGCCATCTGCATGGCCTATGAGGAGAAGGAGCTTTGCAAGATTGGGGAAGTGGCACTTGCTGTCATCTTTGATGTTGCCAGCATTATCCTGGGCTCCAAGGAAAGGGTGAGGACTTCTCTTGAAATTTGTCTTCCCATAAACTTTTTTTCTTTAATAGATAGATTCCACGTGAAAGGTTTTTTGAAACTCAATCTTGTTCTTTCTTCAGGCGTGTCAGCTGCCGTTGTTCTCCTACATTGTGGAGCGGCTGTGTGCGTGCTGCTATGAGCAGGCCTGGTATGCTAAGCTGGGTGGAGTGGTGTCCATTAAGTTCCTGATGGAGAGGCTTCCTCTGATCTGGGTGTTGCAGAACCAGCTGACCTTCCTCAAAGCTCTGCTCTTTGTCATGATGGACCTCACAGGAGAGGTACAAACACTTTCTAATGTTATTAGAAATCATTGATGTTGGGGTTAACTACATGAACTTCTGTATCCCATGATGGCTCTCACAGGTGTCTAATGGCGCAGTTGCAATGGCAAAGACCACGCTGGAACAGTTGTTGATACGCTGTGCCACTCCTCTAAAGGATGAGGAGAAGACTGAGGAGCTGCTGTCTGCCCAGGATAAATCTTTTCATTTGGTGACTCATGACCTGGTACGGGAAGTCACCTCCCCCAATTCCACTGTCCGCAAGCAGGCCATGCACTCCCTGCAGGTGCTGGCTCAAGTCACAGGCAAGAGCGTAACCATCATCATGGAGCCTCATAAAGAAGTGAGTGTGGTATTTTTTTTGATGCGATAAGAAATGTGGCAGCTTTCTTTGCTGACCCGGTCAGATTTTTACTTGCCCTGCCAACATTTTACCTGGCCTCACTATTTAAAATGATACATTTATATTTTTAAAAACATATTGCTAGAATTGTTTTTATTTTTTATTTATTTATGAAGTTTTCATTCATGTATATTTCATTTGTTTTCTTTTCTAATAAAAATTATTTAAAATTAATATTACATTTATATTTATTTAAAAATTTTCTTTGCTAAAATAAAACTATTCACAACTTTTTTTTTTTCTATTGAATTCAAATTAAATATCAGTGTTTTAATTTGTTTTACATTTATTTACATTTTACAATTGTTTTACATTTTTATATTTAAATAACTAGGTTTTGCAAGAATAAATATACCATTCCAATTTAACTTCAATTTGACAAGCATTTTTTTGTTTAACATAATCTGTTAGCCTGCTCAATATTATTTTGACTTAAATCAGAACAATTCATGGCCACAATATTTCACAGAAAAACAATTGTTTACTTTAAAACACACTTATATTTTATTTAGATAATGCTACACTGGCCAAGTGACCATTCCATCAACTCTATCAACACAAGCCCAGGGCTATCAAACAATTATTTTTGTTAACTCTTGCAAGGAAGGAACATTAGGTCAGTCAGCTTCCTTCCTCTGTTCAGGGAAAGTTTAAAACTCTCCTTATTTTCTCCAGGTGCTGCAGGACATGGTTCCTCCAAAGAAACACCTTCTGCGACATCAGCCCGCCAACGCTCAGATCGGCCTTATGGAGGGCAACACCTTCTGCACCACACTACAGCCCCGCCTCTTCACCATGGACCTCAATGTCGTGGAGCACAAAGTCTTTTACACAGAGGTCAGTCTGAAACTTTCTGCTTTTAAGTGGGTAATATGAAATCACCAATGTGTTGATACACTGTGTGCTTCTTCTCTGAGCTCCAGTATCTCTGATTTGACACAGTTGCTGAACCTGTGTGAAGCTGAGGATGCTGCTTTGATGAAGCTGCCCTGTTATAAAAGCCTTCCTTCACTGGTGCCGCTGCGCATTGCTGCTCTCAGTATGTGCTACTTTTTATTCATACATATACAAGAAACTATATATGTGACCATGGACCACAAAACCAGTCTTAAGTGTAAATTTTTCTAAATTGTGATTTATACACCATATGCAAGTTGAATAAATAAGCTTTCCATTGATGTATGGTTTGTTAGGATTAGACAATATTTGGCCGAGATACAACTATTTGAATATCTAGAATCTGAGGGTGCAAAAAAATCTAAATATTGAGAAAATCGCCTTTAAAGTTGTCCAAATGAAGTTATTAGCAATGCATATTACTTATCAAAAATTAAGTTTTGATATATTTACGGTAATAAATTTACTAAATATCTTCATGGAACATGATCTTTACTTTATGTCCTAATGATTTTTGGCATAAAAGAAAAATCGATAATTTTGACCCAGTGTATTTTGCAGTGTATTTTTGGCTATTTCTACAAATATACCCCAGCGACTTAAGAACCGGTTTTGTGGTCCAGGGTCACATATAGGCTCTCTTCTAAAACCTAGTGAGCTGCCTGGCTGATTTTTCTGTTTGAAGTGTTTGGGATTCCTTATCATGCTGCCTACATAGGCTGCTCACTAGGTTTTAGAACAGCGACCTGTTGTTTGACACTGTCACAAACTGATAAATGTAAATGTTTTTGGTGTCTGCCGCATGACTGGAAGAAAATAAAAAAATGTGTACTGAATATTAGTGCCTGAGTTTACGTCTTTATAATTTTTCTGTTTAACCCTTCCGTTTGTGTCTGTTCAGATGCCTTGGCGGCCTGTAACTACCTTCCCCAATCCCGAGAGAAGATCATTGCTGCCCTCTTCAAGGCTCTCAACTCCACTAACAGTGAGCTCCAGGAGGCCGGAGAGGCCTGCATGAGAAAGGTCAGCCCTCTTCCTCCACAAGCCTCATTTCCTTTCTCCTATCTCACAGTCTCTTCCGCACACTCTTCCTCTGTCCTGCTGCCTCTAATGAGTCCTGCCTGAAAAGATCAATACAGGATGGAGTGAAACCGGCTGAGAGGAAAATGAATTTGGCCGTGATGCATCGTCTCATTGCGAAAGGCTGGCGTGGCCTTTCTTTTTGCGCTAGGTTTAGAGTTTTTCTGCTCCTGTGAATTGACAGGACAGTAGTGAAAAACAGGGTTTTAAGATGCTATTATCTTGTAGTCTTCCTTGTAGGGCATGTAAAAGCAGCTGTCTCTATTAAGCTCTCATGGGCTGTTTAATGGCTATATATATGCTTTGAAGTCTGAGAATGTATTCATGTTCAAATGTGTTTCTCAGTTCTTAGAGGGGGCTACTATCGAGGTGGATCAGATCCATACACACATGCGGCCCCTACTGATGATGCTCGGAGACTATCGCAGTCTGACGCTCAATGTGGTCAACAGACTGACATCTGTCACTCGTCTCTTCCCCAACTCCTTCAATGACAAATTCTGTGACCAAATGATGGTAAGGACAAATCACCATTGATGATGTTAAGAATCTTTTTCTTAAACACCAACTCAGATTATTAGAATGATTTCTGAAGGATGACGTAAACACTGAAGATTATGTTTTTATGTTTTAATATATTTAAATATAACAAGAAATATCAAAAAAATTATTCTAAAATAATTATTTTATTTTATGTATATTCTACCAGTCAAATGTTTTTGAACATTACGATTTTTAATGTTTTTTTTTTTTTAAAGAAGGCTCTTCTGCTCACCAAGTCTGCATTTATTCGATCCAAAGTACAGCAAAAAAAAAAGTGAAATATTTGTACTATTTAAAATAACTGTTTTGTATATGAATATATTTTAAAATGTAATTTATTCCTGTAATTTCAAAGCTTAATTTTTAGCATCATTACTCCAGTCATATGATCTTTCAGAAATCATTCTAATATTATGATTTGCTATTCTGCTCAAAAACTTTTATTTTTATTATGATAAAAACAGCTCAGTAGAATTTTCAGTTTTTTTTTTATGAATAGAAAGTTCAGAAGAACAGCATATATCTGAAATAGAAATCTTTTGTAACGTAAATATCTTTATAATCACTTTTGATCAATTTAAAGCATCCTTGCTTATATATATATATATATATATATATATATATATATATATATATATATATATATATATATATATATATATATATATTTATTTATATATTTATTTATTTTAGGTACGAGGCTTTCGGTTCGGTCTCATTCATTCGGTACGCATTACAAACTGAACGATTCATTGGACTAATCAGATTACATTTGGAAAATAAAAGAGCTGTGTGAAGTGTGTGAAATATAATTTTCTCAGTGCCACTGCGCTCAACAAGGCAGCCCAAATGACGTAACAGGCAACGTGCTGTCTGCCTCGTGATGTCCTCCCCTTGCGTCGAAAGTCGATAATCTTTTATCGACCATAACCAGAGATACTGTCAAAAACATTGATTATTGGCAATATTAAGAGGATTTGGCATTTTCATTTAACGTAGGCCTGTTACATTCTTATTTTTATTAGGCATATTATTATTATTATTATTATTATTAATATGAAGTTACTTTTATTATTACATTTAAATTACAATTAATTTGCCCTGCAATAATTACCACATAACTGAAGCGCTGCAAGAGTAACAAAAGATTAGGCTATTTAGACTCCTCAAATTATTATTATTGTTTTTTAAACAAGTCGATTATATAATGAATTATAGGCCTATAATTAAAATGGGCTATTAACACTGCAGTCATCAATAAAAATCAATGAAATAAAAAGCCTGTTTCAAGCACTGACTTTCAAAAACATGTTTGAACACAAAATACGAATAAAACACAAAATAACATACAATTTTTCACTATGTAGCCTACGGGCCACAAGAGAAATATTTAAGGCAATAAATTAAAACAGTTTGCTATATATTTCAGCATATGTTGAAGTAGATTAGTCTCTTGTTGTCTCTGAGAGAATATGTGGCGTCAGATGCCGAAGCTCCGTCTTTACTTCATTCCGTTTTTACTTTCACTTTCTGCGTAGTGAATTGACTGAGATCAAGATGTTCACCGGCATAACTCTTGCGCAAAGTTTGCACGTTGCTTGTGTGATATCCATTGGCTTGCCTTCATGGTTTAAAACTGAAATATTTCCAACATTGCGACGGAACCTATTACCCCGCCCCCCTCATATAGAAAAGGTACCGGACCGTGACACCAGTGTGTCGTATCGTATCGAGCCGAACCGAATATTTATATATATTAGACAGTATATAAATTCTGTGACCAAGAGCACAGACACAAGTGTTTCTTCTGCTCTTGTAGCAACATCTGCGTAAATGGATGGAAGTGGTGGTGATCACGCATAAAGGAGGCCAGCGTAGTGATGGCAGTGTGAGTATAAGCTTGTTTTAATATCTGTTGAATTATTTGTTGTACTTCACAAGGGCGGCAGCCTCGTTATGTGTCAATGAGCAGAAGGGGTCTGTAGATACATAGAGCTGAGATGAGCGCTCTGGACTGGACTCCCTCCTCCAGCCCAGATCGCCCCACTCAGACTCTGTGAGTGGCCATATTACAATCAATGATTAATTAGGCGCCATCCACCCCCAGGCCTAAGTAACGAGCCACAGAGTTCTGGATCCTCGTTATCTTGTTGGACAGATAACCTTGTAGAGTAAGAAAAGGTGAGAAGGGGAGAAAGCCTTTCTGTTTCCATGCTTCAAAACGAGCTGCCATTCTTTCTGTCTTGTTCATGCCCTGCTTTTCTCTAAAATGTATTATAATTACATGCAAATTGGCCCTCTGTTCCTGCGGTTCTTAATATTCTTACAACAATGACAGAATGACCAGCCATACATGACAATGAGGCGGGGTCAGTCGGGTTCAGGGTTGGAAGGGTGGGGGGCATTCAGAATGCTAGTTCCAGAAGATTAGTTTAGTCATACAGAGAAAAAGAAGGTCAGTTCAGGGAGAGCGTACAGATTTATCCTTCATGAGAGCATATACTCAGATAAACCCATGGTGGGATGCTGCTTCTGTATTAGGTTTGTTCTTCGGTGCTTGTATTTCAATATTTTCTCAGTGTAAAAATATCTTAACAGTGTTCCAAATATAGTGCGAAGATGCAGTCAGGGATAATGCAGACTGTGCCTTGTTCTCTGTGCCATTCTGTACAAACAGAATTTTTTATCACAAAAATGAGTCATGTTTTACCCCTGGAAAAAAAATCATTAAAAAATATGCTTTTAGGATGACTAAAATATTGGATTTGTGATATGTATGACATAATGTTCATTTAACTTAAAATAAATGCAAGTTTTGATATTGTTAGGGATGCACCGTTATTAATACTGGCATCATTATTGGGCCCAATACTGTACTCATTCTCATTAAAATGCTCTGATACCTAAAACACAAGTAAAATCTGCTGAATTATCCTGAAAATCTCAATGCAAAAAATTTGATCCTAATAGTGATTAGGTTTTTTTTATGCAAAATATTTTTTATACAATACAAAGCATTGTGTGCATTACTTGTTTGTCAAGATCATTATTAAAATATTGCATTTAAATGTTTAGTAACAATCATCGATTTTGCAGTTATGCATCACTTATGGTCCTAACACTCATATTTGTGTATGCCCTCCATGCTAATTAATCAGTACTGTGTATTCCCACACACGATTTCTCTCACCTTCAGTTTATATGCTGAAAATCATTGGATCTGTGGATGGAGTCCAGCTGAAATGCTGCCCGTTTCAATTCAGAAAAGGCTTCTTTTTTTTGGCCTTTGCAACAAGTGTGCAACCTAGAAGAAGGATTGCTTTGCACAGAATCACACACACCGCCATTCACATGAACCCATCTCCTCAATCCATACAGCACTCATTACCCACACTGCTTTGCTGATTGTTTGTTGTCTCCTGTTCTGGCGCAGCCTGCCATGGAGGGTGTAGAGGTGAGATGGCGGCCTGCTGTGGGGTCTTCACTGGCTCCGCTCTCATTGTGCTCGTGGTTACTCTGTGCTAATGGAGTCTTTGTAACCGTATCTCTGTGTCTGTGGTGTTGTGTTTGACCTTTACGTTTCACATTTCTGAAGTGGTCCCTCTCAATCCTGCTACCGTATGATATCTCGTGGATCTATGATGTTTTCAGGAACCAGCCTGCCACTCTGACTTTCCCACAGATGTTCCTCAACTTGTCACTGTTGATTATATATTACAGGAAGTACAATTGGTTTTCCATTGCTGGTTATCACTAACAGTCACTGTTATACATTCCTTCATGCACTTCTGCAGGAAATGAGGATCTGTTCGGCCATTATAAACCTCTTCCACCTGATACCAGCTGCTCCACAGACATTGGTGAAACCTCTGCTGGAAGTGGTCATGAAAACGGAAAGGGCGATGCTCATAGAGGTACAAGATTGACAAGTGGTGTCAAATGAAATTTAATATAAATACCTATTAGTATTTTTCTCAGCCTGCATTGAAATTAGACTAATGTGGCAGATTTGTAAATCACTGAGTAGACGTTACACACACACACACACACACACACACATATATATATATATATATATATATATATATATATATATATGAATGATCAATTTTAAAGCGTCAAACATTGTTTATTATACTTTATATAAACACAAACATATACACATTATATAGACACATAAACTACTGTTAAAAAGTTTGGGATCAATATATATTTTTTTATTTAAAGAAATTCATACTTTTCAGCAAGGATGCATTAAATGATCAAAAATACGTTTGTTTGAAAAAATGTTCATCCCAAAAAAAAAAAAAATCACCATTTCCACAAAAATATTAAGCTGAGCAAGTGTTTTCAACTTTGACAATAATACAAATTGTTTCTTGAGAACTAAATCAGCAAATAAGAATGATTTTTGAAGGATTATGTGACAATGAAGACGTGAGTAATGGCTGCTAAAAATTTGACTTTGCACAAGAATCAGTTACATTTTAAAAAAGTATTAAAAGTATTTTCAACTAATTTGAAGGATATTTTATACAATACGAATATTGTGGTTTTATACAATTTGCATGTTGTTACTCCACAGGCCGGCAGTCCCTTTAGAGAGCCATTGATCAAGTTCCTAACGCGTCATCCATCTCAAACAGTGGAGCTTTTCATGATGGAGGCCACTCTCAATGACCCACAGTGGAGCCGCATGTTCATGGTTTGTTTTTTGTTTTTTTCCATACCTCATACTATATGTGTCTTTGTTTAAAAATTCCTTGCCATTATATCTTGAATGTTATGTTATCATACATGAATGTTGCTTTTTCTTCAACCTTTTTCAATTTTTCTCATTTGCAGAGTTTCCTGAAGCACAAAGATGCCAAGCCACTTCGAGATGTCTTGGCTTCTAACCCAAATCGATTTGTCCCTCTGCTGGTTCCAGCTGGGCCTGCAACAACTGTGAGACCTGGGTCTCCTTCCACCAGCACTGCCCGCCTTGACCTGCAATTCCAGGCCATCAAGGTGGGCCAAACACTCTCTTAACTGAACCGTTTACTGTTAGATTTGATGTAATGTGCTTGTTTGTGGAGTTGAATATTAATGAGCAATAATAAACTCCCTCAGATCATAAGCATCATTGTGAAAAATGATGAAGGCTGGTTGGCGGGTCAGCATTCTTTAGTGAGTCAGCTCAGGCGCGTGTGGGTCAGCGAGGCCTTCCAGGAACGCCATCGCAAAGACAACATGGCTGCTACCAACTGGAAAGAGCCCAAACTACTAGCATATTGTCTGCTTAGCTACTGCAAGTAAGTGTTTTCTGTTTGGTGGTGCAGAAATTACACACTTCACTAATTTAAATGTTGTTAATAGCTTGGAAAATGAATTTTTAAGCCCTGTTCAAACCAAGCTATAAACCAAACCAAGCTATATAAAGATATAGTTATAAAAATCGCTCTCAATATTAAAGAATAGCAGACTCCACACCACAACTATAACGATAAAGGTACAGAGGAATGATATCGTTGGAATCGCTTTCAGAAGGATTTTTTCCAGCTGATGAACTATAAACATTGACACCCAATCACATTGACACCCATTGAATCAATCCTGCTATAATGATCTCGATAATTTAAAGTGGCAAATGAGCGTGTGCTTAGAACAAACAGACGTTATCTTTATAGTTATCGTTCTTGGTGTGAACAGGGCTCTACTCTAAGTTTTTATACTGAAGTTGTAATTTTTCTTTCAGACGCAACTACTCTGAGATTGAGCTACTCTTTCAGCTTCTGAGAGCCTTCACTGGTCGCTTCCTGTGCAACATGACCTTCCTGAAGGAATACATGGAGGAGGAGATCCCAAAGAACTACAGCATCACACACAAACGAGCACTCTTCTTCCGCTTCGTGGAGTTCAATGACCCACACTTCAATGATGAGCTCAAGGCAAAGGTGAGGTTATACCATTTGTACATCTGTTTATGAATATTAACATGTTAAGAAGAAACTCCCATGGATTTTGCCTTTGTGGTGACCTCTCATTTTTGATTAAGAGCTACCAAGAGTGTGACTGATGCAATGACACAGACCTCCATGGTCAGCATTATAAGAGTGGCACAGCATCACGCTCTCTTAACGTTGACCATCTAATGCGGCTAACAACCAGCCCCTGCTGAATATGTATGCCCAGGAGGGGAGGACGACAGGGACTGGTCGTGCATGACGCATTCGGTTCTCAAAGGCATGTCTTCACAGTCAACCGAAGTCTTTGAAGAACACTAATGAATATTTATCTGCAGATTACTCTAATAGCCATTGCTCATATTCTGAGGGCTTGCCTTTAATCAGCCCTTGAGAAGATGGGTAACGTAGTAGAGGATGGAGCAGGACTCAACACAAATAACTTTTTCTGCTAGCTCAGGTGCGTCAGTAGTTTAGATAACTTTTTTGGATGACATTTTGACTGTCACTGAGGCAAAACGAAAAAAAAAATTGTGCAGTTGTTTTAAATGGCAGCATATCACATAGATCATACACCTGTGGAGGGGTGTTTTTAGTGGGCAAGCACTACCTGGAGTGCACGGACCCACCGGTAAACGGGTCAATCTGGATATTCAAGGCTGTGTTTCTTATTCCCGCTTCATTCTTATTCATGTGAAAGAATTCCATCAAGTTTGAGTAAGAGATCAAATGCCAGTTTATTAAAATGAACTGGAGGTTCTCCTCAAATTGCCACCCTCTACGATGACATTGAGAAACGGTAGCCGAGTATCAGCAGATAGTCTTCACAGCTTTGATGGCTGAGGCTGCTCTTGCTCTGCAAAATCACCCCTCACAGCCAAACAGACGTTGCATCCCAAACATTCCCCAGGAGAGCTCAGCAGCTGCACACTCTTAACAGAATACACGTTTAAGGTGATGTTTTCAGGCAGCTGGAGCCGCAGCGGTTTGAGCTATGATGGATCGTGTAGAAAAGGATTTGTTGTGATCCATCACTTATGCGAACGGTAGAGGGGCTCATTAGGACGAGGGATAATGAAGGAACACCTGCAGCTCCACGGCCCCCATGTTTGAATAAATCCACATGCTGATGCACACTTCAGCTAGCAAACAACACAACCATTGTGTCTGACTAGGCAAACTATTGTCTTATACAAAGCTAGTATTATTCAATAGCTTAAATTACCAAGTGGTACATAGTTGACATGCTTATTAATCTCTGATTTTTCTTTCAAATTAATAATGTAGAGCAGAAACAAAGCCATTAGTGTTCAAAGATGCTAATTATGCAACACATAAGAGTTAACGTATGAAGGAATTTTGAGCATCTAACAACATGGTCACAACTCGCCGGTGACAGTAATATAATGATCATCAGGGTGATTAACATCAGTTAACTTACAAATGAACCAAATCTGAGGTGCTACGTTGTGCCTTTTTTCTCTCTCTTCTGTCATCACACTTTTTAATGGCTTTATCTATGCCAAAGCAGCCATGGTTTTGATCATTTAAGCAAATTCAGTCAATTCAGTAAATTACAACATGCTTAAAAACTATAAAGATTCACTCACCGTAAACCTTTTTCATTAAAGTTAACACAAAGCAATAAGTAGAAATGTTGGCATATGATTAAATATACACACAAATGAAGACTCCAGTGGCCCTTAGTTCTTGTTATACATGAAGCAGGTTACCCATCATAGGGGGAAGCTATTCTGAGATGTCTTTCTATTATAAGAATTATTAGTGGTGATGATGATGATGATGATAATAATAATATTTGTGTCATTTATATTTATACAATTTATTTATATTGGCTATAACGACATCATATATCTATGCAATGGTGTCAGTTTGGAGTCCAAGGCCTATGGGATGAATAACAGGCAACAAAATAATTTTTTCTCATACAATCGCAATGCTGTTAATTTGATAAACAGACACCTTCCCAGTTCTTTGATATTCTCAATGTAAATACATAAATGTAACTTGCATGATATTTGTGTCCACTTTTCAGGTGTTGCAGCACATCCTGAACCCAGCCTTCCTATACAGCTTTGAGAAAGGAGAAGGCGAGCAGCTGTTGGGGCCGCCCAATCCAGAGGGTGACAACCCTGAGAGCATCACTAGTGTCTTCATCACCAAGGTAACCCTCTCCAGTAGCACCATAAGCAGTCTTTTATCGAGTCACCAGTTCATCTAGGATGACTTCTGGCTGTTATTTCACCGGCAGAAATGTCAAGGCCACAATAAAGGTCATAGTGTTTGTTTTCCGAGCAATGAAGGTTAATAGCCTTCATTTATTTCACACTTAAATTGATTGTCTCTCCCCTGCTGCTAATCATAGCAAAGAGCAAACCAAACAGCCCGTTTTTTCCCCGGGTTTGTTTTCAACACCTCCAGCAGGAAAGGAGGCTGTTCAAGTTTAAGTCTTTTATATACAGTGCCCTGCAAAAGTATTGGAACAGTAAAGACAAAATTTCTCTGTTGGCTGTGGAATCAAGATATTTACAAATATAATTAAAAGATGAATATGAGACAAAACTACAGAATGTCACATTTTATTATTGGGTGATTCAACACAGATGTTTTACCAGCTAAGAAGTTCAGCACTTTTAGAGTTTCATCCCTCTATCTGCTGTGAGCATAAGTATTGGAATCAGCTGTGTCCTGTTGCATTAATTCTTCAGATATTAAAAGCAGGGAATATGTCATATCAGTTACAGTCAGGTCCATAAATATTGGGACATCGACACAATTCTAAAATGTTTGGCTCTATACACCACCACAATGGATTTCAAATGAAACGAACAAGATGTGCTTTAACTGCATACTGTCAGATTTAAGTTGAGGGTATTTACATCCAAATCAGGTGAACGGTGTAGGAATTACAACAGTTTGCATATGTGCCTCCCACTTGATAAGGCACCAAAAGTAATGGGACAGAATAATAATCATAAATCAAACTTTCACTTTTTAATACTTGGTTGCAAATCCTTTGCAGTCAATTACAGCCTGAAGTCTGGAACGCATAGACATCACCAGACGCTGGGTTTCATCCCTGGTGATGCTCTGTCAGGCCTCTACTGCAACAGTCTGCAGTTCCTGCTTGTTCTTGGGGCATTTTCCCTTCAGTTTTGTCTTCAGCAAGTGAAATGCATGCTCAATCGGATTCAGGTCAGGTGATTGACTTGGCCATTGCATAACAGTCCACTTCTTTCCCTTCAAAAACTCTTTGGTTGCTTTTGCAGTATGCTTTGGGTCATTGTCCATCTGGACTGTGAAGCGCCGTCCAGTGAGTTCTGAAGCATTTGGCTGAATATGAGCAGATAATATTGCCTGAAACACTTCAGAATTCATCCTGCTGCTTTTGTCAGCAGTCACCTCATCAATAAATACAAGAGAACCAGTTCCACTGGCAGCCATACATGCCCACGCCATGACACTACCACCACCATGCTTCACTGATGAGGTGGTATGCTTAGGATCATGAGCAGTTCCTTTCCTTCTCCATACTCTTCTCTTCCCATCACTCTGGTACAAGTTGATCTTGGTCTCATCTGTCCATAGGATGTTGTTCCAGAACTGTGAAGGCTTTTTTAGATGTCGTTTGGCAAACTCTAATCTGGCCTTCCTGTTTTTGAGGCTTTACATCTTTACATCTTGTGGTGAACCCTCTGTATTCACTCTGGTGAAGTCTTCTCTTGATTGTTGACTTTGACACACATACACCTACCTCCTGGAGAGTGTTCTTGATCTGGCCAACTGTTGTGAAGGGTGTTTTCTTCACCAGGGAAAGAATTCTTCGGTCATCCACCATAGTTGTTTTCCGTGGTCTTCCGGGTCTTTTGGTGTTGCTGAGCTCACCGGTGCGTACCTTCTTTTTAAGAATGTTCCAAACAGTTGTTTTGGCCACGCCTAATGTTTTTGCTATCTCTCTGATGGGTTTGTTTTGTTTTTTCAGCCTAATGATGGCTGGCTTCACTGATAGTGACAGCTCTTTGGATCTCATCTTGACCGTTGACAGCAACAGATTCCAAATGCAAATAGCACACTTGAAATTAACTCTGGACCTTTTATCTGCTCATTGTAATGATATATCCATTACTTCTGCATTCTGAATCTTGCATTCGATGATGACACACACAAACCAGGATGAAGATGAGGGAGCTGACTTTGAGAGAAAAGCAAGCAATTTGGATGCTAAAAGAAAAGAGGAAGTCCGTTAGAGCTCTTGCAAAAACAAAGGGCATGGAGAAATCAAGAGTTTGGAAACCACCAGCGACACCAACAACGACCTGATCGGCTGAGAAAACAACAGTAGTTGATGACAGACAAATCATAAAAGCTGTGAAAATAAACCCTAAAAGACGTGTCTGTAAAATCACCAACAACTTCCAGAAAGCTGGGTGATGCTCTGACAATCTACTGTCCCCAGGAGACTTTGACACAGAATTACAGATGCTACACAGCAAGATGCAAACCTCTGACCAGCACCAAAAATAGAAAGGCAAGATTAGAGTTTGCAAAAAAGCACAAATGTGAGCCAGAAGAGTTTTGGAACTGTGTTTATGGTCCGATGAGACAAAGATGAACCTTTATCTAAGTGATGGGAAAGCAAAAATGTTGAGAAAAAAAGGGAACTGCAATAATCCCAAGCATACAGCCTCATCTGTAAAGCATGGTGGAGGTGGTGTCGTGGCATGGGCATGTATGGCTGTCTCAGGAACAGGCCCTCTCAACTTTACTGATGACTTAATGTATGATGACAGTAGCAGAATGAATTTGGAAGGGTACAAAACCATCTTGCCTACCAATATTCAAGAAAATGCCACCAGATTCATTGGGAAGTGCTTCATATTGCATCAGGATAATGACCCAAAACACCCTGCCAGTTCAGTCAAGGAATTTATAAGGGCAAAGAAATGGAAAGTCTTATATTCCCCAAGTCAATCTCCAGATTTTAATGCGATTGAACATGAATTTCACCAGCTGGAGAGGAGAGTAAAGGCAGAAACTCCCCAAAACAAGCAACAATTGGAATTGGCTGCATTAAAGGCTGGGAAAAGCATTTCAAAGGATGAGACCAAGAGTCTGGTGATGTCGATGGGTCACAGACTCACTGCTGTGATTGTGCGCAAGGAATCTGCAACTAAATAATAGCTTTTAATCTTTTATATCTGCCTTATGTTCAACTGTCCCAATACTTATGCTCACATCAATGAGTGGGATGAACTCTAAAAGTGCTGTTCTTTTTATTTGGTAAAACATGTGTTGAAACGTCTAATAATAAAATGTGACATTCTGTAGTTTTGTCTCATATTCATCTTTTAATCATATTTGCAAATGTCTTGACTTCACAGCCAACAGAGCAATTTTGTCTTTACTGTTCCAATACTTATGGAGGACACTGTACCTCACAGCCCTATTGTTTAGTGTCCTGTAACGCATTTTTCTCATTATTGTAGGTTCTTGACCCTGAGAAGCAGGCAGATCTGGCCGACTCATTGAGGATTTACTTGCTTCAGTTCTCAACCCTGCTGGTAGAGCATGCTCCTCATCACATCCATGACAACAACAAGAGCAGGAACAGCAAGCTGAGGCGTCTCATGACCTTCGCTTGGCCTTGCCTGCTCCCCAAAACCTGCGTGGATCCAGCCTGCAAGTACAGCGGCCACCTTTTGCTGGCTCACATTATCGCCAAGTTCGCCATTCACAAAAAGATTGTGTTACAGGTAAGCATGCACCAAAATTTCAGATGCCAAAAGTACTATGACTTTTTTTTTTCAGATTTTGTTTGAACAACAATTTAAATATTTATTCCTGTAATGGCAGCATTTTCAGCAGCCATTTCTTTCGTCTTCAGTGTCCCATTATTACAAAGGAATCATTGTAATGTGCTGATTTAGTTCTCAGCTATTGTTAATTATAATTGATGCTCAATTAATAATGGTTCTTATTATTACTAATGTTGAAAAAGGTTTAGCTGCATAATATTTTTGTGGAAACCTTTATACTTTTTTTCAGAATTCTTTGAACAGCAAGTTCATTCAATTCAAAAGAACAGCATTTATTTTTTTATAGAAATCTTCATACATTAAATTCATATATCTAGAAATTAAATGTCTTTACATATATCAGTTTGAGAAATTGAATACATCCTTTCTAAATAAAAGTATTAATTTCTTTAAAAAAACTTTTCAATTGTAGTGCAAGTCAGTTTTACACTGGTAAGGTAATGCAATTTTTTTCTGTTTTCTAATTTTATGTAAGCCATTTAAAAATCGTTAGAGCCTATATATTGCTGAGATTAAAAAAAGACTAAAATTAGGGGATTCATTTTCTGCCAGTTTATCTAGAATTTTTTGGCTTGGGCCATGATGGAATTAAAATGTGTTCAACAGACCAAATCTTTAGGGCTATTTCTTTTTAATTAAGGAAATAACATGACATGTATATAATAAATATGATTTCAGGCCTTTGGCAGATACAATTTCTCAAACTCAAATACTTCACTAACCTCAACATTTTAAAGAATAGAATAGTACCACTGAGCTTTTGCTACTCAAAGTTTAGTCTTTGGGGAACTCACTTCAGTAGTCAACTTCTTCCTTCTGTGAAATGCTGTTAAAAGTCTCTATCGGTTCTCTGCAGGTTTTCCACAGTTTGCTAAAGGCTCATACCATGGAAGCACGTGCCATTGTTCGGCAAGCCATGGCAATTCTCACACCTGCAGTACCTGCTCGGATGGAGGATGGTCATCAGATGCTCACTCACTGGACCCGCAAGATTATTGTGGAGGAGGGCCACACAGTTCCTCAGCTCGTCCACATACTTCACCTCATTGTTCAGCACTTCAGAGTATGTAAAGTCGCCTAACTCTCACTAGTTATACTGAAGATAATTTTACTGGATAATTATCCAGTATTCACATAATTCTATTTTTTATTGTACAGCCTTAGGTATTAGTTTGTTTGGAAGGTCATATAACATTTTAGAGTTTGCTTCAGTGTATGTTTCTCTGCCTACAGGTATATTATCCAGTAAGACATCATCTGGTTCAGCACATGATCAGTGCAATGCAGAGATTGGGCTTCACCCCAAGTGTGACTATCGAGCAGAGGAAGTTGGCAGTGGACTTAGCTGAGGTGGTCATTAAATGGGAGCTCCAGAGAATCAAAGACCAACAGGTTTGTTGGCAGGAAATAAGATGGCAAAATCAGTTTTCGATCTTCTGTGATTAATTTCATGCAATTAAAATTTATTGTACATTCCCGGCAATTAATTGTGTATGATTTTTTTTCTTTTCTCAGCCTGATTCGGAAGCTGATCCAGGAAGTGTGGGCGAGGGTACGAGTGGAGTCTCTGGTGCTATGAAGAGAGGAATGTCCGCTGACTCCGTACAAGATGTAAAGAGATTTCGCACTGCAGCTGGTGCTGTCGGCACGGTGAGGAAACCTTAAACCACTCTCCGCAGCCTGAGTGTGACCACTGTAATCAGTCTCTCATGCTCTGTACCCTGATGTACTGTGCCATGTTTGAGTACATTGGCTGTTTTCTGTTTGTATGCGCAGGTCTTTGGCCGCAGTCAGTCGATGCCCGGCACAGAGGCTCTACTTACCAAACCTGTGGAGAAACAGCACACGGATACTGTGGTCAACTTCCTCATCCGCATTGCCTGCCAGGTAGTTATCCATAAAAATAGCCACAGAAGCTGGCATGGCGTTAAGCACAAACAAGCAAACAAACAGTCTCATACCCGTTTTGTGAATCTTACTGGAGTGTCCACTAATACTTACACAATCTAAATCCTGCTCTGTGTCTGCAGGTAAATGATAGCACTAATGTGGCAGGCTCCCCCGGTGAACTGCTGTCCCGTCGCTGTGTGACCCTTGTGAAGACTGCCCTCAGACCGGACATGTGGCCCCGTGCCGAACTTAAATTGCAGTGGTTTGACAAGCTCCTTATGACTGTGGTAAGTCTGAATGGTTTTGAGTTTTGGCCTGTTTTCTTTTATTCTCCTAAAATACTAATGTGTAAAAAAAAACAGCAGATGGGATGCATGACAATACAAATTCACTCTCTGACAGTAGGTGGCGCTTTTAGAAAAGCAGAAATACCCTGGTTACTATGTGACACAAAGTGTTAAATAAATTTCTGTTTTTGACACCCATTTGTCACAGAGAAGAAAGGAAGTCAAACAGTGTTTGCATGTTTTCAAACAGCTGTTTAGATTTTTGTGTTCGTTTGGTGTTAATCTAATAACATCAAATAAAAGTGTGCAGAAACAAGAGAGCCAGTTCTGGGATTCTTCCTCTGCTATTCACTCAATCTAAATAAACTACTTTGTGAGCGCTACCAAGTCGTTATTTTATGTAACAGCAGTGGCTCTGGCCATTTGACGAACAGTCTCAACAGACACATTAACAGCCGTTCATTCAGATTAAAATGTATTTTTTTGTACTGAATATTTGTCTTTGTGTACAGACCTTGAAGATCTTTGAGAAGATCGCCATATCCTGTTCATCTCACTTCCCTCGTCATTATTTCCAGAGCCTTTCCAACCAGTTTTTATGCCAGCCAAATCGATATCCTGACTCTTATGAATGATTTTTCTTTCTTTGGAGTTCACTGGTGTGACTAACTCAGCTGTCATCTGAGAGAACAGCTCTCAGTTAGTGAGCGTCCACCACCTGCACTATTATACTGCAACCTCCCATCCCTCTCTCACTTCCTCTCTCATTCCACCTGTTATCAGGCAATGGGCTTCCTGTCGTTCGGACACACCACTCTATCGATTCTTTTCAGGGCCTGACAGTTATGCAGCTCCCTCTACTCATGTATCCCTGTGATTGAAATGCTCTGATATGGCAGAGAGGAGGCTGTCTCTACCTTGTACAGGCTTTTAATTTGTCCTTTGCCCATCCAAAGATTAGATCATGCTCTCTTGTCATCTTAGGAAGTATTCAGAACAATTAATGCTTTGGGAAAATTAATGTTCTGCACATATGATGACTCCCACATGTAAGTAATCTTTAGAATCATTGTTCTAATTTTAGCTTTTAGGGAATCACTCTTAAGATTCGATATTTATATGATTAATTGAGATTAATCAGAATGTCCAACTTATACCTGGTTAACGATACCTTATTAACAACTTGTCCAGCAGCAAGCATTAAAATCAGCACGTTATCTCTTAACAATTTTGTTTATCTTATTCGCGGCCAACGATAAAACAAACCAAATAGTTAGTTATCAAGCTCATGAGCGCAGGTAACGCGATCTTTTGGCAAGTAATTTCAGACTTGGAAAATCACATAGCAACAGACATGAGATTTCTTAATAGAATCAAAGTTTATTAAACTAAACAACACGAAACAAAAGACGTAAACAAACACACACATTCGTTGCAATGAATTGTTTTGATCTGAAGAGAGTTTTAGGTTCTAATGCTCGTTTTCAACCTGAGGGAAATCACACATGCATGGAACTCTTCTATCTTTACTCTTAAAAGATAAATACAACCAGGTCAGCAGATTCAGGAGATTTTGTCTTACTGTCTTTGCTTTCGGTCGAGTTCAGTCTTTTCCCGGTTCAAGGAGGCTCTACTTCAACTTTCGTTGCTTTCAGTTGAGTTTCTTCCTTCCCGGCTCAGAAAAGATCGTGCGCTGATGGGCGGCTTGGTAGGTTGTTGTCACGAGAATACACTTCAGTGGTTGGTTGGCCTCGTTCTGACTTGATGACGCTCCCAGGAAGTTGGCTTCAGTTTCTGAGGCTTTTAGATGTTAAAGTTCTTTGGAATCTTGAGTCTTGATCTCAGTGTACTGTTCAATCATGATGTTAAATGACTGAGAGCGTCCAGCAAGGAGCGAGCTGAGCTTAAGCTTTTCTTTTTAATTTTTTACAATAACAACCCCCAGAGACAGTTGGGTATCTGTTTTTAACGGGCCGATTTGGGATCTGCCCCCCGGGCGACTGACCCAATCGGATTCTTCCTGTGGGGCGGAGCCCCGCCCTGCACAGCTTCTTTCCGTGCGCATACCTTATCTGTTCAGTTATTTATCACATGAAAAACTTATTGACGGCAGATTTCTATTCGTATTGTAATCATGCATTGATGAGAACAAACAAATTTCGTCCACACCAGCTTTACTATTAATGAAATCAGCTTTCATCTGAAACCAAACACCATGTATTTGACATGCACAAAAATACATATATCCTTTGTATTCATTACGCAGTTAATGCATCGATTAAACGATTCTAAATGAACACATCGAGCATGTGAACTGAACACTAGTCATCAGGTAAAGTTATGCATCACAAGATTACAACAATATCATACGTTCCACAAGCCTTTTAAATGACACGAAAACAACCTTAATATATGTTGTAAATATATTGTATATAGTGTTTTTCTTAGTATATTGCTTCAATAGCAGAAACTAGTATAATTTTGTCCTTTTTTAGATACTTGAGCAAAGTGCGGCGTCTCTTTGTCTGTTAGGGAGCAACAAGGCGCGTTCCTGGGATGTGCTGATAACGCGAGGTCATAATGTCATTTTTTTGGGGGGAAGATCTGGAGATTTTCTTAGTTGGACGTTGATCGTAAAAACGTCATCTTCAACGATACCATCCTTGAATTTACTGCGTTAATGGAAAGAGATTAGGGAGGGTTTGTGTGGAGTTTCTCCAAATGACAAGGTCTTTTCCCTTGTTCGACTTTATTTATGATAAATCCAGCCAAGCACTTAAAGTTGCTCTTCTCTAAAGACATCCAGATGTTCTTCTCCAATATATCCTGGTTTTTATGGTCCCAGGAGATAAGGAGGTTCGGGGCGAGCGATGGGCTGGAGTGGGAGCTTTGATTCCTGCTTCAGGAATGTGTTGAAATTAGGTGTGTGTGTGTATTCTGGTTTCGACCAGGTCTTACACACATGACACATGCAGTCTCTCTTGTGCCCTCTTTTCAAATAGCCAGAAAAGCTGACAATTACCACTCTACCATATCTTCCGTCTTTATTTTCAGAGTGGGTTTGACAAACAGGTCACTCATCGTCCTAGCCCAAAAGCCCTGTTGAGGAAGTGAGGTGCTCTTTTCAGCTCTCTTATACAAACTAATGGCCAGTGTTGCAAATCCAATGGGGTTTTATCATCTCATTGTGTCGGCTTGTCAGTGATTAAAGGACAGGCTGCAGGGACAAGCTTAACATTGTGCAAATCTGTCTGCCAGTGTCTGAGTCCTCAGGGGCCAGACCTTAGTTGTCAATATTCAGTGGCACCTGAAACCTAATAAGCACTGGTTTTTACTCATTGTGCCAAGCCTGTGCGTTACTTGACTTAAATGAGAGAATGAAGGGATTTTTTTTCACTTAATTTTAGCACTTTGTGTAGCACAAGAAGTTTCAGTAGTTCAGTAAAATGTCAAGATTCTCGATACCACAGCATAAACGTGCCAGTATGCCATCTGACATTCTGCTTCATTTAAAAGTGTTTAGTAAAATTATGTAAGCATTGCTTCAGGTAATGAATCAAGTAAACAGTTGGTTAATCAAAAACAATAAGTTAAACATACAAATGAAGTATACAGTGATTTGAGGTACTCAAGTTAAATGGCAAAAAAAAAAACACTACCATCAAAAGTTTGGGGTCAGGATGTTTTTAATTAATGCTTTTATTTAGGATGAATGCATCAAATTGATCAAAAGTGACAGTAACGATTTTTTTTTTTTAAAGGTGACCAATTGTGCCCCTTTTTACAAGATGTAAGATAAGTCTAAATGTGAAGTTTTAGCTCAATATACCCCACAGAATTTCTTTTATAGCTTGTTAAAGTTGCCACTTTTAGGGTATGAGCCAAAATGCGCCGTTTTTTCTTTTGTCCCTTTAAATGCAAATGAGCTGGTGCTCCCGGCCCCCTTTTCAGAAGAGTGATTAATAACACTTTCAATAACACACACAACAAACAAATCTCATGCACTGAAAATGTCAGAAACACTCAAGCGGTTGACTAGACAGTGCTTTTAATATGCAATTTTTAACTACCACGTTCCTATTTACGATCATTCTGGTATCATGTGAAGGAAGCATCAGTGAAAACAGGCAGAGACAATGGTAGCTTTAGAAACATTAGTCTTTTAGAATCAACTTTTGTGAAAATCCAGCATTGAAATGACCATCGTTTGTGAGGCAGTCCGGCTTAAAATGATTGGCACAATCATATTGGACTTTACTGATTTTTTTTTTTTTCCTGGGACATTGTTTTTCAGCAGCTCAGATGGAGGGAGTCTATGGAGACTCATATGTTCATTTGTGCATTCCAAAACCCAACACTTCTAATGCTGCTTTGGAACTGACAAGCAGCTACAGCAAGAAAACAGTAATGGTGCACTGCTGCTTCTCACTCAGGGCTGTGTTTACGCTAATAGGGCAGAGAGCGTCACAAATGGGCGGGACTAGGGTGAATGACGTGTACGTAGGGTGATTCTGGAATCGCTTGTTCTGAGAGACCGTTTATGATTTATTGGGATTATAAAAAAAAAATGAGTGGTTGTATTTTTACCATTTTAGGCTAGTTGTTTTCACACACTGTGGCTACACAACTGTGTTGAAACACCTTTTAAAAGTGATTTCTGTATAATAGGTCCCCTTTAAAGATAAATTTTTTTGGCATTTTTGCCTTTATTAGGAAAGGACAGATCGGAACTGACAGGAAGCGAAGTAGGAGAGAGATCAGGGGCGGGATCGGGAAAGGTCTTCGAGTTGGGATTTGAACTTAGGACGCCTGTAGCGCAACGGCGCTGTATGTCAGTGCGCTGCCCACAAGGCTATTGGCACCGACGACAGTAATGATTTCTATTTCAGTCAATGCAGTTCTTAAGAACATTCTATTTCAAAGAACCAAAGAATCATGGTTTTCAAAAAAATATTAAGCAACATAACTGTTTTTAACAGTAATAATAGAAATGATTCTTTAGCATCAAATCAACATTATTTTAGATTCTGATGGACCATGTGACATTTAAGACTGGAGTAATGGCTGCTGGAAATTCAGTTTTGCCATTACAGGAATGAATTGTACTTAAAAATATATTAGATTGGAAAACAGTCATTCTAAATTGTACAAATGTTGTCACAACATTATATTGCTATTTTACTATACTTTTGATCAAATGTATTCTTGGAGAGACTTTTCTCCAAAACAGTAATACATCTTACCAACCTCAAATCTTTGAACTAGTGTTGGTTCCTCTGTACCTCATGATTCAGCATATCCTTCTCTGTTTTTCAGGAGCAGCCAAACCAGGCAAACTTCTCCAACATCTGCACAGGGCTGGAGATTCTCAGCTTCCTTCTGTCAGTGCTGCAGCCTCCAGCCATCCTCGCGCACTTCAAGTCTCTGCAGCGTGGCATTGCAGCTTGCATGACCTGTGGAAACACCAAAGTGTTGAGGGCAGTCCACTCCCTCCTATCCAGACTCATGAGCACCTTCCCCACAGAACCTAGTGAGTAGATCATGCTGTTATTGATATCTTCACCTAGAGACCTCATTTGGGCAAAGCTGCTTATATGTACGGTGAACAATAATTGCATCATTTAATTTGCTCCAGTGTAAGATGCAGTCTAAAGGCCATGGTATTATGGTCAGCAGCTGTTAACAAACACACAAATTCTTTGAATCTCCACAGAGATTGCGAAATAATAACTTTAGACACACTAGTGATTATCGACAACAGTATTACAGCCCTATTTCTGTAATCGGTAATCTCTTAATAAGATTGTCCAGGTTGTGCTAGTTTTTCATTCAAACTGTGGTACGTTAAAACATTTTTTTCTAATATTTTGGTTTTTCCTTAGGCACATCCTCGGTGGCTTCCAAATATGAGGAGTTGGAGAGTTTGTACGCTGCAGTAGGGAAGGTCATTTATGAAGGCCTCACAAACTACGAGAAAGCCACCAGTGCTAACCCAACTCAATTGTTCGGTGAGAAAATGTAATAGCTCTACTACATAACCAAAGGGAGTTATTCTGAAAAATCTTCCGCCACACAACACAGATGTAAAGTTTTTCAAAAAGGTCTTTTTTTCAGATATATACTTACAAAATGTAAATCGTGTATTTATATACTTACCACTCTTGTGCAGCAAGCATGCATTGTATTTCACAAGATTACTGTTTTTACTGTATTTTTGATCAAATAAATGCAGTCTTGGTGAGCATATTTCTAAAACATATGTAAAAAAAAAAAAAAATCTTACCAACCCAAAACTTTTGAATGGTAGTGTGGATCCGTTTCAGGTAAGAATTTTTTTTTATAATGGAACGCTTAGTTATTTTACAATTTAGTGTTCATCTTTAATTATATTTCATAATTGGAAACAAAAAGTGATGAAACTCTATTGGATAACATTCTAAAGTTACCAGTGTTTCATTTCAGCCCAAAGTGGCACCATTGGTCAATAAATGCCTCCTGATTCCGCTCTGGCAGTGCTCTAGAGTTACATTTACCACTGATGTACTGTATGTGTCTCCATCGAGTGTGACTTTTTACATTTATCTTTCCTCCCCAGAGCTGTGATCTAAGAAATGCATTACGCATGCTTTTTTTTTTTTTTTGTCTCCATCTTCCTTACCCGGTAACTCGGTTAGATTTCTCCAGAAACGTCCTTGTAATACAACTACAGGGACAAAGGAGCTGCACCCAAAGTCATTAGCAGGCGCATGTCACTTGCTGTCCCTGACAGTGTCGCTAGGGCAGCGGGGCGTCATGTTACCAGCTTCTCTCTCCTCTTTGCTTCCAGGAACGCTGATGATCCTAAAGTCGGCCTGCAGCAACAACTCCAGCTACATCGACCGCCTCATTTCCGTCTTTATGCGCTCCCTGCAGAAGATGGTGAGAGAGCACCTGAGCCCGCAACTCAACCCCGGAGCTGCTGAAACCAGCACAGGTGACCATTCTTTAGACTCTTGGGTCAAGGACGTTTTCCCACCAAAGATACATTTAAAATTATTTCACCTTAAGTCATTTGAATGGTCTATTATTATTAGGGGGGAAGCATCATTAATCTTATTCTTGTTTTGCTCTTGTGTCTACGGCAGCCCATAGAACTGCTTGCAGGAAAGTTGTGAAATTTGGCACACAGATATAGGATAGTCTGAACAGTAATACATAACAAATTTGGATTCTCAAACTGTATGATTCGATTGAAACCCTGACATAATTTTCCGTCATGAAGATTTTGCTCAACTTTGCTCAAATTTTCATGAAAATTGTATTGATCATCTTTAGACTATGCCGACAAAAAATTAAGGAATTCAAGCTGATTACACTTTTCGAATTACGTGCAAACAAATTTGATGATCATGCCAAAATGGATGTGAGGCTATATCTCCACAACACCTTAACACATTGAGAACTTGGTGTTTTGCAGCAACCATGACTGTTAGAAGTTATGGATTTCTTGTCGATAGACAAAACCATTTTCATTTTCCACATCAATGGATTTAATGGCATGATGCCAGACTGCATCTGAGGCTGTATCTCTGCAAAGCTTTAAAATATTGATTCCGAACTTTGCGTTGCGTCGCGTTGTCACCCAACATTGACCATACAAGATTTGTGCTGACACCAAACAAAAACTATTGATCAAAAGTAATACGCAATTGTCACATTACAAGTGATTGTATTCATGGGTTTTCAAACATTTTGCTTAAAATTGTCTTCAAATGTCTTTACTAATTTTTGTCTTGCTTTTAGCTCCTTATTTTGTTCCAATGTACTTGGCCCCTTGATTGCTTGAAGCTAAATTTATTATTAGTATAATTTATTTTTTATTAATATTTTTAATTAAAATTATAATTAATGTTTGAAACAAAGTAATTATACTACCAACATGCAGAAAAGAAAAACAAGATATTGTATCATTGTATCAGAGATGACCCCTGCAGACCCTGTGGGTTAAGGTCAATAAGTCCTAAAATATTAGATAATTTGACTTTGATTTATCAGTCAAGGTTTGTAGTCAGATTTGTAGTCATTAGTCAGATTGGAAAATGTCATGTAGTGTGACTTCCTAAAAACTTATGATATTTGTAAAAGAAAATACTTTTTATCTTGAAAAATATATTTAAAAGTTATTTTGTATATTCAACTTAAGGCAAATAATATTACTTGATGGTTGCACCACAGCCTTTGAAATTTAAAGTTTTCTTGCAAATGGTACAAAAGGTTTTTCATTACTATACAAAACCAAAATGAAGACAAAGAACACATTTCTAGAAACTTTGCATGCATTTTAAATTCGATTAAAAAAAGAGAAGATTTTTCTTTTATCGTGCACGCTCTTATGGCATTTTTCTTTTATCATGCACGCTCTTATGGCATTGACACCCAAGTAAATTTAAACAGAACAGGCAGCACACTGGTCAGATCAGTTCTTCTGTTGATGGCACTCGATGGATCACTAAATCATCTGAATCGATCCTAATGGGTTGCTGTCTAGGAGCAACCATGTTAAGTTAATGCAATACAGTATGCAATACTCAATTTAAACAATCTTGTGCTTTAGCATTGGCCTCTTTCTGTCATTATCCCATCTGCACTTGGTTAGCATCACTTCCTTCCTTCGAGGAGGTCGTATTCAAGCCTTTAAAGATTTCAAGCTTGTCTTTATTTAGGATGGTATATGGAAGCCAGCTGAGGTAGGTTAAGATCTATTGCTTTGTCTTATAGAACGGGTCCTCTTCCTCTTGGCCCAGAACTGACAGTCTGTCTTAAATTTAGGCTCTTGACAGTATGATGGAAAAATATACGCTCTTACTGGGACAGCTTTAATCCTCTTGTCTGCAGTCATCTGGAGGAGTTTAAAAAGTGGGCAGAAAGACAAAAAGACACGTTGTCACCTTGGAGCAGAGTGTGAGAGAGAACTGTTAGACTTCAGAGTGTGCTGTCCATATTTGACCACTGGGTGCTGCAGGAGGGCCAATCAAATGTTCGGAGACTGGCCCACAAATCCATCCATACTGAGAAACATCTTCTGTGATTGAAGTCAAAAAGCTCCCACTGTGTCCACAGGAATATAAAATCCAGACAATCCCATCTGCTCAGTGCCTTCTAGATGTTATTATGGTTTTTAAATGGTAAATGGAGATGGGATTGAACAGACACACGCACACACATTCGCACACTTTCGGCCCTGCCTGTCCTGTGCTGTCTGAAGGCCTCATGCTGCAATGTCACCCTGACAGCGTTGCCCAAGACCCCCTCACAGCGTGAGTCAGTGGCGAACTGGAAATCAGCCTCTAACATATTCTCCCCCAAGGGTTCGACTCATCAGAACAATCACATTTTACCTTGAGCAAATCAAGCAGAAAATACATTCAGAGGCCAGACTAAACTCATAACCCGTCTCCTTTCTGCTACAGCTCTCCATGCTAAAACTCAATCACCTTTCCTCCGTTTTCAGCAGGCAGAATTTCGTATTTTATGGTTCATATCCTCAGCTGTCTTTTACAATTTGTGATGTATGTTTGATAGTAGGCTTTGAGATATATGCAATATTTTGCTGTGTGTGTGAGCCTGTGTAGTTTTTCCTCTTTGTTAGGTTTGGAAAATCATAGTAGGCCTGTGAACCTCATCAAAAGGGAAAATAGTATTGCTGTCATGTAATCATGTTCTTCTATGTTGACTGTAGTTACGAGCGAGTTGGTCATGCTTAGTTTGGATCTGGTAAAGGAGAGGCTGTCAGTCATGAACATGGAAATGAGGAAGAACTTCATCCAGGTTATCCTCACCTCCCTCATCGAGAAATCTCCTGACCCAAAGATTCTTCGAGCCGTGGTGAAGATTGTGGAGGAATGGGTCAAGAACTCTGGCAACACCATGGCTACCAACCAGGTAGAATCTCACAGGCTGCTGCCTCAAAATAAAAATTATCATCACCTGGTGTCATATTATGAGGAATATTCTTTGGTTTTAACATACTTTTTGGAACATTAAGTAAGCAAAGATGACATTTACATGTCAATGACTTGTGGGTGATTAGAAAACAATAAATTGTAAAATAAAAAACAAACTAAATCAAGAGTACAAGTTCAGTTTAATGTTTTACATCTTTATCTTTAGTGTTTTTAGAATTTGAATTAAGATTATTAAGATAACAACTAAATTTAAATAAAGACTTATTGGGATCCACCAAAATTTTGCTTCTCCTTGTGCCTGACCCTCTGGTTGAAATGGTTCAAACCGTGTGCTGTTCCTGGCAGCAAGTTTATTTTTAACAAGATGTCTAATCATTTTACTCTGATCTTCATAGTCCTTGTCGTACATTTTGGCATAGATTATTTTGTGATCCATTCACAAAGTAATGCAAACTTTGCAAAGAGACTATTGAATGATAGGGCAGTTAAAAATAAGTCGACAGCATGGTCAGAGAGAGAGAGGAAAGTGACCATTATAACTGGACCTCAGCGAACTGCATTCAATAATAAAAAATGTATGACAAGACATCTTAAAAAGAGCATTTATTCATTTTTTTTCGTTTAGTCGTTTTAATTATTTTTATTTACATTTCATTTAGTCAATTTAAGACAGAAATAAAATTTAAGACGGAAAAAAAACATAAATGTTTAAGTGTGTTAATTCTGTACCTCCAAACAGAGTTCTGAGTTGTTTTTAACAGGTTTTCTTTTGTCTGATCAATGATCCCACCCCAAACTTGTGCCACTGCGAGCCAGTGTTGTTGGTTGGGATTTCTAAAACAAGCATGACTATGATTTAATAGCACTGTAGTGCTTAGAGTTCTTAGGTAAATCGACTATAAATGGCTTGACCTGATTCATATTTCATGCATTCTTGTTTGAACATGACGTAATTGCTTTCCATTTCTGTGTACTTGCTAAACACAATAGCAAACCAACCTTTTGTTGACTCTGAATACCACAATGTTAAACATTTGCGCTCAAAGCTTATCCTGCTGTAAATGAGGCATTGTGTATTCAGTGCACTGTGGCCCGGACAGCTGAACCCAGGTGTCTGTTCTGTTAGCCCAAGGCGAGAGAGCAGACAGGGAGAAAAAGGAGCTGAGCAAAGGTGCTGCTCTCCTGGTAGATGAAAGATAAATGGACTGTATCAATCCGTTACCCCCTTCTCCTCCTCAGCTCTCCTTCTCCTTCTTTTCTACTGTCTTATGCTCTCTTTGTCTTCGTTTCTCTTTCCTAGGTGCCTAATCCAAGAGAGAAGTCCATTCTGCTGGTGAAAATGATGACCTACATTGAGAAGCGCTTTCCTGACGACCTTGAATTGAATGCCCAGTTCCTGGACCTCGTTAATTACGTCTACAGGTAATTACGCCGATTAATCACAGGGTCCGCTGTCCATGCTGGCCTTCCATCTATTGCCATTAGCAACAAGACTGTGGCTGGTGGGGGGTAGGCCCCATTTTGATTGCTAAAGTTGGGGCTGGTGGTGTTTGGCGGCTGAGGGGCAGGAGGTATTGTGGGTTACCGTCACCCTGGGCAAGAGAGCATTTCTCCAGTATCAGGAGCAATTCATCCTGGTGAGAACCCATAGGCTTAAATCAACAGCTCTAATTGTATCTACGCTGGAACACATGCAGTCCTTAATCGCTGTTGTTTGCTAAAGACCCACCATGTTGTTTATTGTCACGCTGCATTTCACGCTGAATCAGAAGGTAAACGCAACAGCGGTCTCGCAGCGTTTGTCTAAAGCACTTTGGTACTTGTTTTTTTTTTTTTTTTAGAGATGAGAACCTCTCAGGAAGTGACATCACATCCAAGCTGGAGCCAGCATTCTTGTCAGGGCTACGCTGCACCCAGCCGCTGATCAGAGCAAAGTTTTTCGAGGTGTTTGATGCATCAATGAAGCGACGAGTCTATGAGAGGCTTCTTTATATTTGCTGCTCGCAGAACTGGGAAGCCATGGGCAGCCACTTCTGGATCAAACAGTGCACTGAGGTACAGATACATATTTTATTGAAAAAAATATGAGGAAAAACGCATGAAAAATGAATGTGATGTCATGGCTAGGGATGCACTAATAGAGACATTTTTGGAGAAATGCAATGTATGTTAATAGACTTAAAAAGAAAATAAAAAGAAAATATAATTTTAAATAAAATAAATAGTAAAATAAAGAAATAGTAAGCAAATAAATGTATAATATTTAAATTTGAATGTATTGTACAATAAATAATATATGAATAATATTAAATATATATATATATATATATACAGTGCCCTCCAAAAGTATTGGAACAGTAAAGACAAAATTGCTCTGTTGGCTGTGGAGTCAAGACATTTACAAACATGATTAAAAGATGAATATGAGACAAAACTACAGAATGTCACATTTTATTATTGGGTGATTCAACACAGATGTTTTACCAGCTAAGAAGTTCAGCACTTTTAGAGTTTCATCCCTCTATCTGATGTGAGCATAAGTATTGGAACAGTTGCCTCACAGGTCTTTCTAAGTGATCAGCTGTGTCCTGTTGCATTCATTCTTCAGATATTAAAAGCAGGGAATGTGTCGTATCAGTTATAGCCATTACTTCTGTATTCTGAATCTTGCATTCGATGATGACACACACAAACCAGGATAAAGATGAGGGAGCTGACTTTGAGAGAAAAGCAAGCAATTTGGATGCTAAAAGAAAAGAGGAAGTCAGTTAGAGCTCTTGCAAAAACAAAGGGCATGGAGAAATCAAGAGTTTGGAAACCACCAGCGACACCAACAACGATCTGATCGGCTGAGAAAACAACAGTAGCTGATGACAGACAAATCATAAAAGCTGTGAAAATTAATCCTAAAAGACGTGTCTGTAAAATCACCAACAACTTCCAGAAAGCTGGGTGATGCTCTGACAATCTACTGTCCTCAGGAGACTTTGACACAGAATTACAGATGCTACACAGCAAGATGCAAACCTCTGACCAGCACCAAAAATAGAAAGGCAATATTAGAGTTTGCAAAAAAGCACAAATGTGAGCCAGAAGTGTTTTGGAACTGTTTATGGACCGATGAGACAAAGATGAACCTTTATCTAAGTGATGGGAAAGCAAAAATGTGGAGAAAAAAAGGGAACTGCAATGATCCCAAGCATACAGTCTCATCTGTAAAGCATGGTGGAGGTGGAGTCGTGGCATGGGCATGTATGGCTGCCTCAGGAACAGGCCCTCTCAACTTTACTGATTACTTAATGTATGATGACAGTAGCAGAATGAATTTGGAAGGGTACAAAACCATCTTGCCTACCAATATTCAAGAAAATGCCACCAGATTCATTGGGAAGTGCTTCATATTGCATCAGGACAATGACCCAAAACACCCTGCCAGTTCAGTCAAGGAATTTATAAGGGCAAAGAAATGGAAAGTCTTAGATTGCCCAAGTCAATCTCCAGGTTTAAATCCGACTGAACATGAATTTCACCAGCTGGAGAGGAGAGTAAAGGCAGAAACTCCCCAAAACAAGCAACAATTGGAATTGGCTGCATTAAAGGCTGGGAAAAGCATTTCAAAGGATGAGACCAAGAGTCTGGTGATGTCTATGGGTCACAGACTCACTGCTGTGATTGTGCGCAAGGAATCTGCAACTAAATAATAGCTTTTAATCTTTTATATCTGCCTTATGTTCAACTGTCCCAATACTTATGCTCACATCAATGAGTGGGGTGAACTCTAAAAGTGGTGTTCTTTTTATTTGGTAGAACATGTATGTGTTGAAATGGCTAATAATAAAATGTGACATTCTGTAGTTTTGTCTCATATTCATCTTTTAATCATATTTGCAAATGTCTTGACTCCACAGCCAACAGAGCAATTTTGTCTTTACTGTTCCAATACTTATGGAGGGCACTGTATAAACACATATACATGTATACATACACACAGGGCCTAAAACTAACTTTTTGCCACACCTGCCAATGGCCGGTGACGTGATAAAATTTAATGGCCAAAATTTTTTTTTTACCGGCCATGAAACTCTTTTTGCAAAAACAGGCAGTCATTACTACTACAAAGACTTAACATATTTACATTTTTCATTTTACAAGAAAAAAACAACAAACCGATTTTTAATTTTTCTTCTTTTTTTTTTTTTTTGCAGTGTGTATGTGGTGGTATTGTTTTTTCTGCACTCATGTTAACAGATTAGAGGAGGGCTGTTCAATTAGCTTCATTTGAGGGCTGGATTATCGAACTGAAAATTTTAAGGGGGCCAAGGGGGTGGGGGCCGTCCCGATCTCTTTCTGGGGGGACCTATAAAATTAGAAAATAAATTGAAATCTAAAATCTATAAAAGGTTAACATTAGTGCTTTCTGTCAATCGATTACATTTTTTTTATTAATGACACATTTTTCTGTAATTAATCATAATCGCATATTTATATTGTCATAATTTCACATTGAACCTCCAACTTAATGTAGAAACAACAAAGATAGTTTTAAAAAAAATTTTTTAATGGATTCTTTTTGCTAAGTAGCCTATTATTAATGAAGTATTGATACCAATACTGCTGCTGGTTTCTCTATTAAAGGCATTTTCCCTCAGTTTTACCTATTAATTATAGCCATTCAACATTACAGCATAATTAAGCCATTATTTTTTACATTTAATAGGCTCTGAAATATTAAGTGATTTTAAAACAATCTTCACATAAGCTATTAAATGTATATCCATAAACTAGACAGATTAATCTTTGTTTAAACTACAAAAGTTAATCATCGACTAGAGCAGTCGAGTGATTTCTCTTTTTCTTTGATTCTTTGATTTACATCAATGCCAGACTTCAACAGGTTTCACTTTAAAAGCAGCGCTGCCTCTTTAAAACCTGATGCACATGACACGAATCTGACACGCATCCTATTTTCTCCAAACTCTTTTAAGACATTATAACTCATTTAAGACTAAGTTTACGAGGTAACTTGCCAAACCCATGTGTTTTCGTCCGTTGAAGCACTGCTGGTGCGCTGTCTGAAGCGGCTCAGCTCAGCTTACAGCCGAACGTAGCCTGCACCGTTTAGGCAGCGTAACCCCAGGTATGTGTCGCCACATTCTCGGGTTATGAAGAATAAAGAAGGGAAAAGTTAATCTTCCGAAATGAAGCAGCAATATCTTCTCAGGTAAAAGTTAGTCGAACCATGTCTAGGGATAAGCTGGCCATCACACTGCTCTGTCCTTATCAGCTCATTTGTATCCTATTATTCGATTCACTCTTGTCGCTTATGACAGAACGGCATCATGATGATCTTCTCTTCAGAAAATATTATTTTATTTGCTTACGTCAGAAACAGCGAATCTCTTTAAAAACTGTCTGTTGTTCTCACTACATTGCATTGTTATATTTCGTAAAAGTTTTACCCGCCAATTGGCGACTGACACAGTTACATAAACTTGCCGATTTTTACTCCCATTGGTCGCTAGGCCCTGTGTTAATATTTAAAGCAATGGTTTCATTTATCATTTCTATGATATAACATTGCATGTCACACCACAGGATATGTCTACAGAATTTTTTTTATAATTACAAAAAATAAATCCCGATGTATTGTACATCATCAGTCGTGTTGTAAGCTCTGTGCAGAGTGGATAATACTTCATAATTATGCACATGCTTAAATTACATAGAAGCTAATTGCACCTTGCAAAGCAGTTGTATGCATACTGTATCATTTTAACGTCACAGTTTTCCTCTTCATGATTTTATCAAAACTTCAGCTGCATTTTAGGTAATTATTCTTTTGTATTGATGCATTCACCATGATGTAACAGCTCTGGTATTTGGCTGCTCAAGTCAGGTCACAATCCATCCATCTCAGCCACAATCAATGCTACTCTGGCTCTTGAATTATTAATGCTGTCCTACACATGGGGTGGCTGTGTGCGCAAATCAGCCTGCCATGATAGACTAGAAGAATATTCACTGTTGGAGCTCTGCAGCCAGTGTCAAGCAGTTAGACATATATTCGCAAGTGGTTAAAAATGGCAGCTGTTAAATAATGCTGGCTCATGCAGGTGTCATTTATGCGTGAATGTTAGCTACTTTCTTCCAAGTGTTGTGATTTTCACAGAAGGAGCAGCTGTTTGCTTGCGTGTTTTCGGAATCGTGGCAGTTCAGAGTTTGATTCTGTCGTCTCTGCCTCACAGCTGCTGCTGGCGGTCTGTGAGAGGAACACCACCATTGGCACCAGCTGCCAGGGCTCCATGCTCCCCTCCATCACCAACGTCATCAACCTGGCTGACAGCCATGACCGCGCAGCCTTCGCCATGGCAACGCATATCAAACAGGAACCTCGTGAGAGAGAAAACAGCGAGACTAAGGAGGAGGTCAGCTGTGCCATACAGTGTATACAAACATCTGTACAAAAAGCTTGTTTGTGCCTTTATTGCCTAATTTAGCTGACTCTAGTGTATATATGTGTATATATATATATATATATATATATATATATATATATACATGTATATATGTGTGTATGTGTATATATATATATATATGTGTATATATATGTATGTATATGTGTGTGTGTGTATATATATATATATATATATGTATATATGTGTGTATGTGTATATATATATATGTGTATATGTATATATGTGTGTATGTGTATATATATATATATATATATGTGTATATATATGTATGTATATGTGTGTGTGTGTGTGTATATATATATATGTATATATATATGTATATATATATATGTATGTATATGTGTGTATGTATATATGTGTATATGTATATATTTATGTGTGTGTATGAATGTGTTTAACGAAGACCTTTTATATATTGCATATTTGATTTAAAATGTTTTCTAAAAATGTAAAAGTAAAATAGTAACATGAAAATTAAATATATAGTACATATAAAATATAAACTCTAATAATCATATGAAATGTCAAACACATAGAAATGTATATTCATGTAATTTAATATTTCTAAAAATGCTCCAAGTTTGTTAACATGTTTATAATCTCATGTCAACATTTCAGCAAGTCTTACTTGAAATGTATTATTAAAAACATTAACACATAGTAGTTGAATTTCTATTTAAACTCTACCTCCTTAAATTCATATTTACATTTTAAATCTTTTTCATCTGCCCTCAATTCAAATTCAGGAATTCAAAGGTGCTTTCAAATATGTTCATAGAGGCCTGCTGCAAGTGTAGCAAGATAACAATTTTTTTCCCCATATTTCGTGTTTTTGTGACCTTTTTCATCTGTAGGATGTGGAGATAGACATTGAACTGGCACCTGGAGACCAGACCAGCCTCCCTAAGACCAAGGAGCAAGCAGAGCGAGACGCAGGCAACCAGCTGCACATGCTCACCAACCGCCATGACAAGTTCCTGGACTCCCTGAGAGAGGTCAAGGTGAGCCACCACCTCAACATATGCCGCCCTCACGAGTGCAACCTCAAGCATTAGAAAAAATAAAGCAAATCTTAAAAAAGACACTGGTTACATAAAGGACATATGTTAGGAACGAGTCACATGCAGAAGTCATACAGTCTTCTGAACTGTGTAGTTTAATATGCGCTTTTGGTTCTGGCTTCTTTCATCTCTAACCTGCTCTTCCTCATTTGGCTGCTCCCTCATAAGTGTCTCTGTTAAAGAGAGTTTGATCAGGGCAACATGGGATTCTGTCTCCGAGCACTTTGAGGTCACAGCATCATTGATTTCTATTTAATCCTAGACACGGTGCTTCTTTATATGCACCTCTCAAGCTGGCTTTAGATAAATGATGAAGTGAGGAGTTCAAAGCCCTGACCTGCCTGCGTTGCCCACCGGAGCTGCTGTCAGGAACCACAGCACACATTTGAGTTCTGGCTTATGCTAACATTTTCATTCCTCTTGTGGTCAGAGGTCCAAACCTTTACGTGGAGTTATGCCCTAAGAGTTATTCAGTGGCAGGAGGTGATGACCAGTCATGCATATTAACGTACAGTGATCCTTTATGAAAGTCATAAAATGGAATAGTCTCTTTTGTCCTTGAGTGTCTGGTGACATGAGTGAAGATTATATCTTTTTTTGCTGCAAACGTGACATGATACATGTAGGAAGCAAGTATAAAGAATAGTGTGTATTAAGCAGGGTTTTATAAATAACTGAAACCAAAACCATAGCATTTTGTTACTTGAAATAAATGTTAAATTGTATAGATTATATATACAAAGCATATTATATTTTATATCTAATTTCCATTTAGGTTAGCTTTATGTACTAAAATAACAAACTAAAACAAAGTATATATACATATTTAAGAACAAAATCGAATAGACCTTTATTAACAAGTGTTTCCTGGCAGACTTTGGAACTGAGACAAGGCGCACTTCTGCTAATCGGCTGAGCTGACATTATCAGCCAATGCGATAATCTCAAGTGGCTAAATGTCGGTTGATTAATGGACGATATATTGCCTATCTCTAAATGAGTCTCTTGTGTGTGTAATCAGACGGGAGCACTGCTGAATGCACTGGTTCAGTTGTGCCACATCTCCACCCCATTGGCTGAGAAGACCTGGGTCCAGCTCTTCCCCCGCCTGTGGAAGATTCTGTCGGACCGCCAGCAACATGTGAGTACCTCAGTTCTCCAAAGAGCTGAGCTAACAGTTGGTCATTTTCCTCGAAACAGTTTCCATGTAGAACGACTGCGTATGACCGCTGCTCGTTTTAACTTGACCTTTGTTGTGGTTTAAGTGTAGGCTGCCTGTTTTACTACTAATAATGCATATCACTGCAGAATCAGCATGCAAAATGTGTGTTAATGGTGTTGGAGGTTGTGCCTATACGCTCATCTTGGAGACCTTTACATGGGTGGGGGCCTTTCTGACCTTTCTGCCCCTGCCGATGAACTTAAAGAGGCAGCACTTGCTAATGAGCAGAAATTAAACCTTTTATGCAAATATCTGGGTTTAATGGACCAGATGTCTTAAGTATTAGAATTCTCATTAAAGGGCTTTAATTTGGAGTGACTGAGGTTATAGACTACAACACGCTTTCAAAATAGAAATCCTTTTTTTTTTAAATACTAGGACGTATTTACTGCATCGGTCTTTTTCTGTAATAATGCAAAGGTCTTTGTGCAAAATGGGCTGTTTTCTTTAGCATTGACATTCCTGTTGAATATTTATAGCAAATTTCTATTGATATTTGGTGAGAAGCTACTTTTGTACATTTTATTTTAAACATTATTGTGAAGTTCTCATCAAAGTCACCCTGTTTTTATTATTATTATTAATCATTTATTTTTAATTGAAGTTGACCAATATTCAGGCTGATGCCATTAAACTGTTTTGTCTGTCAGTCAATCAATCAATTAATTAATAAATCATTTAAAAAAATTAAATAATTTCTTAATCTTTTTTAAATCTTAAACTAGATTTTCAGATTATTTTTATTTTAACAAATTTATGGTATGAATATTCGTTTTGAGGTTTGATGAAGATTACATGTAATGGCATTATTGCTTTTTATATGTGACTAGGTGATGGCAAATGTATACTAAAATATAAAAATAATGGAAATCAACATGAATTATTAACAGTCCGATACTGACAATCATTAAAAAGTTTTCTAATATCAGCCGATGACTAATATTGTACCAATATATCATGCATCTCTAATTTTGGTCTTATGTATCCCTTTTTGCAGGCACTCTCAGGCGAGATGGGTCCGTTCCTGTGTAGTGGTAGTCATCAAGCTCAGAGAGATTGCCAGCCCAGTGCTCTAAATTGCTTTGTGGAGGCCATGTCTCAGTGCATGCCGCCCATACCCATCAGGCCCTGCGTGCTGAAGTACTTAGGAAAGACCCACAATCTGTGGTTACGCTCCACTCTGATGCTGGAGCAGCAAGCTTTTGAGAAAGGCCTTAACTTGCACATCAAACCCAAACAGAGCACAGAGTTCTATGAGCAGGAAAGCATCACTCCTCCACAGCAGGTACAGTGATGCATGAGCCCTTCTATTGTCTTTGTTGCCATTGATATTCCTGGCAGAGGAAGTTTTGTGTTCTGAAGGTTCCCCGGTGTCACTCAAAATGAACTTGTGTGCTGAATTTCCAATTGGCTTTGTTTTGACCTGTCAGTGAGTTCAGTTTGAAGTATCCCAGCATTCAAGCTGCTTATGCTAAGCAGTCATCTCATTGGGACACCTCTGAATATGGATGTGTTTGTCCCCTATATTCTTTGAAGATGTGTTCTTGTATTCCCTCAGGAGATCCTCGACTCGCTGGCGGAGCTTTATTCCCTACTGCAGGAAGAGGACATGTGGGCGGGGCTTTGGCAGAAGAGATGCAAGTTCCCCGAGACGAGCACAGCCATTGCATACGAGCAGCATGGCTTCTTTGAACAGGTGAGAGACTGAAAAGATTGTATCGCAATGCATGTGATTGGCAAAATTTGAATGGATAAATCAAAAAGAAGGCCTGCACACTCAATCAAATCATGATATGGACTAGTATCTGTAAATATCAAACTGCAAAAAGGCTGTTCAAATTTCATGTGATTACACTTTATAAAAATTAATTGTTAAAGTTTTATGCATTCATTTTTTTTTTAACCTTTTTTGATAATAAATATGTATTAAATCCTAAAACAGATTCAGAAAACAAAAAATTTCAAAAACATTAAATTATTAAATTGATTAGACATTCTTTTTGATTTAATAGAATTTAAAGAAATGAAACTGAATCTAGGAAAATTAAAACACACAACAGGATTTGTGAACAAACAAAACAGTTCATAAGACACTCTTGTTAAGATTTTAATACATTATTATATTTAGTGTTATAAATTCACTTGACTAGACATTCTGATTACATTATTAAATTCTTCTTTAGACATTATACATTAGTAAATGTAATCAAGCCATTAAAACAGAATGCAAAAATAATATAGAAAATGCAGAATTCATTTGGAAAGCACAGAATTTGGGAAGAAATCAAACATTTCTCAGGGCCCTGTGTATAATAATAATGCTGAGTCCATCATCATTAGGCTCAAGAAACCTACGAGAAGGCAATGGAGAAAGCTCGCAAAGAGCACAATGTCTCACCCGCCATGTTTCCAGAGTACCAGCTGTGGGAGGATCACTGGATACGGTAAGTTGAATGACCACAGCTCTGATTCAACACTTCAGACGTACACTTATAAGTAAGTTTGCCAAGCAGTACTACACCAGGGCAACAAAATCACTGCCATTATTTTTAGGATACAGCTGTGTGGATTAACCAAGACTTTATTGTGCAAATAGAACCAAATGACTAATAGAGGTTGACCAAAATTACTCACTCAAAGGTTTGCTTGGGGCAAAAAATGTAGTGCAAGTTAATTAATTGTCACACATGGAAGAGGTCAGCTGTCCCTACCCCCACCCCACACATATTTAATGAAATGTTCTGTTGATTTCCAGTTGTTCTAAAGAGCTGAACCAGTGGGAGCCTCTGACAGAGTATGGGCAATCTAAAGGCCATAACAACCCATACCTGGTGCTGGAGTGTGCCTGGAGAGTGTCCAACTGGGCTGCAATGAAAGAGGCTCTAGTGCAGGTAAACTCAGTACCACACTCCTGTCAACACAGAAAGGGATTTAAAGCTCATGATTAATTATACACGTTTTATTTTATTATAGGAAATGTGTACTTGATCTGAATACTTGTGAAGTTCTCAATCAGTCTATAGACTTATGCACTACCATTAAAAAGTTTGGAGGCAATAAGATTGTTTAAAGAAGTCTCCAGTGTGCACTAAGGCAATTAATAGATTGAAAATAGAGTGAAAGTACGTTGAAACATTAATAATGTGAAGCATTATTACAATTTATAAAACTGTTTTCTATTTGTATATATTTTAAAATGCAATTTTATTTCTGTGATGCAAAGCTGAATTTTCAGCAGCCATTACTCTTCAGTATCACATAATCATTCAAAAATCATTCTAATATGTTGATTTGCTCAAGAAGCTTTCCTTATCAATTTTAAAGAAAAATGTGAAAACGTTCAAAAATAGTTTTGTGGAAACTCATATTTTCTTTCTCAGAATTCTTTAAATGGAAAGTTCAAAAGAACAGCATTTAATTAAAACAGATTTTTGTAACATTCTAATTTATTCATAAACATATTCATAATAATAATAATAAAAAACTTTTTATTTGAGTAAAATTTGCACACATATTTCCAGCCCAGTCAGTTAACCTAAAACTATAGTTATGACTTCACTGTAACACCTCAAATTATTATTGGAGTTTCACCATTTTGCAGAATGTGAAAGCACACCACTTTTATTATGCAGAAAGTCACAGCCTAACTGTGCTTGCCGAATTGTTTATGACTCTTCATTATTATTTATGGGCTTCACTTCTAAAACAAAGCAGAAAAAGTGTGTGATAGGGGTTGGACACATTATAAATACTCTTGGCTCTTGTTCAAGGAGACTTGGAACGAATCCATTCAGGTTTCTGTCCTAAGGTGACACCTAATTAAATTGTCCAGCCCAGCGGCCCTCCCACTCCTCCTCCTCTTCCCCCTCTTCCCTCTCCATTCGCTTTGCATCTAATATTTACGGATACTTGCTTGAATAATTGCTCAAACATCTGCTGGGAAGTGATTTGTTTTCTCCGTTCCAGGGGAGGCTGCTTGGCAGCAGCAGTTGCTCTCAGGAAGTTTAAATGTCCCCTCTTTCGATTAAAGGTGGGTGGATAAGGCCAACCCTGACGCAGGGTTATTTATCAAATGTCGGTCATGATAAGCGTGCACTGACCAAAGAGAGTAAATCCCTTCACATCATCATACTGCACAATGCCAGCAACCTGTACTATTGTGGCCGAGAGAGCTCAACGCGCTGCAACTTCACAAAACACATGTAAATAGAAAAAGCACCAGCAAATCAAGAAACCATCTTCATCAATTTGACAGCAGGTGCTGCAAATGCTCACAACACAACCAAATAAAGAAACGGGTTGCAAATACTCACAACACAACCAAACAAAGAAACGCGTTGCAAATAAAATTATTTGTTTGTGTTGTGAGCATTTGCAGCACATGCTATATGCTATATAAAATGTGCTATATGCATTGTATAAAGTAATCAAATGTTATATAACACTGTATATTCTTCACTAGTAAATTATATAGTAAATTAAATATATATTTCTGCTTGTTAAAGTTACAAAAGGGATTTAGTCAAGAGCAGTGAGAGATTTTCTCTCCTGTTGTTTTTTTAACATGAATGACAGACTGCTATCACTTTAAGAACTGCCCAGACCCAATATACTGTTACATGTGTGTTTTCCTTCTCAGCTGTTTGCTTGCATTTAAGACCTAAATTACTGTGTTTACAAAAATACTTGAAAAGATGTGTATGTGTGTAACCCTTCAAGGCCTATAAAGTGGCAAAAACTCAGATCAGTACTCCCGTGCTCTATGAGTACCGCCTTCACGTTTACGTTCCTCTCTGACAGCGCTTAGAAACAATAACCGTTATAGAGACGATTGCTCAAAATCTCTACCGGATGACAAATTTTTACTGGTATATCACCCACCCCTAGTTTCCACAAAAATATCAAGCAGCACAAATGTTGTCTGTGTTGATAAGAAGAAATGTTTCTTGAGTGCTATATCAGCATATTAGAATGAATTTCGGAATGATTGTGTCTGTTGAAAGTTCTGCTTTGCCATCACAAAAATAAATGAGATTTTAAAATATATTAAAATAGCAAACAGTTGTTTTAAATTATAAAATTATTTCTCAGTATTTCTGTTTATGATCAAATCCAGTGAGTGTAGTGTATGCTGCTGATACATCTGCGTTTCTGTGTGCATCAGGTGGAGCTGAGCTGTCCAAAGGAGATGGCCTGGAAGGTGAATATGCATCGCGGTTACCTGGCCATCTGTCACCCTGAGGAGCAGCAGCTCAACTTCATTGAGCGGCTAGTGGAGATGGCCAGCAGTCTGGCCATCAGAGAATGGAGGAGACTGCCACACATCGTCTCTCACGTGCACACACCTCTGCTGCAGGTAAGGACCGTCAGCATGTGAGCTGACAAACACCCTATAACCAGACGTTCTCCAGCTGTAATTTAATGTTCTTGATGGTGTTTTTCACTTTTTCAAGCAGGACAACTCAATCAGAGCACCACTAGTGATCTAATCTAAATTGATTTTCAATTTTAAAAATGATATCCCAAAAGCAGAACATCTGGTCAGATACCTAGGCTGACAAGTATGAGACTCGGGCAATCTCATTTAATTTGCGAGTGTGTGACCTTTATACAAACCCTTCTAGCAGAGACAGTGGTTAAAGCTGACACTTTGCTTATAATTGCCTTTTTCGCTCTGCATTTTTGCTCAATATCACTTCTTTCTTTATCAGACCCCCCTCTTTTTTGGCCCTTTGTAAAATGGCAGAGATAGTGTTGACTGCACCATTGTGGTGCTCAATAGGCAGCTTGTATTAATATTCAGCGGAAAGAACAGCCTCCTGACTGCCACACGCATAATCAGACAGAGCACACAATGGGACGGAGCGGAGGTGATGTGTGCCTGTAGATTAGGCTAATGTGTGTGAGCTGTCCACGCACCACGTCCTCTGGGGACTGTTAGAGACTCTCTTGAGCTCGGCTGTGGTGTGATGGCAAATATGACAGCCAAATTGAGGAAATGAGGCGTTGTTGTTGGAGATTGTGATTACACCACACAGTGTGTTATGGGGAATGGCTTTTGGTTCTGATGCCTGCATGATTGAATCTTGAATACAAGGGATTTTTAATGCTTTATACCAGGGGTCTTCAACTAAAATGGCTTGAGGTCCAGTAATGAACCCTCCTCACCAGCCGAGGTCCGGACAATTTTAAAAAACAATTGATGGTTTTTGCCAGGCCAGGGTATATGCAAGATATTTAAGCTTAATTTCAAGACATTTAAAGACCTTTTTTAAGACCTGCACAAAAATTAAATAAATAAATAAATTAAATAAAATTACTGTAAAAAGCATGATTTACAGTTCAGATGCAGGCTTTCACAAAAAACATCAAGTATTATATTAATTAAATAACATATATAAATATATTTTACTGCCTTAATTGTTTACATTTTACAACACATTATCTTCTTGTTGATCCACCAGTTCACATTTACAACTCTACATGTTTGCTGCTTAAAATCATGCGCTGTTTTCACATTGGTCTTTGACAACAGCAGACGTACAGGCTGATTGAAAATGGAAAATCATCCTCTTCCAGCGGAACGGCAGTACACAAGCCCAAGAGACAGACTACACAAAGCAGCGCAGCAGCTGAATCTGAAACGTGCAGCGCTCATATTTATTGAATGAATAGCCTTTTTAAGTTTTAAGTTTAAACTTAACTTGTCTCTCAGTCCCCACATTTAAGACCTTCTGAAATCATAATTAAGGCTTTCTTGTACCATTTAAGACTTTTTAAGTACCCGTCAACTTTCCTAATTTTTGAAAATGCCATAATTTTTCACTCACTGAGAGTTTCATCTGTCTGCGCACTCTTTGCTCTCATCACTGCACGCACGACTGCACCCAAATGGCTCTAGAGCTGACCTTGATGTGCTTAATATAAATTTTATTTATTAAATTCGCGTTTGGTATTTATTTATTCATTTCATTATGTCAAAAGCCTTCACGAATTCGGACCGGAGTCTGCCAGTTGGCGAACTACCGTAAAGACTTCAAAAGCTGCGCCGGATGAAATAGAAGCGCCTCGTCAGGTTTAAATCTTAACCTTCTGTTTTGGCTGTAGACGGGTCCGTATGGGACGGCTTTTGGGTCCGGATCAGGACCGCGGTCCGCCTGTTAGTGACCTATGCTTTATACTATTAGTATATAGAAAATGTCATAATTTCTCTTATTCTTAGCATTTTATTATAAAAAATCTTTAAACTTGAATTATTAATATTGTTAATGCAATTTTTTGTTTGTTTTATTTTTTGTGTTGCTGATTAATCAGCACCGATAATTGATTTGCAAAACTATCGGTTATCGGCAAAAATCCATGCCGATAGTTTTCCATGTTGCGTCTGTTGCTGGAGTCGCTGAGAATGGTCTGCTGTCATTATACAGTACAAGAGCGGCCTCTAGAGGCGGAAGTCACTGACAGCACGTGTTGTTTGTTTTGGCATGTGACACTGCGCGTTGCACAGAGCGGGAAACTTCAAACACGTATTTAAATGCAGCCGACAGAAAATCCTGCCACAGAACAGAGCGCCATTCACATAGTTTTCCATTAAAGTCGGCATGAAACGGAAGTTGCGACTGTTTTTTTCTTCTCTACTGTGACGTATATCCAAGTGAAACGGCATCTGAAATGAGAGGGCAGGACTTGATTTCGGACGATTTCGTCCTTCGGGAATTGATTGGATCGTTGGAAGTTGGGGCGTTACTAACAAAATGTAGGCAGATCTGAAATGCCAGTTTGCAGATAGTGGTGGGGGATTTCTTGCCACTGGATTCACTGCTGACACCCAAGCATGAATAAATGTTTTATTTATTAGGTATGGCGATCACGATCAACAGCCCAAAACATGCTTAAACAGAAGCACGTCCTCCATCAGGTTAAGTCATATTCATGAAACAAATTCATTTGCGATGTCCTAAGAGTAATGTTGTCGTAATATCCTAATATCTTTTCAGTGTTTAGGAATAACATACTCCCTCATGACTGGTGTCAGTGCTATAAAGTGATGCATCAGCTTCAGCTTTCCCCCTGTCATTTACCCCTCACATCACTAGCTCTGCCCTTGCGCCATTACTCGTGACCGGAAGAGTAGAGGAGTTGTTTTGATGGGGAGGGGAGGTTAACGTTTTTGATTAAAGATTACGAGGGCACATGATTTAAAAAAAAAAATTAAGTGCACGGAAAATGTATTTATAATAAACACTACAGTATTCCATCAAAAAATAAGAATAGTCAATTTTGATTTCATGCCGACTTTAAATAACATCATATATGTCCCAAATAATTGTTAATGTACGTAATGACTTCACCCTAGGCTATAAATTATGTATTGTGCATTTTTCAGCAAGACGTTTGTCTTTCTGTGGCTCTAATACAGTCTGTATGCTTCATATTGAGAGCTGCAATTCAGATCGCGCTTTCTCTTTCCGTTTGCTGTTTTTTTTAAAATACCGAACTTCAAACTCATTTATGCCACATAGTTCACTCTTGAAGCAAACTTATGTCCGTTTGGTGATTAAACAGTTTTAGACTGCTGCTTGAATTGAACGTGACACGTCTGTTGTATGTGATACCTGTGACTTCTCCAAGATGCTGCGCTTTTGCACAGTGTCTCTTGCATATTTTGTTTTATATATTTTGAATAGATAATCATGCAGTGTTCTAAAATAGCAGCAAAAAATGTCAGAGTATACATACAATGTCAATAACATGTGCATGTAATTTTAATATGGCCTTGTGTAGGTATTTCAAGACAGCCATCTTTAAGCATGACTGTTGAAATTAAATGGTAATACATAACAATAAATGTCCATTTGTACATTTGTAATAAAGGTTAATGTGAACATTTACTAATACTAATAGGCTTCATTTTAAAATTTTAAAGTTTCTTTTAACATTAGTAAACTATGTAACTTTATTGATCAATATAATAATTAATCTTAACACTAAATTTGTATTCATTACAAAGTATAGTTCAGTACTGTTACTACTTTTTTTTAAAAAATAGTAAAGCTCTATTTTAGTTTTCGTTCAGTATCCATTTTAAAATCTATCGGTTGATTAATCGGTATCAGCCAGTATGGTCCAACCTAACTATCGGTATCGGTAAAATCCAATATCGGTCGACGTCTAGTTTGTTTATTGGTTCACTAATTTTTCTTTTTCTCTGTGGACTGCTTTCTAAAATGAAGAAACAAACAGAACATACTGACACAATCATACACTGGAAAATAATTCTATAATAATTATAATTTCTGAAGGAAATATCAGTGTATGAAACGAACAAAAAAAAAAGCTCCAAATGAGAAGTGTGCAAACTGTTTACTACAATTAGCCAGAAATCAAACTTGATTGTTAGCTATGTGCTAAGAGATAATCTTGCTGTATATCCAGCAATATTATGTTACAATTTACATTTTTTACTTGTAAATTAGTTAATCTACATTTCAATGCAAAAATATACAAAAGATGTTAAAAAAAAAGAAATGAGTATATGCTTCACGTTTTTTTTTTTCTCTTTTTTTCTCCGCTTGTGATATGGTAAATATGATTCAAAATGGACAAAGTACGATAGAATACCAATCACAATTCAGTATCCAAATGTAATGTCATCACTGACAGTTATGTTTTGGTCATTCAAAATTGCAGAGTTTACTAAGTTATAAATAACAAAAAAGTGAATTAAGTCTGTATGTTTAAGCAGTCAGAGTTTAAGTATAATAAATAGTGTAGGTAAAGAACCACCTCCTCTTTTTGGCTGTTTTAGCCGTGCCTCCAGAAATACAGTCCTTGCCCCAAAGCCATTGACTTCATAATTGAATTTGCTGATAATTGAGTCTGTGTACACTTGCACTCCTTAATGCAACCATACAGAAAAACCAAGTCCAATAAGAGTGATTGGAAGGGAAGTGAGAGGCAGACAGGAGCCGTGAGACAGAGAGAGTGAGAACGCCACCAAGTTTAAAATGGCTCGTAATTACTTTTCCCCATCAGATAGTGTTTGATTAAATACCTGCAAGAAAATTTAATTTACATGATGAATGGGCACTCAGAATGAAGGTTATAATGTGCCATCAGCTGATATTAACAGATAATTGTGAAAAATATTGTATTGCTTAATTTATTTTGTTTTGGGGGGATTTGATTTGGCAAGTCCATAGATTGATTTGAGGCATTTATCTTGTAAAGCAGGCATTACTATTGAATGGATTGTTTTTGGATGCGTGTATATGTGTGTTCGTGGGCATAATTCATTATCACGCTCAAGCTACTCATGGTAAACCCTCATGTTGTAAATCACCTTGTAAGTGCCAGACTCCCTCCCTCACGTCTTTCTTTTCCAATTCCCACAGGAGATTAAAGATCCATGTGGAATTTCGGTAAGAGTGTGGTGTGTGTTTACTGGCTGATATGTTAAGGTCATGCATCGGTAGTTTGTGAGGAATGGGTAGCATTTTTTGGGTCACCGTGGCCAGTGTCCTCTGCTGGTGTGGTCTAAGTGTCGCCTGAGAGCGTGATTAGGCATTAAGGGAATAGACGCTTCCAATGTGCGCTTCCCTCTCTCTGCCCGTTCTCTGAGTAAATGGCTTTTAAGATACTTTGATCCATCCATTCGTTCAGCCACCTCGAGACTTCGTTTCTCTATTTCTTTTTCTTTCTCAATAGGAATCATAAGCCTGTAATACAGCCTCAGTAATGGATTTCGGAGTGCTCTGTGTGTGTGATATGTGGATTCTTGGATGACTGTAGCCTTCAGAATTAAACTGAGCAGGCGCTTTAAAGAGAGCTTGTGGATGTTGCATCTTCCTGTTGGATGTTTACTAACTACATTGAGATTCTCATCTGTTTATTCATGGATTATTCTTATTCAGGCAGCACAACAGATTATTGAGCTACAAGAAGCTGCTCAGATTAATGCAGGCCTCCAGCCCGCCAACCTGGGCCGCAACACCAGCCTCCACGACATGAAGACCGTGGTGAAGACCTGGAGAAACAGGCTGCCGATCGTCTCTGATGACCTCTCCCATTGGAGCAGCATCTTTATGTGGCGGCAGCACCACTATCAGGGTATGCCAGTATATGGAGATAAATTCCAGTGACAAAATAATGATTATTTCAGCATTTTGATCCAATTAAAAAAAATACAATTCTTGCAGCCATTGTGACCGCTTATGAAACCAACACGCAACATGATCCAAACACTAACAATGCCATGCTTGGAGTGCACGCCTCCGCATCAGCCATTATTCAGTATGGGAAGATCGCCCGGAAGCAAGGTCTGGTCAACGTAGCTTTGGACATCCTGAGTCGCATCCACACCATCCCCACCGTGCCTATTGTAGACTGCTTCCAGAAGATCCGTCAGCAGGTTAAATGCTACCTGCAGTTGGCTGGAGTAATGGGCAAGAATGAATGCATGCAGGTGAGTGAACTATAGCATGACTGCATCATTTCAAAATCAATTAGTCATTAGGCTTCTTGAATGTCTAGTCATCTCATCGTGGTTTTGGGGTCACCTGACCCAGATCTGATGCATCTCTTAGAGCATTCTGTATTCTAATGCAGCTGTATAGAGGGTTTGCATGGGTGAAATTCATTGTCATATGAGGAAAAAAATGTAGGACAGGACTAATTTTTGCTTGTTAATTGCTACACGTGTGCAGTTTGTGCATGTCATCGGATAAGAGATGATGCTGTGAGGGGGAGGGAAGTTAATTTTAATAATTATCAAGTGCACAATCTGCACATGAATTTAAAAAAACTGCATGAATAAATATAGTAAATATTGCAACATTCTATAAAAAATAAATATTGTCGATGTGATTTTATGGTGGCTTTAACAGTATGAACATGAACAAGTCAGTACTCAAAAGCCAAAGATGTCCATCCAAAGATGCAACTTGAAAGAAAAAAAAACTAAAGGTGGATGACTAGTCGTCCTTTTTTAATACACCTGTGTGGTTATTGAATTATTATTATTGTTATAATTTTTTTAACACCAGAATACATTTGTACATTTGTTTATTACCTTTATTTTTCTCTTATCCTTTTTATTTATGTTTTTACATCTAACTGAATATAATTATTTATCATTGCTTCTGTCAAACTAACTTCATCTATACCAAATCTAGTTTGCTTTGCCGACACACCTGCTGATTTTGCTGTTAGCCGGACTCTCTTAATCCAAATAACGCTGCTCTCATTACGGTGAGAATGACTGCGGTGCTGTCACAGTAAAGAATGCATTCCAAACCGTGTAAGGAATGGGCTGCTAGCTGCAGCATTCGCTTAAGCCTGATTAATGGAGCTGCCTCAACTGAGCTCAAGTCATTAAAGTACCATTGGATTTAATAAGTCTCTCTCTCTCTCTCAGCTATCACTTGGACGTGTTCTGTTCCCTTTATCATTTCTCAGGCACACTCTAAGCCACTGGCTCTCACCTGGGAGTCTTAGATTGAGCTACAGAGATGTCTACAGCAGATATACTCTGTTGTCAGTGGTGTTGACTTTTGATGTATAGGAATTCTAGGTCAGAAAACTACACATTGGCTGAGTCTGGCTCATCCATTTTGAGGGATGTAGAATCATTCTTCATGAGAAAATGAAAAACTCATGAAATATACTTAATACTTAGAATTTCAAATGCAATCATTGTTATTGTGTTGTCAGGGTCTGGAGGTGATTGAGTCCACTAACCTGAAGTACTTCACCAAGGAGATGACCGCTGAGTTCTACGCTCTCAAGGGCATGTTCTTAGCCCAGATCAATAAGTAAGAGTTGATCTCTGGCTTTGTTCATCTTCTCTCCTTTTCTACCTGTCACTTTGAGTCTTCTCCTTATCGTCCTCGTTCGCTCTCTCTTTGTCTGTAATTGACGCCGCTCTCGTTATCTTTTATTTTGTGCACGAGTCTTCACGCTGACAATAAAGAATCAGAAACCGAGATCATTAAGAGCTCACTTTTTAAAATGAACAATTTCAACAAAGGGTCATTATGGATTGGAAAGATAAACATCTGTGTGTGTCTGTTTGTGCCACTAATCATCACTTCTAAAACTTTAGGCCAATAATGAGGTCAGAACAGACGTTAACAGTCAATATGAGAGTATGATGAGTAATTAACCTTATATAGCATGACTGCAGTAGAAGATAATGACACTGAACTCATGATGAGTGATTATCTTCTGTCATACTTCTATTGACTGGCATTTTCACAAGTCAATCAGCATTTCCTGGTGAGAATCTGTCATGTAATTGGTAAACATCTCAGAATACTGTAGATTAATTTGTAGTGCAATCGGGCCAGGTGTTTTAACCGCCTACGAGATATTTAACAAACAGATAAGGGTCACTGACTATAAGGAGCTGCCAAGCTATTATTGCAAAATTATTATGACAAAACTGCTTGTTTTGAAATTGGATAGAAAGAATTGGATATCAAAGTGAAGTTTAATTCACAAATTGAAAGGATAGAGGTTAATTCAAGTGATTGTCAGTATGAATTGCATTTTATTAATATATTAATACATCCACACCAAAACAGAGCACCATGTCATTCAAAAATAAACAGATAACTACCCCCTTTTGCAACCCCATAGCTCTATATAGGCCTTCCTCTTTTCCTCATCATGGGTGAATTGATGGCGAGCCCAGAGCCCGGCGCTGGATTGGAATAGCTTATTAAATACACATGCTGAATAATTAACTCAATAGCAATTTGTGAAATCTCTCTGATCAGCAGAAGTTTCCCCCAGCCTCAGCAGGGCCTAATGTAATCATTACATTTTCACTCTCTATGAATATTAACGTAGGGATTTGATGAAGCAGTAGAGCTGTCGGAGGAAGATGTTTGACACTTGACTGGGCGTGGGGACTTTACCCGACTCTCGGCAAAGGCCACAAGCAGAAACATATTATACATGTCCACGACTGACTTGACGCTTCAGTGGATTTGGGCTCCCCAGAGTCTCATTGCAATCAAGTGTAATTTTGTTGCTTGCCACATACTCATTACAAGTTTCCATTATATGTGATTGGTTTAGTAGGTGCGTCATGGAGTAGCATTTAGAGATGGTAATGGTAAGGGCAGAGGCTTCAAGCACAGATTATGAGTCCCATCCAGTGCTTTCAGTCCCTTATAAAGCCCTTTATGAGCCTTTCTCAACATCTATTCTTAAACTGCTTCTTCTATAAAGGGCCCTAGAAAAGATACTCTCAGGGGACAAATTCTCAAAGCTCTAAAACGGCTGATGAAACAAAATATTGGACCCGGTCAGCTAATTTCTGTTAGGTGCTGAAATACTGGATAGCTTTTAGAAGTAATAGTGTTTCCCATCAAGTTTTTTCTGTCAGATGCTCCTGATATTTATAGTGAAATGCCAATAAGAAGCGGATTTTTAATTATGATAAAGTTTAAATGCCTCCTGTTTACCAGTGCACCACTGCCAGAAATTTTACTGACTCAAGCTTAATGCTCCAAATTGCTCATATTCTTTGCATTTTTGAGATTTCTAGATTGTAATGGTCCGAAGTGACAAATTCCCTTCTCATTTGAATTGTCTCTTCCAGGTCAGAGGAGGCAAATAAGGCATTCTCTGCTGCAGTGCAGATGCATGATGTTCTGGTGAAAGCCTGGGCAATGTGGGGCGACTACTTGGAGAACATTTTTGTCAAAGACCGCCAGCCCCACCTTGGTGTATCCGCCATTACCTGTTACTTACATGCCTGCCGCCATCAGAACGAGAGCAAGTCACGTAAATACCTTGCCAAGGTATGACCTCTTCTGAGTGAATGAGCCAAATGGTGTAGTTTAAAAATGTGCGTAAATCTAGTGGCATTTTTTTTTATTGAATACTTTATGCATTTATGATGTAAAAAAAAAAAAAGCCTTCAAATGAATATAACACGTACAATATTATTCATTTTCTACACTTATTTTCTGTTATTTACTTATTTTATACTATTAGGTTAATAGTATATTTCAGATAATTTAAAAAAGTTTTTTTGTTTTGTTTGTTAATGATAACACTTATAGCCTGACCTTTGTAACATTGCTTAAAGGCTGCTAAAACGTTCAGTGATCTTTTCCATTGGTTGTGATTAGTGAAAGTAGGGAAGCAAGAACTACTGATCAGTTGTACTGTGTAATCTAGAGGGCAACATGTAGAGTTTTTCTTGTCAATAACAGGCAAAAAATGGTTGGCAGGGATGCACAGAGCATGTCATAATGGGATAGCATCTTTTTTGACAGGCCGGTAATTAGTTTTACCATTAAACCCATTTACCATAACACACATGCAAACTCCGTGCTCATTTGTGGTCCAGGAAACCCATTCTGCGCTGATGGCTTTGTTAAATGGGGGCATATCTGTCACCGTGTGCCATTTCTGAATTAATGCAGCTGCGGCAGGGGGGATGCACTGCATTCAGACTGATGAACCGCCAATGATGGATGTAATTATATTATTAGACCTGATGATGGGTTTTGTATGGATACTATATACAAGGCAGTCTGCTCTGTCGAGTACTGTACGCTAGATCAAACAGCTCCATTTGGCTTTTTTTCTTTTTTCCAGCGTGGGTTTGACTGTGAGGAGCACTTTAGATTGTGTCTGGACTGCTGCTGGCCACTGAAGCTTTAGAGACGGTGGCGTAGTTTACACGTGATTAATGAGAGTAGCTGCTTGCTGATTATCAGTAATTATCCGTAAGCCGTGTAGCCCAGGCTGTCCAGTGCTTAATGTCTCCATCAGGCCTCAGCAGAGATGAAGGTTCATCTTTTACCATCCCACCAGCCACCATAGCCCCACCAACAATAGCAAAAGAAGACCGCTGCTGACTGGTGGGAGTAAGGTGGGCAAGATGATTTTACAAGCCACTAAGCCCTGGAGTAGCTATTTCATGGAGCTGATGGCCTCATCTTCAGTCGCTGACACATAGATTTAGTTTAAAATGAAACCATTACCTGGTCATTCACATAGGTTGAGGAACATTTTATCCAAACTGACTATTTATGAATGTTGACTTGATGAAAACTTGACATTACAAATTAAGAGATTTGTGAACAACTGTACATGTGCATGAAGAGATATTATGCATAATAACGCAAGGAAAAAGGAAGATAAATTCAGCATTTGCAGGAAGTAAGCCGTTTATTAAATATATAAAGGATCCCTTTGCAGACTTGGCTGATGTGTATAATAACTATTTTAAAGTCTCAACAATTTTATTTATTTTACATTTTAAATGTCCATTGCATTAAATATAAAATAATTTTTGCTTTAAATAAAATGTCAATGTCATATTTCTTTATTTTACACAAGTTCTGGCTATTTTACAGAAAATTTGTAGATTAAATTTTGTCCTGCAGCAGGGTTTATAAAATCAGAACTGTTGCCAAAAAAAAGGCCGTCTCTGCTCTTCTTCAGGTGCTGTGGCTTTTGAGTTTTGATGATAAGAACACATTGGCCGAGGCTGTGGACAAATACTGCATTGGAGTGCCGCCCATCCAATGGCTGGCCTGGATCCCTCAGCTTCTCACGTGTCTAGTTGGCTCAGAGGGGAAACCGCTCCTCAACCTCATCAGCCAGGTATGATTGCTCACTACATTACCTTTTTATAGTAGCACATTCATGCTTCATATATCCCATCTAATCCAGATTTAATTTCATTTGCGAGAGACAGTCTGCAGTCAAGACCCTCTTTGTCAAATTCATTGCTTTACCGATTTTTCCCTTTTATTTATTTATGCAAAGCATTTTTATTGGGTTAATATAAAAAAATCTCCAACTGTGGGAACAGAACCGCCAATTAAACAAGAGACTAATTTGCCCTCCTTCATGGAGTACTATTTCCAAGCCATTTAAAAAGCTCCTGAACTTCAAAGAGGAAACAGCTGCTCCAGGGGCCCAAAGAGAGAGGCAGAATAAAGGAGACGGAGAGAGAGTTCTGTGTACTTAACCCACGTAAAAAGACAGCAAATTCAAAAGACCCTCTTATTCACTGACTTGTTCCAAACAGCTTTTGCATGCAGCTCGACCACCTCTTTTCTCACGTATACATGCCAGACAAGCGACTTCTAATCTCTCCATTTCAGCACTGATGCACCCGTACAGTGGACATACTTCACTTTGAAATTAAGTACACTTGAGTTCCTGATAAGCACCCAATGAAATAGATATGTTTGCACACATAATCTCAATTAATGGAGTTGTGAAGGCTGTTTTAGGGATGACTAGTCTCCTTGTTGAAGGATCTTTTGGGTCTGATATAAGGCAGCGATGATGAGTGAAAGGTAGACGTTTTGTAAAACTCTTGATTTTCAAGTGAAATCTCCAGCGGATGAAGCACCTTTATCTCAGGCTCTGAATTATTTAGCTGTGCTCCAGTTGGCGGGATGTTTTAAAAAACGTTTGGTGAAATATTGATGAAGGTGAGCTGTGGGGTGCCTTGAGATGAAACCGAGGCGAGAAAAACACCTTTATGCACACAGACACCCATCACATGCACACTCGCACACACCCTAAAATATGATGAGACTTCTCTCCAATTTTAGGGATGATCTGTCCCCCGTTGCCTCGTTCATTTTTAATGCGATACTTAACAAGCTCTTAACAGAAGGTCTTGGCCATGGCTGCTTTTCATGTAAAAGCCCATCTGGACTCCGAGGTGTCTCTTTACACCTAAAGGCCAGCCTGCTTTCTGCCGTCTATTTGACGAAGATCGTGTTTCCACTCTAATGGGCTGCTTGAGCTGGGTGCTGTGAGACCTGAGAGGGGCTGCGGGCGGTTTGAGAAGGAGCTGTCTGCCGCCTCCATATTTGTCTTCACCCCCCCCACACGCACTGTTGTGGACAGCATTCACACCCCTCATGGATATTGCAGTGCCAGGGGAGAAAGAGGAGAGGAACAAGTTGATAAGCATGTTTTTGGGACTATTACATAACAATAAGAGGATCCAAAGATTTGGTTATGAGTCAGACTTCGCTGTCGGTTAGATTTAAACTATAAAGACTAGGAGCATTTTTCTTCAAAAGATGTGAAATAGGCCTCACAACTTGGTTCTTTGACTGCAGCTTAAATCAGTGGTGTGCAAAACTGTAGCAAATTAAATTTAATAGCAAAAATAAGTGCTGTTTTTAAACAGGTTATCAGCTAGTTCAAACACACATAGTACTACCCAAAATTCATGCCATTGGTTAAAGGAATAGTTCTCCCAAAAATGAAACTTCTGTCATCATTTACTCACTCTCATGTCACACACTCACCTGTTCATATAAAGTGATCAAATGTCTTCAGAAAATTTGGAGTAAACGGCTATGGATTAGTTTTGATCTCTTTATGAACTTTTTGATGCATCAAAGTGGTAGTTGACTGTCAGACTATAGACTGTCTATGGAGGATGAGGATTTATTAAATAAATAATAGTTTTAAATCAAATGTATATATTATAGAGCTGCATGCTTAATCATATTTGAATTGTGATCACGATTTCTGATTCTCATGATTTATTAAGCATAATTGTTTGCAATATTTTCCCGCTGGTTATTTATCCTGAAATTTTTATTTTTATTTTCATTTGGCATTTACGTTATATTGGATTGGTAAGAAGCCCCTAGAAGCTTTCATGGTTGCAACCGAATTTCCAGAATTTAAATCCAGTTTTCTTCCGTCTGTTTTCTTTCGCTTAGTCGTTTGCGATGTTTGCGAAAGCGCAATTCCAAAACAGCACCGATGGGCGTGGAAATATCTGCGGGTGATATGTAATGTGTGAGTAATAATCGTAATTATATTTTTTGAGCAAAATTATTGATTATCGTGCAGCCCTTATATATAAATTTTTTATTGATGTAACAATATCAAAGTCTCACGGTACGATAACACCTCAAAATGAATCCACGGTACGATACTTATTGCGATATTGAAAAAAAAGAAGACAAATGAAGACTTGGAATTTTTTTTATTTTGCACATTTTAAAGTTAAATTCTTCTACCTAATGCACTTTGAGAGTTCAAAATTAAGAGCTCCAACCCATGTTCTTAACTAAGAAAACTTGAGTTGAAAAGAGGAAAAAACCCTCTTTTTAGTTGGTATGCTGTCTCATAAATTACATTCACACTGGTTGTTTTAGGAAGCCAAACAAATTATAATATAATATAGGAATAACAATAATATAAAATTTTTATAATTATTACAGTAATAGGCATATTTTGCAAAACAGTTGCACTGTAAAATAAATACAAATATTTCATAGGTATATTATATTTGCTTTACACTACATAGGGAAATGACGATACTTGTTTCCTAATTTCTACACTTGAAAGAGATATTTTGAGTTTGGACTGCAGGAACGTTACCCATTTAAACCGCTAGCTGTCAGCAATTCATACTGCACTTTTAAGATTTTATTTTGAAGGATAAGGCACTAGAGCTATTATTTTGATGAAAACTCCAGCTTCAATGAAAACAGGCTTATAAAAACGCATCTTACTACAAATCTAGTGAAATGCTGTAACCATCTGCCACGAACATAAAGCATAACTGGTGGCCTTTGCGTTTTCAAACGTGCGCTAAACTCGCAGCACATGCAATAAATGAGTTCACTGTATTCACTGTGAACTGAGCCATTCTGAGGCGCGGAAAACACCGGATCACGAGCTGATTGTCTGAACGAAGCGTGTGCTGCTTTGAAATTTTAAGACCTTTAAAAACTACACTTTTTGCCCGGAAGACCTATCATTTCATACCGTCATGTGGCCATGATGATATTGAGACAGGTTTGCTATCGCGATACCACAATATTGATAATACCACTACATCCCTAAATTTTAATATATGAATATGAAATATTATTAATAATAATAATTAATAAATATTACTAAAAAATGTTATACATTAACAGTTCAAATTTACAGAATTTGCTATTTATTAGGTTCCCTCAATTGCATCCAATTGGCATACAAATTAAATGAATTTTAAGAAATTAAGTTACTGCATTATCAAAAATAGACATTTTCTTCATGCTTATGTAACGCAAAACATTTTGGGTTTTGTATTCTGGCAAAAATGTGTCATATATTGATATACTGTTATTGTGCGGTTACTTGTAATCATACAACCTTACCCTACTGCCAACGTATCTGTGCCGTTTTGATAAATACACGAGTTTATGGGCTAAATCATTAAACAGCCTGAACCATCTCTTTGTGATGCTGTTCAAGGACACAGCAGATCTCTGAAAGGGAGAAAGTGTACACTCGGGCTTGACAAGCTTTTAGCAAGTGTCATATTGAGCCATGGTTTTAATCTGCCCGTGATGTTTGTCCGTCTCATTGCCCTACGGTTTCATTTTCAAAAGCCTGCACTATCATAGAGAAGTTTCAAAACATGTCAGCTCTACGTTTCTCTCTCTCGCTCTGACCCGAACCCACAGGGACGATCTGAAATGTAATCTGCGACTGTTTCTCTTAGGTGGGACGTGTCTACCCTCAAGCAGTGTACTTTCCGATCCGAACCCTGTACCTGACGCTGAAAATCGAGCAGAGGGAGCGCTACAAGAGCGGTATGAGTTTTTTCAGAACATTCACTCAAAGTCCTACAACAGTCAACTTTTTCCTTCATGTGCTATCATTTCTGTTTTCCCCAGATTCTGGCCAGCAGCAGCCCAGTTCGGCGGCTACCCAGACCCACTCAGCGTCCGACCCGGGTCCCATCCGTGCGACTGCTCCCATGTGGCGCTGCAGTCGGATCATGCACATGCAGCGTGAGCTCCACCCCACCCTGCTCTCCTCTCTGGAGGGCATCGTGGACCAGATGGTCTGGTTCAGAGAAAACTGGCACGAGGAGGTGAGCGGTTTTATGTGTTAAAACTAGTGTTTTTGTGTTCCAGAAGCGAGTGGCTACCTCTTAAAGCACATCAGCCCTTAGCGCAAGTTAAACATGACATGAATGCGTTTTCTGTCCGGTTTGCTTGCGTTCTTTAGTCTAACGCCGCATGCTCTCGTACACGTAGCTGGTTTCAGAGGGCCGGCTGAGCAGATGAAAGCTGACAGAGGGGAACGATTGGGGCTCAGTGAGGCTGAAAAGTGGTTTTGCAGCGCAGGTGGACATTGGCGCTCCAGCGCTAATCGGGCTTTGGCGAGGGGCTCGCTGTGATTGATGGGTGAGGGGAGTGTAGAACGAACGTGGAGAGATTGGATTGCTGTGACAGGGCTGATACGGTGATGCGTCGAGACTGGACAGGGACGCAAGAGCCCCGTTCCTGTGGGACACTCGGCGAGAAACAGCAGAAGAGGAGGACGGGAAAGGGCGAGGAAAGAAAGTTTAGCAAGGAGAACTGGAGGATGAAAGAAATTGGCATTGAGAAAGCTCAGTGAAGTAAAACGTGGGTTTCATTTTCAAGACATTGATGAAGTGTAGTCCCAGTCTAAATTAGTCTGTTAATGGCGATCTTCTTCTCTTGAAGTCTAAGCTTAATCTCTGCAGCAGAGACCGGTAGAGGCGGGCTTTTACAGATCTCTCTGGTGAATATCTTCGCCTCTGAAGGATTTTTAGTATTATCAAAATGGCAAATTGGATTGAATATGTGGGAATGGTGTTATCCTTCATGGTAAATTGATAAAGACTCGTTAACCATTCATCCTCGTCTCTTGGTTTCTCATTTTTCCCTCTTTTCCTTCCACAGGTTCTGCGGCAGCTCCAGCAAGGGCTGGCTAAATGCTACTCGGTGGCATTTGAAAAGAGCGGAGCTGTGTCCGATGCTAAAATCACTCCGCATACGCTCAACTTTGTAAAAAAGCTGGTCAGCACATTCGGTGTGGGGCTGGAGAATGTCTCTAATGTGTCCACTATGTTCTCAAGCGCTGCCTCAGAGTCCCTGGCCCGGCGAGCTCAAGCCACCGCTCAAGATCCTGTGTTCCAGAAGATGAAGGGCCAGTTCACCACAGGTCAGAACATTCACAATTCCTGTGTACATTGTTCTACATGGAAAAATGTCTTTCAGTTAAGTGATATTTTTACACCTGTTGTTTATTGAAATGCAGCTTTTTCCACATCTGAAGCTAACATAATAAGCTAACGTGTTCCTACAGTTACACAAAACCTAGAAATATCAGGGAAATTGTGATTTTCAAGCCTGGAAATGTCATGGAACGGAACAGAAAAATAGAATATATTTTATAGAATTAAAAAAGTGGAAAATATAAATCATTTATTAAAATATTACTATAGAATTCTTTTTTGAAGTAGTGTTTATGCTTTGTTTCCATTTTATTTTAGCTTAGGTTTGTGCTTGTAATTTTAATTTAAATATTTCATTTTTGTTTTTAGCAAATTAACTTATTTCAGTTCTTTGTCATGGCAACACGTTTTTCATAATTTCTTTTTTAGCAGAATATAGCAGAATGTTTTTTATATTAGTTTTAGTTTAATAACATTAGTCAATATGAATTTGTCTTGTGATTCTGATCTTTATGAAATTATTTTTTTTAAATCATCCTATGAAAAATAATTGAAAGTGGTTAAATTATGGGAATCCTCATCAAAGCTGGATTTTCATGATCCAATCAAATCTCAAAATCAAACCCTACATTTCTTGTTTTACTCTAAAATGTCACATTATAAAAGTTTAGTTAATTGCGAATGCTCTTTCCTGTTTTTTTTCTATTCAAATGTAGTTTAATTTTATTTAAAACAAAAGCACTGATAAAATAATTTAAGTGAACTGAGAATGGGCTGTCACATGTGGACTTCTCTCAGAAGTGTTGACAGAAGTCTAACGTGCAGGCAGCGCACTTAAAGGATCACATCCCCTGTGCACAATTACACATGCTCTCGCTCTCGTCTATGTTCTGCATAACCACTTCTGCTCAGAGTTAACCACAGGCCTCTCCACCAGACCGACTTGGAGAATAATTGGCTCTGTGAACCATGTGATTAGATTTAATGGGAAGATGACTATGGGCAGAACCATGTGTGCGTATATCAAGGTGCTGTTGACTAAAGAAATTACACAGCTTTAGGTAAACATGTTTACCAAAAAATACTGCACATTCCTATTATGTATAGATTGGTTTTAAAGAAAAATTAGGCAAAATGTTTTGGTAATTTTTCCAAATGTTTTGTATTTAATTTTTTCTTTTTATTATTCTTATTCTTATTATTATTAGTTTAATCAGGTAAAGGGGGAAGTGTATAATTTCCGTTACTTCTGGTACCAGGCGAAATTGCAAACATATTTGTGCCCAAATGCTCCACCTATCTTCCTGCATTCCAAACTATTTTTCCAGTGTTTCTGAGTTGTTTGGCACGTTTTTATGTATGTACCTTTAAATCATAGTCATCTGTTTTTTGTTTTTAAAGAAGGGAACTGCATGCTGCATTTTTTTTTTTTCCTGTGACTTTACCTTTAAATCCCAAATGTCCTTCACCCCCCTAGATGTTTGTTTAAATCTCGGGGAGTCGGGGAGAACTTGGCACGGCTCTTTCCTGAGGCCAGTTTTGTACACATTGCCCTACAATAACCTTCCAGTACCCCCGTTGTAGACCTGGCTCTAAGAACGCAGAGCATGTGTGAGTCGAGGCGTATGTTAAAACAAACTCCCCCTCAACATGTCCTCTGCTCAGGAGAGCAGAATATGTTTATACTTCCCTTCCCTGTCCACCTACAGTCTCTACACCTCAGTAAACTTTGAATCCTGGAGCTAGTGCTCTCGTTTGCTTCATATGAACCTCTATCCAGAGGCTTGTGTGTGTGTTCATGCCTTAGAGGACTGTTAAGGTTGTAAGGGTGTAAAACAGATGTTGTGGTGCCAGCTGTCTCTGTGCAGTGAGGCGTGGTCATCGCGCCCTGAGCCTTCTCTGCCCGTCTGACATACTGTGCTACTGGGAATGAGTTTTGGAAGGGAACCAGCAAAGCCTGCTTCGTTCCCTGTACCCTTCTTTTCCCTTCCTTAGTGGTTGCTCCTCCCAAGCTCTCCGTTCCAACGCACATGTCCAAACAAACACATACTCCAGCACCATTTGTCAAGAATCCTTTAATCCAATCACAATCAAGCCACGAGCAAATGTTCTTGTTTATCAAATGTGACCTGCCCAAATACATTTTTTAATGCTCTCTAAAGATTATTTGACCACATTAAGATTCATTTAAAAGCACAATACGTAAGTTTTCACCGCTAGAGGTTTTTCAAAATGGTAACAAAGGAGGATGTTCACAGATGAGGAAATGAATACATTTTTTATTACCTGTACCTTTCACAGTTATTCAAACAGTGAATAAATTATACAGAGAAAGCAAGCAAAGAACATTTACATCGTCAAAGAATGTTATAACTGACTTCAGTCTAACGCGAGTTTTAAGCTCTCTCAAAAAGCTCCCCTTATAATCAGTAAAGCTGTCTATGCACGGTTTAATGAATGAATCTCTTACATCATATGTACATCTGCACTTTATTTATAATGAGAGAATCCGTGAGAGCTGAATTCAGTCAGCAAGTGCGTGCAGTGAACAAAAAACTCATTTGAACGCCTCGGATTGGCCATTGCATTCATAAGCTCAACAAGAGATGGGATTCGAACTCGGGATGCCCGCAGTGCTACATGCCAGCGTACTGCCCACAGGGCTATTGGTGCCGATATGGGACACCAACATTGACCTGATACCTTATTCTATTTCCGATGTACTCCACATGTTTGCGCTACTTCCAACAACAGTACAAATGGATGTACGCATTCAGCTGTTGCGGCGCAACGTGATGCGACTGTGAAAGCTGAGACTTTATAATATAAGTAAAACATAATATAAGTAAAACTCTTCATATGAGAGTCTTTGCCATTTTTGATTCAAATCACTGAAGTAATAATGCCATTTCTAATTTGCTTAAATTGTCTACATTTGTTTGTTTGGAATATAGTACTGGGAAATTATACTAGTAATAGTACTGCGAGATAGTACTAGTGGTGTTGATATTTCTGAAACGTGTGTTTTAGCGTTGCAGGGTTATGCTGTTCTCAAGCATTGCTGTCTGCATTGATCTAAAGCGGGGAGCGTGTCTGCGGGGCCGAGGCTGTTTCAGGGCTCCTGTTGTGCTGTACACTGTGTTCACTCAGGCATTTCAGTGATGGAATTTAAAGTAGAGAATTCACCGGAGACTGCTGCACAGCGAGCGGCGCGGGCAGACAGCCGATGAGGGGTGTATTTTTAGTGCTTGGCCACCTCCACCGCCCAAGCATTATTAGGTGCAGAAAACTTCCGCCTTCGGTGTATCTCATTCACAGGTCAGAGAGCAGAGACTTTGTTTTCCACAGCAGCGGGGAGCTCAAATCCCTCTAGAGTTGAGCTGATCCTGGGTCAGTGAGACAGCTGAAACTGAGCGCACTGTACTACCCATCCGTATTCGAACCGACAAAGGTGTTACATTTATCAGAGAAGAACCGTGTTGCCCGGGAGGCACCGTTATCTGATAAACCCCTCGCTTCGGGGCACTGCCGCTACAGGGGATTGTCTGTTAATTTTTTTCTAAATTGATTACACCAAGTCGACCGCTGTGCGTAGCTGTGCTTTTCAAGTCAAATCTCTTTTTTTAATGCTCACTGGTCATTAAACACCTAAACAGACTTAAGTCTTTCAGAAAGAGTCGGATTGGCTGAGATTACAGAGCGTGTCTGATTTCAGAAGACATCGTCTAGTTCGGGGCGTGGAAATGGGTGGGAGCTGCGTTGCTCATGGCAGTTCACTGCTAATCAAAATGTCATATGGGACATTGACGATATTGAGAGTGTCATGCAAGCAGCGAGAGTTCCTTAAATGGCCTTTCCTTATGTGTGGCGGCCACATCTCACTGACTTTGACATGAGTGGCAGCTCATTGCAAGATGCTTTTGAATTAAAGCCTTAATTATACGAAGAGATTTTTTTCTCGGGGGTGGTTTTCCTCTTAAATGTATAAAATTAAATGCCAAGCCGTTTCTGTATCTGCGGCATGTGGTATTATTAATGTAGCACAACAGAAGAATGAAAGTGGAGCAGCTTTTAGCCTATTTGATAAAGACTTTCTGGCCCGGAGGTTGTCTCTAAAATTGGGAACGTGGCTTGCATTCCGACCATACCTTTGGTGTCTGCTCTCTAACTTAATGCGCAATGTCATTTAGAAGTTGTATTGAGCAGTTAATCCTTTTTTCCCTTCTTACGAACCTTGATGTTATCAGCACCTTCACGTCGCAAGGGAGACCTGGGAGGAAATGCACCACTTCTGTTTCCCTGATCCAAAGATAACGTCTCCTCTCTCAGTCTTTTTCACACTGTCTCTGCCAGTTTTACGCCACGTCGACCTCTTTCACACATCTGGAGTCTTTTCCACCTGTTTTTTTGCAGTTTATTTTTTTTTCTCAGCTACTTATTTGTTCCTCTGGTTTACCTTGCCCTGTCACTCTTTCTGTTCGCAGATTTTGACTTCAGCGTTCCCGGCTCCATGAAGCTGCACAATCTCATTTCAAAGCTGAAGAAGTGGATCAAGATTCTGGAAGCCAAGACGAAGCAACTGCCGAAGTTCTTCCTGATTGAGGAGAAATGCCGTTTCCTTAGCAACTTCTCGGCCCAGACTGCTGAAGTTGAGATCCCGGGAGAATTCCTCATGCCTAAGCCCACACACTATTACATCAAGATTGCCAGGTAACAATCAATACACACTAGGGAAGGAGTTGCTCTGGTCGAACTGATCATCTAGTTAACTGACTAGTCGATCTGTCTTACGGAAGTCATGAATAATTAAGTTTCGGTTATACTTTACACATTTTGCTGCTAAAATATCAAAACTGAAACTTAAAGTAAAAAATGAAGTCAGTAAAATTAGTCATCCTTAGTAATCATCTAGTCATTCGACAACTGACTAGTTGCTCAGTCTTAAGGAAGTCATGAATAATTAGTTTAATTTTATCAGTTTTACCTGACACATTTTGCCACAATATAGCAAACATTTAAAAAAATTATAGTCAGCCCCACTAATCATCTAGTTGTGTGACAAATTACTGGATTATATTTTATATATATATATATGTGTATTTTTATTAATTCATTCATTCATTTTATCAGGCAAAACCAAAACAAATTTTATTATTGAGGATTTCCTTAAAACAAATTACTTGATTACTCATTCAGACAACCCACAGCTCAATCTTAAAATATGTAGCTTCATGTCCCTAACACATACACTTGAACACACAGGTCGTTTTTGACTTTAGTTTTTTTTTTTATTCTCCCCTTGGAGTTCTAAGCTAGACTCCAGCTGAGACCATAATTTTCAGTGATTACTTCATCACTTACCCATCATTCTCTCTCTCACCCCTTCTTATTCTACCTCCTAAGGTTCATGCCCAGGGTGGAGATTGTTCAAAAGCACAACACAGCTGCTCGACGCCTCTACATCCGCGGGCACAACGGCAAGATCTATCCGTACTTGGTGATGAATGACGCATGTCTGACAGAGTCCCGCAGAGAGGAGCGCGTGTTGCAACTCTTGCGGCTACTCAACCCCTGCCTGGAGAAGAGGAAAGAGACCACCAAGAGACATCTCTTTTTCACAGGTACTGCAGCAACCCCAGATCACACAGAAACATTCACGTCCCCCTGAAATAGCACTGACTACATCTATTTTTGTCAGTCTTTTGGACAAGACCTAAAAAAGTAAAATCATATTAAATTATTTGTAAAACATTATAAACAATAAAATATAAATACATTATATATAAAAAAATGAAATTTAAAATAAAGTCTTTCCCTTCTCTAGTTAAGTCTATTTTGAATTGTGGCATGCATGTGTTCCGAGCTGCCCCATTTGAATGCTGTCCATTTGCTCTGAGTGCTGGATTCAATGGCTTAGTTGCTCTCAGACAGATTGGGAGAGATGAAGAGAATAGAGGAGAAGAAAAAGAGGCAAGATTGAGGTGAAAAGTCCCAGAAAAGCTGTGTAGTGGTAACAGAAGAAGAAAGAGAGGGGACTGGAGCAGAATTAATAAAAATGAGGTTGCTCTTCTCCCTATGGAGACTGAGGCTGGAAGATCTAAATTGTCTTTCTTGTGATAGACGCATTAAAGATGAAACCCTCTCAGTTCAGAGGTCATGGGTGCTACGTTTTAGCTTTCGCTGAAACATTTTGCCTGTTTTTGTTTTTTTTATTACAAAGAAAAGAGGTTGATTTTATGCTGCAGTGCAATTAATAATCATTAAGTAACATTAGGGATGTTTGTGTGCGTATTCTATATTTATCATTCATTAATGCCTTTCACTGAAGTTATTTATTAGATGTGTATGAGAGGCTCCCGGTGGTCATGTGACATGCTTTTCTTTTTACTCCCTCACAAGTGTTTTTGGGGCCTCTCTCAGCTGTTAATGTGTCTTGTTTAAAAACAACTCTGTAAATAAAATGATTGTATAAAAAAGGATAAAAATGTTTAAAGTATTTTAGGAGATGAGGTCATATTTCAGGTTAACAGCCCTTTATCAAAGCCAAATAGAATATATAAGATGTTTTTCAAAGAGAATTATCAGAATATCAGCTGAAATAGCCAGTGGGATTTGAATTGCTTTATATACCAGTAGAGTACCTCCTCTTTTCAATCTGTTCTCTTCTCAGTCCCAAGGGTGGTGGCGGTGTCTCCTCAAATGCGGTTAGTGGAGGACAATCCATCGTCTCTGTCTCTGGTGGAAATCTACAAGCAGCGTTGTGCTAAGAAGGGCATTGAGCATGACAACCCTATTTCCCGCTATTATGACCGACTGGCGACTGTTCAGGCTAGAGGAACCCAAGCCAGCCATCAGGTATGCTGGAAATAATATGAGAAAGCATATCAATGAAAATGTAAATTTTATTGAATCTCATGAAATGGCCAAAAATGTTTTTTCTTTTTCATTTCAACTATAATATATATTTTTGTCCATGTTTTAAGGTCCTGCGAGACATTCTGAAGGAGGTCCAGGGCAACATGGTCCCTCGTAGCATGTTGAAGGAGTGGGCGCTGCACACCTTCCCCAACGCCACAGACTACTGGACCTTCTGCAAAATGTTCACCATCCAGCTTGCTCTAATCGGCCTCGCTGAGTTTATGCTGCACCTGAACCGTCTCAACCCAGAGATGCTGCAGATCGCACAGGTACCTGAATGACTTGACATCATGGAACTGATGTCATACCTGATGCTAGCCCTCTTTCATCAAATATACATGTATCCAAGTTATTACCCGTTTCAGTTTTTGATGGCCACTCTCCAGCTGTCTTTATGATTCTTTGTCCTCTGGTACAGTATCGGGTGAGTGCAGGTCCATAGAGTCTTTTATTAGAATTGATTGTCAAACAAGTAACTCCTGTCCTGTGATTCTAATCTGCAGTTTTCTGACAGGCAGAGGAATGGGCGACTAAGTGGGTATAGTAAGCCCCCTTGCTGCCGGTTCCACTATACAGATCTCATTAGGCACTAGGAGATTACCACAGCAAGCAGAGCAGACAAGCAGATATGTGCTGTCTTTGTCTCTCTCTCTCAATAACGCACTCACAAACCATCATGCATTTCCCTGGTGTATCACTTCCAGTCCGTTTGACTTCAGATATTGAGTTTGGTCCTGTGCAGGCTCTAAATATTGAGCTTGAATCATGTTTTAACACTGTTATTGTGCTTGGTGGAGCTTAACAATATTTGAGTGACATTTCATCGTTATTAAACTAATAAAAATCTTGTAGACAACTACAGAATCCCTGCTCTCACCCATAACACTACAAATTAGGGGTGTAAATGTACACGTATTTGTACCAAACATTTTCAGTACGGGTCTTTCGGGTTGGTACGTATGTAAGAACAAATACAGCATTGTTTTAACCACTGCACAACTGAAACTTTGGAAACTTCCAGTTTTATATATTGTTCCTTTTGGTAAGAAACAAAGTCTCATCTTTAAAACTACATTTTTTCAGGAAATTCAAACTAAAAATGCAGTTTTGACGCTCTTTGATGTGGTGTGACAGATCACTGTTTAAACGCCTCAAATGACACCTCAGAGCAATCAATTCTTCTTCTTTACTACTAGTTTTAATGCGAAATAAACATACATGAACATCTCATGCCTAATGTAATTCCTCAATCTGTGTTTCAACCGTGGAGAGACGTCAAAAAATGTCATGTAGCATTTCATTTACCTCAGGCCATCAGTGTTCACTAGAGAAATGAAGTATTATTTAGAAATATTAGACTATGTACTTATTATATTTTACTTAACCTGTTAGTGATGTCTTAGTTATTTAATGTGTGTTTAAAAAAAACTGTTATGACAGCCACTGTGTAAATTAATATATGTGACCCTGGACCACAAAACCAGTCTCAAGTCGCTGGGGTATATTTGTAGCAATAGCAAAAAATACATTGTGTGGGTCAAAATAATAGATTTTTCTTTTATGCCAAAAATCACAAGGATATTAATTAAAGATCATGTTCCATGAAGATATTTTGTAAATTTCTTACCGTAAATATATCAAAACTTCATTTCTGATCAGTAATATGCATTGCTAAGAACTTCATTTGGACAGCTTTAAAGGCAATTTTCTCCAGTATTTAGATTTTTTTGCACCCTCAGATTCCAGATTTTCAAATAGTTGTATCTCAGCCAAATATTGTCCTAACAAACCATACATCAATGGAAAGCGTATTAATTCAGCTTTCAGATGATGTAGAAATCTGAATTTCGATAAATTGACCGTTATGACTGGTTTGTGGTCCAGTGTCACACATTTCAACAACAAATATAAATTTTATAATTTGGAAATTAATTTAAAAACTGCATTATGTGAAATTTACATGTTTGCATACAAATTAATTTATTTTAAAGTTCAGTGTTGATTATTATGTTTAAAAGTAAATAGTAATTAAATTTAAGTTCAGGCTCTGTTGTTAATAGTATCCTATACCAATGTAAAAGGGAAATATAGTTTAGAGCATAAACTGAGGTAGATTTTTTTTTTTAATTCCTAAGAAAATTTGAATTATTATAAAATTTATTTCAAGAGAGTAATTTGTTCAGAAAATGACTATTTAATAAAAAAATGAAAAAAGTTTTTCCTCATGCTGTACCGAAACCATACTGAACCGTGAAGTCAAAACCAAGGTACTTACAGAATCATCATGTTTGTGTACCGTTACACCCCTACTGAAAATGGTAATCTTGAATGTATTATTGTTATTGAAAATATTTCATTGGTAAAAAGACGACTCTACATCAAGGGTATCAGAAGGCAAATGGAGGATTATATTTGTTCATATGCTGAAATGCTGACACAGGACCACAGTGGGTGTAGGATCAATACATTCTCACATTTTTGTGGTCGGATGTCTACAACGCTATCCAGTTTTTCCCAGAGTGCTATAGATTAGCTGTTGTCTGATGTTGGTCCCACTTGAGTCCCACATGAGCAAACAGGCTCCTTTCCCAAATTTGATTTTGCTTTGTTTCTCTGAATGGAAACTAACAACTTGGCGCCACATGATACTCCCTCTCTCTAAGTTTGATATGTCTGCATACTGTAGTTTCTGGATGACAAGGTCAGATTTTCAAAGTTGAATTAGTTAACACCATCCTGATGTGCTTTTCCCCCAACAGGACACTGGAAAACTCAATGTATCGTACTTCCGCTTTGATATTAATGATGCCACTGGTGATTTGGATGCCAACCGGCCCGTCCCATTCAGGCTGACGCCCAACATCTCAGAGTTCCTGACCACAATCGGCGTATCCGGACCCCTCACGGCTTCCATGATAGCGGTAGCACGCTGCTTTGCTCAGCCTAACTTCAAGGTACGCTTTATGAGGAACAAGAATAATGACAAATGAGACTGCACTTTCAGTCTCCAGGGCTCTTGATCCACTCTAAATCTGTGTCTCCTCTTAATCAGGTCGATGGCATCTTGAAAGCAGTTCTTAGGGATGAGATCATCGCTTGGCATAAGAAGACGCAAGAGGACACGTCCATGCCTCTGTCCCCAGCTGGACAACCTGAGAACATGGACAGCCAACAGCTGGTGTCTCTGGTCCAGAAAGCTGTGACCGCCATCATGACCCGCCTCCACAACTTGGCTCAGTTCGAGGGTGGTGAGAGTAAAGTAAACACGCTAGTGGCAGCTGCCAACAGCTTGGACAACCTGTGCCGCATGGACCCTGCCTGGCACCCTTGGTTGTAGACAGGCATGTAAAGAAACAAACTTTGGCAGATCACTGAGAAATGCCAAACTGTGAAAGTGAATGTCAGAGTTGATGAATTTGTCCCATGAGTTTAAAAAACATCATGTGTTGAGTTAACAATTGGAAGGGGATACATAATAATGCACAAACTGTAATTTAAAAAAGAACCGGATAATATGTAAGATCTTTAGTATTCACTGTTATTCACAGGTAAGAGATACATGCAGCTTTGTTTGGTTGGATAGGGACTATTGTTAAACTGATGAGCTTAGTAAGGTGCTTTTGTTGAGACTGTTGTGTTTGCTAAAGTGTGACTGTACAAGACAGCCTTTAAGAAAATACTGTTTCCACAGCCTTTTCTGGCTCCACACTGGAAGAGGGCGCAGCAGCTATCCCAGCAGATTTTATGCAACTGCCATCAATCTCTCCTTTTACGCCTCCGCCATTCTCTCTGACTGACGGCAGCCTTTTAAATTTAGTAATCTAATTTACATGAATCAACACTCACCAATGTTCAGCATGTTGTTACATGTCAGTATGTCATAATTTAAAGTTATATGTGGGCATTTTAATTTTTTTTTTACCCTTGTACATCATGTAAAAATGGCATTGCATCCCTCAATTGATGTGTACTTTTCTACAGGTTTGTGCAATTTAAAGCAGTCATGTGTTACTGTCAACCATAGATTTGTTTTTTGCAAAATACTCTGGAAAGGCAAAGACCTGTGAGCCTTAAAACAGGGGTAGTTATATATTTAGCTCATTTTTAGTTAATCATAGCACATACAGTTGTTACAGCTCAGTTTTTCAACTTTGCCTTTATAGGAGTGTCCCAAAGCATTTGTATCTCACTGATACAACTAAAAGCATTTTTGTATACATTCCCCTCTTTTGTAAAGGTACAGAATATTGTGCCAACCTATGGATTGTTACCTCTTCAATGTAAATATGCATTTTGTTTGAATAAAATGCTCTTTTTCAAGAAAAAAGTGGTGTTGTGTTTTCATAAGAATGGTAGCCCTGCATGGTAAAATGTGACGTGCCTCTTTGTGGGTGGTTGATTGAAGAACTCTAACCTTGTCTCTTGCTGATTGTCTGAAGTACAAGAGAGGACCTGAGTGAGAGCATGCTGTGGAGCTGTTTGGGCGGGTCAGATCTCAGTCTCCTTTTCCTTCTTTATTACACCCTGTCAGTATATCTCACCGAGCGCCGTCTTCTCTGAGTTACACATGCTGTCAGCGCTGGCTTCAATCCCATAAACCATTGCTTCAGCGCAGGTGCTTATCCTCCTTTCTCTGATCTCTCTCCAGCCCCTTTCTAAAATCAGTCAGGGACCGTATGCTCCCATCTTTGTCCTCCTTTTGAGGTCCTTTGCCACCAAACAGTCCTGGGGGTTGATGTACAACTGCACTGTCTGGACATGAAAGAGCTGTGATATTTAACTCTGAATGTGAGAGATGTGTCAGGTTCTTGCTGTGGCTCGGAAGCCCCCGCCCCCTGCCGCATTTCCCGGTGATGTCTAGACTGATAGCAGGAGAATGTGGACAAACTGATTGATGGAAACCCTCGGGGAGAGCTGTGATTGGCAGACGCATGGAGGACAAACAAACCACCATTTCTTCTGCCTTCACATCGATGGAGAGAAGAAAATCTTCCTTGATGACCTCATCTATCTGCTGAAATTTTGGGTGATGTTCATGAGTCAAAAATTAATAGAGTAATATTATTTGATTTAATTTTTCAATTATTAACCTTACAGCTGAAGTGTTTAGATGTAGTTGTTTTTAAGTTTAATTTGCAGTTACTATAAGTAACTCACTCAGAAGATGATTTTAACGTAAACTGTGGCGTTTTCAGACTTTGCTTGTTATTTATATTATTTAAATTATTTTAAAAAAATAATGATTAATGAATAAATTATTTAAAAAATAAAATAAAAAATTCTGTGATGTATTAAACTAATTTGATAATATATTGGGGGACTGATTTGGCCAAACTTTAGAATGTGGAAGTATGTCCGTGATTTTTATGACTATTTAATCATTCATGCCATAGGGTGTCATATATAATTCCAGGAAAAACCAGTTGGAGTTGGTTTTACTCAAGGTTACTTGGCAAGTCCAATTATTTTTAAATTCAACCAGACAGTTACAGATCCCTTTCAGTCATTGGTGTGAAATCACAATATCCAAATAAATGAATTTTGAAGGGTCTTAGAGATTGTGACCTTGCTTCCTATTATGAGCTGACAGCTGCAGGTTTATGATAAAATATATGGATACTAAACACTAAGCTGACATGAGAAAATGTGTCCGGAGGATGTGTCACCTATAAACCACAAACATCACCTCTGTTTTTCACACCCTAGACAAATTACAGCATCCTGTGTGAGTCTTATCCTCGATCTAAACGAGTGTGCCTTGAACCGAAGAAAATGTCATTTAACGCCTCTACACGGGATTTGAATTGGGATTGTTTTTGCTGAATAGCAGAATTCTCATACAGTTGAGCAACCGCTATATTCTGCTGTTGCAAATTAATGGCAAAAGTTTTCAAGGTGATGCTCTGTGACGCATTGCCAGGTAAAAGTCATTTGAAGGAGCGCCACGTGCTAGTACCAGGCACAGTTGAGCTGATCGAGAATGGGATACAGTCCTGTGATGCCCTTGGGCACCAACCCATTTGGAGGACCCCTCTTGAAAGATATCCAAGAAAAAAAAGTTGTAAATACAAGGAGATTCATGAGAAACTCAGCTCTGTCTGTAGTAGGGGTGTCCAATCCTGCTCCTTGAGAGCCACTTTCTTGCAGAGTTCAGCTTTAATCCTTAACCATTAAGACCTAGATTAGTTGGTTTTAGATGTGTTTAATTGGCGTTCGAACTAAACTCTTCAGCAAGGCAGCCTTCCAGGAGCAGGATTGGAGAACCTTGATATACAGTGGACAAGAACTCAGGCAATTTCTTATATATTCAATTTTACCTCTCAAATAGCTTGTTTCTAGATATCAGAGTCCCTGGGCATTATGCCCCATTAGTATTCGTCTGTAATTTGTCTTTAGAGGTTATGTAGAGTTAAGTTGTTAGTATTTGAGATTCAAGTCCATTGCAGTAACATTCATTCTTATTGAACCAAGAACCACAATTTGGTTTCACTGACCAACTGGTTGGAGAGGTACATAAGGCATCATTTTGTTTTGGTGAGGCTAAACGATGCACTGCAAAGCTCTGAAATGAACCTCTGCTGAAGTATTAGCTTCATTACCTGAACTTTCCCAGCGCTCCTCTTGAGATCATTCTCTGCAGTTCCTCTGTCTTCGTGTGCTTGTCAGAAACACTTCACGTCCTAAACCAATTAACCAAGCTCTTCTCCGGGTGCCCTGATCTCCTGGCAGGCTGGAGAGGCTGTTGTGCGTCTGACAGGATCTCGCCCCGCTTCTCCTCCCAGTTCGCTGATTTAATTTGTTTGGTAATATGAGGATTGGCGTGTTCAGCCCAGATTCACTGCAAAGTGAAATTGGACAAGGGCATTGGAGCTTCAACATGTAAAATTGTCTCACCTTGACAGCTGGCTGAGTGGACTGGGGATTGCCTGCAGAGGTATCTGAAAGGACCACACACCAATCATTCAGCCTCCATTGTAAGGATTCATGAGTTAACATCATGAAGCAGTAAACTTATGTAGGAAGGAAAATAAAGACACTTTGTAAATCTCTAGATCATTTTGGTGGTTGAGCAGTGAACTTCTCCCAAATTGTCCATTGTATAGTTACTATACCCTTCTTCTTGTCCATCTGTCCATTGGTGAAGTAATCTTCTGTGTTTTACTTATCTCACTTTCTCCTCCATAAATATGTTTAGATGGAGGAATGCTGACACTACAGTTCAAGAAGATAATCAACTTACTCTGTCCAAATGTCAGTGAACATTACTTGAGTTGATTCCAGCCCGTCAGGTCCTTTAAGCTTCATCATAGATCATAAGTAAAGTAAAGTCGTGACGTGTTGTCAAGTATGGTGACCCATACTCGAAATTGGTGCTCTGCGTTTAAACCATCCAAGTGCACACACACAGCAGTGAGTAGTGAACAAATGCACACACACACACACACCGTGAACACACACCCGGAGCAGTGGGCAGCCATGCTGCAGCGCCCGGGGAGCAATTGGGGGTTCGGTGCCTTGCTCAAGGGCACCTCAGTCGTGGTATTGAGGGTGGATACCACCTACAATCCCTGCCGGCCGGGGGCTCGAACTCGCAACCTTTCGATTACGAGTCCGACTCTCTAACCATTAGGCCACGACTTCCCATGTAACTTTGGGAAGTTTGGGAAGTCAGGCAAAGTTACATCATGTAACTTTGACTGACGTTAATGGATTCTTGTGGGAATTTTCAGAATGATGAGTATTTAAAGTTAATGTGTGTATTTTTTTTATTTAAATACTTTCTCCTGTCCCAACTTAAAATTTAATAATAATAATAATAATAAATGATTCGTTGGAAGTTTTATTTGCCCAGAAAGTGTAAACAGTGGCGCTTTCAAAACATAGCTGTTTGTTTGAGCCTCCTGACCAGCCGAGCAACACTGACACAACCAATGCTGTGATTGTGGGACGGGGCTATCAGTTAGATTGACCAATAGCAAATGGGAGTATTCAGCAACTTGTTATTGAAAATATTCATTGTCTTTTAAATTTTGTAAGGTGTCACAAGAAGCACAAATGATGCACTTCACCTTTAAAACACCTCGTTAAATGGCTTGATGAGTGCAGCTTTCTTTTTTGTGTTTATATATATTCAAAAAGGAAGTTTGGGCAGGATATATTGAGGGGCTTGTCTTTTTATTTTTTAAATAGCTAATAGGCTTCAGTTAAATCACAGCTATGAATCATGATTTTCTACTTGCTAGTCATGGTATTAGGGAAGTGATATTCTCATTCTAGAGAGCATTTGATTGGATGAAAATCTGTGTAGTGCAGGATGAGTCATCAATATTCTTGGCTCGTTTTCAAGGAGGATAAAGACAATGTTTAGGAGTACACTAGCACATAAAGCATATATAACACAAGGACAAAGCAACACAGAGCACTGGTATGGTAACAAGAATTAGTTCACAATTTGTTTGTGTTATACTATTGCCGTATTTACAGTATGCAATGGAAGTGAAACTGTGAAATGACTGAATAAAATGATAATATCCAGATGGTGGCTTAATTAGTTTAAGTACATTAAACCGTGCACTACCATGTTCTTTTGTGCAGCAGTACTGCAGACATTATTCCCAGACGCTCTGCCTAGTTGTCCTGAGAGACCGACACCAGGAGCATCTTAAGTCCGGCTCATTTCCACCTCCAGTGAAGGGAGACGGCTCCTTAAGGTGTGTGTATGAGGTGTAGCCCTCAGGGAAGATAGCTGATCTCAGCCAATCACAGCGCTCTGCAGATAGACATGATCCTTTTGGGGACTCAGTTTGGAGACTTGCTTTATTTTTTTAATGGTTTTCAGAGAATATAGCTAATGGTTGTTCAATATTTGGCTGTCTTTATTACATTTATTCAGTCTTTTACATTATATTTATAATTATTTTATTCAAGATAAAATCATAACTAGCTATTTTGTGACCAGTCTTTATTCATTTCTATAATCGGAATGCACATTATTAAAGACATTATTCATGTCCACATCCCTTTATTACTGTCAATTTATATTGTAGAGTAAACATTAATGGGATTTTTTCTGTCAAATTTGTTTTTAGCTACCAAGTGTAGTATTCTCAGCTTCATTTAACACATTTTACTTTTTTTTTTTTTATTATTATTATTCATGCAAACCCCCCAAACCTGTGGTGAAAAAAGCCATCTTGGCCTGCTTTAAATTTTTGCTATATGAATTTAGTTTGATGTTCATCTTCAATTCTTATATTGTTCAGAATGGCTGATCTGTTGTATGTTGTTTCCAAACAAGTAATTTAATTTGATTAAGCTAAGATGAAATCCTGGTCTATTCTCTCTTAATGTTTTATGCTAAACACTGGAGCAGCTCTGGATGGGGCCAAATGGCTCTTTTCTGACATCCTGCTGTATCAGCAGCACAGCAGCGTGTCGTCACCCGACCGACTGACGCTTCTGTATCCTGGGATTATAGTCTTAATGAAACATTCCCTGCACCATTTCTCTTTATGGCCTATAATGATTATTAAACAGGGCCGTGGCGCTATCAGGAAAGCACAATAAAAGCTAATGATGTAGCCAATGCTTTAGCCAAGCTTCATCAAAATACCTGATATTTCCACATTGGGAATCCCTGATTAAATATTTAATTACAGATTTCATACTTCAGTGCACTGAGGACTATTCATGTTGATTTGTTTTTCTTTGGGTGTTTGTACAAATGCTCTGGTGAGGTTATTTATAGTATTCCAGAGATGTATGGGGTCAGTGTGGATGGTTACCTTCAGTGCTTAGATTGGGTATTTATTTTTCTATGTATTTAATTAAGTAAAATATTTTAAAGGTCTTGCTAGTTTTATCTGGATAAACAATTTTGTTTAGCAGAGAAATGATTCAAATGATAGAACAATGCACAGCTGTATTGTGTGCTCTGGTTGAATGTTGGTGTCTATGCATGAAGACTTCGATTTATCCTATTATTTGATTTCCATAAAACAAACATCACACTACATCATAGCAGCACTTGTTGATTTCTCCATATGCATAAACCATTAGCTTCCATTACAAGCAATGTGTTCAAGCTAATGAGCAAAGCATCTCTCCCCAGAGAGAAATACAAACAACGGGAAAATCAACTAAATCTAGTTTACAAAGCAAATCCTCCTCTTCACATAGACCGGCTGCGTTTTACAAACTAGCAGACACGGTTCTAGACTACCAACATTTGTATGTAATGGGACCATGAGTTCAGCTGTCTCCGATGTGTCTTAGAGGGTCTTACATTTAAAAATACTATTTAATAGTGTTATATAGTTTAACTTCAACCTAAAGCTTACTGTTTGATATTTGATGCATGAATTTCTAAGGCCTCTAAATTACCTACATGATCACAACTCAATCATCGTTGTATTTTACTGTGAATGTTTTGTATTATACTGTGTACTGTGCACAATCAGTGCTGGGTAGTAACTGATTACATGTAGTCTGGATTACATAATCAGATTCCTTAAATTACATACTTATTAGATTATATTACATTTTAAAATAGTTGTAATCAGATTACAGTTATTTTTATTTGACTGATTACCTGATTACATAGTATTCACACAATAGCAATAATTAATAATTTATTGATTCTCCCTAATTCTTCTTTTTCATCTTTTAAGTTTTCCTTTTTCACCTAGTGTTTTTACTTGAGGTTTTTTTTTTACTCCCTGTGATTTTGAGGTAATAAATTAATATTAAGTAACACATTTGCATGTTAACGTTTCTCTGATGTTAATTAATGGTCACATGATGTGCAGGGAAACAAAATATTTAATCTTTTTTAGTAAGTGTTACTTGTTCCTTCATGAAACCCCAGTTTGAGATGCACTTGTTTAATGCACTCTATGTTGTTAATAACAATGAATGGAATACATTTTCTTTGTTTTTGAATTTTTATTTAATTATGGTACAAGATTATCCTTTTTAAGTCAATGTGATAATCAAGTTACTGTAGGTGAAATGTTATATAAAAATAATAAAAAAGTAGTCTGATTATCTTACCTTAAATGTGTAATGTAATTTAACGGAACACAATTTGTTGGTAATCTACCTAGCACTGCCCACAATAACATCTACGGAGCTTTGATCATAAAACTAATTTACATATCTTCTTATTAAGACACATTTTAGGGAGACATACAGTAGAGTGACAACTGATATTTACAAACATTTTTTGTAAGTAGTCTGCTGTACTGTAATAAAAATCTCATTGATTTACATTACAATCTACCAGAATATAATCTTAGTCAATACAAATTACAACATTTGCACCAAACTGCATATTTCGATTTGAGCTCCAGATTTTCACTTTATCATATTATATGCCAAATATGATAAATGCCATAAAACAGATTTAGTTTCTTGTAATATATTTTGCATAAGTGTTCACTGAAACTGTTCCATTTAAAAAAAAAAAAAGACAAAAAAAAAAAAATTTCTGATTATTATTTCATATGTAAGGCTTTAAAGGGCTAATAATGTAGGCATTTTAAAATAACGTTTATACATTCTTAAACTGTGAAATTGATAATAAAAAGTCCTCTGTTGTTACAGAACACAATGTAATATCAGATTCTGTATTATTTTTATAACCATTTGCCTTGTAATTGATTAGCGCATATGATTATTTTGTTCAATAGCGCAGAGGGGACAATGGAGTATTCATGAATGCATAAAAAATTAGGTGAATCTCGTTCCTGTGCTCCGTTTGAATTGGAAAGTACGTCTGCTTCTATTTTCATCAGCAGGCTAATGTAATGTCATGACTAATATTATCCCCATTGACATGACAGACACAATTTATTTCTTAATACTCTCAGAGGGAAGCTAGCTCAGCGGTGCTTTTCCATCTCACTGATAGCCATCAAACTGCGGCCCTCATTTCAAACAGGGCTCAGCCGTCGCACTGCTATGAGAAAAGGAGGCCTTTCATTCACACTATTTCTCTATTCTGTCTGTCCACCCAATCGCCTGGAGAAAAGTCAAACAACACCATTTAACTTTGTTGTTCATTACAACAGCATGACATGTATTAACAAGAAGGCGGATGCATCCCAATGACAAATTCCAAATGTAATAGGATTCTGACTGATCATAATCCTGAATTATCTCTTTGGCCAAGTGATTACTGCACATGTTCCAACACCTTGAGCCATACAGTTCATGCAACAATGAAATTTTAGAGACTTACAATGACCCTTTTAGTGTCTTTATTGCTTAAAAAAAGCTTTTCATTGGCAGAGCTTTGGAAACATTTAATTACAGACATACACATTTACGCTGTTTTTCATTTGTTTTTAATTCATTCTTCTTTTTTTATTATTATTATTATTTTCAGCCAAAATAATAACAACGAGAAGAAAAAGGCAAAAAGAAAAGACTTTAGTTTGAGAACTATTAACAAAAACTTTTGCCTCAATAAACTCATAATTTTCTGTTAGGAAGATAGTTGTTAAGGTTAGGTATGGGGTAGGATAAAATACTGTATGGTCATGCAGAATAAGCCATTAATATGGGCTTTATGAGTACTTTATGAGCCAATATGCTGCTAGTTAGTAGTTACTAGTTAGTTACTAGTTAATAATATGCAACTAGTTAAGAGTGAGAATTGGTCCCTAAACGTAAGTGTTTTATATATATATTGTAACGTAATAAAAGTAATATTAATATGTAATTTAAAGCAATAGTTTAATTTAGCTCAAAGGGAATCATTTATGATTTTATAGGGATTTGAACAGAATCAGTGTTACGGCGATTCACTGAACGAGCCGTATAACAAACTCTGTACTGGATATTAAAATCCAAAATATAGTGAAAGCACTATTAAACAGCACAGTAACAAAATCGGCAGATTAAGACATTAACTTGTGAGCACAAAACACAAGATACTTCTCTTTTCAATATACATCAGATTTTATTTATATAAACCTAAGACATAAACTAATATGGGAGACCTCCGGTGAAAACTAGGTTGCTGTTGGAAGAGGTGTTAGTGAGGCCAGCAGGGGGTGCTCACCCTGCGGTCTGTGTGGGTCCTAACGCCCCGGTATAGTGACGGGGACACTATACTGTCAAAAAGCACCGTCTTTCGGATGAGACGTTAAACCGAGGTCCTGACTCTCTGTGGTCATTAAAAATCCCATGGCACTTCTCGTAAAGAGTAGGGGTGTAACCCCGGTGTCCTGGCCAAATTCCCTCTACTGGCCCTTGTCTATCATGGCCTCCTAATAATCCCTATACACTTGATTGGCTCTATCACTCTCTCTCCTCCACCTGTAGCTGGTGTGTGGTGAGCGCACTGGCGCCGTTGTACTGTGGCTGCCGTCGCATCATCCAAGTGGATGCTGCACATTGGTGGTGGTTGAGGAGAGACCCCCCCCCACATGATTGTAAAGCGCTTTGGGTGTACAGCAATACACAATAAAGCGCTATATAAATGCATCATTCATTCATTCATAATCTAACATATGAGCACAAGCATTCAGACCGTCCCATCTTGGGGTATTGCTTTGTTCCTCCACCAGGTCAATAAATCAACGTTATCTGTTCAGTCAGAGGTCCGAACTTTACAGGCTCTTGCAAAGTATACTTTTGAACATGATTTCTATAACAAGACTATGATGCATTTGACAAAGAATTGATTGGAAGAAACATTTAAAGCATGATTTTTCACACTCATACATACCAAACACGCATCTGAATCCTTCAGCTATTCAATAGTGATTAAAAAACCATACAAAATATTTGATTAAAGCATGATAATCTAATGTGTAGTTTACAAACATAATATAGGTTATTTCTATGCAGAGAAATAACTTGTATGTCCTTTTAAGATGATTTTTAGTACATGTGAACAGATTGTCTCTATGAACGAAGGACTTTCAGTCTGGTTCTTTGTCTTCTGTGTGTGGAGACCCACCCAAGAGAGTCTGTAGCTCGTGATTTTCTATCACAGGTTTACATGTGTGACCATCAGTCTTGATTACTTGCAACAAATTTGACAGTCTTTTCCTGAATTGGAATTATCAATAAGTGTTCTTTTGTCTCAATGTTGCAAGCTGTTTTGGGAAAGAGCCTTGCTGGTTAGGCTTTCTTCAAACTAGCTGGTGCTAGGATCTGGAAAGATTTATGACATCCTGTTTCTTGGAGCCTCTCTTTGTGGAATCTCAGCTTCTCATGTTTCGATGTTCTGATGGAATCTTAACTTTGTCTGATTCAGTCTCTGATATCTTACAATATATATATATATATATATATATATATATATATATATATATATATTATTAGTAGTATTAGTAGTAGTATGGAGGCGAATTAATGAATACAATGGTGGAAAATATCCTTTTATTTGATATAATTCTCCCCTTCTTATCCCATCATTTCCATGGAAGAAATGAAATCATACAGGTTTGGAACAACTTTGTCTGTGAATAAATTATGACAGAAATTAGATTTTTGGTTGAACTATCCCTTTAACATCAGCAATAAAACCAAGCTCAGTCCCACACTGCTCTTCGATGCTGAGGCAGACACTTTGAAGAATGGTAGAGCTAAATGCTTAAGAGAGATAAAGAAGCCCCATCAAGTGTTCTTTCACATGGGTTGTTCTGAAACTTCATTCCTTTAAGTGTGCTGTTCTAATGCTAATTAGCTGGTATAATTGCTTTTCAGTTCTTCAGCTGTGATTACCCCAACCTCAGTTGTGTTCTGACTGATTTGTCTTAGTCTGAGCAAACAAAAGATTATGCCTGAAATTTGCCATTCCGTTTTCATCAACAAGCAAGTAATGGTGTTCTGTATTGTTTTGTCATAGGAATGAAAGGAAAAACTCGCCAATTGTTACCAGGCACAGAAAGTAATTCTCGTCTAAGGACACTTGTCAATGCTTCCTTAAGTGTGGATTTTTTTTCATAGACGGCCAACAGAATGTAAATGTCTGCAGCGTCATGATTAACGGACTAAATGCCTTTACTGTATCCTTCACTGTGGCTACTGCACCCTCACAAGTCCTGTGACAACATCCTATAATTTACACATTGATTGGAAAGCACACGGGGCCGGACCATACAGCACAGGAAAATCAGAGGCAAAGTGATGAATAATGCTGGATCCCAATTGTAAATTTAAACAAAAGTGCGTGAAGGATCTGATGCTTATTTGAGCATAAGCCATTATATTCATTATGATCCAGATATGCTCCTTCTCAGGCACCACAATTTGAGCATATAATGAAATAAGAGCTGCAATATATAGAAACCATAAACTCTTCTATAGAAAAAAAAAATTGTTAAACATGAAATAAAAGCTAACCTAGTTACACTACAGCCTACATGGAAAAGGTACAGTATCTTAGTACATTTACACTTCATTTTTTTTCAACTGTGATATATTAAAATAAATAAGCTTTTAGTAGTATACATAAATATATAGTAATATAGTAAGCAAAATAAATAAAAAAATCTCAGAAATATATAAACAAAATGGGACAGTAAAGTGTCCCTACTGTTTTATAAATACTATATAATACTATAAATAATCGGTAACACTTTAGAATAGGGAACACTTATTCACTATTAACTACGACTTTTCCCTCAATAAATTTCTAATTTGCCACTTATTAATAGTTGTCACGAATCCTGGCCATACACTTCCACTCACTCACCACCAGAGGTCACTCGCTCACCACAGGGACTCATACACCACACCACCACTGGCACATCACATTGAACTACATTTCCCATCACCCACTGCACTGACAGCTGTTCGCAATGATCACGCCCACACCTGAGAACCATCTCGCAATCACCATCACCCACACACACACTATTTAAGCCTGGGACTTGCTCTTGCTCGCTGCCGAGTACTGTTAGCCTTGCTACCTTACCAAGCGTTCCTTGTATCCCGAGTTAGATTTCCTGTGTTTTGATTCCTGCCCGTGTTCCCGGATTATTCTCTCTGCCTTGCCCTGTTTTGGATACTGTTTGCCGATCGTCGACCCACGCTTGCTCTAGGATTGCTCTTGTGTCTTGCCTCTGCCATACCTGTCTGCTGTTTAGTGACCCTGCCTGTCTTGACCACGTTTTGCAATAAAGCCTTGCAAATTGATCCGCACGTCTCACGTCTTGTCAACCCCGTAACAGAATACTCGGCCCACAAAAGATCCAGCGGCTTTTCTTGTGGATATTGGCCAGGTATGGACATTGCATGGATGCTTTTAACCCTCGAGCAGGGTTCGCGACCGCTCGAAGTTTATGTACAAGAGTACTTAGACCTCGCCTATTTTTCTGATCTGCTGGACTACGCACTCATAGACTTCTTTTGTGAGGGCATTAATCAGCCGCTCAAGTCACAGTTAATCCGCGAGGGTCCCCGTTCATCTCTTAGTCAGTTCATGGAATATGCTTTATTGATTGTTGGCTCAACGTTCACTGTGGGGGTCGCGGAGGAACGAGATATCACACCCAATAGTGTTCTATCAACCGCGCTAGAGCACGCTCACAAAATAGTGGCCACAACACCACCCTGTAGCGTCATTGCCGCCAGACAAGAGCCAAGTCAAGTCCCAGCCGTTGTTAAAGAGCCATGTCCAGTCACAGCCAATGTTAAAGAGCCATGTCCAGTCACAGCCAATGTTAAAGAGCCATGTCCAGTCACAGCCAATGCTAAAGAGCCATGTCCAGTCACAGCCAATGTTAAAGAGCCATGTCCAGTCACAGCCAATGCTAAAGAGCCAAGCCAAGCCACAGTTGATCGTCACGAGTCAAGCCAAGCCACAGTTGATCGTCACGAGTCAAGCCAAGCCACAGTTGATCGTCACGAGTCAAGCCAAGCCACAGTTGATCGTCACGAGTCAAGCCAAGCCACAGTTGATCGTCACGAGCCAAGCCAAGCCACAGTTGATCGTCACGAGCCAAGCCAAGCCACAGTTGATCGTCACGAGTCAAGCCAAGCCACAGTTGATCGTCACCAGGCAAGCCCAGTCACAGTTGATCGTCACGAGTCACGCCACGTCTCAGTGCTCCAGCCAGAGCCACGCCACGTCTCAGCGCCCCAGCCAGAGCCACGCCACGTCTCAGCGCCCCAGCCAGAGCCACGCCACGTCTCAGCGCCCCAGCCAGAGCCACGCCACGTCTCAGCGCTCCAGCCAGTGTCAGCGCTCCAGCCAGTGTCAGCGCTCCAGCCAGAGCCACGCCATGTGTCAGCGCTCCAGCCAGAGTCATACCATGTCACAGCTCTCCAGACAGAGTCTGTCACACCCAGAGATTTAAGGTCAGTCCTTCGAGTTCCCTGTCTGATCTCCAGCCTGAGGATGCACCGATGGTGTCTGCACGTACAGCTGGTATCTTGCTCCGCCGTGCTGGTCAGCTGTCTGGCTCTGGGGGTCTCCTGCTCCACCCAGGTGGGCTCTGGTCCCGTCCTGCCCTGCCAAGGCTCTTGAGACCATGGATGCTCTCCCTGTGGTGTCTGTCTCTGCTCTCCCTGTGTTGTCTGTCCTTTGTTCTCCCCAGATCCCAGACTCTGTCATGGTTTCCTGCCCTGTCTGCCTCCCTGCGGTGGCCTTCCGCTTTGGTCTGGTGGTCTGCTGCTTCCCTGTGGCGGTCTACTGCTCAAGTCCGGAGGGCTCCGCCCTGGTGGGCTCCGGTCTCGCCTGCTCCGTCGTGGTGGCCTTCGGCTCCGGTCTCGCCTGCTCCGCCGTGGTGGCCTTCGGCTCCGGTCTCGCCCGCTCCGCCCTGGTGGGCTCTGGTCTCGCCCGCTCCGCCCTGGTGGGCTCTGGTCTCGCCCGCTCTGCCCTGGTGGGTCTCTGCTCTGTCGGCCCGGACCTGGCCTCTCGCTCCGCCCTGGTTTCCTGCCCTGCCAGCTCTGCCTCGATCCCCGGCCACTCCACTTCCGCGGGGTCCTGGCCCTCCATCCCTCCCCCTGTTCCGCCTCTGCTCCACCGCCCTCCTTGATTGTTTAGGAGCGTCTGGAAGCCGCTCCTTGGGGGGGGGGGGCTATGTCACGAATCCTGGCCATACACTTCCACTCACTCACCACCAGAGGTCACTCGCTCACCACAGGAACTCATACACCCATTGAACTACATTTCCCATCACCCACTGCACTGACAGCTGTTCGCAATGATCACGCCCACACCTGAGAACCATCTCGCAATCACCATCACCCACACACACACTATTTAAGCCTGGGACTTGCTCTTGCTCACTGCCGAGTACTGTTAGCCTTGCTACCTTACCAAGCGTTCCTTGTATCCCGAGTTAGATTTCCTGTGTTTTGATTCCTGCCCGTGTTCCCGGATTATTCTCTCTGCCTTGCCCTGTTTTGGATACTGTTTGCCGATCGTCGACCCACGCTTGCTCTAGGATTGCTCTTGTGTCTTGCCTCTGCCATACCTGTCTGCTGTTTATTGACCCTGCCTGTCTTGACCACATTTTGCAATAAAGCCTTGCAAATGGATCCGCACGTCTCACGTCTTGTCAACCCCGTAACAATAGTTAATAAGCTAGTTGTTAAGTTTAGGTATTGGATAAGATTATGAATGTAGAATAAGGGTATGTAGAAGGCCTTAATATGTGCTTAATTAGTACTAATAAATGGATAATATTCTAATAATATGCATGCTAATAAGCAACTAGTTAAGAGACCTTAAAATAAAGTGTTACCGAATAATCTTTTCACATACTGTTTGTTACCTACTATATATACAAATGCAGGGTACGACTTCACTGATTCAGACTGGTGGAAATCAATCGATTCAAAGTTATTTATTTGTGAAACTGACACCACTTTCTAAATGGCCAACAGAGAAAAATTGAATAATTATCATCTTTAAAGGACCGTCAAGCTCTGACTTCAAAGAGCTTGATGATATAAAGCTGCAGATGACGTAATCACAGCGTACGCTCATAATAAACAGAATATTATTGTGAACTTGTGTGGATGCTTACATATTTATCGTTACATTTATTGTCATATAAATTTTTCTTGATTTGAACGGGCCTTAATGGCTGTGTAAATCTATTAGGCAAGAGGCAAGATACAAAATATTTGGCAAAACACATTCATCAAGAAAGATAACGAAGCATATTTCTCTAATGTTCTAGATGTTTTACATCACACTGTGATCCTACCTGCTCATATATCCTACAGGATGTGCTCTTCACGTACTTCACAAAGGTCAGGAGCTCCGTATGTCTTATTGTGACAAGGAGTGAAGATTAAGAGAAGAAGAGAGATTGAAGCTCTTAATATGTACAGTATGCTCTTGCCTCAAAGGGTCAGAGCCATATAATCACCCGGAATAACATTCTTATCTACCTCGAACTGTAGTTACACTAGACATTGGGAACAATTGTCAAATTAATCAAGGTGTCAGGTTATGGTAGAACAAATAACCTCATTCGCCGTGTCTGTGATTGGTAGATCGTACCTGGACTCTCTACTGTAGCTATAATTAAAAGCAGTAATACAGTTGTCAATGTCAGTAAATCAATTCTCCCTCTCTGCGGGAAACAAGAGGAATGGCCTTGTCCCTGACTTTTGGTAGTAAACATATCTTTTCATGCAGTCCTCATAGTAGATCTGCCCTTAACATAACCTGAGCTAAAATAGCTGGAAAAACTTTTGTAATTACTAAATATCCTGTTTTCGGTCATGCCAGCACATGTTTTGGCTGACCTTAGTTTAGCCTTGATGTTTGTGGCTAAAAACTCTCGTACTGTTGCTTTTTGTGCTCAATTTACTATACCGCAAAAGTTTAGCATTCATAGAGGCTGGTCTGTTTGCTGTATAATCTCATTTAGAGCAAAAACAGAGATAATATCTGAAACTCTCCTCCCTGCAAATTTGGCAAAAAAATTATGTTAGCATCATTTTTGGATGCTTGAAATTGTCGAGGTAAGCCATAAATTTTCCATCTGCTTCTGCTGTTGCAGTGTCTCATTTAAATGAGCATTCTTGACACACCCGGGCAATTGAGACAAATGAACAGGGCGAACGTCGAAAGTATGCAAGTGTGTTTGTGAAATGCACGAGTACAGATGGAGAGAGTTTCAGTACTGTTCTGCCCAGGTCTTCCGCAAGTGGGTGGTAAATTGACAGCCAGTAGTAATTACTGATCATGGCAGTGATAGCCCTGTAGATTAAATCCCAGATTGTTTTCAATCAGCTATTTGCGAATACGCCTTGTCTCATCGGAGCTGGAAGCATGCCAGGTAATTGGAATTAGAGCTTTGGAGGTGTGGTGCGCCATTAAACGGCAGAATCAATCATTGGGATTGGGACACTCGACTCCCACTTCAATTGTTCACATGAGTCATGTTTCATAGATTAAAAATGAGAGCGGCTTTCATAACATCATTGGCAAGAAAAAATATACGCGATTGTCTGCTGTGTGTGGAAATGACTTCTTTACAGTGTTTTATATTGTCTGCTTATTATATCTTTATTATATGGCTTGCTCATTATCTTTATCCTATTTTATCACACAGCTTCATTACAGTCAGAAACCTCAGCTGGAAAGGTGCTGAGCAGAGGCGCTCTGTTTGCTCATGCTGTCTTGGCCCCAGACATAAAGTTGCAGGCTATCAGGTTAGTGTTAAACAGGAAGAGTGATGAGGTTTTGCTGAGAGACAGCATCTCTATCACGCCAAGCAAGTGTCATGGGCTCTCAGTCTACATCAGTGTCAGCAAGAAAAGGAGCACACCGTCAGGGAAACGGGATGCCTGACGGATGAGCCCTGACTACACCTAGCTCACATTAATGAGTCTGTACTGCATTAATTGATGTTAAGGAAACTGTTTTTTCATTTAAGAAATCATTTTAATGTGTTAATGGTATTCAGTGTGGATACATTATGGAGGGGAAGAAACTCAAGAAGAGGTTTTATTTATTTAGCATAAATTTGCATAAATTACAGCTACTCCAGTCAAATTAATAGGAAACAATGCAAACCTTTTTGATTTTATTTATTTGTTTGTTTATTGTTCATTCATTCATATATTCATTCATCTGTTCCCTAGTGAAAAATAAATATAGTAAAATTCAAGATTCAAGATTTTTTTTATTTGTCACATACACAATTATACAGAGTATAACCAGCAGTGAAATGTAAGTCAGGTCCGCTCTAAGTACAGTGCAATAGTATAGAATACAAATATTAAGAAAAGAAAAGTAGAAAAAAAAAGAATAAAATAAAATAAAAGATAAAAAAAAAATATATATAAATGTGCAGGTCAGTATGTTGTGACATAAATAGTAATATAACAGGAATGTGCAAAGAATGTGCAAAAAAGTTGTACAGGGTATTTAAATAGCAGCAATATGAGGTAGAAAAAATTATGAATATCTTATAGATATATTGATATTTACATGGGGTCAAGTGATGTTATGACACAGAGTTAGAGTTTAGGAGCCTGATGGCCTGGGGGAAGAAGCTCCTCCTAAGTCTCTCAGTTTTTGCCATCAGGCTACAGAAGCGCTTACCAGATGGATGCAGAGTGAATAGTCGGTTACCAGGGTGATTTGAGTCCTTGATGATTTTGACAGCTCTATTTTTGCAGCGTTTGAGGTAGATGTCCTGCAGAGAGGAGAGAGCAAACCCTGAGATGCGCTCAGCTAAGCGCACAACTCTCTGTAGTGCTTTGCAGTCCTGATTGGAGCTGTTTCCATACCACACTGAGATGCACTGAGTCAATACACTTTCTATGGTCCCTGAATAGAAAGTTTTCAGGATTGCTGGTGAGACCCTGAATTTCCTCAGCTGTCGCAGATGGTACAGTCTTTGCCTGGCTTTCTTAACCTGTGTTTGGATGTGTGTAGTCCAAGTCAGGATCTCGGAGATGTTCACACCGAGGTTGAAGCTATTAACCCTCTCCACAGGGGTCCCACTGATCATAAGAGGATTGTAGGGCTGCTGCTGTCTCTTCCTAAAGTCCATGATCAGCTCTTTAGTTTTGCTCACGTTCAGAGAGAGACAGTTGTCCTGGCACCATGATGTGAGTCTCTCTACCTCATCCAAGTATGCGGACTCATCATTGTTGGAGATGAGGCCCAGAACCACAGTATCATCAGCAAATTTGATAATAGATGTGGAGCTGTGAGAGGACACGCAGTCATGCGTGTAGAGAGAGTAGAGCAGGGGACTCAGGACACAGCCCTGTGGGGCTCCTACGTTCAGAGTGATGGAGTTTGAGGTGAACTGGCCAACTTTCACCACTTTTGGTCTGCCGATGAGGAAGTCTTGAATCCAGTCACAGAGTGAGGAGTTTAGGCCGAGGTCTGTGAGTTTAGATGCCAGCTTGATGGGGACTATAGTGTTGAAAGCTGAGCTAAAGTCAATGAATAGCAGCCTTACATAATTCCCATTGTTGCTGTCCAAGTGTGTGAGGGAAGAGTGGAGGACGTGAGAGATGGCATTGTCCGTAGATCTGTTTGGGCGATAGGCAAACTGAAGAGGGTCCAAAGTATCAGGTATGGAGGAGCAAATGTGACTCTTTACAAGTCTCTCAAAAACCTTCATGACTATAGAAGTGAGCAATTGGGCGATAGTCATTCAGGCAAGAGGGTTTATTGTTCTTAGGCACAGGGATAATGACGGATTTTTTGAATGAGGTGGGAACCACGGAGGTAGCAAGGGACTCATTAAAGATAGAAGTGAACAAACCAGCGAGCTGATCAGCGCAGGACCTCAGAACACGGCCGGTTATCCCATCAGGTCCGGCTGCTTTCCTGACGTTCACTTTCTTTAGTGCCCTTCGAACCTCATCCTCTGACACGGTGATTACAGGATTATCGCTGCTCTGCCTGCTGCTTCCTGACGTGCTGGATGGCAGAGTCGCGCCGCCGCCATTGCAATCAAAACGGCCGTAGAAGGTGTTTAACTCGTCGGCCAGCAATGGATCTGCTCTCACCTCCGCGGAGGATTTGTTTCCGAAGGCACAGATGGTCCTCAGTCCCTGCCACATCCGTCGAGAGTCATTGAGTTGGAAATGAGACTCAATTCTCTCTCTGTATCTGTGTTTGGAGGCTCTTACTACGCGTCGGAGAGCATAGCACGATGCTTTGCACTCGCTCATATTCCCGGTCAGAAGAGCCTCATTGTAAGCGGCAGTGCGTGTGTTAACCGCAGCACGGATTGTTCTGTCCACCCACGGTTTCTGATTGGAGAATGTCCTTATCGTTATTGTTTCTGTAGCTTGCTCGGCTAGCATATTTACAAAGCTTAATGCTACATCCGTGAACTCGCTGACGTCAGAAGAACTCGCCCGGAACATGTCCCAGTCGACGTCATCAAGAGCTGCCTGTAGCATAGCTTCTGAGTGGGAGGACCAGTGCGTCACTACTCTCTGCACCAGAGGATCCTGAACGAGCCTTTGCTTATATTCCGGTGTGAGGAAAATGGCGGCATGGTCCGATTTGCCAAAAGCCGGTAGTGAGCGGGCTTTGTAGGCATTCTTGAATTGAGTGTAGCAATGATCCAGTGTGTTTGGTCCTCTAGTTGGACAGGATACATGTTGGTGAAAGTTCGGCATGACCTGCCTGAGGTTGGCTTTGTTAAAGTCTCCCGCGATGATAAAGGCAAACAAAGGATGTTACAGTCCCTAATGTCCCGTTGGAAACTAATCCTGGCTCTAAGATCGTCCATCTTATTATCCAAGGATTGGACATTTGCGAGCAGAATGCTCGGAAGAGGAGGACTGTGAGCCCTTTTCCTGAGTCTATCTCGAATCCCAGCGCGTTTCCCGCAGTGTTTCTTGATCCTTCGCCTCAGGGGGTTATTGTTCATCTCCGCGTTCCGAAGAATCTCCAGAGGCCATGCTGGATTCGTGGCTAAAGGGTTCTGGAACAGGTTAGTGTAGTGGTTCCCAATGTCCAAAAGTGTTTCTTTGTTATAGGTGATCAGTGCCGGCATGAGATGTGTAAAAAGACAAAGTAAAAGTAAGTAAAAAAGTAAATAAAAACACAATCTTAGCGGAGCGACCTGGACGGCGTCCGAAAACAGCGGCGCCATCTTGAAAATTGTTATTTTTTATTTTTTTTTATTTCAAATTTATTTCAAAAATATATTTGAAATAAATGTATTTCATGATAAGTACAGGTATACTACAAATACATTTAAATATTTATGTACTTAATAAAAATACCCTGCAATTGTATTTTTAGTATACTAAACTGGTACTGCTAAATTGGAACCAATAATTTTGTACTTAATGCACTTTAATTTTGCGGAAGTAGTGCTGAAGTCCAACTAAAATTATACTGTAGTAGTAAAGCTAATAGAACTAGATGTTTCAATCCCTTTAGTAGGAATCTCTTGATAGTAGCAGTCGGTGTAGAGTGGTTAAAGGGTAAGGTATGTCATTGGGGTCATCAGGTGGGCACCCTGCTTCATTGACGTTTCATTGATTGAAGCCCACAACGTCTCCAGAAGGCTCAACGGTGTACCCAGCGTCCCAGGTACACCCCCCTCCATGCCATACCCTCTATATCCCTAATGGGTTCTGCATGGCAGGGGCGTCCTTCTCCCTGAGTCGGGCCTAAGCCTGACCGCATACCATCTATATATATAGTTCAGTCAGGACCACTCTGTTTGAGTAAGAATATTGTAGAGGCCCTGAACTCTATATTTGGTGGCCGGCTTCACTCTGAAAGGTTCGGTTCTGAGCTATCCACAGGCAAACCTTGCTGAGGTTTGAACCCCCCAACCCCCCAAAGTCTAAGCAATTGCCAGATATTTTATATGCAACAGTTGTATATTCCAAGTAGAGTAATGCAGTGCAGTGAATAAATTTGGACAATTTAGCAATGAGCTGGACAGATGATATATCTCTGTGGCAAGCAGTTAAGTGATCATGTATCTGCATAAGGAGGAGTTGGGGATGGAGGAGGGTAAGCGCATGTCTGTGCGACAGACTATGGCAAGTGTGAGTACGGATTAACTTATATATATTATTAATTGTAGTGGGAGGAGTTACGATCAGCTGAGCATCAGCTGATGCTGCAGGCATGCCGGCGTGGTCTGCCTGAACTACGCTTGAGCTCCATTCGTCACTCAAACTAGATAGCCAGAACGGCTTCCTCGTACGACAGTCAGCGGAAGTAAGAAAAAAGTTTTTATTACATTTGAAATATGGATATTTATCTTACAAAAACGCATGGATTCACTACAGGAGGCCTTTATTCACCTCCCGGAGCCTTGTGAGGCACATTTGATTACTTACTTTGATTATTTCAAGTCTTCAGGACTGTTGACAAAAAGCACCTGCTTATCCCCATTGTAAGGCTTGAAGGGGGCAGGACAATTTTTAATATAGCTCCGATTTATCCGAAAGAAGAAAGTCATATACACATAGGATGCTTTGCGGGTGAGTTAAACACAGGCTAATTTTCATTTTTGGGTGAACTAACCCTTTAATAGTGACATACAAACACATTTTAGGTCTAATATTACATAATAAGGTGTGCATTGGGCACAAGTAGTACTCCAAATAAAGTTTCAATCAAACTAATTTTAAAATTACACAAAGATAACCCGAGTAAATACAAAATATAGTTTTGAAATAATGATTTCATTTATTAATGGAAAAAAGCTGTCCAAACCTTCCTGGCCCTACATGAAAAAGTAATTGCCCCCTAAATCTTATAACTGATTGTGCCATCCTTTGCAGCAACAACTGAAATCAAGTGATTGAAATAACTGGCAATGAGTCTTTCACATCTCTGTGGAGGAATTTTGGCCCACTCTACTTTGCAGAATTGTTTTAATTCAGCCACATTAGAGGGTTTTTGAGCATTAATGGACTGTTAAAGATCAGCATCTCAATTGGATTAAAGCCTGGACATTGACTTTTTTGGACATGGCCACTTTAAAACATTAATTTAGTTTTTCTTGAGCCATTCAGAGGTGGACTTGCTGGTGAGTTTCGGATCATTGTCCTGCTGCATAACCCAAGAGCGCTTGAGATCACAAACTTATGGCTGGACATTCTCCTTCAGTATTTTCTGATGGAGTGCAGAATTCATGGTTCCATCAATTATGGCAAGTCATCCAGTTCTCAGACCATCACACTACCACCTCCATGTTTGACTGTTGGTATGATGTTCTTTTTATGAAATCCTGTGTTGGTTTTATGCCAGATGTAATGGGGCACACACCTTCCAAAAAGTTAAACTTTTGTCTCATCAGTCCACAGAATATTTGCCCAAAATTCTTGTGGATAATCAAGATATTTTTTTTGGCAAATATGAGACAAGCCTTTGTGTTCTTTTTGGTCAGCAGTGGCTTTTGCCTTGGAACTCTCCCATGGATGCTTTTTATGCCCAGTCTCTTTCTTATTGTTGAATCATGAACACTGACCTTAATTGAGGCAAGTGAGGCCTGCAGTTCTTTAGATGTTGTTCTGGGTTCTTTTATGACCTCCTGGATGAGTCGTCATTGCGCTCTTGGAGTAATTTTGGTAGGCCGGCCACTCCTGGGAAGGTTCACCTCTGTTCCAAGTTTTCTCCATTTGTGAATAATGGCTCTGACCGTGGTTCGCTGGAGTCCCAAAGCCTTAGAAATGGCTTTAGAACCCTTTCCAGACTGATACATGTTAACTATTTTGTTTCTTATCTGTTCTTGAATTTCTTTAGATCGCGACATGATGTGTTGCTCTTTAAGCATGCTTCACTTTGTCAGAAAGATTCTATTGTAATTTCTTGATTGAACTGGTCTGGCAGTAATCTATGGAGCCCTATATGGGACATGGTGGTGGGAAAAATTTTGGGTGAGTGGAAAAAATTTGGGGTGGGAGAAAAAAATTTTTTTCAAATGTTTTGCGTTCCCTCAAGAAACTTTGCATTCCCTCGCAAAAGTTTTGCGTTCTCTCGCAAATATCTTTGCATTCCCTCGCAAAACTTTTGTATTCCCTCGCAAATATCTTTGCGTTGTCTCGCAAAACCAGTTGAGTTCGGTCAAATTCTTCCTGTTTACTTTATAGCTTGCAGTGGTTCATACAGCTCCTTATGTTCACAATGGAGCAGTTCATAGAGTTTTATTTTGAACTTGGACTCAAATAAAGAAATAGGCAACGTCAGTGCTTAGTTCAAGGCACGGTTTTAGGACATTCTACGCTTAATGTGGCTTAATGTTTTAAAACAGTGACATTGGAGGACCAAATTCAATAAAAGCTGATAAAATTATTATGTAATGTAATTTAACTCAGCTTTCAAAAATTTAATTAAAAAGGTTAATCACAGTTCTTTCATGATTTAACAGGAGGGGGCAATACACATAGGGCCAGGTAGGTTTGGACAGCTTTTTTCACTTAATAAATGAAATCCTCATTTAAAAACTGCATTTTGTATTTACTTGCATTAGCTATCTTTGTGTAATATTAAAATTAGGTTGATGATCTGAATCTTTTAAGTGTGACAAATATGCAAAAAAACAAACAAACAAAAAACAGGAAGGGGGCAAAAACCTTTTCACAGCACTGTAAATTATATAATTATAGAAACCAGGATTTACTACTGTCTTTAACTTTTTCTTACAGGAAGTCATTATGCATATATATATATATATATATATATATATATATATATATATATATATATTATATTATATTATATTATTTAAGCTACTATTAGATTTATATTGTCTTTAACAATGTTCTTTCAAATCGAAGCCAGCCAATCAATGCTATTCTCTGAAGATTTAAGCAGAGCCAAGAATGCATAACACCACAATAACAAACTTCTAAAAGTCTAAAGATGTAGAAGATGCTAATTAAAGAGAAGGTGATAAAACAAGATCAAACATAAAAATAGTTTGGTTACTTGAAGGTGATTCTATTGTGCTAGCGCTAATGCTAATGGTGTTCTAAAAAACAACTTATCAATTGTGGTTTCTTATAGTATTAACAATAATGCTTTATTTTAAATTAATAATTTGATAATCGATGATAACGCAATTAATAATCAATGATTTTTTAGTTCCTTTCTAGTTGTTTTTGTAAAAAATGTCATAGAAATGGAGGCATGGTGAGGGCATTGAAAAGTTTTAGCCGTGTAAAAAGTACAGTGCTTTGACACGCTGACCATGGTTATTTAATACTTCAATATGCATGTTGATAGATTTTTGAGATATTTTCAAATGAATTAGCTTTGCCTCAGTGCCCTGTAAAAGTGCCTAATATTGTAATGAGCTTGATTTTATAACAACACTTCACTGCACCGGTCCCAAAGCCTGGGGCGCTAATTAAAACATTGAGCTATTAGCAATAATTCAAAAAGCAAGACAAAGAGATGAAAGCTTATGCAGAGAGGTTTAATAAAACGTTAGCTTAAGAAATGTTCAATTATGTTGAAGTGAGCTGTCAAAAATACTAAACAGGCTACTGGGCGTGATATATGGTTTATATTTACAAAGTGATTCAGTTGCAGTTTGGCTTTAGGCTGTATAGAAACAATGACATGAAAGTGACTTTCACTATCAACTAAGAAACCGAGACAGTCTAATTGTCCGAAATAACAAACACTGATGCCTTTTGTTGGGAGTGTTATTCATTTTGTGTTTTTAATTTGTTTTATGCGGCCATGTTCACAGCTCATTTCCTACTTCAAAATCTTTATATTTAGCTATACTTGTGTTGGAGAGAGGGGCTACAATGTGAATCTAATAAGACATCATCTCAAAGAGAAAATTAAAACACAGTTAAAGAGTGATGAGACATATGGTCATGTGTACACATGATACTTCTGAAGCATAATTAGCAGACAAAATTATAATCTTGTGTATTAAATCAAAATATACTGTACTAGTTAGTACTGCTGTTGAACACGTGTAGTTTGCCATATGTTTACAGCTGTCCCATGTGCAGCACTTCATTAAAGGATACAATTTAATAAAGTTTGTAATGAGGGCTGACAGGAAATAAATGTTAATTAAATCACAAAAAGCGCATAAAGCGCTCTAGCTCTTGCCTTCATTAAACTTTTGGCAACTACGCATTTTAGGGTATTTTGAGGATCAGAAAGGGGCCGCATGTCGTCGGCTAATCTGTTTGTGTACTCAAAATGGTGTTACTACAGACTAATGGCCCAGCAGTATAGCGCCAAATATCAGCTTTCATAGCTCTTATGAATTTTATATTTCGAAATGAGCTCCAGCAGTCACATGAGTGCTATCTATTTCATCTGTTTCACAAGCGGTATCCGTTTCATAGGAACGGCTCAGCATTCTTCTTTTGATGTCAGTTCCCAGCGGTTTTCTGATTACCATTGGCTGTGAGGATGCTCCATTGTTTATTGATTAGGCGTTCATAAATTGTGAAAGAATATCGCAATGATGAAGTTGTTAAAAGCATTTTTAAATCGATTACTGTTGGCAAGTGGGAAGGTGCTAAAGCGGGGGAGAACTTTAAAATGAGTGAGGGCTTACTGCAAACCCCAGAGTCACACTGAGAGACTACAGGCAGAGCAACGCTGGAGCAGTCAGGATTTATTTCCTGTCCCCTTCGGTTGCAATATTGTGTTTTTAAATTGAATATGGTTATGGTAATGTTTTTGATCAAGGATGGTGGGGCTACAGATAATTGAGTTGTTTAGATTAGAAAAAGCATTTCTCCACGCCATTACTGACATGACTGCCTGGAAGGCTAGTGCATGCCATGGCTAGGTCGGCTGTAGCTAGCTGCATAGAAAATAATGTTTGAATTGTAATGCTGTTCCCGTGAGTCAGAGTCATTTGTCTTTGTTCTGTGCGCTTGTGTCTCGCTGTGTATCACAGGAAAGATGAATGCGGCTAATAGACTGTGACACAACCATTAACTACAGCTGTAATGAAAGTGTAATAGAATCAAACAGTCATTTCTCTGCAGAGCTCTAGCAGATACAGGTAAACGTCTGAAGACCGGACACAAAGGCCTGCGCTTCCCTGCCACATTTCGCCCTTGAACTCCCATCAGCCTCGTTGGAAACATCAAACACCTAGGGGGAAAAAAAGTGGCTGACTGATCAGCTTCTTTACATATGAAACAAATCCACTGACTGCATTATTCTTTCAGTCTTCAACAAAGGACTGAGGTGTTCTTTCATGTGTGATCTCAGCTTTTATGAGCTACTGTCCTTGCTCTGTAGGATATATTGACTGTAGAGATTCCCTCATTTTATAGAGATGTTACGCTCTCGAGTGTCAAGCTCATAAGGGACCATAATAAGCTCTTGTTATTAAAGGCTGCTGGCCCTCTTCTTTGGACCAGCAATAATGGAGGCACGCGTTTGTCTGGTGAGCAATTGTCTTGTAAATAGGGAAATAATTCCCAGAAGTAATTAAAAAAAAATTCCCATATCATTTACATAATATCAATATTTTTAATTACCCTTGAGTCATATCTATGTTTCATGAGTTAAAATAAAACAGCATAAGTAGTGCCTTCTGTGTTCAACTGTAATAGTGAAGTGATTTTAACATTGACTAGACTGAAATACAAATGCTTATCAAATTAGTAAACTATTATTATTAAAGTCTTAAAGTGATCCTCACACTTTAATCAAACAAAAATCTAATAAGTAACTTATTAAAGATACTCCACCAGTGACGATTCAGCTTTCAGAGGGGTTGCAAGGCTATATCTAAACTACATTATATAATTTATAATATATTATTATATTACTGACACAGAACAGCCAGAGATCCACACCAGCCAATCCCAGCGTACTCCCTCAACTGAATTCTAATCACATGCACCTGTCACCCATCAGCACACTCATCAAGCTGGCTTTATAAGCAAACTCATCACCTCACTCCAACGTCCGTTCTCGTTTACACGCATTGGACGCCTTCTCTACGCAAGACGGAGTTCCAAGTAGATTCCTTCAAGTGTGAATTCCTGTACTTGCCTCCTGTGTTCTCTCCAGCGTGTTCTCCTCGTCTTCGTCCTCCATCATGTTCTTGTCCTCCGTGCCTCTGGTCAAGATACTGGTGTGGTCTCTCTTAATCCCATCCAGCCACGATCTCCTGGTCCTGTAAGACAAGCCTACCATCACCTACCTCATCAAGATTTCCGAAGTTGTATTGCTCTGAATACTCACCTGATCCCCTGCTCATTCTGCTGTGTTGTTCAATAAACCATTTAACCGTCCTCCCTTTGTCCTGGGTATACTTCCGTAACAATTACATATTATATATTACCCAGGATAATTGCTTCTAACTGGTCAGTCGTGGCTGTCAGCAGTCTGATATGTCCTAATATTTACCTTCATCCATAGCAATTCTGTATGAAACAGTCATTGACTACCATTCATATGTATACAAACACAGAAGTCTGTGCATGCACTGAAATTTGCATTTTTCTGCGCTCGATAGTTCAAGTTACCTGAACTCTGACCTGCAAATTTGCATGATGTGAAGACGTATGACTAATAGACAAGACTGACCTCTTGCAGTACAAATAACACCAACTTTAAACCTGCAGGTGTGTGGTGTTGCAGGGAAGTGGAGTAGCCTAGATGGCTTACTTCGTATTTTGAATGTTATTCATGTTGTATTCCTTATTAAAAACACAAGCCCTAGAGCATGACATCAGGCTTGTTTGAGATAAGTACAATTTGCACAGAACTGATCACGGATGATATACGCAAGATGCACGCTGGTTAGATATTTGTGCTCTGACTTGCTCTGATGTCATGCCAAGAAACTCTTACGATGGCTGAGCCAGATGGTGATTAGTTTAAACCAGGTTTTACCAAATGGGTTCATGAACCCCTGGGTTTTTGAGTTGATGAAAAGCTAATAATTAATGAAATCATAAAACAAAATATAAATAATAATAAATGTAAAATAAAAACAATTTTTTTTTTGTATGTTTACCTACATGTCATGTGACCATTAACCAACATCAGATAATAGAAATAGGTCGCCTACTTTTGAGTAAATAATTGAGATTAAAAACCTGACAGAAAATGTTGGAATTGCCCGGTTTAAACAACCATGATGTTTTGTTCTCTTCTCCAATGTTTGATTTTTAACTCTGATATCATGCAATTATGTGTGTAAATTATTTGTGATTATATGTGAACACTGATGTTTTCTTAGAAAAAAAAGGTACAAAATAACTTTAAGGTACTAATATGCACTTTTTAGGTATAAATGTGACAGCCCCATTGGCAGCTTTTGTACCGTAAAAAAAAAAAAAAATCTAAATCACATGTCTTTATTAAACAAAAAAATTTATGGAAAACACATCTATGGGGGGAAATTAAATGAAATAACCAGGTGCCTTGTTCATCATATTTATTTTCATATAAAAGCCACCTAATTTAAATTATGTAAAATGTATTAGCAATAAAAGCACACAAGGGTGAATCATGCGATATCTGCTTTGGATCTCATAGGTACAGTAGCTGTTCCTTTATGAGAAATGAACTGTCCGTCTTGAGTGACTGTTCTTTTTTCATTCCTCCACTGACTACAGCTGTCTACTCTCTTGTCTATTTTCAGGCGAAATGTCCAGCATCCTAAATGAGCCGTCTCTGTAGTTTTATACAAAAGCAAAACACCATTACAGTTATCGAGTGTATTGACATTTTAATCAAACAAAATCTAAATAATTACCTAATTTGGCAATAATCTAATAATTTAAAATCTTATTAAAGATCAGATGGTATGGCTGGTATGACTGGACTAAACTATATTATTATCTTGGATGAAAATAATGACTTATCATATTTTCCGTCTGATTGCATATTGCATTTAATAATTGTAGAGTGGAAAAACATGTTTTCTTGCATGATCACCTTTCCAATGTTTTGGACTGCTCAGTTGACACGCATTTGTGTGACACATGCAGATGAAGACACATGCGTCACGATTAGCCTGAAAGAAGAGTGACTTGTTACTCATGAAGTCGTGATACACTCGAGTGGCTGTTAGAGAAAAGTGACTTTTTTTTCTGGTGCTATGAGAGCATTAGACGGCAAATTACAAATATCCAGCATACTAATGTCATGCAACACTCATATTGAATTGCACTGAATCCTCATGACAGACAGTTATAATAAACATATTTACCTTCAAATAATTATCTCTCTGCTTGAACACACAAACACGCAATTGGATAGATCCAGTAATATATCAAAGAGGGGTCTGGTGATGAAATTTCAGCTTGATGATGAATCTCTCATGGTTGTATGTCTGGGGAAATAATACAACCGAATTTAGTCTGTTGAAGAAGCTTGTTACACTCCACAATCTAATGATTTAATTAAGGAATTATAATGTGCAAACGTAAGGTGTTTTAAAGCTCAGATTCATTTCCTTTGTTTAAAATGCTGGAGGATGCACCATTAAAACAAAACCACAGCAGGTGACTAATTAATCATGAAGCTTCATTACAACCGCATGAGAAATTCCACTGAGTGATATATTCCTCATATGAATCAAGCAAAACACATGAAAACAGAAAAGCCTGATAATACCTAAACCAAGTGTATCAATTTTGTTGAAGCAAAGCAAAATTTAAAGGAAGGACCATGTTTCATGTATCATTAGAAACATACGGTTCAGTCCAGTATATAGAGATTTTCAGTTTATGGAGCTGTAAGATAAATGTGTCACATCTTTTGAAGTATTGTGGGGTCTGCTCATCGATACCAATCCAACGTGCCAAAAAGGGCTGGATTAGAGAATCTTTCTCTGGTTCTTCAAAGGTATTCAAACTATTTTCAAGACCAGCAACTTTAAAGTCTATAACAATTGATTTGTTTGCCATGGGAGCAGACCCATTTAGACTCTTTGGGGCGTGAAATCTTTGTGAGGAATGGGTGTATCAATCAGAAACATGAAGAGATAGAAAGAAATAGAGTGTGGTTTGAGTTTAATATAGACATTGTTTGATGTACCGAATCCCTGCGGTATAAAACAAAGAAAAGAAATTCTGCAACTCCACAGAGGTAGTAGACTGTCCTTCACCACGCTTATGAAATCCAGCAGAAGAGGTTTTCTCAGCTGGGCTAATTATCAGAAGCCATTCTGGCATAGAATGCATTCTTACAACATCTAAAATAAGATTTGGATAATAAAATAATCATTTAAAAAAGACATCCCGAGGACACATGCACGCTATTGTCTAACAAGTAGAAAAAATGACACGTCAGGTTCAGCCATCCATTCATGACCCGGAGGTCTGAATTCTCATTCCATCCATCAAGTTCAAAAAGAAATAGAGAGAATGATGAAGAGATAGCATACCGTAAACAACTGAAGCTGAAAATATTATTATATTTTATTGTCTTGCTATTTAGAACTGCTTTCAATTGTGAATGTAAAAAACAGAACAATATTTTGATCACCCTTTCCTAGGGTGTTGTTGAGGTGGCATTTACAGTAAAGAGGTTACACTGTGAATATATTTTTGCAATATGCAGTCACTCTGATCAACTCTGACAATATCAAATTATCACATTTGAACAGGTATGAAATTTAAATGTAATTTATACTACATTTAAAAAAAATACATAACCAAGTTGAATCAGTGAAGCATTTTTATGAATCTGTTTATTTCCATGAACCGTCTAAACAAACCATACATCTCATGAGAAAACAGAATGGTCCCACTTTATATTATGTGGCCTTATGTACTTACATTTAAATTAAGAATTTGATAAAATGCACTATTGTGTACATACATGTACACAATATGGCAAAATGGCTACATGTAATTACATCTATAATTAATTTCTGTAATTACATTTATAATTACATTGTTGACCTATTCTTATACCTTAACCCACCCTTAAACCTACCCATACTACCAAACCTGTCTCTAATCTTATCTGTATCTGGTTGCTCGTACTATTGAGGTAAGATCTGTATCTCACCTCAATAGCAGCAAAAGTGTTTTGTGATACAATATGAACACAAGAAGTACATTGTACTTATTTAGTACTATAATAAATAATAGTTAAGGGTACCTAATATAAAGTGGGACCCATTTTTTTGGCAAATTTGTGGCAAATTCAAATAAATTTGTATGATTTGAATGAAAACATGCAATTGTTTGAGAAAAAAAAAAAGAAAAGCATAAGGGTCCACCCCTAAATCTAACCCTCAGTGGGGCATAAGTATATTATACAAAAAAACATACAAGGGAGATTATATGAATTTGCCACCAATTCGTTATATATATAAAATAGTTACAAATTGCCATGAGAGTCTGTTGGAAAGAACCAATTCATTATGATTAGACTTTCCAATGAAATCGGACCTTCTAATCCTATAAGAGACAGAGGGAGGACCATTTAGAGTTCAATAAAAACATAATTTAGAGTTGGGTCGTTCTACCGCTAATCATTGAATAAAGTAGCTTGTTACTGGAAAAGTTGAACTAAACTACTAGCTGAACTACTCTCATGTTACCAAAAAATTCCGCATTGCTGTATTCCACCATATATAGCTGGAGCTATCTGTTTCACAATGTATTTTTATAAAAAAAAAATTATACTCCATCATAAGAATTTCCACTCAGGCAAGTTAATCAGCTATGAACATAGGAATAGCACGGTTGAACAGCATCAGTGCTCGGTGGGTTCTCAGACAAGCCAAATCTCTGAACGCTCTGATGTGAGTATGTGGTGGAGGTGGGGGCTGCTAAAGAGATTTGATGAATCACATGTCATCATTTTCCGTCTTGAATTTCAACCCATAAATCTTCTGATCTCTGTCGTCAGTAATTGTTGCTTCATACCAGTGTCCCAAACCTCAGCCCCTGAACTAAAAACCCAATTACTCTTGCATGAAAGCCACAGTAATTAGCCTTGACTGATAGGTTACCATATCATTATGCTCCTAATTAGGTCCCTATCAGACCCAATAATATATAATATTGTACTTCAGACTCTACATAATCAACCCGGATGACATAACTCAGCGCATAATCATCTGTCTGCTGGAGAGATAAAGCTGTTGACTGATGCTAATGTACTTTTTAAGCAGCTTGGTGTTGACAGGGATTTCCTGTACTGTAAAAAGGCAACAATTTACGGATATATTTGACGTGCGACTGACGTGCCAAAGCACCAAATATTGTTGCACCTGTATCAAAGCAAAGGGCAAAGAGGACAGTGGTACGAGCAACCAGGTCTACGCTTGCTAACAGCATTGTGTGCTTTGGGGACCCTTAGAAAAATGAGCCCAGGCTAATGTATCTCAAACGTACCCGTCTGGGACACACAAAGTCACTGTCAGACAGATAGCTTTATTAGTACAAAATTGCAGAAAGGAGAAAATTGATTTAAATTAGGGTTAATAGAACTTGCAGAGAAATCTAAAGCAGCATCCATTAAGTGTCTTTAATTCTCCTTTCATTTTCTCTCTAATCCACCTCCTGGCCTCCAGCCTCTACCCACTGACATGGAGGATAATGAGTACTGGCAGGCGTTAATTGCGCCGTCCATTTTAAAAAAACCTCATCCTCCAGCCTTGACCATTAGCTCCTCTCTATGAGCGCAAGATAAGGCCTGACTGACTGCGGTTGGAGCTGACTGCAGAGAACATGTGTTGGCCAGAGAGAACAGGATTCTGTCTTTCATGTATCCCACAGGGTTTCTTTACATGGCAGATTTCAGGCTAATTAATATAATAATCGAGCCATTGACTGTAAGTTAGACACAAGACTCCCCTCTGTTCATGAAATGCACACGCTGTGTGGAAGTTGAGGAGTCGGACCTGGGAACCCTGCTGCAGGAAGATGCTCATGATGTGATTTTCTTTTTCTTTTTTTCCCACATGGCACAACATTCTGTTTGGAGTGTTCTTAAACGTCATCAGCATCTGTTTTCAAAAGGAAAAGAGTTGAGTTGCAGATTATATGCTTCCGTTCAAAGGTTTGTGGTCAGAAAGATGTGTCGAACTGTTTTCAGCATTAATAATAATAATAAGAAATGTTTATTGAGCACCAAATCAGCATATTAGTTTGATTTCTGAAGGATCATGTGACACTGAAGACCGCAGCAATAACCTTTGCATTCACAGGAATAAATTACATTTTTTAAATATATAAAAATAAAAACAATTGTACTAATATTTTACAATCTTTTGGTTTTACTGTTTTTTTTATCAAATAAATGCAGCCTTGGTGAACATAAAAGACTTGAAGAAACACTACAAAATCTTAACAACCCCAAACATTTTTAACAGTAGTGTGTGTATATATATATATATATATATATATATATATATATATATATATTTTTTTTTTTTTTTTTTATCTCAATAAACACATAAACAAGCTATTAAAAAAAAAAAACATAAAAAAACACCTCTCTCTTGCTCTCTTAAATGCATTTCCATTTTTAGGAGATCTCTTTATCCCCGCAGTATGTTTCAAACAAAAAGCGTTTGCCTGAATCCAATGTGCGGTTCTCTGAGAGCAGATATGATTACTCTGGGATGTGAAGAGTAATGCGGGGGAACAATAACACAAAACTCTCAAAGGTCTTGAGGAAGCTCTCCACCATCTGCTTCAACCATATGTCTGTAGTATATCAAATGAGATGTTGCTTTTGAAACACAAATATCTATACTGTTTCTTAGCTCATTCTATTTGGCTTTGCAGCTCTATACCATTACCACAGACTTTTCACAGTGCAACACCAAAGTGGCTAATCGGGAAAGTCAAGACAATTCCCAGTGGCCCGTGCATCACTTGGGCCAGTCGAAAGCGAAGGTGATGTAATGTGATAATCAGCTATGACAATACAATAAAAACTATTGTCAACAGTATACAAATACAATACGTATAAGAAAAGAAAAAAAAACTTGATTTTATTATTATATGAGCATTGCCCAAATTGTAATAAGTGAAGTGACATATGGCCAAGTATGGTGACCCATACTCGGAATTCGTGCTCTGCATTTAACCCATTGAACGTGTACACACACAGTAGTGAACACACACACACACACACACAGCAGTGAACATACACCCGGAGCAGTGGGCAGCCATTTATGCTGCGGTGCCCGGGGAGCAGTTGGGGGTTCGGTGCCTTCCTCAAGGGCACCTCAGTCGTGGTATTGAGGGTGGAGAGAGCGCTGGACATTCACTCACCCACCTACAATCCCTGCCGGCCCGAGACTCGAACCCGCAACCTTTGGATTACGAGTCCGACTCTCTAACCATTAGGCCACGACTTTAATAGTTAATGTTATTGCTATTGCTTGAGCATGTTTTGCAGGCAGGCCTTGAGTTTCTTGAAAAATTTAAAGTATTGTTAATAGACATTATGTATAGGATGAATGAATAAGAAATGGTTCTGTTTTTACTCTCTATTTTTTTCGTGATGTTTTCTTGTCTTCAGTATAGTTAATTTTCTCATTAAGTATCTTTTTGCATTCTTCATTTATGCTTCAAATAATTTTTTTTATTGTGTTCGACATCGAAACAGGCCAACTTATTTTGCTAAGGAATTAATTGAATTAATGCATTAGAATGCCAATTTATCCAAAGCAACTCAAATCTTATGCATGTATCAGTTTACATACTACAGTATGTAAAACTATGCTGCAGTGCTAGACTGGGCAAATCTGGTCATTGAGAGATAGGGACAGCTCTGTCCCTAAAATCCACTGTCCTGTTGAGTTTAGTCCTCCAGCTCATTGGCCTATAGCTTTCTAGTAGACCTTGATTTGCTTGTTCAGATGAGATTAATCAGGGTTGGAGCTAAACTTTGCAGGAAAGTGGATGAGTTGTTGAGCCCTGCTCTATGTTTGTGCCACATGAAGACTGGTGGGCTGGTGAGCCCCGATAGCCCCTGCTCGTAGATCCTGTAACTACACTATTAAAACAGCAAAACACTGTGCATTTTTACACGTAAATAAATATGTAAACAATTACAATTCCAACTAACATACAAATTGCAAGTATATCATTTTGGCTATAAGTTTTACATTTTTGGAGGGCTTGTAGAAGCGTAAAATGGGCTTACATATTTCCCTGTCTAATGCCATTTGTCATGTGATCATACAGGAAATATTCCTGTAATGCAGTGCCCATAAGGAAACATGGCAGCCTCGACAGTTCAAGAGAACCCTGTCCCAACTTACTTCCATTGAGATGAATGACAATGCTTACAGATATGATTACGTTTTCTCCAGATATTATAGACCTCCTTGGTAATATTTCACCAGGAATTGTGCACAATGTTGCACGTCAAAACGACTTAACTTCATGTGTGATTACAGAATGTAAGATCATCTAAACATCTTTTCAGGTCGCATGGTAGGTCTGATTTTAAGTTTACTTTTTATACATTTATTGTATGTTTATACAATACAATTTAGTCAAAAGGTCATATTGTTCTGGAAATAAAATTAAAATCACTTTGGGATTTAGATAATGCTGCCAGCTGATTTATCTGATTTAGACTTAAAGGAAATGTTCACTGAGGTAACACTTTATTTCTTTATTTTATTTCCACTTTAGACATTCCACAAACTATATTGTAAATAACTTTGTTAATAACATGTCAACTAACTCTCATTAGAGACAAGACTGTTAAGTTATGGTTAGAAGAACAATTTGACATGTTCTTGCAAAGTTACGTAAATTTAGTAGAATGACTAAACTATCAAAATAAAGTGTTACCTTTATTACAAACTGAAGCCTATCAACGGTGATTAATGTTGGCTGAAACATTATGAAACTCCCAGTACAACATTACAGGCATGTCACAGATCTTGGAGTTTGAAAGGAGTCGTTGTGAAATATGTCAGATAAGAATATTTAGCCGTGTTGGACATCCTTCAAATGAGACTTCTTATCATGATGAGCTTCCCACTCAACTTTCTGTCCTCTGCTCAGTCTGTTAGATTGAAATTCAGTTGCTGATGTGGCTTCTTTTGAAGCTCATCTCAATTTGAATTTCATGTCTAAATCTTGCAGTCTTAATCAAAGCTGTGCTTTATAAGGCACATCAGTGGTTTGAGAAAGCTGGAATCAGTGGCCGGCAGTTAATGTTCAAGTCTCTTCTGATCCCCTCAAAGGTCAGTCAAAATAACATACCCCAGGCTTTCAAATCTCATAAAAGCAACCTGTTGTTTAATATTAAGATGAGAATGAATGTTGCCATTACTGACAGTGATTTTTAATAACCTCTCAGGATAAGTGATGGATATTTTGGTTGCAATAATTGGTTGTTTTGTGATTTGTCTCTCCTTTCTTGATCAAGAACTTTTGGATTACTTGTTTATACATTTATTGTTTTCACGTTCATATTGTATATCTCATCTCAATCATGGGTCCTTTATGACCAAACTAAGCATAGAAATGACTTCATTAGTTATATCTAGGGACCCAAAAGATGATATCAAAACAAACGAAGGACATTTCCTATTACGAGGGCATCATCTTTGACAGATGACATCTTAATCTATCCCCTTTTCCTTGGCTACTAAGAAACCAAGGCCCGCTGTGGCCTCATTGACAGTAGTGTAAATGAGTTATAGATCCATTTCCTCTCTCTACACAAGATCACTGCCAGGTAATTGGGAGGCCAGATCATAAAGAAAGAAAGAAAGAAAAATCATTGGCTCTCGCAAACCGGACAGCTCTGTGCCTTCCCCCCTCGTCTCTGAGAGTAATATAGATATTATTTCAGCCTCTGCCCCATTTTCCTTTCAATGAAATTATGATGTCCTCCACCCAGTGATACAGTGTAAAGGGGAGAATTGGATGCAATATGAAAGCTTTATTGATGTAGACAATTACTGTTTGGGAGCTACTCAGGTGAAGAAGGGCTGGGGAGCGTCTTTGTGACTCAAAGCAACCTGGGACCAGGAGGGGAAAGATAAATGTATGTAATATCTGATGGATGCTCAACAGAGATATCTCCAAGGCCTATACACATCCTTTACAATTATGTGTAACAGTACACAGCCATGTTTTTAACAGGAATGGCAGTGTGTGTTTAAACAATGCTTGGGCGTTTTTTCAGTTATGGACATTTTTGGCTCTGCGCACTTGTGTGTAAACTCTCTTAAAACACTATTTTCTTACTCTCACTAGCTTATTTATTATTTTAAGTAATACAAATCCCCTCCAAAGTAATGTTACCATGTCATAAGTGATTAAGATTACATTGTATGAATCAGTAGAAATTACTTTTTTACCAAAAAATAAAAAAGAAATTAAAGAAAAAAAAGAAAAAAAAGGCCAATGTTCTTTTTCCTTGCAAAGGCTAAATTCAGCTTGCATTTTATTGATATTAAATGTATAATTAAATGTTTCTTTTTTATTATTTATTTATTTGCATTTTTTGACAAATGCAAATGGAAACGACAGAGTAAAATGTTCTGTTCAAAAGTGATATTTTTTTAATTTTCATATTTCACAATATTTTATGATTCATTTTAAGCTCTTCACTGACACTGCTGTGTTGTTGGTAAATCATATGAAAAAGGCTTTATGAAGCAACATTTTGTGGTGAAAATGCCATAACTGAGGGAAAATCATATTTCAAATAAATTAAAATAAAGCATTTTGACACAAAAAATATTGAAATGATATGTTTATTTCACTCCTATACCGATTTAGGTTTTATAGATCCTACGATTTATAATTGAAACATTTTAATTTAAACCTGTCATAAATACAGACTGGAGGATTCAAGGTGCGGAAACAAGAGCGGTTTATTGAAAACACGTCTAGATAACAAAAGCCAGGGAAGTAGGTCGTGCACTAGGGATGCAATGGGCAGCCAAGTCTCCGGTGACGGCGATCAGGAGACGAAGAAGCAGGAACGGACGGAACCCACTGACCAGGACACGGCAGACAATCCAAGGATCTGACAACAAAGGACAGCGTGATAGGGTCTAATATAGCGCTGTAAATGATCCGCAGCTGGAGCGAATCAGCCTCAATCAGCCACACGCACACACACAAACACACACACACACACACACACACACACACACACAAACAGAGCGAGGATGAGACCGTGAGCCCATGAACCGGGACAAAACCATTTAAACAATATATTTTAAACAAAATTGATAGAGCTTCATATTTTAAGATTTAAAAATTAGATGCATAAAAAGCATTTGATCAGTAAAATAAGTCAATTTTAATGTGATTTTCATAGAACAAAAATAAAACATTATTCTGTTAGATTAAAAAGAAATGCTTTGGACACGATTTTAATGAATATCTTGCGTCTAATTTTAATTTTAGTAGTTTATTAGTAAGTGGAAACATTTAATGATGTCATTACTCAAAACTAACCCTAAAATGCAACCTTGAATATGTTTATTAGCTTTTACAAGTACATTCACAAAAAATGCATTTTATGGAGGTGTGGAAAACGAAAATGTTTGCTGAAAGCCATTATTCTGTGTTTTCATCTTACACATATTTCTCTGAAATGAGCTCCATGGCATTTGCCTGTGAACGTGTTGAAGGGCCCATGCTGCATTCTCTGATGGCTGATCTAATATTGTAAGGGGAAAGTGAGCCTGCAGGGCCAGCACTAACAGACAGAGATTCAGCTCCCACGTGTAATGAGAAGAGACCAATGTGCGTATGGGTCTCTGTTACAACGCTCTAATTGGATGTTTGATATACCCTGACCCCCTGACAAAGCACACCTCTGCAGGTGAAGAGCACAGGAGGTGCTGCAGCAACATGCTAGACTAAAGTTAAAGGTCTTGTTGAACAAAGGTGGAGATGTTGGACAGTTTTTTTCCAGCTGCCACATGAGGTAATGTTCTAATTGGATTTCTCCTGGAAAATTCCGTTCTCAGATTGCTGCCCCGGACAGTGTGACCTTTTTGCTCTAAACAATTAGCATTGTCCTTTCATTGACAAGGGAAGGGGCTTAATTCACATACACAAGCATTAGGTAAATTGCTCCTTTCCTTTGTTCCATGTGCTCTACGGAAGCTGGAGAATATTAGGTTTCATTAGATGTATGAGTTGAAATAAAGAATGGAGGGCATTGTGTTTTGTTTTTTTCGTGTTTGCTGCTTAGGCAGACTACTGCTCTTGTACAAAAAGAGTGCGTTGTCACAAAAAGGCAATACTTCATTTCATGAACTAAATAACAGTTTTCTTAGTAAAATAATACTAATATCCGATATGAATAATAATTGTAATTATACACTTAATTCCAAACCTCAAATTTTTTTGGTTCAAAAACGCAGACAAACTGTTAATGTAGTATTACTTGTGGGGATTTTTCAGTGACTTTTCTGCAGGTTATATCTTTTGAGTCATTGAATTATTCACTCAGTCGATTTGATCAGAACACTGAATCATTCAGGAGCGAATCACTGCTGCTTAAGGTGATGATACAAGGGGCAACTTTTTTGAGCAGTGTTGCTTGGGAACTTTCCTATCTTGTAAAAATTTTGTAAAAAATTCTATCTGGATACTTTAGATCAGTTGTTGGCCCAGTGTCTCACCTGGTTGCCCAGCAACATTTGTGTTCCGAAGATGAACGAAGGTCATCGGAAAGACATGAGGATGAGTAATTAATGACAGAATTTAAATTTTTGGGTGAACTATCCCTTTAAGTGTTACACAAAGTACATATGCATCAATTTGAGTCTTTTGTTGTATTTAAAGAAAATTATTAAGAGTATTCAAAGTATTCAGAATTGAAGGTCCAGGTATTTCAGATGATAAATAAAATATGAATTCTTCCTGCTCCGCTAAATACTAGACGAATCACCCTCTGTGTTAATGAGTGTTTAGAAAAATCAATGCTTAAAGGAATTGATTATGCCAGCTGTGCATAATATTCTAACAAATCCTGAATGTTTAGTCAATCTGGATAGTATCTTCCAAACAGCAAAGTTATCATGCTTTGTTCATGAGAATCCTGCCAATTTTAAAGGAATAGTTTACATATATGACTTTCCTTTTTCTGTGGAACACAAAAGGACACATTTGTAGGATGGTGCTAGTCATTTTTATTTATATTTTATATTTACATAATGTAAGATTTCATATTTATGTAATATATTTATATTATAATCATATTTAAAATACAGAACTTTCTTCTAATACAAATGCCTTTTAAATCCTTATATCAGCAGCGGCAAAGCAAAAGGACAAAACATGACATTGGGTTTCTCGAGACACTTGATAAGGCAACGTGAGGACACAGAAACACAATCGCTCTTCAATAAAGCTTTTGTTCTCAATGCTCGTGTTTACCCTCAGGGAAAGTCCCTCACACTCCACCAGAGAGGTCAGTCTACGTTACACTGAAGGAAAGCTCAACCTTCACAAAATCTAGCTCTGTCCTCTATGTCATGACAGACTGGACCTGCCCATTACAGTAAAGCATACATATAACTAGCACGCATTTACATACTTTCATTGTGCTTTCAACATGCTTAGATTTTTAGGCCCTTGACACACACTGTCTCTTTGTGAGACTGATAAAAGACACGGCACTCACGTTAGACTTCCAGCTTTCACAGTGCCAGAATTAGCATTTTGTCTTCAGACTTCTACAAGAAACTATTTTTAAGCTGGTAATTGGCAAACGCATAAAACCACTTAAATACGTGTGAGACTATTAGGATCCCCTTTAGAACCTCAAAACGCCTAGCTTCTCTCAAGCAAGACATTTCACACCCATTTAAACAATGCTAATAACAGACTCGCTGTATATAGAGAGCTAAATAAATACACGGCTCTCATTTAGCAGAATCTTTTTTTCTGAAAAGATGAAGTATGTGCTGTGAAATATGTTAAAAAATAATGCTAAAGCAAGGAAAAAGGTAATCAAGATCTGCCGAGCACAGCTGTTTTAGCATACAGCAGCTGCACGTCGAGGGTGTGAGTATTTCACTGGTTTTCTGTTGCTGTGTCTGCCACACAGTGATGTAATTCATGTAGTGATGTACTAAATAACTGAACTATGAGTTAAGTCGCCATGACCTGACAGCTTCCTTGGCCTAGCTCAGGCAGAACAGCTCTGCCAATGCTCTTAACCTCATGTTTATGCAGGTGTTTGAATCTTGCCTCCTAACAATACACTATGGTGACATTTTGCAGGGAGACAGCCCTGGTAATAAAGGTCTTAGCAAGCACTGCTACCTGCCACAGCCAAGTGTCTACTAACTTATAACTGCTAGAAGATAACCTGCCGAGTCAGCACTCACATAATTGCCATGTAGGGGAGCTGTGAGTGGTACGATTGTGGAGAAAAGGAAACAGTCAAGACAGCAGAGAGAAAGTTCGCCTTTTGGAAAGTTTGGGAAAAACTTTGAGTTCATACAGCTAATTATAATGGCTAAACATCAATACAGCTGTACATTCAAAGCCTACCCAAATAATAATGAGGGGAGTCAGACATGCAAGTTGAGGGTTTGAAATTGTTGTGAAGAATATTATACACCACACATTTTAAATGAATTATTTCTCAATAGCTTTGACTTCTAGAAGTGAGGAGATGACAGAAGAATTCATATTATATGGTTTGTGTTATTTTAGTATTATTTATGTATGAGTACAGTATTTATTAATGTTTCAAATTTATTTGATATAAATTAATTTTAGTTTAAGGTTTAATAATATTGCTATGTGCTTTTGTCATTTTTATTAGTTTTTGTTTTTCCAAATATTTGTATTTAACTTTATTTTCACTTCATTTAAAATTCAGTTAAAGTTAAACATTTTTTATTTCAGTTAGTTACCAAGACAAAATGCCAGATTTTTAATGTGAGTTCTTTGGGCTTTGTTTTTCATCTAATGTATTTTTTGCAAGTTTTTTTTTTCAATTAATGAAAACTAATAGTTACTAATAACTAATAATTAGTTAAAGTTTTAGTTAACAATAACAAATCTCTGTATCCCTGCCTTAACAATTATGACTTTTGGCTTGATCCTTTTTCATAGGTCTTGACATTCTCAACTATTTCCAACAATTATCCATCAAAATTCTGACAAAGTCTTAATTTGACATTCAGATAACTATAATAAAAAATATTTTGGTAACACTTTAGTAGAAGCCAATTCTCAAAACTAGTTGCTTATTAGCATGCTTATTATTAGCATATTGGCTGTTTATTAGTAATTATAAAGCACATATTCTGCACGGCCATATTCTACATCCCTAATCCTACCCAATACCTAAATTTAACAACTACTTTACTAACTATTAATAAGCAGCATATTAGGAGTTTATTGAGGAAAACGTTGTAGTTAATGGTTTGTTAATAGCGAGAATTGGACCTTAAAATAAAGTGTGACCAATATTTTTTATGTTTTAATTAAATTAATGTTCATTCAGTTTCAAAATAAAATATAATTTAAAAAATATTTTTATCTGTGTCTCACATTTTGTGATCTAAAAAAAATAAATGCGAAAATAGACCAAATGATCATACAAATATTCTAAGTTTATTCATAACTACAAACCAACATTTGGTCCCAAACTAGCAATATCTATTGAGTGACAGTCTAATTAAGGCTATAAGTTTGTAACCATGTTACTGTAATTACGTTACTGTAATTTCTTCAGTTTCAGGCCCTGTTTTGTACCCTATTCTCAGAAAGTGCTGGTTGTAGATTACTGACTCATCACAAGGTTAAAATAGCAGGTGGTGGCGGATAAAAAGGTGAATGGCCCACACGCTGCAGCCGCATTCAGACAGGAAGCTCTGCACTCTAATCATCTGCACCAGCACATCAAATAATTCCATTGAATAATACATATGAATCTTCAACAGAATGATTAGCTGAAGGTAAGGTAGATCTTACCAGTTCAACTTAAGCAGACGTGTGTGATCATGTTCACACAAGTAGGATTTGCTAATTTATGTGCTAATGACAACAACCCTCCTTCAAATTACCATGAGATATGCAAATTAATTCTCAGATGCATCGGTAATATTCTTAATCGCGTCTGTACAGTTGGATTCATGAGTGAATAAGTCTTACATTTATTCAAATCATCCAGCTGAGTTCCTTCGTTTAGCGATGCTGGTCTATGACAACAGACCAAGAATCTTTGGCTGTCATTTGCAGCTTGAATATATATATAGTACTTGAGCAAAATAACAAACAGTGTGGCGCAGATGACTGTTATTTGGACAGGGCAAGGGGGTTGTTACTATAATCAGTGCTGACCAGCCATCCTTAGGGACACACATTAAAACCCACACACAGGAATAAACACAAGCCTAACGAAATCATTTGAGTTAGAAAGCTTCACTGTCAAACCTCACACTCATTAAAACCATCCACGCAGAGCTAATTATAGTGTTATATGGGGCCTGTAGTGCGTAACTTATTTCTCTGCATGCCTCGGTTGTGTGACCTCTCTTTTCTCGATGCTCGCTTAAACAAACATATAGACCAAAGAGGTGTAGTTGCAAAATGTTGCTATAAATAAAAAAGGTGAAGATGGAAGAGAAACAGAGTGGGGGGTGATCTGAGAGTGCAGGGACAGGCAGATCTTTCATAATGTTACTGCTCTGGAATATTTTAGTCTTTACCACATATCTGCTGGCACCGGAGTACAATCTCTTCATGAGGACACTATTTACATCTTCTGCTATTATAAAAATCACCGTATTTCTAGCTATCATAAGACACTGTTTGTTTACTGTAGATGACTGTGCATATGAAGGTAAACAAAAATGATTTTTTTTTTTTGTTTAACTGGAATTTTATTTCAGTAAATCAATCTGAAATCTAAAATAATATACTTAACAATGTTTAGCAATATAGTTCTTGTAATTTATTTAAATTAATAAAAAACACAGTCTAAATTTGCACAGGAATTCATAGTCTGCACATTCCAAGGTGTTTAATTTACACATGTATTGTGTTTATTTCTTTAAAGACAAGTTTTAATTCACACCTCAAATCTGTCTTAGTCACAACCTTGGTCATTAACATATAGGAACTGCTTGTTTCCCCTTCTGGAAGGAATCCCAGAACATTCTATTTTATTTTACTTGATTTATTGTTTTAATTTGTTGTTATACATTTTTTTATATATTATTTTATTTACTTTTTTCTTAACCAGTGCAGCCTCTTTGAAACAAGTTGACTTTAATCAAAATAATTTTTCTACCATTAATATGGACAGGGTTGTTCCGGTCAAGTGAGGGGCCCGGTGCATCCACAGGACGGCCCTGAATATGGTATCAGAATTTTTTATTAAAACTGACTTTCAATGTGTTTTTACCTGATGTATTTTCTGCATCAGTTCAGTTCTTACCTCAGTTTCATGGATCCAGTCCTATAAAAACAGACAAAATGTGGCAATGTGCTTAAGTTATATCCATAAATTATACAGAGACAATTCTATGTGTGTCTTCAACAAAAAGTAAAAGTGGTAGCATTACTTAAAAAGTACAAGTTGCGCTTTTATACATTTAAGTATGCCTTTTGGATGTAATACAGTAAGCCTCGTAATATGAATAATAAACGAATGCTGTAGAAACAATTATGTGAGGTCACGTGGAAAAATGAGCACTGAAATGTGTCTTATTTAATGCTAATGTAAAAATGAAATCAATCCCATTACACCTCCACACTGTTCTCTTCTGATCACATAGGTGTCACTTAAAGCATATTGACTACTCTAAATTAATTTCAACTTCCATCAAACCCACGCTCTCACTCTCTATCGCCATCCGAGCAAATTGTAGCATAAATCTCTGACTAAATAATGAATAGACATGCATGGCAGCCAATGCTTTCACGCCTAAGCCCTATCTGTATCTGTATCTCTATCTTCAGCGTAATCCCCTATCTCTGTCCACAGAACTGTATCTAATGGTCCACCCTGATACCTTGCAGAGACATCCAGGAGTGGTCATAAATCTATTCAGGCTTATTTACAGCCTCTGCTGTAGTCAGCGCTTTGAAAGGAACAAATCCTCAGAGTTGCCTTTGCCATCTGTAGAGCTCTCTAGCCAGTGCCATTCTGCTGGCCTCCTCGATAGTGAGAGATGTGACGGAGTTGGACACAATGTTGACACTATAGTTGTGCATTCTGGTTTAAATGGCTTGTATTGTGGTCATTTTTGACACCCTTGCTTTAGATACGAGACAGGCGAATGACACAGAGTTATTGTTATAGGGAGAGTTATAGCCAGATCCCGCAGGCGGTTAACTGTTATTTTTCCCAGAAAGACAGAAGTTAGAGCTCAGGTTCGAATCATAGAAAATGCAGTGATGTGACTAGAAGAAAGAGGCTCTCTTGCAGCGAAATCGAACCTTGTTTGAAATCAGTGATCATTAATTAGCTGTTCCTTCAGGCAAGCATCCAACCAACAGACAATGCTCTGCTTTTGGAGTATTGTCACCAAATACCGCCAGGAATGTAAGGAAAACTCCTTCCACAGACAATCAGCCTTTCATTGCTGTCTTTGACAGTTCTCTTGTCTGAAATGTGACATTTGACCTAATAAATTATAATTATGTAATTAGTGCTGTCTACATTTCATGTGACATACTGAACCTGCCCTTTGTATTAGGATACACATCTTCATTTCATGATCAGATCAAAGTGAAATTTAACAGCATATTTTATTTCATTACCTTGATTGTTCTGTTCTGTATTGTTCCATTATTATGCCTAGGTGTGTGTCTGCCTTACACAACTTGGAAATTTGGAATTCACTCTGTTTTTTTTGTCATTTGGACTAAAGATGAACAGTGGTTCACAACCAGGGTTTTAGGGCCCACAAGGTGCCCCCAATCCTCAAAGGGGGCCTCATTATATGAGGGAATTTGAATTGCAAAAGTATAATTTTTATACCTGGGAAATCATGAGAAAACACACACACACACATACATGTATATGTATATATAAAATCACAAAAGACTTATAGACTAAAAGACTAGAGAAGCCATTATTAATTTAAAATATATATATTTTTTATAATTATTTTAGTTAGTTCGTTTAATATACTGTAAATGAAATTTGTGTTAAATGCTTTGTTATTACAGCACAAGTACCAGATATATCTTTCAGAGCCACTGAATATCATTTTTGACAGTGGGTTGACCTTGGAGTCAAAAATGTTGAGAACCACTGATTTATATGTAGATCAAATTAGTTAATGTCAGGTCATCTTTTTATAACTCACAGGGATGTCTTAAAGTGATAGACCCATGTCACCCACCAAAAAAAAAAAAAAAAATAGGACACAAAAAACTGTAAAAGTATCATAAATGCAATATATTCCAAGTCTTCTAAAGTTATGCAATCGCTTTGGATTAAAAAAAAATAAAAATTAGGTGATTCATTTCACAAAGCCCCCGTCTGAATGATTTGCTCACAAATTAGTCATCCTTCTCTTTTGTGTTTCACAGCAGTCATAGAGTTTGGATTGACAGAAGTGTAAATAATGATAAGACAATTTTTATTTTTAGGTGAACTATCCCATCAATGAGTGATCTTTTTTTTAGCCTTAGGCCTAGATCTTTTTCTTAACCTATGTTAGTATAACATACACAAAGATGACCTCGTTGACACTTTAATAGGCTATAACATTTTTACCTCACCTTAACTTCTCCATGACATGTGACATGGAGAAAGAGTCCAGAAATTTTCCACCAAAATAGGTGGTGGAGAGCGCTAAGGCGTGCGTGTTAAGTACATCTTAAAAAGTAATTTCAGACAATAATGGTTAGCAGTGTGTGTTCAGACGCCCTCTTCTTGCACAATTTGACGCTACATGAAGAAGCGAGCCTGGGCTGTCTGTCCTGCTGTTTTCAAGCTCAGCCAATCCTCTATGTGCGAGGGGCTTCAGCATCATGATATTTAACACACCCACCCTGAACATCCGACAGAGGTATTTCCTCAAGCGCCTGTCAACGGGCAAGCATCACCTTCACATGAGCTGGATGTTCAGCAAGAAACGCTGAAACTTTCTCCAAAGATCACATTTGTCGACGGAAGGAGGTGCGATGCCACACTTTCTCGAAACCTGCCAGCCATGCGTCTCATCGCTTTCAACGACTGAACAGCCTTGATTTGTACGGGATAAGAAGAGCGAATGAACTTGTGCGGCTGTGAAAGCGATCTCCCGCATTGTATGAATAGCGACAGATGTTTTCTCCGTGCACTGAGATGGACCGCGGCATCGCGAACACGCACTTTTGTGGATCATTTAACTGACGAGGCTTGACTTAATTATATCTAGCAAATATCTGCAGCTATTAAATGTTAAAATAGACTATGCGTGATTGTGTCGGAGACTGCACGGGAGGAATTTAATCGCGAGCGCACGTAAATAACTGGATTATTGTTTCGCAATTCGCATGGATGTGGATGAGCGCTTTGCTAAATAAATCCTCCTTTCTGCCCTGAAACGGGCAAATGAAAACGAAAACGTTCCATGTGTTCTTCTCGTAAATTTGGGAGCCCGTGTTTTATGTACTGTTGGCGATGTAGTGCGCTTGCTCACTTTTATCCCTGCCGTTCCAAACAAGTCTTTTCCCGAACAGGAGACCCTGAAGATGATCCTCTTCAGAAAATTCCGCGTCTTGATTCTGATGGTGTTTCTTATAGCCTGTTCGATGCACATTATGATAGACTTGTTACCGAAGCTGGAGAGACGGAGCAGTAGCGCGTGCTCGTGCTCACACACACCCAGCGAAGAGCCGCAGAACTGGGCTAAGCATCGAGCCAAGCCGGGATCAGAGTCCGGCTGGCCTAATAAACACACGCTCAGAATACTTCAAGACTTCAGCAACGAGCCAAACTCAAACCTGTCCTCTCACTCGCTGGAAAAGATCACCGCTGGGGAGAGATCTGAGGCTTTGAAAAGGTTTGAGCAGTTGACAGGTGACGAGAAGAGGCACGCGGCACGCGACTCTAACTTGAAGAACGCAGCTGTCAAGGGTTCGAGGCTCTCTGCGCTATTTGCGCATCCTTTATACACCAGGCCGTTGCCTCCTTTAACTGACCAAGACACTTTATTCAATGTCAACACTGATATAAGATTTGACCCTAAAGCTGCAGAGAACCCAGAGTGGTAGGTTGAGAATCTCAGGGGTTTTTTTCTCGGTTTTTTTTCTCTCTCACACATTATGTACCTGCAAGACTCCTAAATGCCTACATTTGAGATTTTTTTTTTTTTTTTTACATTTTACATCATGTTTTCCCCAAGTAATATTGATTTCCTAATGATGACGATGATCATGATGAACAAAACTAATAAAGTAAAATAAAAGTTTAATAATATAAATTTGAATATTTGTTATTATTATAAATAATAAATATAATTTATTATTTTATTATTATTATCATGCATTTGTTCTTGAGAATGTAAATAAAAACACCTCATACATTCTCTGTAATGGCTTATGCGTTTGGGACATGTTGTCTTTCCGTAGGAATGGAGAAGGTAAAGATGGGGATTATGCTCCTACAGGCGAGATGTCCTCAGACTCCTACCCAAATTGGCTCCGCTTCCACATTGGGATCAACCGGTATGAGCTTTACTCCAGGCACAACCCAGTCATAGATGCAATGCTGAAGGATCTGGTGTCGCAGAGAATTACCAGTGTTGGTAAGACAATATTTAAGATTACACAATAGAGTTAAAAGATTAAACAGGAAGGTGATTTTAGGATTGCATGCAGTATATGATGCCTGCTTCGAGTGCAGCATCATCTTTTAGTGCTGCTCTTCCTAACAGATTTAAATAGATTAGTTGAATGAAGTTTCTCCAAGATAATGGCTAGACTCTTCCTGCACTCTGGCTGCGGATGCATCAATAAAATTGGATTGAGATTCACTGGTAGTGGATTCCAGCAGGGTAAATAATGAGAAGAGCGTGCAATTTAGACTTAATCAAACGCCATGCTGAGGAAAAGTATCTCCTACCAAGCATGCACATTGTCAAGTAGACTTGTGCTTGATGGGCTTCATTTATGTGAAGCCCCTAGGTCAATATCTCAATTTATTACATGGCTCTCCTGAATACTTGATTCTGATTGGACGATCGCTGTAATCTGTGCCCAGAATATTTTCGTATAATGACCACTGAACTGTATATTTGACCAGTGTCCCTGGCCACCAATCTCTCTCACATCAACCCTGAGCTCTCTGTCTTCTCAGATAATAAAGTAATTTCTCAAATCAATATTTAATGTCCTTTCATTTACTTATTTACTAGTAAGTGAGATGATGTACAGAAATTATTACAAAATAAACCTATTCAGCATGATCCAAGACCCCTCCGGTTCACGTCGGGGGCTGGGTTTATTTTGATTTATGTTGACCAGTTGACTGTACATTTATTCCTTATTAATATACTGTTTAGGGTTTCTAAGAACTCTAAAAGAAAGTTGCATGTTAATCTGCGGTGATAGCAATCTTTTAAAAAAAACTGGTATGGCACAGCAAGCCTCTTAAGTGACTCGAGGCGGTGTCCTTGTTTTCCTTCATCTGTTTGTGATTGCCTGTAAATTCATTGCGACACGCTTTTTAAAAAAAGGTCTTATCAGCTTCCCTACAAGGACAGTGTTTATGTCCAAAATACACTTCTTGTCTTTTGTTTTTTCAACCGTTTATAATCAAATGCAAGACTAGAACCATCTGTAATGATAGGAAGAAGAATTTTCTAAATTGAATTTTCAAATTTTTATTGCTACTTTCATAATGAGTCTTATCTTAAATGGTTCATTGTAAAAAGGCTTAAGTTATTTTCCTGATACGATAGTTTAGCGTAACTCTTTTTCTTTCTGTAGCAATGAAATCTGGTGGCACGCAGCTGAAGCTCATCATGACATTCCAGAACTATGGCCAGGCGCTCTTCAAGCCCATGAAGTAAGTGATACAGTAATAGGAAAATGTTGATGCAATTGTTCATTTCCACAAGGTTGAAATTTTATGATTGTGTAAACATCTATAATCTCGGTATCAGTGATTTTTATGTCTTTATTGGTTACTGCTACGATCTTCCAGGTTTAGAATTCGTCTGATTGTTTTATGGGAATTTCTCTTGTTCTATATAGTTCTATACCCTGTTATTAAATCTTCTGACGGACACCATTGTGTGGTGCTTTTAGCTCAGCTGCTCAATTCTATTTGGGTACTTCTGTTATTATAATCGTGTGATAATATGCTCGGATCAGAGCTATTGAAAAAGGATTTATGGTTGTCGGCGTAGTGATCCACAATGGACGGATCATATCCCATTTGAAATGTAGGTTACAAAGAGAGGGAGGTTGTTTTTATGGATTTGACAACCCCTCAGCGCAAATAATAGTTGCCTCCCTGTAATTTTCCAGATCTATAAATGGCAGCAAGTAAATCTTTGGTGTCATTGTCAGATTCAGAGCAGCAGCCCCTCCATGTGCCTTAACTATCGGTTTCACAGACACTGCTTACGCTTTCTCTGGCAGATTAGTATTTAATGTCTTAGTGGTCTCATTGCTATCATTGAGATTCACTCTGTTTCCTCAATGGTTTTTCATAGCACCGGTTAAAGAGTAATGTATACAGGATGTGGGCCTTGGTGACTGAATCATTACTAATGTGCCGGTCGACTGTATGTCCTGCCAGCTGAGTGCCTTTATTGGCCATGAAGCTGGTGTTCAGACTGCAGACATCCTGTATTCATAAAGACACGGTTTAGCATTGACGGACTCTATTATGAGATGCTTTTCCGTGTGTGAGCATGAAATCGAAGAGTTGATCAGTACTCTTGAATTTTATATAGATGAATGTATGTTGTTTTTGTGTATTCTAATAATGTTTTCAGAATTATGGAAGCCAGTGTATGAGGTGCACGAATGTGTCCCAGAGGTTCAGAGATGTTCTTGGTTTGTTCTTGGGGATTATTTAAGGAGAGATGAGAATAATGGGTCTTTGGTGACAAGAAGCTGATAAATGTTATTAGAGAGAGGAGGTCTGAGCCCAGCCTGTTCCTGCTATAATTAGCACAGACCAACAAAGACACACTCATTTCTTCCAGCCACAAGCTAAACACTTCACCCCCATCTCGCTTTTGAGATCATCTTTTCTCGTGTTCTCCTTTTTCACTGATAGTTTGAAACCTAGGACTTACTCGACCTTCTTTGAGGACAAGATCTCATATGTTTGCCAGCTAGCGCATTGGTAACATAAAGTCACAATGAAACTTCAAACGTCTTTACTTATCTCTGCCTTTGCTTGTAAAGGCATTACATTTTGTAAATATTGTTTTCACAAACTGATTTGTGTATGTGCTTTCCATGCCTTCTCTGAGGAGTCAGGCAAGGACGTGTTCTTGCGACATGTGTGGTTTAGCAGAACAAGTTTCTTTCGTTTGATTCATGCCTGCATGCTCAAATATGCCCCACACTCAGACCTCCCTTTATTACTGTACAGCCTGAGGAAATTGCCTAATCAGCTTTAATTCTCTTAATCATATTAGCCGAGAAATAAAAGGCAATTCTATAGTCATTCACTTACCTTCAAGTCGTTCCAAGCCTGTATGGTTTTCTTTCATCCATTGAGCACAAAAGATGTTTTCCACACAATTAAAGTAAAAGGTGGCCAGGGCTGTCAAACTCCAAAATTAAGAGAAAAACACCATAAAATGGTGAAGGAGGAAGGTGAAAAATTCATATGGTGCTTTTTTTTTTAAATCGTGGGCTTCGCAGCGCATAGTTACCATTTGCTTTTGTTGTATGGAAAAGAGCAGCCTCAAAACCATGCCTAATTTTTGATCTACAGAATAAAGAAAACCAGACAGGTATGGAACAACATTAAATGTTTCCTTCACCTTTTCATTTGTAGCGTGTGTTTTTGGCAGAGGAACAGTGGGCTCCTGAAAACTACCTAGATTGTTAGATTATTATCTATGAACATTTGGTAGAATAGAAGCACTTTGATTGCTCCCAGGTAATTTGGTCTGGAATTCTTATGTGGTTTGTCAGCTTAAGCATCTGCTTACGCAGAATTATTTAGACTATTTAACAGAATTAATGAAACTCTGTGATAAATGAGTGCATGAGGGTATTAGTGGGTGGACAGATCAGAGGGGATGATAGGTTTTTAAGAACTTCCACAGTAGGGCTCCTCAAGGTTTAATAAAGAAAAGCTACAAGAACTCAATGTAGGAGAGGCGAGCTCTTCTAAATGCATCACTGCTCAAGCACTATTTAAAGATAAAGGAGATTTCAATAGCAAACAGACGTGTCTTAAAGGCTGCTCTCTGAGGCATGAAATGATCCAAAATGGATCTTCCTCTGTCCTGAGACATAGAGGCAAAGGGACAACAACACAATTGTTCTCATCTGCTTGTGTCATTTGACATCTCCTTGTAAATATCACATGATGAGAATGCATCTAACACAGACTTTGAGCAGTGGTTCTTAGCTGCTTTTGCTTTAGGACCCAGATTTTTTTTATTGGAAATCAAGTGTTATTTCAAGTATCAAAATTGATTCTTGTAAAAATGTTAGCAGAAATATCCTTAAAATCAAATATTAAAATGTATAAATATTACTATGCCCCGTTGAAAAAAACAGCATATGTTGGTTAGGTATGTTTTGAAGCATGGCTGCTGGTTTAAGCTGGTCCTTAGCTGGACATGTGCTGGTCCTAAGCAACTAGCTCCTGCTCAGGACCAGCTTAGGACCAGTTTAGGACCAGCACATGACCAGCTTAAACCAGTTTATGACCAGCTAAGGACCATCTTAAACCAGCTCATGACCAGCTAAGGACTAGCTTTAACGAGCTTAAACCAGCAGCCATGCTTCAAAACATACCTAACCAGCATATGCTGTTTTTTTTCAACAGGGTGAGCTGCATAGGTCCAACATTATGCAGAATTTATAGGTATATTTTTTTTGATTGGCTCCCTGTTTTGACACAAAATAAATTATGGTCGACATAAATGAAAAAGTGAACTATTAGCGTAGTTTAGAACTTTTTTTTTTACTTAGTATAGGTTTTTCTCGGCTTTTGGGGTTTATTTGGTATATTTATTTTGTTATGGTTAAGTGCATTTTATTATATTTAGTTTTTTTCCTGTTGTCCACACCCACCAGCTGAGAACTACTCACACGGCTGTATGACTTTGAGTTTCAGAAAGATTGAATGAAATGAATCAAATAAATGAGTGTTTGCCTGTTATCTCTCACTCATGAAACCTCCATTAGTGTTGATCCACCATGTAGCTGACTGCAGCCCCGCTTCCTCAGAAACACTGACATGCTTCATCCATAATTAGCTCCTCCCTGGTCACACTAGACAGGATTTTTGGACAAACATGCTGTCATTGATTAAACTAATCTGATTAGTCATTCCGATGTTGCTGGTTTAGCTGTTAGACAGATGAGAGATGCTAATGTAAAATTTATACTAGAGGTATGAATTTCACCACAGACGGTATAAGGAGGAAGAGATAGACCACTCATGAAAAAATGAAATCTCACTGCTGAATGGAAATCCCATCCCTCAGTTACAAGAGCCAGATTTTTGATAGTTGTTTACTCTGGAGCATCTGTGTGTTTTATAGCTGAAGAAGTTATGTTTTAATACAATATACTAAGGTTTTATGTTTACTATAGTTAATATACAGTATATATATATATAGTCTAATATAATTATTTGTGACTGACAGTTACTTAATTTAGCTTGCATATGAAATTCAATGCAAATGCGAATTCAATAATACATTACATGAATCACATAAATTCAAAATGAAGAAAGTTGCATTGTTTGCATCACTGGATATTTCTTTATTTGTCTATCTTTTAACGTTTCTTCATGTCACCATTAAAACTGTAGAATCACACTAGAATTCACATTTGGCTTCTGTGCTCAGTAAAGCCTGCCTTTTTATTTTTTATTTGATTGGCCATCTCAATCATTTTGACATTGATGACTGAGACCACTGAAGCATACAAAAAAATTTAACTTTCAAAACTTTTTATCGTCCTAACAACAGAGTGGTGTATAATGAAGTCCACATGTTATTGGAAATTGATCTTGACAAACACTTTTTGGAGACTTCATTCTTTTCTATTTCAAGTAGACAGCTGTAGATAGAATAAATGTATTATATGAAAAATAGTTATGAAAGGATGATACCGAGATGGCTGCCAACTTGTGTTAAAGGGAATTTGATTCCACACAGGAGTAAAAATGATAAAAAATGGGTATCTGAAGTAAACATCAGTCTAAAAGCTCTTATTTCATAATGCCTTGCTGGAATAAAGCCAAAAAGTATAAAAAATGCTCCTAGCCACCTACCTGAGAAGTCTTATGTTGTGCAAACCTTTTTAAAGTGTTTGCTCTAACATTAACTTGGGCTGGACTGGCACTGATAATAGCCTAAGCCCAATGCTGGCCCATCACAACCCAAAGCAAATAATCCCACACTAAATGTATCACTTATGCATATAATACTATGCATACAAACTACTGTCTGCTGTCCTTTCTATTGACTTTGTACTGTGTGTGAAATGTTTACATTGAAAAGGCAGTGCAATTAAATTACACAACAAATGAAAAAATCCATAAAGCTGAAATGTGTAATTTTTTTATGTTCAAAAACGTTCTTCTATCCCAGATTTATATTATTAAGTAAATTATAGGCTGACTTCTAACACTTGTGTCCAGTAGCTGACTGGATGAAGTGACTCGACCTGTCCATCTGAAAAAGCCCTGGTGCCATTGACATGTCTTTATGTGTTTTGTTTATGCCGTTTAGTAGCCACAGGATCTTACTGAAAGCATCTTAGTTATTCATGTGGTTTACACTGATAGATTCACAGTCACAGAAGCATGTGCTTTAGGGGTGTCTGTCATAATTTATTACTGTCTGAATGCTCTGAGGTTTTGTGTATCCACAAGGTTAATGATATCTACCGTCACAGTAAAGTTTCCACAGATCTGTTCCTATCCAAGATATGACTCTCATGACAAAGTCTTCCAGAGTACAGAGAAGACCTCACATCAATTTATAGTGCTTCTGCTTAGTTCTTGCCCTGTCTTTGTCAAGGCCTTTGGCAAGACTTGTAAAAAAGGAATCATATCAGCTTAATGCACCATGAAATTCCAAAACTGCTTGTAGCTTTAAATCATTTATTTGATTAGTTTTTAGTTGTGTTTATGGTGTTGATGTAGTAGAGAGAGGTAATCGATTTGACCATTATTGATATTTTATGATATTTTTCTACTGAATTGATAATTGACTCTTCAATATTGAGAGCACAGATAAATAGCATCATTTAGTGGATCTCTAAAGATTTGCACCAATGCAACTGTGTTTAAAAGGATGTCTCTAACTTAATTTCGTACAACCATTTATTGTCAAGTGAGAAACATGTAACATTTTAAACTTAGCATTAAAATAAATATAATGGCATAAATTGTTGTTGTTTTGCAGTCTAATTTGCAGTCTTTTTTTTATTATTTTTTTTTTTATTATATCTAATGGCTAACGTCATAAAATAAAAAATAAAACGGTTATTTCCAGACAAAGCATTATGAAATCATTTACGGTTTGTGATGCAGTTGTAGTCAGATCTAGTACCGCTTAAACCAAACGCGTCAAAGCGAACGTTCTTTCCTTCTATTTGTCCTATTGACAGAATCAAGCGTGTGGACTGTGTCGGAGAGCAAATGCACATCTCTATACTGGATCCAGTGCAGACAAGATAGCAGCAGTGATTGTAATTTCTATTTGCTTTTGACGTGATGTGACATTTGCATTCAGCGTAATCAAGTGTCAGCCGTTAAAGGGATAGTTCACCCAAAAATGAAAATTCTGTCATTAATTACTCACCCTCATGTCGTTCCAAACCTGTAAGACCTTCTTTCATCTTCGGAACACAAATTACATTCGTAATAAAAATACATACGGAAACAACGCGTATGTACGCGGATACGTTGTTAAGTTCAGATCAAAGTTTAAACAACATAAACAGCGTATCCATGTACGGTGCTGCTGACACAGTACAGCATACATTGTTTACATATGTGATACTCTTCAAAATGGTCCTATAGGGTGAAGCGGAGGAGACGAATTGTTGAATAAAGTCATTATTTTTGTTTTCTTTGCACACGAAAAGTATTCTTGTAGCTTTGTAAAATTACGATTGAACCACCGATATCACATGGATTATTTGAATGATGTCCTTACTACGTTCTGGGCCTTGATCGTGTAAGGATCCTTGCTGTCTATGGGAGGGTCAGAGAGCTCTAGGAATTCATCAAAAATATCTTAATTTGTGTTCTGAAGATGAACGAAGGTCTTACAGGTTTGGAACGACTTGAGGGTGAGTAATTAATGACAGAATTTACATTTTTGGGTGAACTATCCCTTGGTGAGAAGATGTCTATTCATCTTTGTCTTGCTCTGGAGACAGTGTTTACGCAAATGTTTGTGCCCAGGTGACGTCACCTTGCACCTCAGATCCAAAACGAGTCATTTTTGTGATGGGGGGCGTAAAAATCTACCGCACAGCCGGAATGACCCCGTGATGCTATTCTCTTTGCTCTTGATCTTTCACTATGAAAGTCTATGGAGAGGAGCAGAGAGCTTCCAATGCAGAGGCTTAAGAGGTACAATGTACTGTGCTTTTCCTGGATATAGTGAAGCGCTTATCACCACACAAACAAGTATCTGCGGTAATCCTAAAAGAGGCAGAAGGAGAAATATAAAGAATGTGAAGGAATAAGCGAGAGAGACAGAGTAAGAGGGAGTGAGTCTGCCTGCTAACACAGATTATTTGTGGGCATTTGAATCCAAGGCCAGTTACATCATTTATTTTGTCTACCCAGCCTCACTGTTACTCCAACACAAGTGAGAAGAAAGTAAAAAGCAAAGTCAAGGCCATTCAGCCAAACGTGGTTCACATCCTCCACAGATCAGCTCTATTTGAAAGCTATCCCAGAGTTGCAAAGAGAAAACGGAGTGGCGCTCATTCAAAGCTAAGCTGTAGAACAGATGTCCTCAAAGCTTCGGTTGAGTTCATAAGCTGCAGCACACTGCTGCGAACTACGCAGCTTCACAGAGTTAGTATTGTGATCTTGGTTGTCCCCCAGTTGTGTGCATTCTGTTGTCCCCCAATTATCTCTTAAACTCAACATTATGTTTCAGATACTCCTGGACATTCAGGGCCAATTAGAGTTTGTCCTACTGAGAAGAGATAAAATCATGCATGCAACGCCTGTGCTGTTATAATTAAGAGTGACAATCAAGAATTTTAACAACTGTGAACACAGTATTTTACCTTGTGCCTCATTATCAGCTAATTATTCCCCGAGGTGCTCAACTGACAGTAACTACAGGTTATAAAATAGATCTGCTTGTGCTGTTGTGCTCTTGGTGGCCGCTTATATGCTCCTCTGCTTTTTTAAAACTTTTATCACGGTATCATGGTTAAGTGAACATGGGCTGAATAAGTGGGATGGTTGTCTTAAACTTTTAAGTTTTCTCAAATTTAGATTTTTTACAGTGAAAAATAAATATTCTATCTAGAATATATATTCTAGAATAAGAAATATCTTTTAAGATAGGATGTTTTTGAAAGAGGTCTCTTAAGCTCACCAAGGCTTACTTGTTTGATAAAAAATTAAGTAAAAAATTGTAATATTATAATATTATAAAATACTATTACTATTACTATTAAAATAACTGTTTTCTTTTTTTTCAAATGTTAATTATTCCTGTGATGGCAAAGCTGAATTTTCAGCAGCCATTAGTTCAGTCTTTAGTGTCTCATGATCCTTCTGAAATTATTCCAATATGCCGGTTTGGTTCTCAATAAACATTCCTATTCTTATCAATGTGGAAAACATTGTGGAGCTTTGTGGAAATGGTGATACATTTTTTTTCAGGAATTTTGGCGAATAAAAAATGTAAAAGTTCAGAATTTATTTGATATAGAAGTTTTTACTGTCATTTAATCATATGCCAGGAAGAGACATCATTTCCAATGGGGAAAACAACGGCACAAACATCAGTATTAGCAATTCTTTTTAAAAATAGTAATGTTCTGTTGGTTTCTCATTCAGTCTTTTTTGATTAAATCATGCATTTAAGAAAAACAGTTAAATAATATGCCAAATTGAACTTGGCATGACACTGTCATCTAAGCTAAGCCTCAATCCCTCACTGAGCAATGGCTAACTTTAGCTCTTTATTTCCATCCTGTTAGGTCTCATCCTGTTAATTTGATCGCCAACTCAAAATGAATAATGTGTAAGTGGCTGAGCTGTCTGCTATACTCTTTTATAGAAATACTTCCTAAATGACAACTCAAATATATTAAATTCTAGAAGTCAAAAAGTTCAAACAGTACTGCATAACAGGAATGACCTAACAATGGATTAACATCTGTTAAAACTGAAGGAGTGACATTTGTCTGCGTTTTAACCCAAGGCGTAGTTCTAATGGGCTGTTAGACTGGGAGATGTAGGCTAATGACTGAACAGCACTAGAGCAAAACAGCTTGCAGGAACCCATTGATCTGTTTACTCAGGATTGCAGAAATAGGCAATAGAGCTGAGAAAACATGTGACCCCATTTGTGGTACAGCATATGCAAATATGAGCTTTGGAATCAAATTTTTGTTCTATGCACATGTTTTGTGTCTAATCTCAAATCATGCAAAACAGTGTGCAGCCATTATATTTGGGCATTAGAATAATGCTTTTGCTCAGTTTGAGGATTCAGAGGAAATGGCTTTGTCATGCAGAGGAGTTATTCACATTTAGACACACCTTCACTTTGGCCAACACCCAAAAAGCTCTCAATGAGAAACTGTCTCAAAGTTCTCCATAATCCCTGTCTCCACAAACACAGTCCCTTCTAAAAAGCAACCTTACCAACACACATTATATCTAAGTCTAATGAATCATACTGAAAGTAAGATGTATGAAGTTCTTTGTCGGGTCAGAAAGTCAGTGAAAACACACACTTATATCACAGACAAACACTTTTCTGTATGCATGCACATTTATACAGAGGGAGATGCAGGATATTGTTCTATTGTCTACCCTTCCTCTATAATCTATATAGCCTGTAATCTACTCGCTCTTCAGAAAGGCAATATGCCACGTACTGAACTCCACCAGTTGGACTGCTGAGGATTTCAGGGTTTGCAGCCTAGAAAATGTTTTTTCTGTCTTTCCCCTGTCTTTTGTGTCTATGCTCAGGGAATTATAAAGGGAACTTCTACATAGCTGGAAAATATGAACTCTTCAAACCAAGCCAGCATCAAAAGTGTAGTTAATCCAAGCTTTCTCTCACAAACCTGTTTTTTCTCTCCCTCTATAAAGCATCTCAGACTGTTCCTATAAATGTTTAACGATTTCGATTCTGGCACTGCTTTCCGCAGTGTGGCCGATATGTTTCCTATTGTGCTACGGCCAGCTACTGGATTCCATGTTCCCACCACACGGTCAATAGCATGTGATTCAAATTGAATTTAAGGGTATTTTGACCCTTAGACCAAAGCTATATTTCATTGTGTGAGATCTCAGAAGCACAGAAGCCTTTGTTTTTTCGTCTGTTTTGATTTAATTACTGTTGTTTGTCTCTCTTCACAACTATAAAAGAATAAAAGAAAACTGGAATTGTCCACATTCAAAGTTAACTTCATTTGTCTGTATCATAATGTTGATTATTACAAAAAAATGTCCCTATGCTTGTCCGATTTGTCCCTCCTTTTTTTTTTAAACAAGTCAGTCTGTAAATGTTAGAATATGCACTGTTTCAAAAGTATAGTCATAAGATGTAAAAGTGTGTTAATATGATTTTAGTGTGACAAAAATCACTTTCTTATACCTTATCTAAGTTTTTATGACACCATAGCACCTATAATCCTAAAATGACAGTAAAAATGTACTAGCACATCTTTACAACTCAAATAATACAAAATATTAATTAATGTAAGTGCTTTTATATAAGCTTCCAAATTTCTGATTTTACATCCTCCTTCATTTCCATTTCAAGTATCTCACTGTTTTGCTTTTTTTAGAGAAAAAAAAAGAAAAAGCGGCGAATCTAATATTACAAATACTATTGAATGATCTTAATTTTTAGTGAACCAGGAATAGTCATTTTAAAGCACTGACACTCCTGGAGAGGACGCCTTTGTGTTTAAGTGAGGAGTGAATGACTGCGAACACTGTTTGTTTTACGTTAGACCGTTATAACCAGGGCTGGGTCTTTTCTTGCCCTTTAATTTATAGAGCTCTGCTTATCAACTCTCACTTTACTTTTCCACCCACTAATTTACCTAATTTCATGGTGTGATGCTTACCACAGACTCAGGGAGTTTTTTTTCCTCCCTGTTCATTGCTTACGGCTGCATTTTACCTGGGCGTGATGTTTGTTATTGGGGCTGGAAGGAATACTAAATATTACTCTGGATAAAAGAACTGCAATTGTGATGTGTTCACTTTTCAAACAGAGAGTAACCTAATGTGTGTTTGTAGAGAAGAGGTTTGCATTAGTCTCAATCAGGTAGTCTGCAGCTGTACTGCAAATTATAGTTTGATCTAAAAATATGTATCAAATTAAATATAATATTGCGTTCAACCACTTTTGCCAATTTATCCTATTAAGAAGTTACATTTTAATTGTTCTTCGCTGATTAAAATATAATAAAAATTACATTTAAAATGTGAAAAAATATGACTCCATTTCAGTACTTTGCAATGTGACTCATAACAAATTAGAATGCATTAATATGCTAGTATTATAGGCTAGATTTAAACTCTCAAGTTTATGCAACAGGGTGTCTCCAGCTATCCACTAACGAGGATGGTTGTCTCAGAAGTCTGAAGACCCCTGGTCTACAGTAAATGATTTAAACATACACAACAAAGTGATGCTGCTTTTGCAATTAAGAATGAGAAAATAAGAAAACATGTTGGGCACAAGTCAGGCCTTGCCAGCGCTGTTGCCACCAACAGTCATACCAGACTGCAGCAGTATAATTACTCTAATTGTCTCTGCAATAAATCTGAAGCCAGACATGAAGGAATTCAAGGAACATCTTTAATTATACGCACTGGGGACCAAATAAGCACTTAGCAACTGAAAGATGTTTTATATAGAATCTAGGGAACGTTTGATTTTAAAATATTGGAAGGAACACTTCAGAAATGGTGTCTCTTCAGTTTGCTGAAGTGCCAAAACTTACTTCAAAAGACCTTTTAAAACACTGGCAAACAAGAAGACCGTTTTCCCACGTCTTAATCATTTCCAAGAACTCGAAAGCTGATTGATTTTGCATTTGGAGCACTTCCTGGACAATATGTTGTTGTCATCAAGAATTTCAGTGCACGACATGTCAAACAGTAATTAAGTGGGGCGTCAAGAAACGGATCGTGAGGGTTTTATACCCCGCAGCGGGACAGAGGAGGCTCTCTGATGCAGGTGCAGTGTGCTGCTGGCTATTGTTTGCCTTTTGATTGTTCCCCTCCGGGGCCTGGGGAATAAGGAGGTGGGGTGGGTCTAAGGAGCGGGTGTTGACTGCCCGCCTATGGGAAATGCACACTGTAGCAGAAAAAGGAGACAGCGGAAGACAGCAGAGGTGGAGACTCACTGTAGTTTGGTTTCAAAACCTAGTGAGCTGCCTTGCTGTCTACATATAGGCAGCTGAATTGCAACCTCAAATTTGACAAATTTAGACTGCTTTACTTAAGGTGCTGTCACATTAGTGAATTTTCTGCACAATTTTGCAGGCAAAAAAGGTCCATTGTCTATTGACTGTCCATTTGGGGGTTTCATGTTTTTGAAAGATGTCTCTTCATGTTGCTCATGGCTGCATTATTTAATCACAAAACAAACTGAAACAATCTGAAATATTATTACACTTTAAAAGAACTGTTTTCTATTTTAATATATTTTCAAATGTAATTTATTCCTGTGATGGCAGAGCTGAAATTTCACCAGCCATTATTCCTGACTTCATAAGTCACATGATCCTTCAGAAATTATTCTAATATGCTGATTTGGTGCTTAAGAAGTGTTTATTATTATTATTATAAACGTTGAAAACAGTTGTGCTTCTTAATATTTTTGTGGAAACCTTGATACTTTTTTTCAGGATTCTTTGATGAACAGAAAGTTCAAAAGCATTTATTATGCCTTTATTTTCACCTTTGATCTATTTGATGCATCCTGGCTGAAATAAAGTATCATTTTTGAACATTAGTGTACTTCAAGAAGCAAATAATTCCCATTTCTCAACAGTTGTAGTTTCCCTGCATAGCAGAAAGAGAGGGGCTAACCATGCTATATATTTATTGATAAATCCACATTTTATTTGCATTGTTTGCCATCTTGGATCCTGTTGGGAGCACAGCTATGATGTCCTAAAATGCTGCCTCTGTAGGCAGCTCGCTAGATTTTGGAGCATAACACAGTATGACATGTAGTAGTGTGATTATGTTATATTGAGAGCAAAGAACTGAGTTTCCTTGTCATAAACACTACAACCAAGGCCTCTTGTATGAGTCTTTCACAGCAGTGACAGCTTTACCGCTGCTGCCGGAGCACCAAGGACAGCAAACAACAGAACACCTTCTGCAAGCAGATGTTTCTTCCATTCTTAGCGTGGCCTCAGTAAATCCCTCTGGGCAGAGTAGCCAAGCTGTTTACAAGGAAAATAGAGAACAGCATCCCAGCAGAAGAGGAAATGCCTTTTACTCATATTTGCTCTTCTGAATTATCTCTGCATAGCTGAAACTAAGGTTGACACTGTCCTGACCTGAGCGCTTGAGCTCAAAAGTCTTGAAATGTCGATAAATGTCAAGTGCTTGAACCGAAGCCCGTTGACAGGATGTTGCAGAAGGAAAAAGCATTTAAACATTCTGCTGATTCCCTTTTGTTTTGTTGCCGCAGTATTTCTGAATCTACATGTGGACGGCAGGCTTGCTGTCCTCAGAGCATGTCATCACTGAATGCTTTGTATGTAAAGCACTATGTGACTCGCAAACAAACTTAAAGGGTTAGTTCACCCAAAAATTCTGTCATTAATTACTCACCCTCATGTCGTTTGAGACCTCCGTTCATCTTCGGAACACAAATTAAGATCATTTTGATGGAATCGGAGAGCTCTCAGACCCTCCATAGACAGCAGGGATCCTTACACGATCAAGGTCCAGAAACGTAGCAAGGAGATCGGTAAAATAATCCATGTGACATCAGGGGTTCAACCGTAATTTTATTAAGATAAGAGAATACTTTTTGTATACAAAGAAAACAAAAATAACGACTTTATTCAACAGTTCGTCTCCTTTACATCAGCGTAGCGCCATTTTAGAGAATATCCGCTGGACGGAAACAGTGTACGCTCTTTTGTGTCAGCTGCCCCGCGGATATGTCTTCTACGTATATTTACGCTTTGATTTGAACAAATACAGCGCATCCGGTATGCAGCTAACACAGAAGAGCGTACGCAGTTTTCTCTCCAGAGGATATTCTCCAAAATAGCGCTTGGGTGACGAGGAGGAGATGAATTTGAATAAATTTTGCGCACAAAAAGTATTCTCATAGCTTAGTTATAAACATTATAGATATTATAATTATAATATACACTAGGTACATTCTACATTGACTTTACAGTCATGAAACCTATTTCAAACAGTCAAGAAAAAACAGCTTTACAACTGAATATTTAAAAAATATTATGAAACATTTATGATTATTCATTCATTCATTCTTACATTCTTTCGTCCTCTGGCTTAAGCCGTAGGCTTAAGATCTAACAAAGCAAAGCAAAATAAGTAATTAGGAAAATAAATAAATAAATTTGAAAGTAATATCTGTCACTTGATTTCTTGTCATTGATGTTATGTTAAATGTATTTTTAAAATACAGTAAGTGTAAAAATACTTCCAAGGTCAAAGTTCAGAGTAAGAAGAGGCTGTTCAAATGTGCTCATTTCTTTAATCGTATTATTGATTATTGATTGATATTATTGATTTTATGATGAAAATGAGTCTTGATGTTATAACCCTTCATTCCTGCAATAACAGAAAATAATGAAATAAATAAAAAAGTCAAGTAGTCCTTTATGATTAGTAATAATGTCAAGATATTCATAATTTTTTCTCATTGATGAAAACATTTCATGAATAGTACAGTATAAATAAGTTTGTTTTACATCCTATTAAAATATGTTGCTAAAAAATCTACACATTTTTTTGTTAAGCCTTGCGTCATTTTCATGTTTTGTATCTAATGCCAAATCTGGCTCTTAACAGCATCCCTCTATTCTCCACACCCGCTCTCTCTCTTCCCGCCCAGAGGGATATCAGTGCCTTCAGAATGACCATCCCCTCTGGAGAGGTTTTTTCTTTTCTTTCTCTCCTGCATCCCACTCGTCCATGTCTCGCTGTCTTTCTGCCCTCACGCTGTGCTCTGGCCTCGGATCCTGTCCATTAAACTGTTTCCAGCAGCTCTGTAATATGAAGGAATGGAGTGCCCTCGGCACCCTGCACCATTCTGACTGTGTCATCATTAACCTGCCCGTCTGTGTATCTGCCCTCCGCGTTTGCTGCATGGCTGAGGCGAGCGCTGGAATGGCACAAATTATGTGCTTTTTATTAGACGCTGGGGTTATCCTATTAAAGGGAAGGTAGAGTGGGCTGGGATACGATATTCAGTGTAAAGCGCTGAAAAGCTCTCTGAATGCCGTCTAGAGATAATCCCTACCTTCTCAACGCAGACGTGCGCTTTTCGAAGCCATTCCCATGCACTTATACACACACTGATCCAAGAGCACAGAACTGCTCACTGAATGTACTGTAGATAAGGAATATAATTATTGACATTATATCAGCTAAGCATTTAGATTTTGTCAGCTCACATATTTTAATAATGATCTAAGACTTGATATACTGGAGTTTACACGGTAAAAGAAACAAAAAGATATTGGGCTGCATAGGTTATTAGGAATTGTACGCAATGGTAAACATGGTAAAAAAAAATATAGCCAAAATATTTAATAAATAGATTTACTTATGAATATATTTACTTTCATAGCTTTGCGAAGTCTACCAAGAGAATTCTAACACTTAAGTTTTTTTTTAGAGTGATTAATGGGCTTTGTATTGTTGTATCTGATCCTTACATTTGTGTTTTATAAAGCTTTTTATTTTTATTTTATTTTATTTTATTTTTTACCTGATATAGTAAATAAAGCATGTAATTATTATTATTAAATGTCCTTTTTATTTTTATTTTAACATATATTTAGTTCTCAGTTTTAGAAGATAATAATAATAATAATAATAAATCCTTATATAAAATAAATTTTTATTTTACTTTAACTTGTATCTACAATCACTTTATTGTATTTTATTTTTCTTTATTTTATTTACAAATACAGCATGTAATTATTATTAATAAATGTCCTTTTTATTTTTATTTTAACATTTAGTTTGCGGTTCTAGAAGATGATGATGATGATGATTATGATAATAATAATGACAATACTAAAGTCCTAATAATAATAAAGTCCTTATATAAAATGCATTTTTATTTTAATTTAACTTGTATCTAGGATTACTTAATTGTATTTTAGTTTTCTTTATTTCATTTTATTTAAATAACTTTTATTTTAACATTCATTTAGTTCTCATTTATAGTGAATAATAATAATAATAATTGTCCTGAAAACATTTTAATATATATATATTTTAAATGAGCATTTATATGCTACTTTTCTGTCCTGTGTTGTATTTCCTATAGAAACAAGAAGATGAGGTGGAACTAATGAAGTGCTCATCCTTCTAAAAATAGAAATATTTAATAAATAAACACAGTGATGAGGATGCATACATATTTTCCATAATTCTTTTGGAAATTTGCAGATTTTTCAGCAGATTTCTACAGGCACAGATTTCGTGTAAGCTTGGTTATATTAAAATGTCTAGTTGATTCATCTTGTTCTGGAAAATAATAAACCTTTAAATGCACACATACACACAACACACACACAGCAGCTTATGACCATTAGGCCATTGGAATGCTAGACATTCCTGGTAATGCCCCTTAAGAGAGGAGTGGGAATATGGTATATAAATTATGTAAAGCCTTCTCCCGAGATGCTCTGTCATATCCCGCTGTTTCGCTTTTGACTGTGTTACTGTATACTCTGTGTTGTTTTCCCGTCACAAGATAACACCTAATGCTGCGGACCGATATTCGCCTCAGTAAAAGGTTTTTCCCAGAGTTCCCTCCTACTGGAAGAAAGGCTGATGAGGTAGCTTGTTTGCAACAATAAAGCAAACGTCCCCTTGTAAAGTGAAGAGTTGGCCATCCCCAGAGCAGTTATTCTGCTGTTCCCTGGGTTAGCATTAGCATTGTTTTCCTGCAGTTGAAGAACTGCCTTTGTGTTCTCGGCTGCAGGCTTTAGTCGGAGGAGAGACAATTAAGGTGTGCTACGTGCACTGAGAGCCAAATCCAAAATGGAGGACTCAGCCTAACTAATTAGTGGTAATTTCTGTATAGGCAAAGCAATTTGCTTGTTTTCTGTATAGTACTGTAAGTCATACATCTAAAGACGTGGCTTTCCTTTTAGGGCTTTGTGAAAAAAGATACAGATTGTTTTACAGGCAACAGTGATTAATGGGCTTTTGTATTCATTGTCTGATCCTTACATTTGTGTTTTAGAAATATTAAATTTTAGATAAAGCATGTAATTACCTTCTGTTTTTCTGTCCTGTGTTGCATTTCCTATTAAAACAATTAAGAAGATGGTGTGAGACCAATGAAGTACTTATCCCCCTTTTTTAACAATACACAATTTTACAGCCTAGGATGAAGTCATTATGTACATTCACAATGATTTGTAATGTAGTTAATTTAGTTAAATGGAAAACTATGAGAATGTCATTCTGTGGCGTGGATTTAAATCTGCGTCTGAAGTTTCCCGCTCTGTGCAGTGTGCAGCCTCGTGTCAAAACAAACAACACGAGGTGTCAGTGATTTCCACCTCTGGAGGCTGCTCTCGAACTGCATAATGACAGCGGACCCTTCTCAGCTGCTCCAGCGATGCATGTAACTCGGAAGAACTATCGGCATGGATTTGTGCAGATAGCCGATAGTTCCAGCAACCGACCATCGGTGCCGATTAATCGGCAAAACCGATACATTGGTCGACCTCTATTTGCATAGGTAAGGGCATTTTTTTAGGAGTACACTAGCATATAGATGACCTCAAAGCTAAAAAAAACTAAAAGCCATAAAATGCTCATTTTGCTATTTCATGGAGCCTGTCAAACTGTTTAGGGATCGGTTTAGATTGAGCTGTAAATGTCTGTAATGGACTCCACTACTATCAAAATATAAGAAAACAAAAACGTGTATTTATACAAAGTTGTACCAGATAGTGAAGTCAACCATTAAAGTGGTTTGAAAAGTGTTAAGAAGAAAAATATTATATTTTTATTCATATCTGTTTGATGGGAATCACAATAACCTCATTATACTCAATGGAAAGCGAAATCTCGGGTGATGCATTTAACATTGACCCCGTCAGGGCTTTGTTCTATTTATATAACCAACGAAAAGGACATGTTTGCCTAGAAAAGCATAGCTGAGCACCGGAAATCAATGAAAAATACTCACCACTCCCTTGGGTCAGTTGTAATTATAAATGATAATGGCAGCTGCCTTTTCTTGCAGCTGGAAAGCAGTGGCTGAGATGGAGCAGTCAATTCCAATTAAGTGGAGGTGCTTGGAACTCTGGTATTTCACAAACTTGACATTACCCATAAGCAGGGGTTGAAATTAACCGGGGTCATGATGCGCAAATACCACCAAATAGAACAAAAAAAATGCAGCATTGCATCACTGCAGTTTTTAAAATATATTTAAAAATGATCTTAAAATATGTAGCAACTGACAGCAGATGTTTGATGCTTAAACTTTATTGGTCATGTTGACAGATGTATTAGCACTGTGATTCATAGATTTGATTCTCTTGTTGTCACCTGGTTTTATGACTGTTATTCTTGGTTAACGTTCACTGTCACGTTTGATTTTAGGTCGTTACAAATCATGTGCTCCATCTCACCATTTCATCATTAACCCACCCTGAGGTTTTTACGTCCAAGCAGAAAGTGATAAAGCTTGGTAATAGAGACTGACAGGGTCACCGCCTTGATCATGGATACATGGCTCTATTTAACAGTGCACGCTACCAGAATTCAGCCCTCACATCAAAGGCACCTGAGGGCGGCATTCATGGCCGAACGGCTCATAGACCTGCTCTTAAATGATATACGTTTATGTTTAAATGGCCAAAATAAATGAATAAAGGAGTGAGGGTTTTGATTCAGTGAGGTCGGCCAGCCAATGAGAGAGGCGTTCTTGTCAGCGAGAGAGGAGACAAACAGACCTGCAGGGCAGAGATAGCAGCCATTTGTCTCTGGCTGTTAGGCCTGTGTGGATCATGGAATTGCAGTACGCTGCCTCTCAAGGATGATACTAGGCCGTGTATGAAATAGGAAATCGTATTTTCAAGCCCATTTTTTGAATCAAAGACTTTAATTAACTGGGACATCTTGAATTTGAGAAATTAAATAAGAGGGAAACTAGAACTTTCAGAGAGTATCTGAGACAAACCAGTAAGACATTAAGTGGTTTCAGAGGTTTGTGATCCAGTGAGGGTTAGTTTATTGCCTCAGTATTGCCTGTAGAGCCTTGTGATAAAATTAATATATAAAAACCAAAAAAATAAACGCACAGTAGTAATGTCATATCATGAATTATAATAATACACTACTGCTGTTAATTTTTTAATATATATTTTGACATGTATTTAATTCTTGATTATAGTGAAGAAGAAGTATTATTAATATTATTAAATAATAATAATAAATTATATAATTAAAATAATAATAATTAAAATTTATTTGAACTTCTAGGCTCTCTTTATTTTAGTTTTTATGTTATTTTAATTTATTTTGCTTTATTTTATTTATTTTTATGTGTATTTAGTTCTCATTTATAGTGAATAACAATAATTAATAATAATAATAATCATTATTATTATTATTATTATTATAGTGTCGTGTCAACATTTAAATTTTATTTAAACTTAAATCTAGGTTATTTTATTTTGCATGCTTTTAGGTTTTCTTACTATGACTCATACAATTGTCATATGAAAGTCTTGTTGCAGTCAAATTAAACCACATATATCACTATTCGTTAATCACTAAATGTATATTTTTAGTGGTAGTGGTTTTATTTAAACTTGTATCTAGGTTCTCTATTATTTTTATTTTATTTAATCTATTATTTTATTTTAGGTTTTCCTAATATGACCCAAACAATTGTCATATGAAAATATGAAAATACAAATGCCTTATTGCAGTCATATTAAACCACATATATCACAACCCCCCCCCCCCCCAACACACACGCACACAAAAAAAAGCCCATTTCAGCTGAGGGAACGGCCATGTCTGTGCACGCCACTGGTTGTAACCCACCTATACCATTCCTCCACTTTACTTTGAGATGTGTGACAGCGAATGACTTCAAACCCCAGTTGTGTGTACTGGCAACATCTCAACATCTGAAAGCCCAGATCAAACCACAACAAAGATTAGCGCACCCCTCCACACACTGCACACTTGAACCTGATAGCATAGCCATCACCTCCACTTGTCAGAGAGACGATGTGCTGTGGGTTATTTGTATGTGTGTGTGCTCGTGGGGGGTGCTATCCCAGACGTGCTATCATACAGGGAAGCCTGTCAGCCCAGGCCAGTAAATCTGTCAGAGATTATGTGCAGATGATGGATTCCTCTTTATGGCCTGTTGATCTGGCTGGAATATTTACACGATGCCATTACAGGGATGATGCGCATGAGAGGCTGATACTGTGGTCTTGCTTATTTAGGCCTGCCTGTCTGTCAGCTTAGTGTGTGCTCTGTTTTATTTTTCTCTCTTTCTCTCTCTCTTCGTCTACCCGCAGCTCTCCCTCTCTGACTCCCTCCGTTTGTGTGTGTTTCCTGTGAGCGCCTGGGTTTTATTTGCAGTCAAGATCTGTTAGTCCATTGTCATCTCAGAAGTCTCATGTTCAGTGATTGTGAGAGCACTCAGTGGTTATCTCAGAAACACAATACATTTGCAAAGGATCTTTCATTATTTTCAGCCTAGCCAAGTTTCTCAAAGCATCACATTTTTTGCTCTGTACAAAAAACAGCCTGTTCCTGAAGGGTATTGTATTTTTTTTTTGTAGTCTTGTATTCACGTCAAGCCATTTTTCACATTTGTGCTGGACTTAAAGAAACCAGATGGCTCACAGAGCTCGGTCTCATACCCTTGAGCACAGCTGTGAAAGTGTGAAAAAGAGAAAGGTGAAATACAAATATTACATTATATATATTTTTTTGCTATTAATCCTGTAAAGCCCAACACATGAAATAATGTTTTTAAAGTTTTTATAATGGAAAAGTTTATTGAACCATTAGACAGTTTATATATAGTTTGGAGCTCTTACTTGAGAAGGAAAAAGCATCTTGTCTTATTCAGAGGCCCAAACTAAGCAAAGATATGCAATTTCGTGCAGTTGCTGATATGTACAGGGCCAAACATTTCGATGAAATTATAATATTCTTAAATTCTCAGTAAATGTCCATTTTGAAGTATTACTAAGCATATAAAAGTTATTACATAATACACATCAATAAAGATTTTACTGCAAAAAGACCTGTGTATAACAACCTGAAGGTGGACGTTTTTAGAATCATAATAGGCCTATAAAAAGCATTTTATGTTATATTAGTTTATAGTTTATATTAGTATAAACTATCAGACAGAAGACATGTGGTAGATTGTGTATAACAGGTTTTAATTTAGAGACCTTGCAATTTTGCATATTAAATATGACAGAAGCTTTTTAGGATTAATTAATACACATTGACAGCTACATGTACGACATTTGCAGGTTGATTTCACGAGACGTTTAAACACTGTGACTCTGTGTCACTATTAAAACTGTGGCTCTTTTTGTTTAGGGCATCCCAACACATCAACTTCTGGCTCGAACATTGGAGGAAATTTGGGGTGAGACTCTCTGTTTGTCCGAGGGCAGAGTTGTGCACCATTCAGAACTAATATCAACATAATGAACAAATTTTAGAATAGCAAATTCTGTCAAAGGTTTGAATTCACTATAAAACAGGAAGTAATGTGAGATACTTTCCTCCACGTTGTGTGATGTAGAGTGTCCTGAAAAACAAAAAAAAACTAAGGTGGGACTTGGTTCTATGCAGTGGTTGTTGATGGGATTTAAAAATGTGGGCGTTGCACTCAAAAATGGAGGTGGATGAACATGACTGGAGTAAATGATTGGAGGAGTCCTGCACACGTCATCAATAAGAAGTCTGATGTTTTCACAAGAAGATCCAGTTATGACATTTTGTTTAAAAGTCACAAGGTCAAATTACAAGGTCAAACATATACATAGATACATTTTTCACAATAAGATTTATAACATGTATTTAGAAAATATATAGGGTGAATTTTCATTTCATGCCATCTATAAAAAGCCTTGAAGTTTGAATGTTCATAGGCCTTATGGACAGAAAGAATGACAGATTATGAGCTTTTGCGAACCTGAATGAAAGAACGTTGAATTTCTTTGATTTATAGTTCTTTAAAATCCTATTTCCAATTCAAATTCTCATTCAACTTTCTGTGGGTTGTGGCCAATTCAAATTCACATACAGTGAGGAGCCAGTTCTTCAGTTTTTATGAATTTTTCCCAATCCTGCTGGCATTGATGAATAGACTGCAAAAATAATGCTGAAACTGGTATCACAAACACTCCCTGAAACCTCATTCAGTATTTTTATGTCATACATGCCAAAACACAACTTTTGTGGAAGAAGAAAAGTGTGGAAGTGACATGATGAGAGTGAGTAAATGATGACAAAATTTGGGTGAACTGGCCCTTTAACGTTCACATGCAAGCACATTACAGTCTATATTGTAGACTTATGTTTGGAATATAAGTCTGTATTCCAAAAATATGTGCCTGCCTTGTGCGTAAGCAAATATAGGGCTGTACCTGAATAAGCTCGTCAGAGCCTTAAAATAAAACAGAGATGCAAAAGCAGCATCCAGAGGCAGAGAAAAAGTGTTTCTCTGCAGGTCTGAATATCCCCTTACATAAAGCAGGCTCAAGGCCGACATCAACCTCCTCTCTCACTCTCACTGCCCATCAACAACTCTGCCGCCGCTGTCAGACGCAACACTAAATACCAGACATCCCCGCTGACCTGCCAGCAGCACTTCTAGGCCAGGGAGGAGGAATGGTTTGGCCTTAGTCCTAACTCAGGAGAGGTCGTCCTTCAGAGATGGAAAAGCATTAACCACTTACATTTTCAAACAAAGAAAAATTGCACCGCCGTTTGCTATGACAAGTTTCTGGAAACAGACTTGGCCTTTTTTGTTTCATGTCACTGGTGCAGAACAATTCAAAAAGGATGGAAAAGAGTGTAAAGTCAATATTTATTTGCCTGGCTAAATATATACCAGCATTTCTGCTCATTTATGCCTTTTAAAACTCAAATGTTATGCAGTGCTGTGAGAAATAGCAACTGCTGAAGTTTGTAACGTGAGCCACCTCTTGACATTACCCGTTACCTGTTATCACAAACAAGCCACAAAATGCAGCTTTATTCCAGTCCTAGTGCCTCCTCCTCTACTATTTGCTCCCAGCACCATGACATTTGCTCCAAAGGTCATTTTTGCAGGCTTCTGCAGTTTAAACAATGCACCGTTTGATAATCATTCACAGTCAAAAATTCAAATAGTGGCTCTTTTGGAAATCATCTTTTCTCCAGCAGCTTTTCTTTTAAGTGAAAGTTCACTCAGAAATGATAATTCTGTCATCATTTACTTACCCTCATGTTGTTCCGAACCTGTATGGCTTTTTGATTTTGTCGAAATCGAAAGATATTTTGAAGAATGTCCAAGTTGTTCCTTTCCATACACTAAAAGTGAATGGTGACTGTAGCTGGTCCCCATTTACTTTCATTGTATGAAAAAGAGCAGCTCGGACACTCTGCTAGATAACTCATTTTGTGTTCTATGCTAGAAAACAGGTCATTCAGGGTTGACGTAAGATGTAAGGATCAGTAAATAATGACTAAGCATTTTTTAGGGGGGTGAACTGTCTCTTTAAGGCTCTAGAAGCATGTTTTAAGTGTCTGCTTGAACATTGCTTTTGTCTCCTTTCGTCATCACAGTCTGACCAACACACCTCCTAAGAATGCTGGGATAAGCTTTTACAAGTGCTGCAGCCATCAAGGTTTGTGAGATGAATTTGCTTTCACAGCTATTGTGAGAGCTTTTTTGGTGTTTGCCCAGTGTAAAGCCAACAAAGAGATTTGGCAGAATGTAGTGTCCTAGATACCGGATCCTGTTTGATTCATTTGTTTGCTCCTGTGTGTTTTCTGAATAGATCAGATTTTTCTGTGGATGTCTGTACCTTTTGCACTTTGTCCATCAGCAATTTTCTCATCTACTGCTGTTTTATTGTTTGCAAGGCCAGCTTTTACATATTACTGTAGCCATGGCCTGTGTACAGTAGTGAGAAACAGATATATCTCAACCACAACGATTGGTTGGCTGATATTTGGCATATTTGATGCCTTATTTGGGACAATTAACAGTGCCTAGTGTCAGCTCTAATATTTGGTTTGTTGCTCCCCCTCATATTGTCCCAGGTGTATTTGAATTTTGTTCTTCAGACACATTTTTTTAGAAAAAATTACCCCTCTCTGTAAATCCATGTTATCCATGATACAAATTTCACTTCAAAAACCACACAAAACAAACCTATAAAACCCTGTCAATGAGTTCTAAAGTAAAACAACAGGTTTTGCCTATTGTTCTGCTTCAGAAGACATTAGCTGCATTTCCATTACAGATTTGCGCTAAACTTTTGTGATATTTTATAAATGTTGATAAAAAACGAAAACTATTGTGAAATGACAGTGTTTCCATTAACCAATGTTATGCAACTAAAACGCCTTGTGATAAGTCATGGTGACGGATGTTGGAAGGTTTACGTATATCACAGCCACAGCACTAGCCATTATATTTAATTGAAGGAGATGTAAGGGTTTTAGCAAAGCAGCACAGAGACCCGCTTCTGGGATGCTTCTGAAACATGCCACAGTGTAAACACAAGCATTGACTACAGTTGCCGCGATCAGCTCCAGTGGCGATGTCGGAGCTAAAATGCACCGCAGACGTGTCCAGTGTAAATAAGGGGTTATCCAAACAGTCCCTTATACTTGAGAGTTATGAGATGTTTCTTGGAGGTTATAGTACATTAAAAAATGAGCATGTGAGTTTTACGTACGCCAGGTAACCTGTAAATGGGAAAAAATGGTTTCCATTGCAGTTTTACGAAATAACTTTTTCGAATAGCCTGAAAAACTACCTCATGCGAGTATAAAAATCTTTTATCCAATATATGGGAGTTTTTGAGAAATTGACGTGTTTCCATTGAGTGTATTTTCAATTAGCAATTTCAGTTTGCGCAATTTGAAGGGTAATGGAAACGCAGCGACTGATTTATTCCCTGGGATTGTATGAGTTACTATAGTGGTTGTTTTGCATGGTTTTTGAATCATCAGCTTTGAGAGACCCATCCACTTGCATTATATGAACTCACAGAGATGGATTATTATTCTAAAAATCTTCATTTATATTCCACAGAAGAAATATATGTGTATAGATCTGGTACGGCATGAGTGCGAGTAAACAATAAGATATTTTTTTGTTTTGGGTGGATTGCCTCTTTAATGAATAGTCCTCACATTTTGTGTTTTCGAATTTACTTTTGTAAAACAGATTGTTGAGACTAAATGATTAATTGAGATCCACTTCTGTCTGCCAGAAATTTTTAATTTCAGTGCATCCCTAATAAATATATATTTTTATTCCAATTTTGCCATTAATTTTGCCATTGCTTTCAGTTAAGCACTTGCATATACCAGTGTATTTGTGAGCCTGTTTGCATGCACCAATAAGCTGTCGGTCTGGCAGGAGTAAACAGTGTGTTTACCTTGAAGTATAGGTTCATGGAGAGCGCTCTCTCAGCGTATTTTGATCACTAGAGACATCCTGCTCTCAGCAGAGTTGGTTTTAAGATGTCTGCACACATCCCAGAGGCCCATCTTGAGGTACATTTAAGTGTACATTAAGAGTGGCGACCGTTCACATGGCATCTTTTATGGTGAACCACATCCACTGAACATGCGTTTGAAGAAAAAAAAATAAAAAATCTCCCACACACATTTGTTTTCTTCGTTTTTATATTTAGTGCCTCATAAACTCGCCTTACTAATACAGAGGGAATGTTTCCTCTCTCCGAGGTGTCGTTTCTGTCGAGTGGAGGAAACTAAGCTTTACAGAATTCTTCGCAGGGATTGTTTTGACCCTTTGACAGGCTGGCTTGTGTCTGGTTTCCTTTGTTATAATTTTCTGGTCCAACAGCCAGTTGAGTCTTGTTTTCCTCGTGTTTCTCTGTGGTTTTACAGGAATAAATGAGAGCTCTCAAGCTCCAGCTTAACAAGGTTGTCTGGAGTGCCAGCGTGAGAGGAGGGGGTTTAGAGTTCTCCACCCACAGAACACTCCTCAGAGGGCTTTGCCATCAGCTGCTGTCTCAAAGCCTTTTAAAAAGCTTTTTTTGTTTTGTTTTTTTGTTTTTTCCCATTGGGACCATTTGTGTTATGGAGTTGATGTTAAGCACTGAATTTACCTTGATGGAATCCTATTTGATGAAAAGCGTACTGTAGAAAAGAGGCAGATGTGTGCAGATGCTAAGTGCTGTCACCGCAGCCGAGGCCTGCGCTGGGTCAAGTGCTTGGGCACAGTGGTGCTCAATAAGTGCTTAGAGACACAATACTACATTGCAGTACATTAGACAGTGAGCTGCAGTAATAACTGTGATAACAGGCTGATGCAGTATCCAGGGTACTGAAATTATGAGCTAAAGCAATGTGAAATTGTGGTACATAGCCACTAGTACACAGGTGTTTTCTTCGGACACTCTTATGCCTGATCATAATTTTAGCAGATTTCAGTTTTTGTTTTATGTCTTGTATGCTGTTTTTTCTTCTTTAAAAATACAGTATAAATATATAAATAGACACTGCTGTTTAAAAGTTTGGGGTCATTTAAAGATTTCAAAGACTCCAGTCTGATTCTTCAAAAATCATTCTAATATGCTGATTTGGTGGCCAATGGAACATATCTTATTTTTTATCAGAGTTGAAAACTTAATGTTTTTGTGGAAACTTGATCAAATTTGATCAATGTAATGCATTTTTGCTGCATAAAAGTATTAATATCATACTGACCCCAAGCTTTTGAATAATAGTATTTTTTGTAATCTTAAAACATGACAATCCATTGTGAAAATATTATTACCTTTTTAAAATGAAGTCGTTCATATAAACCATATTTACTGAGTGAAAATATTATGATCTGCTGCAACTACACAAATTACAACCATGGCTCTGTTGATTGACATCATTTTTATTGCAACCAACAATTTTGCACCTATTAAAGCTCTTTGTAATATTGGTGTACTTGTTTACCAAGGAGACAACAGAGTCAGTGAAGAGCTTGAGATGAAATATGAGTCACAGTCATGTGTGAAGAAATAGCTCTTGTAAACAGAACATTTTTATTGTGCATTTTCCAGTCAGGCTGTAATTTTGTGAAAATGTTTAGTATATATTAGAAGTATTTTGGGTAAATATTTAAAATGTATAATTGGAAATACACTGCCAGTTATTGTTAGGGGACAAATTAGTGAGAGTGAGAGTGATAAGTGTTTTAGAGGAGTTTATTTTCTTTAAGTCCACAGGGCCAAAAGAAACACCCGTACCATTTCTCTGCCAATTAAACATCTGAGCATCTGGGGGCAAGGGTCCAATGAGTTCATCACAAGGACTCTTCTGAGTTCGTTGCAGTAGTAGGCCTGTTTCTTCCAGCAGAAACACAAATCCATTTTAATTCTCTTCATGCCTGAAAAGAGGTTCTCAGTTGGCGAGTAGAGCGATATTATCCGGGGCTCTGAGGAGCGGACTGCAGAAGAATGTGAAGTTGGAGACTCTCGTTTGGCAGGTCCCATGCTGTGTTATTTAACGATCGGTGAGCATGTCAGCCTCGCAGCTGCGCCTTGAACGACTGCCACCAGCTGAGGACGATACTGAATGCCTGATTTTGCCTAGATAAGGATATGTTTCCATTACAGAGCTGGCACTCTTCGCGCCAGCTACCTTGTCTTCGGTTCTGACTGGTTCGGTTTGCCACAAAGACGTTGGGATGTGACATGTTTCACTTCCCAGAAAAGTTATTGTTCTGAACCGTCTTCTTGCATGATTAAGACTGTCGAGAAAAGGAGAGATCCCAGCTGGATTTAATTGTTCTGACATTCGGACAGCATTCACGGAGAGAGAGAGAGAGAAGGGAAGAGAGGAGAGAGAAATCTCAAGTATGTTTGATATGGAGTCTGCTGAAAGCATTTCAGCGGGACTGTATGAAGTCGGTTAAAAATAGATCCTCTGGCTCTTCTCTGTAGAGAAATGTTTGCCTGGAACTTGATATGTCCTCCATTGACCTACAAGTATTGATTAAACAATATTGTTTTCATATTGTTTGGTCTGTTATTAACTGCTCATGTACAATATCATAATTTTGGATGTTCTTAAAGACCACATAGGAGTTTTGTGGTTTTAAATCCATGTCAGTTAGCTTTATGCTAGTGTAATCCTAAATGCTAACAAAACTAATCGTCTGCACTACACAGATTTTTTGCAACTCACTAGCAATAGCAACTAGCAGATCATGGTTCATTGATTTTTTTATTTTTAAAAAAGAACAAGCTATTTGATATGTTTAGTCCAAACAACCTCATTCCACAGGAAATACATCAATACAGGAAGGAAAACTGTGTTCAAGTAATTTCATGGTCTTTAATAAAAAAAGTCTTTAGCATTTTACGGTATTAGCATTGCAGTATTTGTCATTCACATTGCTTTTCTGTTTTCATGGTTCCTTCGGTTATTTTTAAGTGAGCAAGTAATACAATAAGGTATTTTGAGAAATATGTTAAGAAAAGACATTTTCTTTCATCAATCCAGAAATAATGGAGGGGCGTCTCTCTTAAAGTTTTCTTGACAGGGTGGCTTTAGTTTCAAGGGCTAGGGCTGCGATTATGGCTTTGTTGATGAAAGGGACTTACAGCAGATTAACCTTTCCCTTGCAGGCAGACACGGGAGCAGGAGACACCCCCAGACTTCTTCTACTTCTCCGATTTCGAGAGGCACAATGCTGAGATCGCAGCATATCATCTAGACAGGTAACGGGCCGTAAATGTCAACCTCTGCATGAATGGAGTGTGTGTGAGATGTTTGTCTCCCCCTGAATATATATGTGTTTGTATACATCCACCACATGCCACTTGTAAAAGTGTTTGCCTGCTTGTGTATATGAACCTGTGGGGCCACATTTATTTGCACAAGAATGTTTTGTGTGCGTGTGAATGTGTAACGCTTGTGGTGTGTCCTGCATGTTTTCAGCACGTTTGAACTTGTTTATATGTATGTGTGAAAGTACAGCATGTGAATGTATCTCGGGGCAGTAAGCAGTCAGAAACCTGCAGTTTAACACTCATAAACACCAAATCCAGAGAGAACATAATGACTCACTCTGAATGAGCACAAACACATCCGTCAGTATCTGATCACCAATCGAGCTCCATCCAACAATGTCTCCTTATAGGTGATTACCCTTCTGATGAATGTCAGTGATTGAGAGGCTTTAATTTGTGTCAGCCACAATAACCCGTGTACATCTGTCCTTTTCAGCTGATTTCAGCTCAGTTTATTGGTTGTTTGCTATATGAGTCAGATTTTCCCCGATTGTGATCTGAGACAGTGGGATTTATTGCCATTATAGTTTATTTCCATTCTCGTCTCATTTTCTCCTCATCAATATGATCAGATGGGGGTGGACAGCAGGAAACATTGTCCCAGGCCTGTCGAAGAGGAGGCCTAATGGACAAAAATCACAAATTGCTTGAGAAAAAGTATATAATATAATATATTGTTTGGGGTAAAGATTTTTTTTAAAGAAATAAATACAGCTTTTATTCAGCAAAGATGCATTAATATGATAAAATTTGACAGTAAAGAAATGTACAATGTTACAAAAAAGTCAATTTCAAATAAACTCTGTTTAAAGAATCCTGACAAAAAAAATGTATCAAGGTTTCCACTAAAATATTAAGCTGCACAACAAAAATAAGTGATTTAAATCATTTCAAATGTAAATAATGTTTTAAAATATATTAACAAAGAAAACAGTTATTTTAAATTGTAAGAATATTTCACTATGTTAATATTTCTTATCAAATAAATGCAGCCTTGGTAAGTATGAGACTTCTTTCAAAAACCTTAAAACATCTCACAGAGTCCAAACTTAAAACATATAATATAATATAATATAATATATTAAAATATAATATTGTTTTAGGTATAATAAATAAATGTTAAAAATACATTTTTAATCTTACTGTCTTATGCAAATTTGCTTCTCTCATATTTATTTTATTTCAATATTATTTAACTTTATTAATATATTATTTTTAAGAATATTTTTAAAAACAAATTGATGATTTTTTGGAGTGTAATGTCCTCTGTAATATATTCTACTCATTGAGCCTAGGAAGAGCCTAACAATTAGTGAATTTTAGTGATGGCCTTGGTCCACTCTGTGGAGGTCCCTCACTTGATTAACGTGTTGTTTTGTGTTGTCCTGTGTTGCTCTTTGTCAAGCACTCTGCTTCTCCTCTCCAGCAGTGTGAGCATGAGTCAGACTGAACCCAGCGTGGGTCTTGGGCACAATATAATCATTCAGCTGGCCCGGCCCGGCGCAGACCGGACTGGTCCGCCTCACTTCCATCTACACATCTGGTCGGGAGTAAAATCTAGTCGGTACACACAGGCATGTGTGTGGGTAGAAAGCACAAACCAAGAACGTAAAAAAACACCAGCTTTTCTAAATAAAGTTCATCTGGGTTAGACAAAAGTGCAGGTTGTTATTTCTATTTTAAAGCACCATCACCCAGTGGGCCTCTCTGTTCTTCGCAAGCCCACCACGGCTATATCTGACAACGTACCATTAATTATCTGATTTTAGTCGATGGGAAACACTCACAGTAGCGTGGCTTTGGGGAGGAAGTCAGTATTGAAGGAGACGAATGGTTTGAAAAGACAACTTTTCATTTGCCCCACAGTTCCCTCTGAGTTATACATCGGACAGTGAGAGAGGAGGAAAACGCTCCTGCACACAAACTCTCTCTGTCATCTCTGTCAGCATGACTGGGCAATTAGTAGCTTCAAGTGCTTTTATCCCTTAGGCCCCGTCCATTAGTTGTTTTCAGGGTGATTTTTTTCTAAGTTGCCCTGTCAGCAGAGGGTCTTCACTTGCATGCGGGGTGAATAGGTCTTAAAACATGGATGAGCAAACCACACTCGCTCATAACCGGTTCATTCAGAAAGAAAGCCTACTTATTTCTCACATTCAGCAATAAATTCAGTTTTGTTCAAGGTCAATTCTGTCAAAAGATACAATCAATTATGAATAAACATTTATTATTTGCTAAGTTATGAAATATGAAATACACAGTAATTAAGTGTTGCGATAAAATAAAAAAAAGGTTTCATCTCTTAACAGGGCATTAATTTATTATTCAAAATCTATGTAGAATAGTTTGAGCGCCCTCTACTGGTAAAAGTTAAACAAATTTTGCACACCATAGTTTCGTTCAACAGTTTGCTATATGAATGTGGTCATTTGATTGTAAGTTAATTTATTTAATTAAATAATGTTATATTTTACATAATGTTATATGCATATTGTATAATGTTAAATGTAACATTATGTATATGTATATTAATAACTATGCATTATGTATCATGTATTTTCAGGAGCAAATAGCTAATAGATGTGTGTGTGTGTGATCTGTACACAGTATGCACATATTTTATCAGTCAAAAAATAATAATTTGAACTAGTTTGTCTAACACATGATGTTTACGCTACGTTGTGTCCTGTAACTCAGCAGTGAACCTAGTGTGTAAAGTGAACATATTATGAAAACAAACAAAAAATTCTCACTGATTGATCAACAGGATCCTGGATTTCCGGCGAGTGCCACCAGTGACTGGGCGACTGGTGAATATGACCAAAGAGATACGAGATGTGACCCGTGACAAAAAACTGTGGAGAACCTTTTTCATTTCACCAGGTACTGAACGCCCAGCAGTCACTTTTCTTCTCTTCACTTCACTTCTATTCTGTTACCATCAATTGATAAGCACTGAATATGTTAGTGTTAGGGTGAAGTTAGTGAACTAGTTTTACCCAAACAACCATAACTGAGGCAAGATCAAGTCTTTTTTTGCTATCATATTTTGTATACTGTATTTCCTCTGTGCTTTAAACATTTTTATGTATACCCTCGTCAGAGGAGACTGTGATTTTCTCTTACTATTGCAAGAAAGCAGTAGATGGCGCTGTTGGTAAATTCATTTTCAAGTGAGACCTCATTTGACACCAACTTCAGAATTGGCCATATGATCCCCTTTATAGGCTGAAGTTGAAAAATATTCGCTGGCTTTCTAAAGATTTTCTACATTTTTGTAAATGTTTTTGTAATAAGTCTCTTATGCATTAATTTGATCAAAAAATACAGTAAAATCAAATAAATAAATGTAAAACTGTAACCTGAATGCAATGATAGTCTGCTAAATGCATTAAAAAATAAATTAAATAAATAAAAAAACATGTTTTTAGGTGAAACAGGATATTAAACAAAAATGTTGTTAAAAACATTCACAAAATTAATTTGTGAAAAATTTCTTATTAGTCATACTATTGATTTTCTCTGAAATTGTTTAAAAGTGTGATTTTCCTTTTAATTAGAGGAACCAACAGTATTGTAAAGTAGACAAAAATGTTTAATGTAATAAGTAAAACTAAATACATTTCTAGTTAAATATCTAATGTAATCTTTCTTTTTTTTATTAAATGCTTAAGGAGGATTTATCATATTTGCTATATTAATTACTTTTGATTAATTCGATTTACATATGTTTTTTCACTAAGACATAATTTAATGAAATTGTGCACATTAAGAGCAGAACATGCCTTACTGGTGTAAATTAGGTCATTTTTAATTTAATGTTGACGTTAAAATAATCATTATAAATATGAACTGTATGTGTCATCATTTTAAGGGGTTTGTTTTATTACACCCTATCATCTCTCCAGCCAATAACATCTGTTTCTACGGTGAATGTTCGTACTACTGCTCCACTGAGCATGCTCTGTGTGGGAAGCCTGACCAGATCGAGGGTTCTTTAGCAGCATTTCTGCCCGACCTGGCCTTGGCCAAGCGCAGGACCTGGAGAAACCCCTGGAGACGATCCTATCACAAACGCAAGAAAGCAGAGTGAGGACCACACAGCACACTTTGTTTAGATAAATTCAATTCAAGAATATAAATATATATATATATATATATATATATATATATATATATATATATATATATATATATATATATATATATACACTACCGCTCAAAAGTTTGGGATCATTAAGATTTTTTATATTAAGTTTCTTCTGCTTATCAAATTTAATTAGTGAAATATTATTGCAATTTAAAATAACAGTTTTCTATTTTAATATACTTTAAAAGATTGTTTCTTTCTGTGATCAAAGCTGAATTTTCAGCATCATTACTCCAGTCTTCAGTGTCACATGATCCTTCAGAAATCATTCTAATATTCTGATTTATTATCATTGTTTGAAACCGTTGTGCTGCTTCATATTTTTTGGGGGCGCTGTGATATGTTTTTAGGATTCTCTGATTAATAAAAAAGTTAAAAAGAACAGCATTTATTTAAAAAAATAAATTTTGTGTTACAATATACAATGCTATTTAAAGTTTGGGTCGGTACTTTTTTTTTTCTTTTTCTTTTTTTAAAGAAATTAATACTTTTATTCAGGAGGGTTGTGTTAAATGAGTAAAAAGTCATAGTAAAGACTTATAATGTTAGAAAATATTTCTATTTTTTAAAGTATATTAAAATAGGAAACCAATATTAGAAATTGCAATAAGATTTCACAATGTTACTGTTTTTTCTGTATTTTTGATCAAATAAATACAGCCTTGATGAGCAGAAGAGACTTCCTTAAAAAACATTAAAAATCTTACTGATCCCAAACTTTTGAGCGGCAGTGTATATATATATATATATATATATATATAGATATATATATATAGATATATATATATGTGTGTGTGTGTGTGTGTTTGTAGATTTTTTGTATATTTAAATGTTAAAGATTAGCTGTCTTAGCATGAAACACTTTCACACAGTGCTGAAATAATTGATATAGAGGCTGAATTAGAGGATATATCCTGAATGTGAGGGTATTAAACATGCAACATGTTTTATCTGCTCAGTTCTAATGATCCAGTTTCTCTTCAGATTACCATGATAGCCCTCTGGTGTCTTATTACAATGACCTTCATCATGTTGTGCTGTTTTTCATTGTACAGTGTTTGTGTTCGTGTAAGCTAATGAGGTGTGTGTGTGTGTGTGTTTTTATAGGTGGGAGGTGGATCCAGATTACTGTGAGGAGGTGAAGCAGACACCACCCTATGACAGTGGCACACGCCTGCTGGACATCATGGACATGACCATTTTTGATTTCCTCATGGGTAAGAGGATTTCACAGAAGTGCATCATTTGTTTCTGAATGCAAATTTGAAGCTGAAATTCAATCAAGCTAAGTCATAAATAATAATGTTTATATATCTTCAAAGGAAATATGGATCGTCATCATTATGAGACATTTGAAAAATTTGGAAATGAAACTTTCATTATTCACCTTGATAATGGAAGAGGGTAAGACATTTTATCTTGATTTCTTTAACTCTCATAATACAACTAGCTTCTTCAATTCATTATTTTAAATATGCATTTTTTATTCTATGGAGTATTGTCATAAAATAAATAAATTTCTGTCTCATTTCTCTTTTCATCTTCAGCTTTGGTAAACATTCTCATGATGAGCTCTCCATACTGGTGCCTTTGAGTCAGTGCTGCAGGTTAGTATTTATTGGGTCATTCCACGAAATCGGTGCCTTTTCCACTTGGAAAATGTACAAAATAAAATAAGTTTAATCAATATCTTTTAAATATCCATGAAATGAAGACACCTTAAAATGACAATAAATTGTATTGTGCCATCTCAGGCTATGTAATTTATTATTTTATCACTAATTTTCTACCTTATGTTTTGGTATTTTTGTCAACCCTGTTACCGACACAAGCGTTACTAGATACTATAGTTTATTTAGAACTCATATGCCACTGACTGATATAGGCATTAGCTCAATAATATACCAAGGGTGACCTTTAAACTGCTTGAATTTTACACAGACAATCTTTAAAAACAGGGTCAAACCTAATCTATGTCATCCCTGTTACCCAAATGTCAAAACCTGTAATTGCTAGCTAATAGTCAAGTTCACAAAAGCACATATTGCACACTTTGAAAGGATTTTACTTGTAGGATTATATTAAATGTACAAAATAATTGTTTAAATTTTAAAAATGGTAACAGGATTGACATTGCATGATCAGTCAAAATCATAAACTCAGTCAAGCCTCATAAATCATCAAAAAATAGAACATATAGAGGAGTGAGAGAAACATGCTTGTGTTTTAAGTGTAGGTTACAGAGAGATGATGTAACCTCCCAGAAATGATGTCACTTGAATGTACATTATTTTACAAGGGTTTTTTGATGAGGGTAACAGGGCTGACATGAAATCAGGGGACACCTGATTTATATTTTATAGAAAAAATGCATACTCATGCCAAAAACATTGCTTAACAATGAGACTATATTTAGAACAATATGCAAATGTGATTTTTATATAATTTTGCCTTCATTTTGCAAATTAAAAGTCCTGCTGAAAAAGAAAAATCATAGCGAGGGACAAGCCAGAAACCTTACTCTTACTAGCATAAATGCTATTTAAATTATTTAAAATAATATTTAATTGACTGATGTAGTATTGATGAAAGCATACATAGTACTTTTATGTTTTTAAATTGCACAAATATGAAATCTATGTTTGAAAGTTGTTTGAATCAAGGCTGTCAAATTAAGGAGCATTTAACAGGCATTTCACTATTTGTATGGTAGAAATTATCAATAAAAGTTGACCTGTTTTATAAATGTCATTTAATTATTCTATTCTATTATTATGTGATTAATTGCAATAGAGTACAACATTCAAGTTCTTGACTTTTAACAATGAACTTATAAACTTATAAACATTATTAACAGACCTGTTGTGTTCTATGAGGTTGTTAATCGATGGTTTTGTTAAAGCTATTATTTTAATACATTTTTTAGATAATGTTTAAATAGCGGAATTCGTGGTAATGGGTACTATATTACCCATAATGCAGTACAGGTAATTCCTCCAATCAGAGTCACACCAAGCAAATCACCCTCTTCCATGATTCAGCACTGACATAAACTAGTGAGTCTCCCTATGCTCTCAAAATACTTCAACAAACCTATACAATTTAATGGAGGGCTATGTATATATGTATATTTTGCAATAAACTTAATAAAATATATTGTTGTCAGAGATATTATCAGCAACTTTAAATTTTTTTAATTCAGTTATATCATTCGCTATGGAATTGTAATTGTAGTTATTTCCCTCTGCTGTCAAAGCACACAGTCTTGTACCTTTGTCTTTTTGCCTGATTTTTAAATACACATTTTTTGCTTCAAATCAAGGTTTTGTGATGTTGTGATTCAACTCATAGCTGGTTGGAGTGATTCCTGGCTTACAACACTTTAACAAAGACTTTACTTTTTTTTTTTTTTTAAATACTCCAATGCTGCAGAAAAAGTGGGCAAACACTTATTAACTAATTTCCTAATGGCATGATTTCATCCTAATTCATTCACTAATATCCTAAAATGTCGTAATTTCATCCTAATTCATCCCACAACAAAATGCATTGATAAATTATTACATAAATGATTGGAAATGACTTGGTGGTTTTTGGTTAGTGATTTTGACTATCTGTTTGACCCAGGGTGAAGAAGTCCACTCATTTACGGCTTCAGCTGTTGGCAAAGGAGGAGTTCAAACTGAGTGCTCTGATGGAGGAAAGTCTGCAGACTGATACGCTGTCACCCATCCTTATTCGGCCTCATCTGGAGGCCATGGACCGCCGGCTGCGCCTGGTGCTCCAGGTACTGGCTGACTGCATTGAGAAGGAGGGCTACAGTAACGTAGTAGAGGATGACCTGCTCGTGGAGGGTTTGAACACGGGCACAGCCCCACAAAGGTAGTGGGCACAAACTGATCAGGCGGCTCCTTTGAAGTCCCACCACAGCTCTATAGACCATGAACGTCTTGCAAGAGATGCTCTTGTTGATAAACTTTTCTGAATTCAGTGAATTCCAAAGACTAATTCCTCAACTAATGGACCATGTGTTCAAATAAAGACACGCAGTTGACAGAGAAAGAGACAGTGTTCTGCAGTCCTACATCCAAAATGTAAGCTGATCTTCACATGTAGCAGCCAGTGTTGTAAAGCAGTGCTTCTCAACTGGTGGACTGTCACCTTAAAATGGGCTTGTCTGATGTAGACAGCTGAGAACAAAACAACACTTAAATGCAAATAATAAAATAATTATAATAATAAAAACATATTATTAGTATTATTATTGCAGCTTATAAAATACATAATAATAATAAAACAGAAATAATAATAAATATATATTGATGGATTATTAATAATAATTATAGTTTATTAAAACAACAAATGATCCTATTCAGCTTTTGTTTGTATAATTTGGTATATTATTGGGCCTAAGCAATAATAAAAAATTGTATTATTATTATTACTTGATAAAAATAATGTGGGGTTTCTTTTTCTATTTAGCCTTTGGTTCTGTGTTGCCATTGTCTAATGTGAGATGCAAAGCAAAACCAGTTGAGAACCACTGTTATAAAGGATCTAAATAAATACATAACAAAAATTCATATATTTCCATGTTTTTACAGAACACCATTTAACCAGTATTTGCTGTCCCTTTGGGAAACTATTTGAACTTTAAAGTTTTTTTTATTTTAAAGAAATAAGCAAAGGATGTGCAGGACATAGCATCGGCTACAGTGAATGATGACGTTTTTCCAGCTAAAGAAGGAAACATTTCGGCTGATATTTCAGTTCAAACTTATGAGGAACTACATCTTCACAAACGCTCTCACCGCTGTACGTGACGTGTGCACCTTTGTCTGAATATACGTGGACTTTCATGCCTTCAAATAAAATCCTTTATACTCTCTCCATACCAAGGAGGAATGAGAGGAACTGTGCTTTCATATAGCAATGTATTTTTCTTGACCTTATTTAGGACAAAATGCTTTGAGTGAAATGTGAGTTTTCTCAGAAAAGTGTCCTGTCTTTCATGTTATAGCTGATCAGAGGTTATTTATTGAGTTCCATATTTATTATTCCAAACATGCCATTCATAAATTCTGTTACAAATCAAAGAGGTAGATTCAGCTAGTACATTAAACCAGTTGCAGTATTTGTGCTAATGTGAGTAGATAAGTAACAATGTATATGTTTGAAAAAAGTTGATGGTTTATTGGATTTCAAAGAAATGTCCTTGTAACAACTCGCATCATTTCCAGCATATCAGATCTTTTTTCAGTCATATGTTAGGCAATATCAAAAACTGAACGTTTGAATATCAATAATCAATATTGTCGAGTGTGACTGCTGCATTTCCACCCACGTGACCTAAAAATGTAGATCTTAAATTGCACAAAGATGCTGATTAATAATGTCAAATCCATGAATCACTGTAGAATTTTCATGCTATTAAATTAAAATTTTGAAAAACTGTTTTACTGTGCTCAGAGGAGTATGTGAATGATGTTTTTTTTTTTTTTTATCTATATGATGGTCTCATGGTTACACATCTTTAGTCCTCTGTTTCTGAATTAGCATTCTATTGCAGAATTTTGACCACAGTAAAATAAACATGAATAATTACATTAAATTGGGATTTTAAGAAATGTTTTTAGAAACTACTCAGCTCTTAAAGAAACAGTACATGACAGTTAACTGAAGCATTATTACCGCTTGGGTTTTAGTAGCCCAAAGTCATTGGCAGAAGCACAGAGGTCATGTTAGTTTTGCTGATTGAGCTATTTTCTTAGTATAATTTTGTATATATGATATGCTTCAGCGTATGTATAGCCTGTACATTGTAACATTTAGTGTCTTTTTAGTTGAGGGTGGGAAGGGTGTTGATGTTTATGCTGAGCTCTCTACAGCCTTTGTACTACGAAACACGTTTCTACTAACTGCTGAAAAAGTTGTGTAAATATGTGAATTCAGTGCCTGTACAATTAGAGATATACTTGAATACTCGGTTGTGGAGATGACAGAGTAATCAGCAGAATAAATGTGGTTTATCATACCATGGCTACACCACAGTTCCATACATTTTAATGTTTTCTTTATATGTACAGTTAGTATTTTCACATCAAAGAAATACAGTATGTTTTGCTGTTGCTGTCATATTTAGTCTCTTATGGGGACTTTTTGTTTCAGTTTTTCTCCTTGGTTATGGTGCAATAAACAAAGATTAAGCAAATGGTCTTATACAGATGTTCTTTTTTGAATATATATGTATAATAATTTAATTTTAATAACGATATACTTGTGAATACATCAGGCATTATGTTAACACTGGTGTTTATTTAATGCAGAGTTAAGTTTGTTGTGTATAGTCACTGCACTCTTAGAAAAAAAGGTTCTTTGGGGTTCTATATAGAACCCTCGGTTTCTATACTCAACTCCAAAGAACCCTTTATGCCAAAAAGGTTCTATATAAGGAGAAAGAACCCTTTTTGACACAAAAGGGTTCTTTGGGCTAAACTATGCTTTATGTATATTTACACATAGGCTATTTAAAATGATTATACTACATTATATTTGTGCGTTTATTTCAATTTTACTTTGACACACCTTTATTTCAAAGAAAATAAACTTAAAATTTACATCTGCACTGAATCAACCTATTATTATACCAACAAACTGATCTGGTAGAAATACATGCGTTCTAGCAGTGTATAGCAATCTGGACAGTTTGATGTATTTATTAATAGGTACAGGATAGTCTTCTATTTAATCAGCATACTAACATGATTACAAGTTCTAGTCATCATGTCATGTAAGATGCCGTATCTTACATGACATGATAACTAGAACTTGTCTTCAGTTAAACAAGGAGAAAACTGAAGTCATTGCATTTGGAAACAAAGATGAAGTTCTCAAGGTGAATGCATACCTTGACTCTAGGGGTCAAACAACTAAAAATCAAGTCAGAAATCTTGGGGTGATTCTGGAGACAGACCTTAGTTTCAGTGGTCATGTCAAAGCAGTAACTAAATCAGCATACTATCATCTCAAAAACATTGCAAGAATTAGATGTTTTGTTTCCAATCAAGACTTGGAGAAACTTGTTCATGCCTTTATCACCAGCAGGGTGGATTACTGTAATGGTCTCCTCACCGGCCTTCCCAAGAAGACCATTAGACAACTGCAGCTCATCCAGAACGCTGCTGCCAGGATTCTGACTAGAACCAGAAAATCTGAGCATATCACACCAGTCCTCAGGTCCTTACACTGGCTTCCAGTTACATTTAGGATTGATTTTAAAGTACTTTTACTCGTTTATAAGTCACTCAATGGCCTAGGACCTAAATATATTGCTGATATGCTCACTGAATATAAACCAAACAGACCACTCAGATCATTAGGATCGAGTCAGTTAGAAATACCAAGGGTTCACACAAAACAAGGGGAGTCTGCTTTTAGCTATTATGCGGCCCACAGTTGGAACCAGCTTCCAGAAGAGATCAGATGTGCTAAAACATTAGCCACATTTAAATCAAGACTCAAAACTCATCTGTTTAACTGTGCATTTGTTGAATGAGCACTGTGCTATATGTCCCAACTGACTGCAATACATTTTATGTATAATCATTTTCTTTAAATTTATTTTAAATCATTTTCTTTATCATTTTAAAATTCCTTGTTTTTATTATTTTTATTTCCATGTTTTTATTGATTTTAATGTCTATTTCACTTTCTTTTATGTAAAGCACTTTGAATTACCACTGTGTATGAAATGTGCTATATAAATAAACTTGCCTTGCCTTGCCTATTCATAACTAGAACTTAAACCGCTGTTTAAGCTTCAACGGTTAACGTCACTGTGCGCTCGGCTCTCAGGAGAGCGACGGTTACATTGGTAAGTGAGAAAATTAACAAATTTTAGCTTATTTTAAGTACTTTTACCTAAACCCTTGTGATTTTTAGTTAGCCTAACCTTACACGTTTATTTCAAGAAGCTAAAAGAAGAAAGGTAGTTTATCGCGTTGTCCAGGCCTGTTTATCATTTTTAACATGAATCCCTAAAGTATCTTGATAAAAACTGTTGTGAATTGATTAATAATGCTGGCGAGAGTTCATGATATAGTCTAACGTATTTTTTTTGTTTTGCCCTGTAGACTGTATTGGACACATAACGTTATAGGAAAAGATGAAACAAAGTTTCGGTCAAATCACCGTCAGACTGCCTATAAACATGAATTCAGACCAAGAAGAACAAAGAGAAGCAGCTGATGGAGATGTTTCCTTTTTTCTGAGGATAACTGTGAGTATTTGGTGTTTGCAGTTATAGTATAGTAAAATATAATTATTTGTTGTGCTGAAGTAATTGTATATTATTCTAAACACGCTGTATTTGGTTGTTGTAGATGTGCATCTATCTCAGAGAGCACTTTTAAAGTTTTACCACCAGTTTATCAGAGTTTGGAAAAGTGGAAGTCAGAGGAAACATGCTGTAAAACAATAACACAAAAGGTACATTATTTCTTTTTCCTCAGAGTACCAACTGAAACTCATCAATCAGCTAATCTGAAGTTACTGATAACTTTTTTTTCTTCTATTTTCCACCTTTTATCATGCAGGTTCTTATGATTGATTGATACATAAATAAATATTTTGCACGGTCACTGCACGTCTGGACTCTGGAGTGCATCATAACTTGTTTGTTCATCAACATACAGATGAAAACATCACACTCCTAACTAATTCAAGGACGTTTTAAGAGATTCCTTTCTTTTTCCTGTTGTGTCCCTTTCTTGTTCTAATAAATGTTTTTCTGACATGTATCCCCATCTTAGGATGTCAAGCCTAATCATCGCAAGGACAGTTAGCATCAAAATGGATGCATCACTGACCAATAACACAGAGATGCCAGAAGTATCTGTTTGCGGTCTACTTTTTGTTCAGTAGGAGCATCCAAAAGCCATCACTCAGTTAATTTCAATCAGCACTATTTAGCCATTCCCAGTGCTATATATTTAATGCTTATAAATTGAAAAACAATACTATAGTTAGCTCCCTTTTCAGAAACATGTGGTTCACCATCTTTCATGGGTTACAGAATTGGGGAAAGTTGCAGCATACAAAAAAAAAGAAAAAGTCAGACTACTTGGTTTATAGGAGAATGTGGAGTAAATACTTGACATTTATTTAAGGTAAAGGGTAATGGCCTGGTGGTGAGATGCAAAATAAGAGTGTCATTAATATACCGGTACTATTTGATGACAAACTTTTCACATTCTAACTTTACTTAGGCTATGTATTTATTTAAAATAATAATAATAATAATTTTTTGCAAGTTAACTTTAAGTTTATTTAGTTGTGCATTCCATTCAGATGTTTTTTTTTTTTTTGTGGTTTCTTAACATATCAACATATATTTGTGACTGACATGTTGGATGGGTGAGTAAGGTGGAGGGGGTTGCAAAAACAATATTTCTAAAACGGAGAGATTTAGACAGGTAAAAATGATTTTAAAAAGCATGAATAAATAAAGAAACATGGATTTATGTTAATCTCTATAACTGTTGCACTATACATTGCTGTGTTATATATCGCTTGTCACAGTAAATGCTAGTAAAAATGTCTTAAATGATCACATCTCCTTGATGTGTTATGCTTATGGATATTTAAGTTTTTCTAGTGATAAATTAGTTATATGAGCTGTTTAAGCCTTAAAATTTAATTAAAACAAAAAATTAATCCAAAGAATGATCCCATGATGGGAACCCCTAAAGGGTTCTATATAGAACCTTTTTCCTGGTTCTTTTAAAGGGTTCTTTTGATTGAACCCTTAAAATGGGTTCTATATAGAACCTTTTAGGGGTTCCAAATACGTGCGCCTTTTAACGTTCTATATAGAACCCTTTTTAAGGGTTCAATCAAAAGAAGTGTGCTTTTCACTGTTGTTTTTTTGTCCATAAAAAAAAATTGACATTATCACTAAAAAGCATTTACAGAAAATATCTTTGCTTTTATTTAATTGCTACAAAATCACATTTAGAACAATTGTTTGTTCTATAAGTGATAAAATGTAGATGTTTGTTTAAATAATTGATCAATCATCCAGACCAACCTAATGACCAGAGGCCACGTAGAAACATTTTATGCTATAGTGGTTACAATTAAAGTGATTAGGAAATATCTGAACTGTTTTATAACATGGTTCTTTATATATTAGCTCATAATTGTCACACTCTGCCCGGGAGCACGGAAACACGGAGACCAGGAGACGAGGAATTCACAAACACGAGAATCTTTAATCCAACGAGGAGCATGGGAGGCACAGGAAACACATCACGGACAGGGAAGACAATTTCAACGACCGACAAAACTAACTGAAAGGACTGGGGCTTATAAACACAGGATAACGAGGGAACTAAGGAGACACACCTGGGATCAAATTAACAATTAACATGAGGGAGAAACTGGGTCACAGAACACATGGGGAGCAAAAACACAACAAAAACAGGTCCAAGATCCTGACATATCGCCCCCCTCCCGGAAGGTGCGTCCTCGCACCATAGAAACATCCAAAGGGGAGGGACGGGTGGGAACTAGGGAGGCGGCTCAGGAGGAGGACGGATACCCGGGAGGGGGCCAGCAGACAGAGACCAAGGCGGTGACGAAGGAGGGAGGAGCCAGGGAAGAGACAGGAGGGACCCGGAGCAGGAGGCGCTCAGCTGGACCCAGGCCACAGCCGTGAAGATGGCCCACGGTGGAGCCGACGGAGGGAGGAGCCGTGGAGGAGGGATGGCCGCCGACTCCAGGGGGCCGGCCAACGGCGGTGGAGCAGGTGGTGGAGGAGCCCGAGGCGGAGACGGAGAGCCAACGAGCCAGGGGGATGCTGAGGATCCGGGGGGACAGGGTGGAGCCGAGGGCTCTGGCGACCGAGGTGGAGGCAGAGACCCGGAGATCCGCGGCGGAGCCGGAGCGACTGAGGACCAAGGTGGAGCTGGAGGGAGGAAGGAGCCCAACGGAGCCGGTGGGACGGAGCGACGAGGCGCAGCCAGAGGAGAGGAGTCCAGAGGCGATGGCGGGTCGACGCCCGACCAAGGCGGAGCCGGAGGGACGAGGGAGCCCGGTGGAGCTGGTGGATCGAGGGGTGACGGTGGAGGCGAGGGAGCTAGGAGCCGAGGTGGAGCCACTGGGTCTACGGGCCGAGGAAGAGTCCGGGCCGAGGAGGCTGGAGGCAGAGGTGAGGGATACTCCAGCCCCGGCGACGCTGGAGGATGGCAGACCCACGGGGCTCGCACCGTACCGATAGGGGGCTGAGGGCGAGCGGGGAGGCTGCCAGACGACAGCGGTGGAGGATGCAGGAGCGGGTGGGAGGGTGGACATTTGCGAGGAGCCGGCACTGGAGGGCGCTCGGGCAGCGCGGACTCTCGGGGGTGACCTTGCAGCACGGAGCTGGACGGAACCAGCGGGGACGCAGGAGAGCTGGACGGGACCAGCGGGGACACAGGAGGGCACTTGCGAGGAGCCGGTACTGGAGGGCACTTTAGAGGAGCCGGCACTGGAGATTCGGACGCCCCCTCTCTGTCCAGCAGTCCCAGATCTGTCCTCAGCTCACCCTCAGCCGCGGTGCAGGGGGCGGAGCTCCACTCCGCGCTCACACCGTCCACGGCTTGCTCCCTCGCGGTGGGCACTGATGCCGGCTCTCGCACCTGGGCTGACGGGTTGGGCTCAACTTCCGGGGCGATCATCCGCTCAGTCGCTCAGCTTCGCGCTGGCTCGCAGATCGCGGCGGGAAATGGCTCTCCGTCATCGGTGGGCTCGGGCTGGTGCTCCGCACCGCGGGGAGATGGTGGGCTGGGCTCTGGGTCTGGAGTGGATCTGGCGAGATCATCCTCTGAAGAGACTGTGAGGGGTGATCCGTTTCTCGCCAGAATCCACTCCATAAAGGCGGCGAAATCCTCTCGAGGACCATCTTCGGACGACAGCGCTCTGCACGCGGTGTTCAGGCTTCCATGAAAGAATGAGCAGAGCACGTCGTCCGGGTAGCTGGTGGTGTTCGCTAACAACAAGAACAGTCTTGTATGGTCCTCGAGAGATCGGTCCCCCTGCTCCAGCAGGAGGAGGAGGAATTCGGGCCGGAAAAAGGGATCCATCAGGGCACTACGGAAATAAAAACACTGGGAAAAAACAGAAAACAAAACGGAGGGTACAAACGGAGGTAACTGTTTTCGGTCGGTCGTTCTGTCACACTCTGCCCGGGAGCACGGAAACACGGAGACCAGGAGACGAGGAATTCACAAACACGAGAATCTTTAATCCAACGAGGAGCATGGGAGGCACAGGAAACACATCACGGACAGGGAAGACAATTTCAACGACCGACAAAACTAACTGAAAGGACTGGGGCTTATAAACACAGGATAACGAGGGAACTAAGGAGACACACCTGGGATCAAATTAACAATTAACATGAGGGAGAAACTGGGTCACAGAACACATGGGGAGCAAAAACACAACAAAAACAGGTCCAAGATCCTGACAATAATGGCATGATAATTAAAAGCTGTCCCACTTTATTTAACACATTAAGGTAAAATGAGACCGTATTTAAAATAGAACCTCAGATATAATTAGATATAATTTTCAATAAATGAAAAATATATACTTCTTCAAAATGTGGTGCAAAAGCAATGCAAACATTAATAATGTTTTAAAGTAAATTATGAGTTATGTAGTTTTTTGTTTGGTGAGCATCTAAATAGTGCTGTAAAACAACTCTACAAGATGAGTATGATGAAATATTTTCAGACTATTAAGGAATATTGTTTTCTTTAAATAGGCTAATAAAATCAATAAGGCTTTAATCATAACAATTATGACTTGGTATATCATTCTAAAATCAATATTAATTAAACAAACCATTATTAAATAATGTATTGTGATATACCATAATAAATACATTTACATTACTGTATTTTAATGTAGCTTTTATTTTTTTAAATAGAAAGATAAAAGCCTAAACATGTTAAAAGTTTATTCTGACATCTGCAGGTCACTACAGTGACTTCACAGGAATACATCCATTAGGCATGTCAGCTATTCCTAATGAAATATATTAGCCTAAATGTTATACACCTATAACATTCGATACAAATGGAGAAACGACAGGGTCATTTTTCCCCCTACCTTTCAACTAGCCGATCTGGGGCAGTTTCGCCTGAAGCCCTGGTTAATGTCTGCCCCTGGTGCACAGTGTTTTTCTGCTTGTGCAGTAATGGTCTTGTGTGGAGTGGTCTGGTCTGGGGGGACAGGGACTGCAGCAATCAGAGCAGCCGCAGACGGTCCAGCAGAGGAAACGGCATCATGGGAACGGAGCGGGACAGTTATCAGATCGCACTCTCTGTGCACTCAGACAGGAAACGCCACATGAGCGCAAATATCTGTCTGATCATTACTCGCGTTTGTAAACTTGTTCTAGCCTCAAATCCTTGTTCAAGCCTCACCTGCTAGAATATCAAATCAATTGCATTTTTTGACGAAATGCATAATTTAATCAGAAAAACGAATGAGTTCGGTCCCAGATGTCCGAGCAGCATGTGTCCAAACAAGGAAGCGAGATCGATCTGAGGCCACACACAGATATCTCGCGCCGCGGGCTGTTTGCTCGTGTTTCTCGGTCCCTCATATGCCACTTAATGTTCTTTTGAACACACATCCCGTTTTTAGTCACGGAAACACAATTTATGGCTATTATGCCGCATTATAGATTGCATCTACAGAAGCCGAGAGTTGTTGCCGAGAGATATGTGATTCAGGGGCCACAACTCAACTCAACTCAACTCAACTCAACACAAACAACCTGAAAGAGTTAAGACTAAAGACACGAGAAACATGTTTGTTAATGTTTCATTCGTCATTCAATTATAGTTAAGAGTTAAGAGGATCAGACTATAAAAAGAAACACGACAAAACAAAACATCTAATCCCGAGTAGGACCGGACCACCCAGAATCAAAGAGTGAATGAGTGACTAGAGTTTGTTGATCACGCCCCGGGTTCAGACGTTTACAGTAGTCCCAGTCATGTACGCCCATTATATGAGCATCTGAGCAGCAGCCGGTCACTTCCCCTACACACACACACACACACACAAACACTTCTCATGAGAGCTGCTTCATTTGTCTTGGCCAGCTAGAGCCTTTCTCATTACTAGAAACCATAAAGGCTTGCCACCCTGGACTTCTGATGATGTTTGACAGTTCGCAATATCCTTATAACTGTTTTAACTATGACGGAGAAGGATACCCCTCATGTGGCACTGATGAAGAGAAGAAAGTGTGTCGACCAGCTTACAGGTATTTCATTATTATTATTATTTTGTTAATTGTTATTAGCCTATATTATATTATATTATATTATATTATATTATATTATATTATATTATATTATATTATATTATATTATATTATATTATATTATATTGTCTTTGATGTAAAAAGTAGTAATAGTAGCCTAATTTACTAATTAATTATGTATTAATTTAATAAATATTTTTTTTTTATTTAGCACTTATACAATAATTTTGTAAATTAGGCTAAATTAAATGTTAGTTGATATTATTATTGTTATTATATTTTTTATTATTTCATATTTCAAAATGTATTTCTAAACTTGGTACATTAATGACGTGTTAAGCATTACAGAGGGTAATAACATTTATAAGTAATTAATGAAATCTTATAATATATTTTTAAAAAATTAAGTTATGAAATTAATTTATATTATGTATATATGTGAATGTGTATATGTATGCATTTGTTTATATATATATTTATAATTACATGTATTAATAATTATAATTATAGTAATTTTAGCGATTATGAAAAGTTGTCTGCTGTTGGCTTGATCAGAGCGCACTTGCAATATGGAGTCTCTTACAATATTATCAATATTAATAGAGTTTCATTTAAAGTATATTAATTATATATTTAAAGTATATTTTTATATTTAAAGTATATTATTTTCATAATATTCTATTCATTATTTTGTGTGTATGAATGATTACAAATAAGCTTGTTAACCCTAAATTAGGGGATACAGACCTCTTTGAAGGGACAAATCTTTTCTTACTCTTTCTCTGACATGGGTTTTCTGTCTCTCTCTATCAGTTACATTGCACTAATAGCGATGGCTATACAGCAGAGCCCAGAGAATAAAGTTACTCTATCAGGAATCTACGAGTTCATCATGAAGAGATTTCCTTATTACAGATCCAACCAGAGGGCTTGGCAAAACTCAATTCGTCATAACCTCTCGCTAAACAGCTGCTTTATAAAGGTATGATGGAGACTGAATGTGTATGTTAATACGTAAACTTAAATTAAAAAATTTCCAATATATAAACATAACCAGGTTGTTTTGTTACGCTGTGCATCACAGGAAGTTCTGAAATCTGTGCTCAGCTACAATAAATGTTTAAGAAATAGTAAAGAAAACCCATAGTTATAATTGTAAAAGCATTATTAATAATGGTTTTTCCTAGGGGTTTGTTGTAACTGGCTGATGATTATTTGTTTTCCTCAGGTGCCCCGTATGGAAGGTAACGAGAAAGGAAAAGGTAATTACTGGACATTCGCCACAGGCTGCGAGTCCATGCTTGACCTCTTTGAAAATGGCAACTTTCGTCGCCGCCGCCGCAGACGCAACTTAAAAATGGGCCTGAAGGAGCCAGCCGAACCCTTTGCTGCCATGGACACTCATCAGGGCATTGCAGTAAGGCCCACGGATTCAGATTCTTTCTGCCCTGTGAACACTAGTCACAGATCGGCCCAAAACAACCCGCCTCTCAGCAAACCTGAGCCCGAGATCAAATTCAGCATTGACTACATTCTCTCCACGCCGGACCCTCTGCCCGGGTTCAGAGCCCCTAACAGTGGAGCTGGAGCTGTGATCCACCACCTGGAGCCACAACATCTCAATCTACACTTCTGGACCATGTAACCAAAACCATAGGATGCAGATCAGTAAATACCCTGATGTTGAAACAGCCAAAAAACTTTAAGGCTTCTATAGTGCACAAACGGTCTTTCCCATAATGCAAATTGGCTTGTCAGTAGGCACATGCAGTTTGTTGTGTGCTAGTGCTCCTGTCAGTAATCTGCTGTCGCTCATGTTAGCAAGAAATAAATAGAAATGCATATAGTGACATAAGTATAATAATATTTAATGATAATGATAATAATATATATATAGAATAATGCTCTTTTTGAAAAGATCCACATATCGTCATGAATTTTTGAAGGCATACCCTAGTAAAAAAGTAATATAATTAAAATACATTTATTTCATACTTAGAATAGTTCAAATCTATTAACATATTTACTGACATGTCGCTCACGACTTACTGATATAAAAATTATAATTACACTTTATTTGGAGTACTACTTGTGCACAATGCACGTTTCTTAACATTAAGCCTAAAATGTGTTTTAATGTCACTATTTATGAGGACTATATGATCTTTGAATAATATCGGTCTTTAAACGCAAGAAATTTAAAGTGTATGAAGTATTGTACTAGTTCCACTTTAGCTCAATCAAATATACCTCATTATATCTTTAGTTGGACTTCAGCACTACTTCCACACAATTAAAGTGCATTAAGTACAAAATTAGCTGTTCCAATTTAGCAGACTTTAAGTATACGTATGTATACCAGAAGTACAATTGCAGGGTATTTTTTATTAAGCACATAAATATGTAAATGTATTTGTAGCATAGCATGAAATAAATGTATTTCAAATACATTTTAGTATATTCATTTTTTTCACTAGGGTAGACAGTATCATACTTTTACTGTCAAAATTACTGCAGGCAATACTTTAAGTCTCCATATGTTAACATTAGTTAACATTAAATAATTAAAAATAATTTAATAATCTTAGTTAATGTTAATTATAACATTTACTAATGCTTTAATAAAATCAAAAGTTGTATCTGTTCATATTTAATGGACCTGAGTTCACATGAACATATACAGATATTTACTTTAACAAAGATTGATAAATGCTATAATAAATGTATTGCTTATTATCAGTAATATTAGCTAATGCATTAACTAATGGGACCTTATTGTAAAGTGTGACCCAAACATATCTCTCATTATCCATTCCTCCCCTTTAAAGTAAAAAGTAAAAACTGCAGATCTCATGCTCACCTGAGGTGTGTTGGTGTTGCAGGCACGGGTTTGTAGTGAAGTGTTTGCAAACAAATGCGCTAACATAGCTATGGGGTTGGTGTAATCAGCATTCCCTGCTTACTGCACAACTGCTGAACAACTCTATTGTTTACATGTTGTTTATAATGTGTATCATTGGCCCTTGACAGTCTGTGATCCGTATCAATCACTGATAGGCTGAGCATATGCTCCTCCGGGCAAAACCAGAGCTCTCCGTCTCTAAAGCCCTCCCCGGGGTGTTTTTGTAATTTCGTTTGGGAATCTCTGTTTATTTGAAAGTATCTTTAAACTTTAGACAAACAGTTTTTTTAAAAGGAGAAGTGAGATGTGCTATTCTGCTGAATCGATCACAATGTATAATAGCCCTTTTTTTGGTTTGGTCATTAGTTTTTAGTCAAAATCAAACAAGCTTATTGACCAAGTCGTATATGAAACAATAATCACAATAACTGTTAAATTTGTAGGTTTATAAGAGAAAGCAATGCTGAGATCTATGAAATATTGTTTGACTGCCAATATAAGGCAATAAAGCAGTAATCATTGAAAATATTGCTTAAAGACTCTTTCTTTCCCCGTCTACAACATTCAGGATTTGAGAAAACATTCTCTATATGTTCTAATCGTCCAAATATTCCATAAGAGATTAGATATTCGGCTATTAAAATCATAAAAAAAAACTGTGAACTGCTAACTAATATAAAGCACTCATTGAACAAAACCATAAATAAATGAACACTCTAGATTTAAGCCAGTTTTCATGAATGTTCTAAGTATTTATGATATATCATAATGAATGAAAACAAGAGTGCTTCATTTGATACATTTCTCATATATATATATAACTTCTGCGTATAAAGTAAAAAGTAAAACGTGTAAATAAAAGTAAAAAGTGTATACAAAGTAAAAAGTCCATTACACACACACATCAAGAAAATTCATATTAATGATATAGAAATGCTTTGACATATTTTAATAGACATAACTGAATATTAGCGAACTGTCAGACAAGCGCAGTCTAACCTTCTCCAAATCTCCCTAATCTCTCTGACTGACCTTTTCCATTTATATAAGGTCTGACTAAATGCGATCCAAACACTCTATTAGAATACATATCACTCATAAAGCTGGGAGTTTAGAGCGGAAGCCTGTTAACATTTATTTTCCTTCTAAGGTGTATCAATCATGGCTTGCTTTGTGCTCAGGAGGGGACATTTTTCAATTTAACCTTTATATTACGGAGTGACTGCATCAGAAAGGTTTCAACACACTTAACATGAGTGGCATTTAATATAGCATTACACTTGCAAGGTTAGCCGGAGATGTGACCTTATTCAAATCCTGCTGCCACTACAACACCTATCCTGATGCAATTATAATTAAACGCCTTATGCCGGCTTGCAAATCCTCTGATCGATCACTGATATTAAGGTAAATATTGCACTGCCCCCAGTAAATATCTAACTCCAAAACTGTTATGGATCAGGAGGTTTCTATTAACAGCGTTGTTGATGTTGTGCGCTCTGGTGTGGATATATTTGGGTAAATTAGCATAAAGTGCTTCAAGGCATGATCTTAAAAGGCCCGAGACCCCCCCCCCCCCCCCAAAAAAAAAAAAAAAATAATAATAATAATAATTCAAAGCTCCGACAGCATTCTTGTTTTAAGATTACTCTCATTTTGTTAAAATGCAAAAGCAGTTCATAGTTCACCCATTAATGTGTCTCTTCTGATTTAGGAATATTGTGACAGTGTTGTTCGCTTGGCTCATCTGTCATTGTACAAATCTTAAGATAAAAATTGTAGTTTTCCCCCCTCGTATTTGTAAATAAACCCTCTTTTTGTGCATATATTTATTGCGTTATGCTGAAGCATTGTCAGCGAGGTGAAATGAGAGGCTTAGGGCTAAGTAAACAGCACTGAATGAGGAAATTGGGAAATCAGTGATGTGCAACGATAATAGCACCCATATAATCAACATAAACAGCTAATTTACTCAAAATGTTTAGCTTTCATTGCCTTTTCCCCTGTTTTAAAATTGGATTTTGGCCAGGAAATTATTATAAAAACAAGATAGCGATGAAGCCTTTAAGAAAGGCTTCTTAAAAAGGGGGAAAAAGCAATCTAATAATGCAGTAATGAGTCCCTGATTAGCAATCGTGATTTCCTTAAGGTGTGATTTTTAGTGGATGCTAAGGATGTAGCATTCATTGAATAACTCAGTTGAATGAATAAGTGCTGGATGTGTATGTACGCTACTGAACAATCATAGAATCTAAAGAGAGCTCTTTAAATAACTGCGGGTTATGAGGTTTTGAAAACATGAACGATGGTGTGATTTGGACTGACACTAGTTACTAAAATTATTTGAAAATTTAATTCAATATGATCTTATTTGTGGTAATCAGAATCTCTAAATACCTGAAAATTCACAGCAGACCAAACTGAACAGGCCATGTCATGGAAATGTTGTGCAGCTGTTCAAAACAAGCTTTTAAACCATCAAACCACGTTTTCTATGCAATAAGTAGCCATTGATTTGAAGTATGGAGGTTATTAAATTAATTCCAAAGCCCAAAATGTGAACACATTAAAAGGCCCTTGCATGATTAGGGAATAATTCATTTCCATTACACCCATGATGGAAGTGATTATGTACTTGTTATAAGTGTTTACTACAGCCTTTTGAACATAGCTGGTTTTATTTTTAACCCTTAGGAATGTGCCATGCGAGCCTGATTCTCATTGGTGCTTGCATCATTTCCTCTAAATTGTTGTCAAATTTGTCCACATGCACAGAGGATTCTGTCTTCAAGGGTTTACGAGAAACAACGCCACCCCTTCACTGGCAGACAGTCACGCAATTAAAACTAATGAAGTATCTTTGAAATAAGGTGGTTATGATAAGGACACTCACCTTTTAGATCTTGAGCAGCTCTTCCTGTTCATTTGGCCTTCTGTTTGAGATCATTTCCTGCTGAAAGATTTACTTTTTTTTTTTTTTAGCAGTCAGAATGAGGTTCTCTCTGATTGTGTTTTCTTCTCTAGAAATAGCTCCTTCAAATTGATCCTTGGACTTTTTCTTGGTTGCTGTGTTTTGTAGTAAATGACTCTTCGAACGTTTGAGATCAGATTTTCTTTTTTAATGTTTTTGAAAGAAGTGTCTTATACTCACCAAGTCAGCACTTATTTGATCAAAGATATATTTATTCCTGTGCCGAAAAAATTATATCACTCCAGTCTTCAGTCACATGCACGATCCTGCAGAAATTATTTTAATATGCTGATTTGGTGCTTAAGAAACATTTCTTATTATCTATGTTGAAAACACTTGCGCTACTTAATATTTTTTTTCTGTGGAAACTTTGATAAGATTTTTTTTAGGATTACTTATTGAATAGAAAATGTATTAAATAAACAGCATTTAAAAATCTTTATATAAGAAATAAATCTTCATATAAACATGTGGACTGTCCATTTTGATCAATTCAATGCATACTTGCAAAAAAAAGAAAAGAAAATATGAAATAAAATATAATAAAATACTGACCTCAAACATTTTTAATGGTAGTGTGTGTATGTGTAAGGTTAAGTAATACCTGACAACCCGACAAATGCTGGTGTAATCAATCAATAAACAAACTGTGAAAGGTAAAACTAATGTATCACTATCAAATGGAGTCTCCAGCATTGGCAGAGGGTCATACACTGAACGTCTTTAAAATTTGACGATTTCTGAGTGTACGCACATCAGCGAACCTGCTTGGCATCTGTCTGTGGTGCCCATCTACAACTCCAGAGACTGTTGAAAATCCAGAATGATGCATCTGGTATGCGATGCCTGTGAGACGTCCAAGGACCAGTGTGCAACTGAAGCTCTCGTTCTCACTTCAGGCCTTTTTTTAATAGATGTCAATGGAGGACATGAATTCAGTATGCTGACATTGTGAGGAAACAGCTGATCACTTTACTCATCTTCAAACGGTTTACCATCAAACATTTATTTCTGAGTGAGCTACATTTGGAAACAAAGGCTGAGGAAGAGAAGTCAGAGAAAATTTAGTCTGAAAATGCAGTCTTAAAACTGAAAGCCATTACTATCCAGAATGAGATTTTATAATATATTTCTGATTTTGTTTTGGTAAGTAGGTGTTCTGAATGGCTGGTAACTAAAGTTCACAAATTTGTAAATTACAGGGTTTGAAATGTGTGTGTACTAAAATATAACTATCACAGTGAACTCCATTTTAACATGATCTGTAATTCAGTTTGAGAGGCGCTGAATATATTCAATATGACATATGTCTACAATAATCAGTCTGGTAACATCACAATCTTGGTATATTTTATTGGAGTTCAACATGCATGAATCAAACAATACAGAGAGCTGCTTGAGGTATAACAACAGGTAAGCACACAGACCAACACCAGTACAATCTGTAAAACCAAGATTGACCACAGAATTGATCACCGGTTAGGGAGTACAGCTTCTTCCAGCCCTTCACTCACACACAGACACACTCACTCACTCACTCAACACACACAATGCACTTTCACTTTTCTTCAGAGAGATGTGTCATTTTAGAAAGCTAGATTCTCTCCTTCCCGTCCCTGGGTAAATACAGAATAAACACACGGTGTCTGCAGCAGACATCAGGAGCTGTTGTTCACACATATACATAGACACACACAACTCCAGATACATTTCAAAGAGAAGAAAGGTGCCGCTCCTATAAAGAAATGCTCTCAATGGTACAAAAGACATTGGCATAAGCTGACCATATCCTGGGGATGATTTTTGTCTGATTGCAATAAGTCAGTCAAATGTTTTCTTTCCAACTACACTGGGGGGAAAAAAAAGTGGAAACTCCAAATCTATGATTTTTAATCTTTACAGTCCCTTCATTCTAATATACAGTAACCAATACTGTCTACTGAAAAAAAAGATACTAAAATGTTCTGCTTTCTCAAACTGTAAATTACTGAGACTAATTTACAGCTAAAACCATTTCAAATAAATCAAACCGTAGTGCAGCATTAAGTGATGAAATTGCAGAATTGCTGAAAAATTCATTCAAGGTAGATGCTAATAAACTGATAAATAACTTCAGTTAAAATCATGTGTTTTTACCCAAGATGAACCGTTTCAGCGATAGTGTCAAAAACAATAACAACAGCATTTAAATGGGATGGTTAACATCCATGGGAGGTAAAATTTTAATGTAGTTTAGTGTACATAGTAATGTAGGAGATACAGAGCTCATGAAAGAATCTAGTCCATTGTGACCACCAAGTCGTGTCCCTCAAATCTCCTGTTATCAACAGAAATAGATAGTAGCCATAATATTTTAGTTTTAATGCTTATGCATAATTGAGCTGCATCCCTGCTACAGCTATCCTTGAATTTCTTCTTAGCTCTTCTCAAAAATACCAAACAGACTAAATATCACTGACACCTGTTTCCCTTACACGGTCGTAACAGCTCCAGTTAACAGACACCGCATAATGAACTCCCAATAATTCTCCCAAAGGCGACGATCCACAAAATCCCAGTTTTCAAACTAATATTATGAGTCCAAGAGGGCCAAAGCTTAGTTACTCAATAGATCTGGGGCTCATAATACATATTTTGTGTAGTGTGACAAATCATATAAAATAATTAGCCATGCAAAAGTGCACCATCACTTTGATTTGTGCTCACCTAAATGAACAAATAAAATCAAATACAAACAACTAAAACTCCTCTGGACGTTAAAAGCAATATATGTCTTAAGTTAGTTGACTCCACGCTTAAATTATTTGCTAAGGTTAAACATTTGGTCCGTCAAAACAGCATGTACACTACAGCGAGACAGCACTCAAACGAAGATATTACATCAGCACATTCACCTCACTAAATCAAATCTCTGATGTGCAAACATGAGAGTACCAAACGTTAAATGACCATTAGTGGACTACACCTTAAACTACCCACAACCAGTTCTTTAAGGCAGATCCATTTCATTCCCAATAACAACATTAAGCTCGACTCCACTTCTGCTGCAGTTGTGCAACGTAAAATCCAATTTAAACTGCCTCGCAGTCACCATCAGTTCTCTGGAAACTCCATTTGTTTTCGGCCTCGTAATAGACAGCACTGAAATGAACGACAGCTTAAATTTTGTATTTGAACAAAAGCTCTTTTAACACAGCCGAAAGGCAAATAATTATTTCAGTGCAAATTAAATTGAAATACATAATTTTCTAATAGGCAATGGTTTTGCCAAGTAAAATAGCATTTAAAAGTATCCAGTGAAATATTGATAATATCATTTTCCCTCTGATATGACTTATGTACTTCGGAGATGTGGTACAGACATGTCACTTCTGTCACTTTTAAGCAAAATGTGTTAAAATTCAAATAAATAACGACTATGCTTAAAACTTCTCTCTCTAATAGTTATGTCTGATTTAATAACTGGTACTAATTTCTGATAATATGACACAAATCTTAAATTTGCCAGCTGAACTGCTACCATCAGCTTTCATCTTGTCAGAGGTATTAATTGGAAATTTTATAATAAATAATCTTATGTATAACATCCCTTTAAAGCAAATCATCAGGTAAATAAAAAAGTACAATTATTAGCTCCCTTTACAGATCATTAATGAGGAAAGAGAAATTGGATTATCCAGCGGTTGCATGCAGGACCACAGAGAACACAAAGTTAGACATGACCGGATCTGGTAGCAGACTTTACATTAATTTCCTTGCTTTATACCGCAAATATCAATTAAAAAAAATAGACATTGAACTCTCAAACCCACAAGGAACGGTAATGCTTTTAGACGGAGTTATGAGTGGATCTTATACAGTATTTTCAATGGAATGAAAACTTGGTAGAGTATGAAAATGTCCATTATGAAAACGTCAAGATCATGAAACAGTTTTAATCACTTCAGCTGTGGTAGTGTTGATTGTGCTGGCGAAGCAGGAAGCAGGAGAGAAAGAGGAGAAGATGATAGATCTGCAAAGCGGCTGACCCATCACTGCCACATGAGCAGTGCTGGGCCGCCCCAGAGCATCTGACACTTATCTACAAGGCAAAGACAGAGTCCTCGGACCTGCCTGCCTTTTTACTCGTGTTTGCAGAAGCGCCGGCGGCAGCAGAAAGCTCATCACTCGGGGGTGTCGGCAGCGTGGGCACCATCTCTGCTGCTTTGGCTCTCTCCTCCAGAAACTTGTCAAACTCTGGAAGAAAGTTTTCAAGGGGCATTTAAAAGTCAAAAACTGCATATAATTGCTGGGACTATGAACAGATAGACACTACTGTTCAAAATTTTAGGGTTGGTTTTTAATGTTTTTTTTAAAGAAGTCTCTTATGTGCACCAAGGCTGCATTTATTTGATTAAAAATACAGTAAAACGGTAACATTGTTTAATTACAATTTAAAATTTATATATTTTAAAATGTAATTCCTGTTATGTCAAAGCTGAATTTTCAGTGTTGTATCATCGTACAGAAATCATTTTAATATGTTAATTTGCTACTTAAGAAACATCTATTATCACAGTTAAAAAGATTTCTGTCAAAGCCATGATGGAAACCAGTTTCTTCCATGAATAGAAAGTTCAAATAAACTAGAAACAGAAATTATTTGTAACATTATAAATGCCTTTACTGTCAGCTATTGATCAATTTAATGCATCCTTAATAAGTGTTAATTTCTTTAAAAACAACAAAACCTACTAAAAAACAAAAAAACAAACTTGACCCCAAACTTCTGAACAGTAGCACAAATCAAGTAATTCTTCATACCTTCACTTGTCACACCCTCTTCTCCTTCATCTCCTTTCTGAAGGAAAGGGTAAAAGATTTCAGTGCATGAAGGCTTGCATAAAAAGGAACACCATTTTTTTTGCAACCACATCAAACATGATAATTGTTTCTCTTCAAATGACCTATACCTGGTTTAGCTAAATGACATTACCCAAAACATCCAAAAGAGTCATTAGTATAGAAAATAAAAGCGTTAAAAGCATATCAAGCAAGAGTCTATTCTCTATGCACTCAGTGTATATTTGTAATTGTAAGAATATTCCAGAAAAGTAAGGAATGCAGAAAAACCAAACAGGGAGAGTCATTAGTGACCCCAAAAAGAGGATAAAGGGCAATCAGCCAAGAACAAAAAGGCAAACAAAAAGAAATATGTGGTAACAAGGGCATATTTCTTTTCAGAAAAATAGTTTATGTCCTAAGAAAAAGCAAAAAATTAAAGAAAAATAAAAGAAAGGAAATCTCACCACATCAGTACAGAGCCACTCCTCAATGTCATCCATGACAGAGGACTGGTCAAGAGCTGCCTATGGGCACAAACCATGGGCCGGAGCAAAGCAAATAAATAAAAAAAATAATAATCCCAAGAAAACATGACAAAACAAACAAACAAATGACAAAAAAAAACCAAAAACAATAAGACTTCAACATAAAAGTCTTAATCAAACCAATATTAGCAAACTACCCCCATATGGAGACATGTGGAAATAAATCATGCACAAGCGTCACCGCACTTTACTGCAATTCAAGACTCTTTTGAGCTGCACCCACTGAATAATATCAGTAACTAATATATAAAAATAAAAGTACAATCGGAACTCTTACTTCCAGAATTAGTTTCTTTTAACTCAAATGTACTGTATACGTGTCACCTTCTGAGCAAAGTTTCAAAGTCACAATCTTCTCACTGACTAATTTGGAGTTTTTGGTACACTTACACAAACATTGCTGTGTACTACGTACCTTGGTATCCTCTGCAAATAACCGCAATTCATATGCATTTTCAACCACTCCAACATAAGTACCTCAATATCCAGCTCTAGGATGCCTCTTTGACATTAAAGCAATGATTCCAAATGCACATATGTGACCATGGACCACAAAGCCAGTCTTAAGTGACAATTTTTCTAAATTTAGATTTATACATCATCTGAAAGCTGAACAAATAAGCTTTTCATTGATGTGTGGTTTGTTAGGATTGGACAATATTTTGCCGAGATACAACTATTTGAAATCTTGAATCTGAGGGTGCAAAAAAAATCTAAATATTGAGAAAATCACCTTTAAAGTTGTCCAAATGAAGTCCTTAGCAATGCATATTACTAAGCAAATCAAGTTCAGATATATTTAGGGTAATCAATTTACAGAATATCTTCATGGAACATGATCTTAACTTAATATCCTAATGATTTTTGGCATAAAAGAAAAAAATTTTGGCATAAAAGATAATTTTGACCCCCACAATGTATTTTTGGCTATTGCTACAAATATACCCCAGCGACTTGAGACTGGTTTTGTGGTCCAGGGTCACATATACTGATGAAAAAGGCAAGAAGCTGTCCTAAAATAAAAATACACAGAGTATCAAAGAAAACTCACCCCAGTGTGTTGTTGTCTGACATCCAAAGTCGGGGCCACTCCACTTGAAGCCTTTGTGTCTTCGAATGGTGCGCTGATAGTTCAAAATTAGCAATGTTAAAGCTAATATAAAACAATATCATAAAAATTTAAATCATAATTAGCGAATGATGCCTCTCCTACACCTTTACTGCATAATAAAGATCTGCAATTTTTTTTGTTTCAGATAGCTCGATTTAGTATTTTACATAAAAAGAGGCCCCCTTTGTCTAAGAAAATAAATACTTTAAAAATTAAACGTAAAACATAAATAAATGAATGACAATAATTTGGCATAAAATCTAACTCTTTGTAAATGTATAAATGGAAACAAGAACAGTGTGCAATAACCAAAGAATTTTGTCCAGTTTGGTGATAGCTTTATGCATCTTACAATGCAAGTGTACAATTGTCCAGAATGGATGCTTCAAAAACCACACAAAGTGAAGACGACAGGATTCCACATGGTCAAAGTTTATAAATCAATGTCTTCCAGGTGGTAGAAGTAGGTCTTATGGGTTCTAACTATAGGTGTGTGTAAAAAACCAACAACAATATTTGTAACATTTTAAGCTACAAAGCATCGCTTACGGCCAACTGTCATAAACTGATGATCCGTCGGAAGAGATGGTTTATAGCTTAAAAAGTTGATTTATTTATTTATTTTTTCCTGACACACACCTATCATTTTGGTCCAGAAAACAATGATCAACTGGGATCTTATGGATTATCATCATGCTTGTATTGTGTAATTTATGAAGCATCAACATCGGAGGTACCGTACATTTGCATTACTGTATATGGACTCACAGAGATGGATTATGTTTTCTAAAATTCTTCAATTTTGTTAATCTGAAGAAACTGAGTTATATACTGCACATCTGGGATTTTCAATTTCAGTGAGGCATCTTACTCTATTATACATAAGCTATCAATTACATGAAATAGATTTGTTTCATACTTCTTCCTCTCAGGTATGGTGCCAGTCCTGGTCTGAGCAAACGTGTCAAAGTCATCTTGGGGTTGACAGGTAGTCAAAGAGCTCAAAGTGCCACTCACACTGTCAGAACCAACATCTGCAAAGCAATGGTATTCTTACATTAGTACAGACAAACAAGAGAGCTTCCCACATGATATCTAAAATGTAAAAAACATTGTGGATCCAAGGTATGAGACTCACCCAAACCAGCCAGTCTGGAGGAGAGTGTGACTGGTGAAGCGGAGCGAATCGGAGCCACAGAGGGAGGCAAGCTGGATGGAGGAGTAGCACTGATCCTGGGGCTGACCACTGCTGGAGACCCTGGTCCCAGGTCAATCAGGTTATCTTCTGTCGCCTCATTCAGGACCTATGGATACGCAACACCATTTCAAATAGACACACATTGATTATGAACACTTTGGGGCTATAAGATTATTTATTTGCTATCTTACCTTCACACCATGAACATTTTCGAACTGGTTTACGTAAAGTACTGCTTTTTTTACATACTTTAAAAAGAGAGACCCTGCAGTCAGTTATACAGTTCCTTTTCAAACAATTAGCATATTGTGATAAAGTTCATTATTTTCTGTAATGTACTGATAAACATTAGACTTTCATATATTTTAGATTCATTACAACACAACTGAAGTAGTTCAAGCCTTTTATTGTTTTAATATTGATGATTTTGGCATACAGCTCATGAAAACCCAAAATTCCTATCTCAAAAAATTAGCATATTTCATCCGACCAATAAAAGAAAAGTGTTTTTAATACAAAAAAAGTCAACCTTCAAATAATTATGTTCAGTTATGCACTCAATACTTGGTCGGGAATCCTTTTGCAGAAATGACTGCTTCAATGCGGCGTGGCATGGAGGCAATCAGCCTGTGGCACTGCTGAGGTGTTATGGAGGCCCAGGATGCTTCGATAGCGGCCTTAAGCTCATCCAGAGTGTTGGGTCTTGCGTCTCTCAACTTTCTCTTCACAATATCCCACAGATTCTCTATGGGGTTCAGGTCAGGAGAGTTGGCAGGCCAATTGAGCACAGTAATACCATGGTCAGTAAACCATTTACCAGTGGTTTTGGCACTGTGAGCAGGTGCCAGGTCGTGCTGAAAAATGAAATCATCTCCATAAAGCTTTTCAGCAGATGGAAGCATGAAGTGCTCCAAAATCTCCTGATAGCTAGCTGCATTGACCCTGTCCTTGATAAAACACAGTGGACCAACACCAGCATCACTGACTGTGGGTACTTGACACTGGACTTCAGGCATTTTGGCATTTCCCTCTCCCCAGTCTTCCTCCAGACTCTGGCACCTTGATTTCCAAATGACATGCAAAATTTGCTTTCATCCAAAAAAAGTACTTTGGACCACTGAGCAACAGTCCAGTGCTGCTTCTCTGTAGCCCAGGTCAGGCGCTTCTGCCGCTGTTTCTGGTTCAAAAGTGGCTTGACCTGGGGAATGCGGCACCTGTAGCCCATTTCCTGCACACGCCTGTACACGGTGGCTCTGGATGTTTCTACTCCAGACTCAGTCCACTGCTTCCGCAGGTCCCCCAAGGTCTGGAATCGGTCCTTCTCCACAATCTTCCTCAGGGTCCGGTCACCTCTTCTCGTTGTGCTGCGTTTTCTGCCACACTTTTTCCTTCCCACAGACTTCCCACTGAGGTGCCTTGATACAGCACTCTGGGAACAGCCTATTCGTTCAGAAATGTCTTTCTGTGTCTTACCCTCTTGCTTGAGGGTGTCAATGATGGCCTTCTGGACAGCAGTCAGGTCGGCAGTCTTACCCATGATTGCGGTTTTGAGTAATGAACCAGGCTGGGAGTTTTTAAAAGCATCAGGAATCTTTTGCAGGTGTTTAGAGTTAATTAGTTGATTCAGATGATTAGGTTAATAGCTCGTTTAGAGAACCTTTTCATGATATGCTAATTTTTTGAGATAGGAATTTTGGGTTTTCATGAGCTGTATGCCAAAATCATCAATATTAAAACAATAAAAGGCTTGAACTACTTCAGTTGTGTTGTAATGAATCTAAAATATATGAAAGTCTAATGTTTATCAGTACATTACAGAAAATAATGAACTTTATCACAATATGCTAATTTTTTAAAAAGGACCTTTATAAGGTTAAGAGGGTTAAGATGAATGGTTGGGATGTGGTATACACATTGTTTACACCGGTTTCACCAACTCTTTTGTGAGAGGAGGTTCAATCTGTAACTCAAGGTACACCAAGAATTGATGAAAAAGGTGAAGTTTTCAGACTGCACAGGCACATCGACTATTATAGTGGGCACAAGAGGAATGGCTATTGAATATTCTCAGTCTTATTGTTATTAAATGTGTGAGAATGTTTCTCATAGCATTTGTTTCTTTGCCACTTGAAAAAAGGTTGTTGCTGTACTCCCTCAGATTCTCATTCAAATGCACATTAAAACATGCTGTCAAAAACATAATTTGCTAATGTCTTGACACAGTGACACGCTTATGTCAAGTAATATAAAAGGGTTCAAATTCAAAAAAGCACATCAATAATAATAATAATAATACACATTGTCAAAAATGTGTTTGGTCAGAAGGAATAACAGCACATGATTCTTCAGACATCATTTTAATATCCTTGATTTATCAGCACTGAATATTAACAGTAATATTTTTGCTTAATATTTTTTTAGGATTTTCATTTCATTTCATTTCCTTTATTAATTTATTCATTAATTCAAAAATCTTCTTGACCCCAAACTTTTGATTGGTAGTGAACGTCTCTCATGCAGTCCTGGAAATGACTACAATAGCCTAAAAAATATAGCTGTATGTGTGCTGTAAAAATCATACATCAATTACATGAAATGCATTGTTAATACAGTAAATCCCCATGTAGCCTATTTTATTTGAAGCAGTGCAGGAACTAGTCCTAGTGCAAGTAGATGGAAAGGGTGCAGGCAAAAGTCACAGACTGTGGGACAGGCATTCTACATGCTAATGGAGGTTCACTGTCAAGACAAGCCAGATGCAACACAGGAAGATGTACCAGCCAAGACGGACATAACATTCTTTAGCATTTGCGTGTCAAAGTAAAAAATGAGATTAGATGACTTTCATACTTGCCTCCCTCAGCTAGCAATAACAAAAAATAAAAATAGGAAAAACAAATCACAAAACCGACCAAACCACACAATAAATAACACCAACATGCAATCACATCAGTTGAGAACCACACAATGAAGTTTGCATCTCAAAGCAAACGTATCACGCATTCTCAGAGCATATTTTAGAGCAAAAAGCAAGCAATGAGAGGAAGAGGAAATAATATGAGTGACTGAGATGTGCTGTTGGCATGAACAATTTACCTTACAATGTGTTCGGGGGAAAATAAAACACACACCTTGATGAAATGATGCTAATACAGATAAAAGAACAACTCTCTTAATGAAGATACAACTCACCCCATTGTTTACGCCTTGAGCAGTTCGGCCAGATCGGAATCTCTCGTATCTAAAAAAATTAAAAGCATGAAAAGTAAGCAACAAGAATACATATAACTTATTACACCTACCTCTCACTTAAAGCAGCCTTTTTTAAATCAAGCATTAAAGGGATGGTTCACCCTAAAACGTGGTCCGTATAGTGAGAAACGAGAAGAATCATATTTTGCTTTAAACGGGTGTTTTTTTGTTTAAATCGGTGCATGAAATAATGCTGCTCTTAATTTTTACTGATGACTTCAGCGTTAATAATTTTCATTATAGGCCTATAATTCATTGTATAAATTAATATACCTTGTTTAAAAAGCCTTTTTAAAAACATTTTCAATGAGGAGTAAGTTAATAGGCTAATCTTTTATTATCCTCAGAGGTAATCCTCTATGAAATTATTGCAGGGCAAATTAATTGTAATTTAATAATAAAAGTAACCTAATAATAATAATAGGCCTAATAATAAGAAGAACATAACAGGCCTACATTAATTGGAAATACTAAATCCTCTTAATATTGCCAAAATTTGATGCAATATTTTGATGCTTTTGACAATATTTCTGTCGATATGTGATGCAATGCAACTCAGCACGGGGAGGTTACCGCGGGGCCCCCCTGCAGTGTGTGCCCTGCGTGCCAGTCCACTATGCCTTTGTGTGCGCTATGTGCTAGAACAAACCTCATTGGTTTTCGTGTGCTTCCGATTACCATATTTAAAGTGCGCTATGTACGTGTGTTGATCACTGTTTAGATGTAAACAAAGACTTGGATTAAACTGCAATATTCATATGGATTCAGTTTAAAATGCCTTTATAACCTTTTGGGACTTCTTGGAAGGCCAGAAACCTCTCAGGTTTCATAAAAAATTATCTTAAATTGTGTTTCAAAGATTAACATTAGTGTAAGAATTTTTTAATGAATATCTCTTTAAAGAAAAGGTAAATACATTGGGTCTCATTCACTAAACATGCGTACGCACAAATTTTGCGTGAAATGTGCATACAGATGTTTTCACGAATAATGATTCATCAAAAACTTTTGTACTAAAACTTATTCTAAATGTACGAAAAAATTCAAGAACAACTTATACCACACGTACGCAATAATCATGTACGCCCGGGGCCTTATAAGCATGTATAAAGAACCCTAGATATAATTAGATATGTTATTTACAGGGTGGGTGAAAAGTAACTAGACATTAAAATTTATAATAAAGTATAATTAGAGGTCCAATTATATAAATAGATATATACATACATATACATATATATATATATATATATATATATATATATATATATATAATTAGAGGTCCAAACAACAAATCACCTGATCTGTCCTTATATAAACGGCGATTATTGTGTCTCACCTTGTGTTTGGAGGCATGGCACACTTGGTGCTGCTTAAAGACATTGGGCGCGTGCTCTAAGGAGAGAGCGCGTCTTTAGAGAGCGCACAGATATGTTTGCTGAGAGTGACGAATGGCTTTTAAATAGCAATTTTTTTCTGGCTTCCACCTCCGACAGCAAAACCTCACGTTCATTATCGTTAAAGTTCTTTTTCTTTGTCTTTTGTTTCGGTGCCATAATTGTCTTTCTCTGGACGAGTGCCGCTTTGCGGAAAGCCCTTATATGGAGCTGGTTTGGGCGTGTATTATGCTAATCACTAACCTCGTGCACGCGGGCGCTCATTTAGAAGACTCCAGATTCACTAACAGAAGAACGAGTTTAAGAACAAGCTCATGTGCGTACGCACGTGTTGTGAATTAGGCGGAAAGTTTTCGTGAGAAATTCAAATGTGCGTATAAATACGAAAAACGTACGCAATTATTAGTGAATGAGACCCATTGTTCTCACACCTCTCATATCGTAGGAAGATGTTGTTGAGGTCGTCGTTGACGTGCAGGAGCTCCTCTGTGACTTCCTCATTGGTCACACGTGAGATGAGCTCAACTATCCTCTGCTGCATGGCCCTGCACGTTCTGTTTAACTCCTTAAAAACAAAGGAAGCAAACCATGTAACGCTGAATATTAAAAATGGTCAACATAATGCTGCACCAACACTCCCTCTAGTGGCCTTCAGTAGCTCTTTCAAGCAAGTAAACAAAAAAAAAAATCTGAATGAGAAACCTGCAGAAGCTCATGATCGGAAGGATCCTCTTGACCAGGAACCATCTCGGTCAACATCTCCGACATCACCTTAGTGTTCCCACGCACAATGTCAAGCTCACTGCGCAGCTTGCAAATCTAATCAATGATATTTTAGTAAATCATTATGCAATCTATGAAAACAAATGTTGATCTATACCATATAAAAGAATGGAGGAAAAAGGTTCTACAGTACCTGTTCAGGGGAAGGGTTGATGGGCCCAGACATGTGCAGATTGGGCATCTGTGGGGAAGTGTGAGTCACAGGGGCAGAGAAAGGAGGAGCGGAGGCAGGGTGAGGCTGTGGCTTGGGCTGGACTGGGGCGTTAGATTTCTGCTGGTCCAACTCTGGTCCAACACTTTGCTGCTATTATCAACAGAGCAAGACAATGAACGAAAGTGCAGAGATAAAGAGGGAAGGTAAAGCGATAAAGTTAAGTAAATGACAAGGGGCATAATATTTTAATGGGAGCTGCAATAACCTGTGTGATAAACAAACCATAATATATCTGACATCAACACCTACCCGTTGTGGTGTGTGAATGGGGGACAAGGTCTCCAAGTCAGATTGAGGAAACTCTATACCCTTCCTCTTCATTTCTTCGTAGACGTGGACTACTCCAGTCAAATCTGGACTACTCCTGAAGGCATCTGCCCATGCCTGATGTATAGAGTACATGCCATATGCTTTGAAATCTTGTAATTTAAGATGCATTAGAATAGCTATTAAAGCACACTGCACTACATATGAAAAATATAGATTAAAAAAAATTGTAGCTGCTGACTTTCATAGTATGGCATACCAAATACAAAAAATACTACCCACATTCTTTCAAATGTGACCCTGGACCACAAAACCAGTCTTAACTAGCACAGGTATATTTGTAGCAATAGCCAAAAATACGTTGGGTCAAAATTATTAAAAAAAAATTATGCCAAAAATAATTAGGATGTTAAGTAAAGATCATGTTCCATGAAGATATTTTGTGCATTTTCTACTGTAAATATATCAAAACGTTTTTTGATTAGTAATATGCATTGCTAAGGACTTCTTTTAAACAGCTTTAAAGGGAATTTCTCAATATTTAGATTTTTTTGCCACCTCAGATTTTCAAATAGTTGTAGCTTGCCCAAATATTGGCCTATCCTAACAAACCATACATCAATGGAAAGCTTACTTATTTAGCTTTAAGATGACTTATAAATCTCAATTTTGAAAAATGGACCCGTAAGACTGGTTTTGTGGTTCATTTGTGTTTAACAGAATAAAGAAATTCGTTGAGGCTCCAAACAACCTTAGGGTTTGAGTTGCAAGATTTTTTATGATAATTTGAAAGTGTCTCTCACCAAAGCTGCATTTATTTAGTCACAAATACAGTAAAACCTTACTATTGTGAAATATCATTACAATATAAAATAACTGTTATACGTTCATATTTTAACATGTAATTTCTTCCTGTGATGGCAAAGCTCTTTTATTAACAGCTATTACATAATGTATCATTCTAAAACACTGCTTTGACGCTCAAGACACATTTTGACTTTTAAAAGGTAGTGTTGGTACTACAATAAGGTGACTGTTTTAAATAATGTTGTTTGAATGTCAAACAAAAATGCAAAGCACAAACTCTACTTGCCTAGTGACAAAGCCATTCTAGACATGTTAATAATTTCATAATGAAAAATTTCTAGCATCACATTAGATGCAAGACCAAGCAAATTGAAGTCACCCTTGGTCATCTGAGCCAAACCTAGTAACCTGAGCAACTAGGTTGTAATGAGCTCAACTTCAGTGCCAACGAAACAGTCGGATCTCCTTGACTACAGAGCATCAGGTAACCCGCCTCATGATGCACCTCCTAACCCTCTTTATCATGCCCTTCTTTTTGAAATGCCTCATGTCATAAGTTTCCTTCCCTCATATTGTGTTAAAACCACAAAACAACATTATTTCCTTAAATGAACAATCAAAACATCCAGTCCATACCTGTATCAATGCTAGCACTTTGTCCTGCACTATGGCAGGTGGGGTATTTTTAGGAGATATGATTTTCACCAAAATGCCATCAATGAAGTCCCGGGTGGTGATGAGCGCATGGAACCGGTACCCACAGTTCTTTACACATGACTCAAGAACCTGAACACATTATGGAAAATCAAAATGAACAGGACAATCTAAAAATGTTAGTAAGACTGCAAAGAGAATTGTTCCCACTGCACGCCTCTCACCGTCAGCGTAAGCATCACCTCCCTGTAGTTTTTATTCCCATTAAGCCTCTTCTTCACAGCTCTTATAGCATCCTTAGGCCTATAAATCAGACAAATAATTAAATAACACATCTATGCTGCTAAAAAAGCAATCTATTATGAAGTTTCAATGACAAGGTCAAGTGAATGAATCACTTTCTGCAAGCAAGCATTGCCTGGTTCCATTAATAACACATTGTCATGACTATTCAATTTATGTAACGCCCTGGACTTGCAATGGATTTGAATGGCCACAGAATGACTTGTGGCATGATCATTCAGCCATAAATTAAACATAATTAACATGAAAACATGTGAAACTTTAACAATGACAGCATCTTCTGGATTTGTACAATGTTTGTAGGTTTCTGTACAATGTTTGAAGGTTGATGGAATATGTCAGAACAGAGATTACTTAATCCAACCTGTTAAATGCAATAAATCATCCATCTTTCATGTCTCACCCATCTTCTGTTTCATTGATTATGTCACATATTTCCATATTCAAGGCCCAGTCTTCACTTTGTAGTGAGCCATCTGTGGCCCTTTCTGGGAAAGATATAAAAAAACTGATAAGATAGTCGATTACTGCCTTTCACTAACAAGAGAATCTGATACAACATCGGCACTGATGACATTACACTGAACTGCAAACCGCTGCGCAGTATGTGCATGCTGGTTATCTTCCAAAGCAAGCCGTCAGTTTCCTTTTATAAGTCAGTGTCCATTTATAAGAGTTGAACAATAGTATGAATCATTTACACTCATTAACGTTACCTCAATCTTTTGCTATGAAACTGGGTGTGAGAGATAAACGCAGTGTCCACTGGCTAGCAGGCTAATACCAGCTGGTAAGTGAAAGTAGTATTTCAGCTTACTTAAAAGCGCTTCGCCTCCCTTTAATCGGACATTTAATTCATTAAGTAAATTACTATTTTAAGACGCACATATTGAGAGGTAACTGTAAGTTAGACCAGCTAGCATGAATGAGCATTAACGTTAGCTGTTAGCCAGCTAACTGATAGGCTTTCCATATGTTGAGTTTCTACACAGCGGCTTAGCTAAATGCATCGCTTTAGGCGTTAACTTGTTACTACAGAATTTTTAAGCATCATATAATTTCTAAAAAAAAACATACCAATGCACAGTCCCACCGGAGTACTATATGGGTTTCCCAGCAAGAACTCCATCTTGTCAACATACCCAACGACTAACAGTCAATGAGACAGTAAACACTCAAGCCCCGCCCATGGACGACTCCTATTGGTCGCGTGATTCAGCGCAGCAAAGCTATTGGTCGAACCTGCAGTCAGTTATTGAAATGACACGCCAGCTAATTAAAGGGACAGCAGTGATTCCACTGACGTGACTGTTTTATAGAAAAAGTCTAAATATATTTGAGCCATACATGTGCTCCTAGAATCCGCGTTTTCATTGTTATATGGTAAGGGCGAAGAAACCAAAACAACAGATGCGTCCACGTGTAATCTAACATTATCATCTGACATAAAACAGAATCAAAACTGTGTAACATTATGGAATAAAATGTCAACCAATGAAAAGGTAATAATGACTGTCAAGCTTTGGGGTGTTGATCGACTCCATCTATTTTTTTTATTATCATTCTGAATCCAATTCACAGTTTTTTTTCAGCTTTTTGTTCAATAAGTTGTTTATTAGTTTATTTTTTTATTTATGAAACTTACCCATAATCAAGTTTTTAAAAAAAGAATGCATGAAGCTAGAATAAAATGTGTTTGTTTACAAGCAGAGACCCTGCTCTTTCTTTTGATGTTTTGTATGTTCAGATATTCATATAACAAAATATATACAAATTAATAAATAGGGACATAGTAGTATACTTAAAGTATGATGTAAAGTTCACTTAAAGAAAACCTATGAGTATACTTACCATATAAAACTACGAAACTGGTAGTTTATTGAGACTATACTTCAAAGTGTACTAAAAACGCTACTACAAGTATTTAATGAGTAAACTATCAGTATACCTATAAGTTCACTTTTAGTATAATTACAGTACAAGCTAAAAACTTTGATGTAAACTAGTTGTGTACTCAAAGTTTACTACTGGTATGCTTAAAGTATACTTAAAATTATATTTTATATAAAAGTGGGCCAATTTAGTCCCAATGAGTATTGAAATAGTACACTTACGAGTATACTACTAGTGCACTGCTATTTGCATACTTACTACATAGAGTATACTTAAAAATATACTTGAACTTTACTTAAGTATACTTAATAAAATAAACTTGAAGTATACTACTTTTTTGGTAAGGGCCATTAGGGTCTTCTTGAAATGGTCTCAGTGGTCGTGTAAAACAACACCCTTTTTACCTTGTCAAAAACACAGTGACTCGTTTCGGTGCATATCTCTTTACATGCTAATGAGCACTGCTCATCCTGCCCCTCTCTTCTGTGGAAGTGATCCATGCTTGAGTTTTAACTTTTTAACAAAACCTGCCTTGAATTGTCCATCGTTCAGAAAACAGTCTGGAGTAAAATGATTTGCACAGCCAGGTATAAACGAATTTAATGAAAGTGAAGTGATGTGTGGCCGAGTATGGTGATCCATACTCGGAATTTGTGCTCTGCATTTAACCCGTCCAAGTGCGCACACACTGCAGTGAACACACACCATACACGCACACCCAGAGCAATGTCTCCTTTAAAATTTAAATATTATAATCTTAAAGGGGTCCTATTATGCTTTTTCACTTTTTGAATTTTAGTCATTGTGTAGTGTGTATGTTTGGGCATAAAACGATCTACAAAGTTACAAATCTCAAAGTCCACTCCAAAGGGAGATATTTCATTTTTAAAAATCCTTTTTCAAGAACTACAACGAACGGCTCGTTTGGACTACAAAATTGCTTTCCTGTATTTATGACATCAGAAATTGTAAATCCTGCCTACAGAAATTTGAATGGTTGAGGGGTGGGGGTGTTCGAGCTCTATAGCATAATAGGACCCCTTTAATTCAAGCGATGAAAGATTTAGAAAGTCTGACAGTAATCAGTGTTAAGCACTAATGTAAGGTTAACCCTGCCTGCTTAACATGCTTGAAAATGATTAACAGTTGAAAACATTAGAAATTTAGAAAAGTAGTCAAATGTAATCAGTTACATTACTTCAATAAAGTAATTGAAAAGTTACACTACTTATTACATTTTAAGTAGGGTAACTTGTAATCTGTAACCTATTACATTTCCAAAGTAACCTTCCCAACACTGTATATTACTAATGGTTATGTATCAGATTGCCCTTTCGTACTATGCACTTAAAAACATATGTTTTTTTAATGTGTGATTTTGACTTTAAGGGAACTGCTTGGAAAAACATGAGACTGGGTTAGTAAAAATAAATGAGATGATCAGACATGTGCACATGATTACAATTTATCAATTTATTTTTTTTGTTTCCAACATTTTAGCTAAACAGTTTCACAGCTTTGACATTAAATACTGGGATTTCGTATTTACAGTCTTTCCGTTTGGCAGCTGTTGAAATTAATAATACATATCATGACCTTAGACATCTATATTATTGCTAAAAACATAGCTAAACAGCAACAGCATTGTAACTGGTGTCACTGCAGCTTGCTGTAAAAAGAAAATAGGACGGATATAACAAAAATCACATTTTTTCAGTCTCAAACGGTGCCTTTTTGGCCTTATCAGTCCTGTAAAATTTTTCTCTTGACAGCTGTGCTTTCAGAAGACAGATGCACAAACATTGCACCAGCAGCTGTCCGTGCTCGCAACTCATACAAGTCATAATCATGGACCCATTCCACATTTCCCCATTGCTGGATCTAAGACAGAACAGAACATAAAGAACAGTAAATATTAATATGGGCAAAAAGCTGTAATTACTAAACAGCTGGTACAAACTAAAAACTACCAAACCTGGTATTCTTCCTCAAGTCTGGACAGAAGAACCACTTGTTCCACGCTTAGGTGTCTGTCAATCAGCCCAAAGGACAAGACCAGTGATTTCAGCTGAGTGATCACATACTCAAGTCCTGCAGAAACAAAAAACCTGGACTGTTCAAACAGGCCTATTCTCATAAGATGCAAAATCCTATGTAAAAATGTCAATTTACATAAGATGCAAAAGCACCACAGTATCTTTACCTGTCAGAGACCACAAATTGTAGGACTTAAGGTGTTGACAAAATGTCTCCTTAGTCTCCTCTGGGATTTGAGGTCCCATTATACTGGTGGATGAGCCAATTACTACATTGTACCTAAAAATCACAAGACGTTCATATACGTCATTCATTATTTTTATGGCTATTACATATTCTAGTTAAAAAGCGATAAATTAATCTAGCCAAAATTACCTTTGTTCTATCCAGTTCATTACAGGGTCCCATTCATTTCTCTGAAGTTCTACAAGACCTGGAGGTTCTTCTACTCTGTAGCTACAACAAAGGTATCCGATTTAACGAAAACACACTATGAACAGATGTATTTAGGAAATGTAATACCATTCACCTTTACTGCCTTTACAAGATAATGTTATATAAATCTTGGTTTAATTAATTAAATGCCATCAAGTGAACCTCAAAATACCAGATTGTGTCAGTCTCCAAAAACTTTAGAGCAGCTGAGATAATTTGTTCCTTCGTCCTTTGCATTGGGTTGTCAAGCGCTGTGTTGCAAAGGGTGGTCTGTATGGACAGAAATAAGTCATATTAGCATATGTACAATTTGAGTCAAATCATGTAATTTTTATACATATAAGACTTTACATAAAATCAGGATGTTAATGTTTGTAATATCTTGACACCTTATAGTCACATTAAGCAGAATAGAGCTGGATGATATTATAGTTCACATTTTATGACTGTATAAGCAATTAAAACAGTTGATATTTGAGATGTGGTAGGCATCGCTTGCTGCATGTATGCAGATAATGTTGGATGCATATATTTACTATACTATATCACAAAATGTAAGGACTCTTTATTTAACCATAATGCCTACTAAGTGCATGGTGTAAAACTTCAGCGTGTCCTTCTGAACGTCCCACTCTGTTGCAACAGCTATGGCAAGAGCTTCATTGGGCACTGTGAACAGCTTTCCACTTGGAGTCTTCAGCTTTCGTTTGTCTAGGTTTATTTCATACAACCCCCCTGTAGACAACACAAAAACTATTTTCAAACAGACATAACTTTTTCTTGTTTCTTTTTGAAGTTGCAGATATGTGCTGCTATATGGGCATCAACACTGAATGATGCTCACCTTCACCTTGAGATATCGAGACGTTCTCATAGAACTTCTTTCTCTCTGCAAAATGTGATTTAAGGAACAAGAGATCAAGCATCAATACATTAGATTTGTCCTTCTACAACGTTACTCTTCTGTAATGATCTTACCTGTTGTGGCACTGGCATATCTTGCCTTTTGTAGGCGTGTTGATAAACTGGGAACATGCTGCCCTTGAGGAAGAGAAAATGGCCAAATGACCTGACCAAACTGCCCGTGATACCTACAGATATTCCGTAACATCATATACTTAGAACGCTATGTATTCCTAAAAATGTAAGAGTACTGAAGCATTTAGTCAAGGTTAGAAAGCGGGATCAGGCTTTACAGCTAACTTGACAAATCATCGTTCATGTTACAGTAAGAATACGAAAACACAAGTATTAAGTATAAACAAGGGTAACTCAAATATCTAGGAGCAAATAAATACTCTGACAAGAGATGTCACAGCATGCAGCAACGTGAAACCAAAGCGTGAATCTGATGACTGTGACCTACACAAGGATCGTAAAGGACAATTCATAATAAAAGTCCTAACAGCTTCACCTGTAAACTACTGGAATTTCAAACGTTTGCCTACTTTGATACAAATACACATATATAAAAATATTTTGTCCCTTTCCATATAATCGAATTTAGTGACTTTTTGTCACTCTTTTTATTTATGTTTTCTCATTTGTTTCTTTTTTTTATTGACTTGTAATACTGTTTGTTTTAGATTACCTTAGAATTTAATAGATTGCCTTTTAAAGATACAAATTTATGATGTTAGGTTACTCTTATTGAGTAATAGAAAACACTACACGTTGGTGACCCCTGCTGGTCATAAATGCAACATAAACTCTGGCTGAACGTGCATAAAAACCCATTCCAAATGTTTTATCAAATTAAGTTAATATATTAAGTGAAATTAACAAATCATCAAATACAAATAAATAGGTAGTGTTAGTATAATATGTGTTATTTTATTAAGTTTGTTTTATGAGGCTTTTCTAAACATGCATACAATAGAATTTTAAAACTACTACTCTTCATTTTAATTAGACAAATGTCTCATTAAAATGTCTACAAATGTATAAAACTGATACGAGATCAGATCAGGTAAGCCATAAAGACACAGGTTAACGTTAACTGAGGAAATAGCGTATTTCCTCAGTTAACGTTAGCTGCATTAGCTACCCTTGACGTTAAACCACGATATTACAGGTATGTAATATTCTTAAATATTGTTAAATGTAATGTTTACAGTATGTAAAGTTAGACGTAATCTCTCATGGTGTTTGAGGTCTTTTTACTCTTCCTCTATTTTAGTGAATGCTTTTGTTGCTTTAATCAGGACACAAGAGGTTTATCCAGGTTAATAGTAAGTTAGAGAGGCCATGTAAAGTGTTCTTTATATGTTACTGTTAGAAATAATTTGTATTTGAGATTGATGAATAATAGGCAGATCACTGGATTTCTAGGCTGGCATACTGTATGGTTTTGCTAGCTTTTAACCCAGTTTTCATCCTTATTTTATGAAATAGTAATGTTAAAGGTTTATTTCTGATGTCTTTGTCGAAAGTCAAGGCGATATTACAGGAGCTGCCCCACATTGAACACATTGTTTTCTGTGAGTGTACACAGCAGCAGCACCTCTGCCAGAACATCACTAACATCTACATATTCCTAATAAATTACATTATTTTTGTCTCAGGAATCATTCATGTAGGCTGACTTAAGTCACACTTCAGCCATGCCATTGTCACTCGGTCTGCCTGTGTCATTTGTTTCTGATCCAATCTATTTAAATCCAATCCGATCCAAGCTATTTAAAGGAATGAAGACATTTTCACAGGAAAAATGTTTCAATATGTGATTTTGATTTTGAGATCAGTTTCACAGCTTACACTGTATTATTCTTATGGTTTAGATGCTAAAAGGGAGAGTGCTTTCAAAGTCCTGCCCACTCTGCTTCCCCAATCAATATACAAGAACGGAGGAAAGGTCTTCAGACCCACAACCACAGAATCCTGGAAGTCATTCATTTGATGCACAACCTGTAAGTTTTTTTTTTACTTTTTCTACTCTTTACACAGTACTGTGCAAAAGTTTTAGGCCATTAGTATTTTTAACAGTTAAAATGGTTTTAAGTCAGTTATTTCTATCTTTTTGCTGTAGTGTGTCAGTAGGAAATATCAGTTTACATTTCCAAACATTCATTTTGCCATTAATTGTAATAATCCAGTAATAATTTAGTGCTCCACACAGAGATCTGATCATCAGAGATCTGAGACAGACTAAATCCAGAAGAACTGTGGAAACATCTCCAAGATGCTTCAAGAAACTTACCTGCAAAGTTACAGTGCTGTTAAAAGTTTTAGACACTTGTGAAAAAATGCTTTAAAATGAGGATGCTGTCAAAAATAATGTCATAAATAGATTTTCTTTATCACAGCTTTAAAGCAGCTTTTGCCGTCGGTGCAGAGTTTTTCATGAGCTTTGCAGGGAGGCTTCTTGAAGCATTTTGGAGACGTTGCCACAGTTCTTCTGGAATTAGTCTGTCTCAGTTTATTCTGTTTCTTCATGTCATTCCAGACAGACTGGATGATTATCAGATCAGAACTCTGTGTGGAGCACTGGCTGTTTTCAGACTCTTTGTGCAAACAAAAATCTCACTGGATTATTATATGGCAAAATTAATGTTTGGAAATGTAAACTGATATTTCCTACAGACACATGACAACAAAAATTGAAAACTGACTCAAAACTCTATTATTTAGCTGACTAAAATATTAGTGGCCTAAAACTTTTGCACAGTTCTGTGTATATATAGATATATAATAAATATATATAGGGGGCTTTGAATACCCGTAATTTATTCCATGTTGGTTGGATGAAATTTAGGTAGACAATCAAGAAGTGCCAGTAAGCAGAAAGAAACCTAAATCATTAACACAATAAATATTTAGTTTGAGCAACCTTTACCAGACCCAGTTCACAGGAAAACCCTGATGGTGTGGCTGGCACAATGTTTGGACTGATTCTCATGTGGCAATAATCAATTTCTTAGTGTTATAATACTGCAATGTTGACAAAGAATAGGACTCTACAGTGCCTAGTTTACAAAGTTTTTGTGTTGTGATCTACAAAAACCGTTGTTTTATTTGTGTCTGTAGGGGTTGGATGTAATGTGTAACAGTAGCACCCATTCAAAAATTGTTTTAAAAAGAAATGTGAAAACTCAAATTGATATTTACAGTTGCATTTTTTTGTGTTGTGTAATTGTATTACAGAAAATTAATAATTTTACTTTCCTTTGTGATTGTTATTTTATATGATAATTTATTAAAAATGTAGCCTATAACAATAGTTTTAACATTTTTATGCTTCCCTTACAAAAACATTAAATGGTAATCATAGTTCCCTAAAAACAGTTATTCCTACTACAGTTATTATTAAAACAACAAAACCAAAGGGAAAAGGAAAAAGGAAAAAATACACCATTCAAATGTTTTGGATCAATAACATTTTTATTTTTGAAGGAAAATAAGTATTTTTCAGCAAGGACGTATTAAATTGACCAAAAGTGACAGTAAAGACTTCCATTATTTCAACTTGTGTATTTTTGTTTTATCAAATTATCTTGATAAAAATGTTTCATAGTTTCTACAAAAATATTAAGCACCACAACTCTAATAAGAAATATTTGTTGTGTGTCAGATCAGCATGATGATTTCTGAATGACCTTTAAGACTAGAGTAATGGCTTCTGAAAATTCCGATTTGCCATTACAGTAAAAAAAAAAATAATAATAAAATAAATAAATAAATCACATTTTAAAATATATAAAAATAGAAGTCAGTTGTTTAAAATTGCAATAATGTCATAATACTACCGTTTTTATTGTTTTTGTTTTTTTAATCAAATGCAGCCTTGGTGAGCATAAGTGACTTCTCTCAAAAACAAAATGTTTTCTCCAACCCAAAACTTTTGAACCATAGTGTATACATTTATTTGACAAATAAAGAAAATATTAAAAAATAAAATAAAAATAAATACTTTTTTTTTTTTTAGAGTGATTTATTGTTCTGCTGAACTAGTCATATTTCAGCATGAGGTCTCCTATGTGAACACCGGATGATCAAATGTTTGGCAGAGGTAAGAAACTTACCACATTGTCATTTAGAAAGTAAAAACCGGTCATGTTTGACAGATTTTAAAAAGCCAACACACTCCCTTTACAGGAATATCCAACAATAACAACATTCTTTAATGTGAATTACGAAATAAGAAAATAGGATACCTACGAAGATACTAATGGCACTGGCTGGGTAAGGCTTTATTCTTAAAATACAATACTTCACCTGATAGTAGAACGAAATCAGGGCATGTTCTCATTTGCAGAAGATACATAAGTCTTTAGGAATGTTTTCTTTGTTTGCTATAGTAGGTCTGGATTAAGGTTCAAATCAATAAAGCACTATTTAACATTTCTGGAGCACGTCAAAATGATCCCAGTTTGCAGTTTAGACAAGCAGGTTTCTCACTTTTAAGCTGTGCTGTGTAGGAATGAGACGTGAGGTGCACACGGAAATGATTCATCACAGCTATTTTTGTAATTAGAAGTTCCTGTAACATTCTTGTCAAACGCTGTTGTCCTGTTCCTTGAACTAGACATCATTAATAAATAGCCTGCATTGTGTTTATGCTTATGGTATTTTTTTTTTTTTTTTCTTGGCGGTGCCTGGATTCTACATTTGCATTCAGAGATCCACAGCATGTAGAAGCTTTGAATTGTACTGGCTAGTTGGGTTTAAATGGAAAATTGTATATCCTAAATATGTAATATGTGGAACAATTGTTAATTATTTATATATAAAGTGACATGAATTCAGGTGACCTCAAGGCATTCTGAGGAGAGAGCAATGCAAAGACTGCTGGAATGACATGAACACTGAAAACATCTGTAAAAATAGGGCACAGTGTGTATTTATTATATAAAATAATTTTCCGCATTGCTTTTTTTATTTTACTTGTATTTTGAATGTTGCACTTTTACATATTTGCATTGTGGATGATGATTTTCCCCTTAGTCTGAGTAAACAGCCTCGCCAAAAACACTTTCAAATACTCACGATTCTATTTTACTATTCTATTTGAAGAATAATTTTTTGTTATTTCTGACATTTACTTATTAAACAGTATGTGAGGTTCTGTAGCGTTTTATATAATACAGATTCCCATTAATAAACAGGATAATAACAGTTTTAAATGTCGCAAAATTCAACAATTGTGAAATCAAATTCAATTTCAGCTGTAAAGCAGCTCCATGTTATTCAGCTCAATTTAGTGTTATTTTAGTTCAGTTTAATAACTGTGTGGCAAAGTTAATCAATTATGAAACTAGTTCATTACATTTTTAAGAAGCTGTATACAAGGCATTCATGTTATTATTTAGCTCCAGTCAGTTCAATGTTGATTCAGTTTAGTTCAATAACCGTGTCAATGTTAGTCAAAGTAAATTGTCCAGCTCAATTTAGTTAAAACTTTTGCTTTCATCCTATAAATGTCAGCACAGTTAAATCAATAATATTACTGAATACAGGCTATATTAGTCTTTTAAACCCAAACCGAGCTAGTCACAGTTGACAGTTGTGAGGAACCAAAACTTCAGGTGACAGTATTGGAGAAAAAGCTTGGTTCAGTCATGTATTGCCATAAGCTAACACATATGGATATGGAGGACCAAACCTGCATAAATTAAATATGGATAAATGAATGAACGATTAAATAAATAAATATATTAATGAATAAATAAATAAACGTGATGATAGGAAAATGAATAAACGACTTGATAAAATAAATGATTAATTTGTAATAAAATTCACCCCCCCCCCCTTATTTATTTTCTGCTTTTATACATTTATAAATTTTTAAAAAAAATTTGATACTTATTTTTTCACTAATTCTTTATTGTATTTTTATGTTATTTATACATTTATTTTTTAGATTTATTTATATATTTATGCATTCATTTGTTTTTAATGATTTATTCCCACATGTATTTATTTTTAGATTTATTTATTCATTTATTTGTACTTTTCCGTGTGTAACATGGAAATGAGGAAGGTGGTCCTTATGTAGCTTCAGTGCATCATTGGTTGAGAGCTCACGTGTCGAATTGTCAGGCCAGCTAAGTGATAGAGATCTCCCACAGCATCATCGTCATCGAGTCTGGAACCGTCGACGTCAGACCCTAGGGTGATGACACCCCGAGTCAGACACCCAGTGGATGGTTGGTTTCTAGTCTAATAACTATTCTGTAATCACATTGCCATTTTTTCCCAGTCTCTTTCTTATGGTGGAGTCATGAACACTGACCTTAACTGAGGCAAGTGAGGTCTGCAGTTCTTTAGATGTTGTTGTGGGGTCTTTTGTGACCTCTTGGATGAGTCGTCGCTGTGCTCTTGGGGTAATTTTGGTCGGCCGGCCACTCCTGGGAAGGTTCACCACTGTTCCATGTTTTCGCCATTTGTGGATAATGGATCTCACTGTGGTTCACTGGAGTCCCAAAGCTTTAGAAATGGCTTTATAACCTTTTCCAGACTGATAGATCTCAATTACTTTCTTTCTCATTTGTTCCTGAATTTCTTTGGATCTCAACATGATGTGTAGCTTTTGAGGATCTTTTGGTCTACTTCACTTTGTCAGGCAGGTCCTATTTAAGTGATTTCTTAATTGTGAACAGGTGTGGCAGTAATCAGGCCTGGGTGTGGCTAAAGAAGCTGAACTCAGGTGTGATAAACCACAGTTATGTTTTAAGTATTATGTTTTAATACTTTAAATTTGTTTAAAGATCTGAAACATTAAAGTGTGCCAAACATGCAATAAAAAAAAAAATCAGGAAGGGGGCCAACACTTTTTCACACCACTGTAAATCTAAAAGTAAATGTATAAATAATATAAAAATACATTAAAAAAGAATTAGTGAAAAAATAAAAGTTAAAAAAGTGTTTATAAATGTATAAAATGTATGAATTTTATTACAAATTAATCATATTTATTTTATCAAGTTGTTTATTCATTTAGTTATTTTCCTATTATCACATTTATTTATCTATTTATTCATTAATATATTTATTTATTCATTTATTCATTTATTCATATTTCATTTATGCAGGTTTGGTCCTCCATAAACACACTGCCAAAAAGGAAATACAAAAGAAAACAACAACAAAAGATGTTTTAATTTCTGAAATAACTATCAGTGAGTCATGTGTTGGAAATGTTTGTGAACGTGCACCACAGATCAATGAAGGGTGTTAACCAGACATTTAACAACAACAAAAATAAACAGCAAAATCCCCAGTGTTAAAATCCTGGTGTTGAGGACTTTTGAAGTTAAGTGTTAAAGTTGTGGTGTTGAATTTTAGAGGATTAACACTAACTGTAAACAGCACCCTCTGGCCGGTGTAAAAACAGAGAGTCATCCCTAAAATCGCACTAGGTTACGTATGTAACCCAGGTTCCCTGAAGGGAACGAGAGCTGTGTCCGAAAACGCTATGGGAACGCCTTCAGCGTGACCACGCTCTGAATATCATCTGTAATCAGTCAAAATAGAAGGGCGAGGCGTCACGGGCGGGGTGACGTCATGACCAGGAAGTATATAAGCACGTGAGGCGGAGCCGGCGTCAGCTTCAAATCATGAAGCAAGCGCTGGCAGGGATGCCGGAAGTGTGGCTACGAGACGCAGCTCTCGTTCTCTTCAGGGAACCGGGATTACATACGTAACCTAGTACGTTCCCTTCCAGGAACTTCGAGCTGCGTCCGAAAACGCTATGGGAACGAGATACCAACGCCGCCAGACTGACAAGTCCCTGCCTGGTGTCAGGATGAAAGGACGGAGGAGTCTGGAGTGGCTCGGACGTCAAGGTATAGAACCTGGCGAATGTCAGGGGCGTGGACCACCCAGCAGCGTTGCAGATAGTCCTGCATGGAGACACCTGCCAAGAAGGCCTTGGAGGCCGCCACACCTCGAGTTGAGTGCGCTCTGACTCCCGACAGCGGGGGACGCTCAGAGGCCTCGTATGCCAGATGGATGGCATCCACTATCCACCTACTAAGAGTGGGCTTCGTAGCAGGAAGACCTATACAGTTGTGCCTTTCCTGGTCTGGCTCCCTGAAGGGAGGAGGACAGAAGGCCTGGAGTACGACAGGCTGTGGTACGACCGCTGGTACCTTCGGTACGTACCCCGCACGGGGGTAGAGAAAGACTTTCGCCGAACCGGGCGCAAAGTCAATACACGAAGGGGCCGTAGACAGGGCCTGAAGGTCACCCACCCTCCTCAGAGAAGTGATGGCCAACAAGAAAACGGTCTTAATGGTGAGGAGTCTGCTCCGAGATCTCCTCAATAGGCTCAAATGGTGCCACGCACAAAGCCTCCAGTAGCACAGCCAGGTCCCACGTGGGGACACATGATCGTACAGGCCTCAGCCTCAGCGCAACACGGAGGAAACGTGTAACTAGGGGGTGTCTACCCACTGACTGGCCTTAGTAGTGGAGTGGGTTAACCCTGCGGAAAAACGGGCCTGCAGGAACTCCAGAACTGCGCGAATCGGGCAGTTGACTGGGTCGAGCTGGCGGTCCCCGCACCAAGAAGTGAAGAGTTTCCACTTCAAGGCGTACAGTTTCCTCGTGGAGGGAGCTCTGGATTGGAGGATGGTCTCGACAACCTCGGTTGACAGACCGGAAGCTATGAGTTGTGCCCCCTCAGGGGCCATACCCACAGCTTCCACAACTCCGGGCAAGGGTGCACTATAGTGCCCCTGGCCTGTGAGAGGATATCTCTCCTGATCGGCACCGGCGACGGGGTGCCGTCGGGAAGAGAAATCAGGTCCGAGAACCATACTCGGCCCAGCCAGAACGGCGCTACCAACGGTAGACTGACCTCATCCCGGCGCACTCTCGCCAGAACTCCCGGGAGCAGAGCGATCGGGGGGAGAGACGTACAGACGAGGCCTCAGCCAGGTCTGTACCATAGTATCCAGTCCCGGAGGAGCTGGAGGGGCTACAAGAACCAGAGGGGACATTGTGCTGACTCTCGAGTCGCAAAGCGGTCCACCTGTGCCTGGCCGAAAACTCTCCAAATCTGCTTCACCACCTTCACTCACCTGAGACAAGAACCAAGGATCCCTCCACATGTCTAAGGCACGGACAGCGGCGTGACACTTTGACAGCGTGGAGCGAGTTTCCCCTCAGGGAGACCCCCTTGGTCTTGAGCCACCACTGTAGGGGCCTCATGTACAGCGGGTCGAACGGATCACGTTGGACGCAGCTGCCATGAGCCCAAGCAACCTCAACTGCTTGACAGTGAGTGACTGGCCCTCTCGCACTCTCATGACAATCACACACCACGCCTAGATAAGTGTTTCTCTGAGCTGGAGAAAGCACACTTTTCCTGGCGTTTAGTCTTAACCCCAAGTCTTTCATGTGGGCGAGAACGACATCTCGATGCCGAATCGCCAACCGCTCTGATTGAGCGAGGATCAACCAATCGTCTATATAATTGAGTATGCAGATGCCCTGCAGTCGCAACGGGACCAGTGCCGCATCCACACACTTGGTGAAAGTGCGGGGTGAGAGTGCTAGGCCGAAGGGAAGAACCCGATACTGGTACACTTTGCCCCCGTAAGCGAACCTCAGGAACTTCCTGTGAGAAGGAAGGATGGAGACATGGAAATAGGCGTCTTTGAGGTCTATCGTGACAAACCAGTCCTCGGACCTGATTTGCGACACGACCTGCTTGACAGTGATCATTTTGAACTTCAGCTTTCTGGCTGAGCGGTTCAACAGATGCAAGTCCAGTATGGGCCTCAGCCCCCCATCCTTCTTTGGAACAATGAAGTACCGGCTGTAGAAGCCGGTGTGAACTTCGTGAGGAGGAACCAACTCGATGGCTTCCTTCCTCAGCAAAGTATCGACTTCCTGTTCCAGCACCAGAGCCTGCTCGGGGCGGACCTCAGTCACAACAACCCCGTTGAACGGTGGAGGTGGCCCATCGAACTGGATGCAATAGCCATTCTCTACCGTGTGCAGGACCCAAGGAGACACATTCGGCAGTCGCTGCCAGGCTGCCAAATGATCTACTAGGGGAATCAGTCGCTCGAGACTGACCTAATAGAAGCGGCCAGACCACTGTCTCGATGCGGCGCACCGGAAGGAAACGCGCGATCTGGCGGCTAAGGCGAGTCTCTCAGGCCCGCTGTATTCACAGGCAGAAACCTGAGAGAAATACTCGCTGGGACCCGCTGCGCCCAATGGACAATGGCAGGGTTGGCAGACAAGTCCCTGAAGGGCACTGAGGTGAGACGGTCACCGTGTACCGCGGTGTAAGCCGCTCCACCCCAGTAGGGGTCGCCCTCCACGGTCCTGGGGCTCGCCCGTCAGGACATTTTGCGCGAGGAGCTGGTATGCGGAGGAGGCTGCGCCCGCCCAGCAGCCACCTGAGTTTAGAGAGCGCGCATACCCTCTGCCCATCAAAGATGTTATAAGCAGAGCAGGAGCCTTCAAAGACGATGCCATAGAGGGAGACAGATAGCTTGCAAGCGTCTGCACAACCCGCGGCACCGCCCTGTACCCGCGCTCATTCAGTTCCCACGGGAACGAATAGCCGGGACGAAAGATTTCACCCGCGATCTCGACAACTCGGTGTGGAGATCGGGGGAAAAACGGAAGGCTCCTGTGTAGAAGTGGCTCCTCAAACTGGGGCGAAAGAGGCGGCGAAACCTCGTGAACGCTCGTCACATCAACCTCCTCGGAGGAAGAAAGACGCAGCATCAAGCCCTCGTCTCGGGTGGAAGAGTACCGCTTCCAAACCGAGAGACGGGGCATCAGATCTGGCGGATACGGGAGGAGATAGGGACATGCCCGTCTGACTCTCGCCAACCAGATCAGCCTTTTTTTTTATTTTCTGCGAGCCCTGCGAGCGCAGCCGCCGCTCTGCCTTTTTTTCTCTCTCTTTTTTACGGCAGAAGCGGGACCGGCTTTATTTTTCTCTTATGCTTGTGCAAACACTGCAGCTTACAAAGCTAGGAAGACAAGCGGGACGTCAAGCCCTCTCTCTGGGGGAAGAAACGCGGCTTCCGAACACAGAGAGCGGGCGCTGGATCTGATGATCCATGTGCGAGCCCCATGAGTGCAGCCACCGCTCCGCCTCGGCAGCGCGGGGCCAGCACCGTGAGGAACACTCGCAAAGGCTCCCTCCTCGAAGAGAGCCCTCTGGGTGCGGAGTGTGCGCAGCGAGAGCTGCTCACAGTGCGGGCAATCGGCTCCCTCGAGAGCCGACGCCGCATGCTCCGCACCCAGGCAGACCACGCACAGATTGTGTGTGTCCCCACTCGTGATGTAGCGAGGGCAGGGACTAACACACAACCTGAAACGCGATCTGGGATCGCCCATCGTCTTGGCCTTGGAATTAGGCATCTTTTAGGACAGACAACACTAAATAAGACTCACAAGACACAAAACGGACTGACAACATACAGAGCGCTTGCTGAATGACAGAAAGCTGACGCCGGCTCCGCCGCACGTGCTTATATACTTCCTGGTCGTGACGTCACCCCGCCCGTGATGCCTCGCCCTTCTATTTTGACTGATTACAGGTGATATTCAGAGTGTGGTCACGCTGAAGGCATTCCCATAGTGTTTTCGGACGCAGCTCGAAGTTCCTGGAAGGGAACACCCTTAAAGTCAGCCTAAAAATAGTTCCCGGCTAGGAAACTAGTTGTGATATAGCTGGGGACTACTTTCAGGCGCTGCGTAATATCATTGCGCCAGCTGCACCCATGGTACGGCAGCAAAGTTCCTTGATTATTACGCCGGAATGAGAGTATAGTTCCTAGCCGTATCAGCCTAGAAAATCGCAACTTTTCATTTTCCGTCAGTCTTAGTACACGATGTAACTACAGAATAGTCAAGTTTTAAATAAGAAAATTATCGAAACTCTTTGGTCATTTTTGAGCGAGATGCTAACGGTCTAATCCGATTCAATGATCTATGCTAAACTAAGCTAAAAGTGCTACCGCCAGACTCGGAGATACAACTAAACTGAAGAGTTTTTAAGGCCTTAGACAGTTTTAAATGTTAAATGGTATAAGAAATAATTTTTCAAATTGCCTTAAATAGATTTTTAAGAATTCTGCAGATACCTTGTAAATAGTCAAATAAAACTCTTTCCTTGATATTCATTGATATTTGTGTATTGAAAATGTTTTTGATTGACATTTATGGTCTTTATTTTATTTGGGCTAGTTAAATTAATTTCCGGGCTACCAAAATCTGAAGAGTACCTGCCCGAAGGGCTACCAGGGATTTAGAAATTTTGCGAGCCCTGATACTATTGAACAAATATCTTGACTTGATTGTTGGTCTGTTGAATATGACATAAAAAAAACAATGCATAGAAATCCCCCAAAGAGTATCTGTGTACTTTCTTCACTGAGTTGAATCTTTTTCACCGACTCTGGACCAGAGCTTCGGTTGTCATGTCAGTCAAAATGACAGCTGACAGATGAACGTGATAACTTCCTGTTGCAACGAGCACAGCAGATATATTTACCTCAGAGAAAAAAGCACATAAATTGTATTTCATGTTATGTTTTTATTAGTCTTAATTGTTCACAACTTGTGTACTTTTCCTGGTTGAGTTAGACTGAACTGCTTTGCTAATAGAGTCTCATGAACGCGCATTCATGCACAGAGACCAACAGTCAGGTCAGGATATTCTGCAAATAATATGTTCAGTTTGTTCACCTGAATTGTTGTTCACTTATACTCATGCCGTTCCACATGTATGCCATACAGGTTTGGAATCACATGAGGATAAAAAAAAAGGATGACAGAATTTTTGGGTAAATATTTTGAATAATAAACTATTATTGTAATTGATATTTGTCTCTGATATTTCACCTGTTAATAGTTTTGATATGATTCTGCCCCCCCCCCCTCCCCCTCCAATTTTACAGGAGCAATTTTTGTGATGCTGTAAGTGGGAGTGGATTTTTTGCTTGGCTGAAAACTGCAGAGAACTACATCTTGTCGTGCTGAAAAAAAGAAAGAGACTACTCCAAGGAGGTCCAAATGCCACTGGCACAGACTTTGTTCAGTGAGCATTAACATACATTCAGCGTTGATGGTAATGAATGAGATGCTGTTGTTTAAGCAGATAACTGTAAGCACTATAAACCCAATGGCATTTAGAATACATATGGACCAATAAAGAATATGTATTTTGTGCCTTTGCATTGATTTGCTGACATTACGTTTTAATTGTTGTAAGAACATATTCTTTACATGTATTGAAAACTGAATGTGAAGATATTATGGTGTAGGGAAAAAGATTTGCAATGTTTCAATTAAAATAAATAAATGTAAATATGCATTGTTTCGTGGATAATTTTTTAAATATTTGTTTTGAACTCAGACCACACAATGAACAATGAACTCAATTCAAGTCAAATTTAACACTCCTGAAATGTATATATGACTCCCTCCATTTTGGAGTTAAAATAACACTTGCATACATATATTTCAGGAGTGTTAAATTTGACTCGAATTGAGTTAAATGTACACTGGCTGCTTTTGCTGTAAATGAATGTCGAGTACAAGGAGAGTTGCTGTTACAACCTACCCCACTACAAAAAAGGATAAACTAATAATAATTATAATTATATAACATCTCTAAAAAGGCATTTTGGTGGAAGTTTTGTGTTAAACAAGAGACATGAAATCAACTCTGTGAGTGAATGGAACATTCCTGTTAATTCAGTGAATACAAAAAGGTTCTAACATGTAGGTAATAAAACAAATGCAATGTCCAATCACTGATCTAAGATATAGCCTTAATATAAGAATTTGTCTTAGCTACAGAAAACTGTATAGTTGTAAGACATGCAGAGTTCAAAAGGGTCACTCTGGATAACATCATACCTCAGATCTCAGAAGCCCTCAAATGCCTCCTATCTCATTCACGAGAGTTTATGAGTCAAAATAACACTCAAGCTGTCAAGGCTGATTATTTACTGGTGAAAATGAACCAGGAAGAAGCTTTCCACAATGGTTTCTCTTATATGAGGTACTACGTGCAAACTTTCATTCTCCTGGGCAAGCATTGATATTACATCCATCCTTCCTTATAGAGTCTATGAGAGTTATTATTGGCCCTATCTGTGTCAGCTGCCAGACAGTTGTGTTCTAACATTTCACAAACAACATTGCCTATTGGGCGTATCTTTAAAGAAAGTGCAACTTGGATGGGTTTGGACAATGGCCTTATGTGCATCCAGACTATGGAACCTTGATTTATTTAATATAAAATACTTCATTATCCAGCTTCCTTGGTAAGAAATGCTCAAACACTGTAATGCTTGGTGCTAAGACCACGTTTCATTCTATTAATAAAATTTCTGCGTTGTCTTTTAGAATCCATTTATTAAAAAAGCCTAAAAACAAAGAAACATGTTTACTTGTCAGTATGATTTATTATTCACGATATTCTCTTTTGTCCATTATGTAAATGTAAGGGAAAGAACTGGAAAGTTTGCTTCTCTGCATGTGTTATTTGAGCAGCATTTCTTTGTGTGATTACAGTAATTGTGACCAATGCAGTGAAAGCAAGCCACCTAAAGGACCCAAATGCATGTTACAGGCATGCTCACTCTCAATAATTAACTTATTACAAAATTACAGTATAACATGGTTATTCAAAGACTAATTCTTGAAGATACGTCACAATTCAAAAGAGGATTTTATTGTCTAGCTGTAAAATATCTGGATGATTGCTTGAATATGTATTCGTCCATGTGCACATGTGCAGTATTGCATGTTTACAAACAGACCTCTGTCGCAGGTTTACCATTGGGGTGGGTTTTTGAAAAACAGGTCGTAAACATGGAGTCATTTCTTGGATATGACAAAAGTCCTTCCTGTAACAAGAAATATGATTTACTCTTTTTCCTTGTTTGAGTGTCATAAAGTTTACTTCTCCGGTTAATCACCACTCCGAGAAGCACTTATTTTTATCTCTTATGACAGAAGTCATAAATATTCATCTAATGATACGTTTCTGTGGAATCAATTTATTTGTTTGCACATGCTTTGAGAGTCTTGCATGTAACAAGGGATTATTGCTGCAGTCGTTAATGTACTCAAAAAAGTTGTTTTACTGCTCTGATATCAATTCATTCAAAGGTGTGGAGATTTTCCAATGTATTTGTTAAAGGCAGTTCTCGGTGTCATGGAAAGTCATGGACTTTCTTGAATGACACATGTTTAATTTATCAAGGTTACTGTCAAGTATTGGGCCACACTTTTGTCAAAAATAATCATCTACTTTTGTGCACTACTGTATGGTGCACAGGTGTTTCATGCATAACTGTTACTTACAATGCTGTATTAAGGAACTATTCTATAAACATCATTGTAGAGGTATTTTACTTAATACAGAGTTCAGGCCCAGTCACACCAAGAACAACAACTATAACAATAAACTATTCTCATATAGGCCTAATTAGAATGATTTTTAAAACCTTACCATTATAGTTATAGGTCATTAGTGAGCAGCCCTTGTATTGATATGCAAAAATGGACTTTGGCGCACATATGATACGACCGTATTTGGCGTGCATATAAACCCAGTTTTCGCGTGCATATGATACGAAATTTGTTGGCGTGCATATGATAAGCATCTACCCCACAACCTTAATCCTATCCATCGCGTAGCATATACACGCCAAAGTCTATTTTTGCGTAGCAATAGCACAAGTTTTCGTTTTTATTTGGCGTACTATTTAAATGCACGTTCATGAGATCGGGTACTTTTTTTTAGGTGCGACGACTACAGGGGATGGAAGTGTATGACTCGCATTTTGGCCACAAATGACAGTTTAAAGTCAAATTGCCTTAATGATGGTTTTGTTTCTTATTAAACACACAGCTTTTCACTTTACAAGTCTTTAATTGGTGGACTGGAGTCATGCAGATTACTTATTATTAGCTTTTTGGACTCTTTTTGGATCATTCTGATGGCACTGCAGAGGATCCATTGGTGAGCAAGTAACATAATGATACATTTCTCCAAATTTGTTTAGATGAAGAAACAAACTCATCTAAATCTTGGATGACCTGAGGGTCAGTACATTTTAAGTACATTTAATTTTCATTTTTGGGTGAATTATTTCTCTGTAGAGCTTTTTCTACTTGATGTAATCCATATTGTGTTTTGTTGGTATAAATGAATATAATTACTTGATTGATTGATTTTTTATAATATTTTTGACTTGAAATGATAAATAAAAAGTTTGACTGAATGAACTGATATGGCAGTAAGGTACCAAAAGTAACGATGAAAGTTAGACGTGTAATTCCTGGCCCTTATTAATGCCTTAGTTGCACAACTGTTTTTATCCTCTGATGACTAATTGTAGAAGATATACGTGTAGCTGTCAATCAGTTTTATTTCCCTGGTATGTTCACTTTCAATACATATCTGTTACAGGAAATAAAAAGAGTTTCAATGAATACGTTTGTCATAACATGGACACTAAATACACAGAAATGTTACTTCCCTAACCCCTCCCAAACAGCTGTTTTAAGAGGGCAATTGGCTTCACATCTGGTTTATTAATTTATTACCTGTTTTGTTTCATTGTTGCTATATATATAGGTTGTGTACACATTTTATTTTCTTGACTACAGCATACCACTGAAAGAAGATAATTCATTCAATTGACATGACCATTATTTGCCAGTATTCATACAAAGTGCATGCTCATTTTCTGTTGAATTCTGTTGAGATTTTGAGGACTTTCTTTGGGGTATTTTCCAAGAGGTCATGATTTTGTTCATTACTGCAGCTGGCTCTAGATCAAGTCTGTGGGCACATATTTTCTCCTGGACTGTCCTGGTTGAGTGGGTGGTGCGCGAAAAGCACGTGTTTTGGGCCTTCACCCAGATAGCCAAAACGTGTGTCTGGGGTCCTTTCCCAGGTGATGCTGTTGGCATGCAGGAGGCATGACAAACCCTCACTGTTGATGACCTTGAGCTGATTCTGCAGAGGAGTTTTGGCGGTTCTTCACAGGCCGCTGTGACGCCAGCAGCTTCAGATCAATGTTCTAGCTGTCTGTCCTCTCATCACCCTCAGTTTGAAGACACACCTGTGAGCCTCTCATAGCTTGTCCACCCCCAAAAAACCAACCAGGTCATCATGGAAAAATTACAAAAGGATGACAGCCATGAATGGACTGCTCACGTTGGTTATTTTGATGAAAAGTCATTATCCCTTATGGGAAAAGTCCCGGTTTAAACTCTTGTAGCTGGCCCTGACACAGCAAAATGTCAAAAAGCCGACCAGATACTGTAGATAGATAGATTCAAAATTGTAGCTTGTCAGATAGGTGACTAGTCACGCAGATATACAAATATTGTATACAGGCTATCTATAGGCCTACTATATTGTAGAGGTGTTAGACACTAAATATATAATATTTAGATAAATAATTAATGTCTATATTGCCAGGTACAGTGGTAGCCATTGACACAGATAGATAGATAGATAGATAGATAGATAGATAGATAGATAGATAGATAGATAGATAGATAGATAGATAGATAGATAGATAGATAGATAGATAGATAGATAGATAGATAGATAGATAGATAGATAGATGGATGGATGGATGGATGGATGGATGGATGGATGGATGGATGGATGGATAGATAATTACAGATACTATACAGGCTAAATACTATATTGTATATGGTGACAGACACTAAATAGCCTATATAATATATAGATAAATAATTCATGTTTATATTGCCAGGGACAGTAGTAGTAGTTGGCTGTATAGTCTAGATAGATAGATAGATAGATAGATAGATAGATAGATAGATAGATAGATAGATAGATAGATAGATAGATAGATAGATAGATAGATAGATAGATAGATAGATAGATAGATAGATAGATAGATAGTGTTGTTTGCATCTAAACTGCTATGGTTTGAAGACAACACTGATGTTTATCAGTGACATATTGTGTCATAACTTATCTCAGCTTGGTTTGACGTTTCATAACTGATAAATAATATAAGTATTGTGTAATATCATCTCCCTCCTGGCGCTCAGTTCGCACGTGGGCGCAGCCGCGGTTTGTTTTCGCTCAACTTTCTGTAAGGGTTCACGTGAGATAAACAGCACGCCCAGGTCTGGAAGGCTATAAATGAGGATGAGGATGCTGGTGATGCTGAGAGAGAACCAGGAAGAATAGAGTTCACAGTCACACCGTGATCTCGTTCATCTGAAACCGCTTCAGCTATGAGTGTCCCGCGCTTTCCTGTCGACGTCCGACTTATCGGAGTAATGAAGAAAGACAAGGACAAAGTATGAATATGTTGTATATTCGTAGGATAACATTGAGTATTGGTAAAATAATTTGTTAATTTGTTTGTTTGCTTGTTTGTTACAGAAGTTCATGACATCAGTGCTATGGTCAGACAACACTGAGTTAATTGTGTACAGATCCTTCCGTGACTTCAAAACGCTACATGTAGGTAATTTATATAGCACAAATGGTTACTATAAGTGTAAAAGTCACCTGCTAACGTGATTTTCTTGTTTTAACAGAGGCAACTGAAAAAGAAGTTTCCTGTGGAGAACCATTTTCGTAAAGAAGACAGAGTGCTTCCCAGATTTGGAGGTATGATTGGCAGTTTTTATGTGATTAAAATGTACATAATTTTGTAACATTTAAATATACGCATTTAACTCAAGTAAAAAATAGCCTGTTATTGTAAATATATTGTTTTAAGTCTATAATAGCATGCATAAAGTAACATTAATGCGTTTACGTGATGCTCATTGCTCACATCGCAAGGGCTTTCAAATAATCATGAATGATTATTATTGTTACATAATGTATTATTTTAATACATTTTTATTTTGAAAGAAAACATACAGCTGAACTTTAGTTGCAACTCTGGCCATCAACCCTCTGGTGGGACCTGTTAATCGTGTTTTATCCAAACTGTTGGCTATTTGTTTTATTGTTCAAATATCATTTCTGTTTTTTTGCAGCCCAATTCGTGGTGACTTCATTTCAGCTGAAAGGGTTGGATAAGTCAGTGTCTCGTCTAAGGTATCTGGAGAAATACTGTTCCGACCTGTTGCAGTGTGACACAACTGTGTCACATTCCACAGAAGTTATTCAATTCTTCTTGCCAATTGAGCAGGAGCTTCGGCCAGATTATACCCATAACAGGTATGTAGATTATTCCCCTGCAGCAGATAAGAACAGTTTAAGCTTGCCAAACACATGTATAGTACGCACAGTTGTTCAGTTCATATTTATAACTTGTTCTGTTTATCGTTATGCCAGAGTTTAATGCTAATATGAACCAGCTGGAAAGTGTTTGTGCAGTAAATGTCTGTTAAAGCTGCTCTCCTCTCCCTGCAGTGTGATGATTCTGCAATCAGACAACATCAACACTGTCAGGGGAGGACCTGACTTGGCGAATAAACATCTGAGCAATGGCAACGTGACCCAGCCTTTTGTATCCAAGACATATCGATGTGTGGCTCCATATGAGACCAAAGATACAAAGAACAGGCCATTTAAAGTAGCTGTGGATGAAAGACTGGATGTGCTGATCAAAGACAAAGCAGGTATGTATCTTGTACTATAAACAAGTGAAACGAAAGTGAATAGTAATGTTCTTTACAGTCAATTCATTTTTTTGTGTGGGCGTTGGTTGAACAGGTTGGTGGCTTGTTGAGAATGAGGATAAATGTCTAGCTTGGTTTCCAGCTCCCTACTTGGAGTTATGTGATGAGGAAGAGGATGAGGAAGGGGAGTTGGATTTAGCAACGTTTGAAAGTAAGACACGTTTGTTACATAAACTTTCTGTTGTAATGAATCTCCAAAGATAACCTTGCTTACCAAACATTTTCTTTCTCTACTAGGTTCTCTGTACTGCGCTACAAGAAGTTACACCTCAAAAAAAGAGGATGAGCTCTCTCTGAGCATCGGCGCTGTTGTGGAGGTGTTACAGAGGTCTGATAATGGCTGGTGGCTTATTAGGTAATTAAAGTTGTTAACCCCCCCCCCCCCCCCCCCCCCATTATAAAACAGTATGCAATAATATCATAATTAATATTTTTATAAAAATTACTAAATGGATTGGGACAATAAAGCCCTCCCTACAAAACCCTACCCCTAACCCTACCCGATAAACACCCATAAGGCACTTTATTTTGCACTTTTCAATTATTTCCTGAATTATTTTTACTGAAAATAAATGCTTTTCTGATGTGATATGTGAAAAGGGAAAAGAACGAGTTTGGCAAAAGGTGGATTTGAACTCGGGTCGATCGCACCAGAAAGCTTACGCTACACACTTTACTATACGCCACTGGACCTGCCATATGACAGCCGTCTTTTGTATTGTTGTCTAGTGGGTGGAGTTAGTGTAAATAGCCTATCAATTTTATATGTATTTATTTAAAATAGAAACATAAAATGATTACTGTATTTTTGATCAATTAAATGCTGCCTTGTCAGCATAAGAGACTTCTTATGAAATGTAGTGTATTTCTATATATGAGGGAGAGAAAGGGAGAGGGAGGGAGAAATTAATAATTACTTCTACATGTACATTAAGTTTTTCCCATACAAAACATACTGTAACCTAAATCTTTATTCCTTCTACAGATATAACAGAAAGGCAGGCTATGTGCCCTCCATGTACCTGAAGCTCTACAGCAGCCCCAGCTTTGGCCTTCAGACACTTCAGAGGAAACTTCATGGCTCCACTATCAATCTGTCTGCCAGCAACTCTTTCAAATTGGAGCCTCAGGTCCACTCACGAAACAGAATGAATAGTTTCCTTAAATCAAACTCACTGGAAATGCTGTCAGAGCCGGTACAGCATGAGGAAGCTGGCAGCTTCAGCGATGATGGAACCGACTTCAGCTTCAGTTCCTCAGACACCACCTCCATGAGCCCAAGCATGTCCAGCTCAGAGGGGGAAGAGGGCCTGAGACAGCATTATAGAGAGAGAGACAGCAATGATAGTGGTATGTCCAGTGATCAGTCCAGCCCCACCTGCTCAGACACTGACTACCCAATGAAAGGAGTCGGAGCTCCCAGGGTGCCACCCAGACCACAAACTCAGGAGATCCTACGTCGCTGCACGACCTACACCCGAAAAGTTGCTCTGGCGACCTCTGCACGCCTGGCCCCTGAAAGAGAAGTCATGGTAGATGAAAGGAGAGCATGAAAGGGGTGCATATGACAATGAGAGACTCTTTCCTTTTATACCTTCTTTTTGATCGCCTTTGAGTATGATACAACAATATTAATCTGGGTTCTTTGTAATCACTTTGTAATCCTTGGTATAAATATTGAATTAATCAAATATATTATACGTAACCTGTTTTTTAGTAACCTGTAGTTACAGTGTACATATCTAAAGTTTTATTTTTTCATTAACGTTGTATTCAGACTGTTATCTTTCATCCTGGAGCTAATGGTTTTCCATACTGGAAAAGAAAAAAAAAATATTTGGACTTTGTATATAGATCTGCATAAGTTTCAATAAATGTTTTAACTTCATTTTAATGCTTTTTATGTAATCATGAAATTTATCTAATCATGACTTTTTTCATGGAAACTGGTAATTTAATATATACAGGCACATATTTGCACGCACACATAAAGCATATTAGCACACTTGTATATCAACATATTTAGAATGATTTCTGAAGAACCATGTGATACTGAATTATTCTAAACAACTATACATATGTATAACATAAATATCGATCAAAAAGATGAACCAAGTTCTTGAATAGGCTAACTGAATACAGAAGCAAGCAATCCAGATAATGAAACACTGATAACAACAGAGACCGTCAGTGTAGACCACCTTACGCATAAAACAAACTAAATGATTCAACTCATTGTTACTATACTTTTGGGGTTATTTTAAGAATATAAATGTAATTGTTATCATCATCAAAGAATTGAGTTTGTTTTTGTGAATGTTCCCCTGAATCATGTCAGTAAGATGAAACATCAGCTACCGCTAATAACCTTTAAACATTAACAGAAGGAGTGACTGAGATTTATTTATAGCAAGCTGTATTTACTTATATGAAAAATAAAACCAGACATTCTCAGAAACACTATGTCACCCTTTAATTGCTTGTTTGTTGATTATTAGTAGTCATTTTAGAGTATTCTGCCCGTATTAAAGGATAATGTATCCAAAGTCCTCACAAAATCCCCTTATGTCAACATGGCATAATACAGTATTGAATGCGACAGATAAATAACTTTACAGCCTATCAACATTCGCTCACTACAGTGATTATTCCACTTCCAGTTGTTCTTGTATTCTGGAAATTACAGTGGTTTTGGTTTCATCTAGATTCATTTTTCTGAATTCTGTAATCCACATTAAAATTCCAGTACAATCACACACTGTATATGCTAAATCTGTAAACAAGTGAGTGCCAAAATATACAATGAAAAACATTAAGACAATTGTGTACTCTGTATTTTATACCCACTACCCACTGACAGATCTTACACCATTATGAATGGTGACATAGCAAACTGGTGTTTTCTTTATTGTAAAAAACCTTTTTAGCTTTTGCTTAAGTTTTTCAAATAACATAGTTATTTAGTTTAACTGTTAAATTGTGGGACAGACATACATTCAGTTTAAGTGTATGACACTGTTTATTAACACATTTTTTTCACATATAATGATTTATGATAATATGATAATATATTATATTGTGCAGAGAATGCTGCTGTGTGTTCATTGGCCATTCAGACCTGTGTGTTTAGAGAATAGGGCTTGTAGCCTCTAGAGCAGGCAGTCATTGAAGTTCACTGGTTTCCATAGCAATGCCTTTGTCTAATACAAGTAAAACCTAGATGGTACCAAAACAGGGTCCCAGTGGTTAGTGTAAAAAAAAGTTGTCAGGTGCTAACCACATTCGTGACTTGTGCTAGAATGGAAAAGAAGAGAAAATGGGACATATGTAATGCATTTCTGAATGATCCAGGGTCAAGTGATCTCCTTTGGGATGTTTTGCTGCGTGTTGTTTTGACAGATGCCTGCCTTTTTGCCTCTACAAATTATTCAACATATACGGCATCTGTATGAGCTGTGCCCTGGTATCATAAGTCAAAATGGTGAGTTTTTCCTTTTTTTAATTACATTATAGAAAAATAGATATTTGTGGAATAAAAACATGTACAGTATATGCTGTATTTATATTTTACAAGCTTAAACTTACAGTATTACATAAAAAGTCTGATAATATGCAACATGAACAATTTATAATTAAAAATGGTTTGAAATAGTTTTATTTAATTTGAGTAAATTTAGTTATTATATCAGTTATAATACTAGTATCTATATGACATTAAAATACAAATGAAATGATTTTATATTACTGTATTTTATTTTGGTTTTAGACTGGAGGTTATGAAGTGGAGCAGTTTGTGGATACCCCAGATGATAATTTGATTTGTGTCATCTGTAGAGCAGTTCTACGCTGTCCTGTACGACTTAAATGCAACCATGTCTTCTGCAAGGAATGCATTTTACAGTGGATGAAAAGGTAACAACTTAATATTTGATCAAATAAACCAGATCAAGGGGAAAATAAGGGGGCAAAAAGTAACATTTCCTGTCTACGTTATAATTTGTGACTTAATTGGCATAACCGGTATCATCTGAATTAGCAGGTTCTCTTGTATCTTATATCTTAATTTGATGTATATCATAGATCCTGATGGGAAACCTTTCATCTGCATGTTTTTGAAAAAAGTATCTTATGCTCGCCAAGGCTGCATTAATTTGATCAAATACAGTAAAACCAATATAGTTAAATATTATTACAAATTACAAAAGGTTTATTTTTTAAAAAATCATTAATTCTTGTGATTTTAAGCAGCCGTTACTCCAGTATTCAATGTCACGTGAGCTGATTTGGTGTTCAAGAAAAATTCTGAAAACACTTCTATTTCTGAAGAAACAGAATTTCTTTTTCTTTTTTTCTGGTTCGTTGATAAACAGCATTCGTTTGAAATATAATTTTTTGATTGCATTGAAAATGTTTTTACTGGCACTTTTGATCATTTTACTTAATCTTACTTCTGTTTTGAAGTAGCTCATTGGATGTTTGAGCAAATGTTAAAGTCAGTGTTGTCTCAGACAGGTGAAATGCCCATGTTGTAGGCAGCCTATCGACCAGAACCAAATGCTGGTTTTGTTTAAGCTGAGTAAATCCATTGGCCGTTTATCAATCAAGGTAGGCAAAAAATACCAAGTCTAAAATGCAGTATAGTTAAAGTTCTATTACTTAAACTGTGAATTTGAAACAACTCCATATTGTGTTCTTAGTGTCGAAATGCACAGCAGGGCTGCAGGGCCACTTTCCCGCTTTCTAACGAGTACCTCCACATCTCCAGCTGTCCGTATGAGTGGCAGCTCTGTCCCCATGAGGGCTGTGGGCAGCAGGTGCTGAGGAAGGACGCGCAGGCGCACGATCAGAGCTGCAGCCACTGGCGACAGCTGTGTCCCATGGGCTGTGGGACACTGCTCGTCCGAGAGAATCAGGCCCAACATAACTGCTACCGAGAACTGCAGCAGCGCTATGTAGCCGAGCGGCGGAAGCAAAGGGCCATTGCAGCCAACCTGCGCAGGAAGATGCAGCGCATGCAGAGCCGGATGGCACAAATAAAGAGGCAGATAAACCTGATGTGTGAGAGCCTGGAGGTTGGAGATCTGGAAATTGAAGCAGGGGAGGGAACCAGTGCTTGGACTGATGCTAATGCTGCCAGTCCGAGCGGCAGCAGACGCCGTCACACCAACAGCAGCAGTTCAAGAGTCAGATTTATATAGCGTAAATACCCTTCAGGATTCAAAGAGAGCATTCAAGTTGTTTTTTTTTTCTGTGTGCGTGTTTTATTAAATGTGTCTTTCCTTTTATAATCATCTTAAAGGGATAGTTCCCCCCAAAATTAAAGTTACTGGCATCTTTATTTACTCACTTTGATGCTGTTCCAAACCTATATAACTTACCGTACTTTCTTCTGTGACACATAAAAGAAAATTTTTTGAAGAATGTTTCAACTGTGCATACATACAAGTAAAGTCAAATGGGGTCCAAAACAACATTGTATGGACCCAAAAATCAAAACAAAAGACATCCGTGTGCTCCACCGAGGAAAGAAAATCATGAGTAAATGACAATAAAAAGTTTGTTTTTTGGGTCAACTATCCCTTTAAGGGCAGCACAACACACAATTTTATGGATTTACTGAGAAAAGAGAAAAGCATGATGATAAACAAAATAGTGAAGATTTGCTTTGCACATTCCTTCTACAGCTTTAAGAGGTTAATAAAGTGAGACATTGATGCTAATGCATAAATATTAAAAAGAAAAACAATTTCTGTAACATTCAAATGCCTGCTTAAGTTCAGATATTACAATCTTGAAGTGACACTTGACAAGAAAATGTGAAATCGTACAAAAACGGTCTTTGATATTAAATAATAATTTATGATGTAAAAAGCAAACACTTCTGAAACATGTATTTAAGACTTGTAAGAGTTGTAAGAGTTAAGAGTTGTATTTCATTCTAAATATACATTTTTAAATAAATTCATTATTATTTGATATTTATTGATTATTACTAATGCATATATGTCTAATTTAAGCCATTGTGGAAGTTCAGCAAATAATCAGTTGTCTTCAGGACAATAAAGTAATAAAATGGTTTATTCATACATTAAGCCACTGGTATGATAAAAATAACTGACCTGGATTTCCAGGATTATAGGAATTTTACCAACAGTGCCTTGTAATGACTGTATAAGGAGATGTCTGATACATTTAGAGAGAATATGTATGAGAGCTACTGGCATTTTGCTCTGTGCTGTGATGTTTAAATGAAGCTGAATGAATTAAGCTTACACTACTAGGAGTTTGTTGAAGTTAAATGAGCAAGTTCTGTTACTGGTGTATTGTCATGTCTGTACCACAAGGAGGCACTACTGTAGTTCTGCAGTATGTTCCAGATCACACCTGTCAGTGGAGGCCATAGAGGAATGCTGGGAGAGCTTTGCAGGGTTTTGTGCGAAAGCTGGCGGGTTGTCCATCCCAGAGTGCATCAGCGGCAGGTAAATGTCATCCATGTTGGGCAAAACAAAAACTTTCTGGAAAAATAATTGGACAAGATTTGTTGTGGATCTGACAGTAATGTCGCTTATTCTAAATTCTGATGTTTTTTCATGTAAAACTCTTGATAACATTATAAGTGGACCTCAGAGAACAGTACATAATAATAAATAAAGGCAGTTCATGACCTCTTTAAATTAAATTAGCTGCCATATGCTTAACATGTTCACCAATTGATGGTGAAGCTCCAGACATCATAATATCATCGAAACAAACCTGAAACTCATCCTGCAGCTTTTTTTCAATCCATTCAGTTACATGACAGAAAGTCACTTCTCGCTCTCCCAGTTTGGGTCTGACTCTTAGATCAAGCTTCGGGGGTCCGCAGAAACTGTACCTGAGAGAGAACCAACAAAACACTAATAAATCTGGGGCATGTATCCAAAGACATGTCTGCAAACCTGAATGCACATAATGATTTATAGGCAAAGAGTGGGCCGCTTTCCCACTCTTAAAGTGCACTTATTCTAAAAGCACATGTAAAATACTTGATTAGAATTTTATCTGTTGTGTGTTATTCAATATTACATTAAAGTTAATATATTTGAAATGCACAAAATTGCTTAATCAATAAACTTTATCATTGCAAATGTGTAAGTACAAATGTATCTAAATAAATAATATACAAGTTTCAATAGAATGATGATTAAAGTATGTATTAGTTTGCCAGGGGTTCTTGTTAGTACATTGGGCAGTACACTTTAAACATATTTCAAAGACAACAGAAGTAATTATAAAATTACATAAAAAAGATGTACTAAAGTCTTAATAAGAGTTATAACTCAAAAGTTCAGCTATTTGCATTTAATATACATTTAAACTATAATATTCAGTTTGCACTTAAATGTATTCTTTTAAAGTACACTATTTCCATAGTAAGTAGTATTTTGGTAACACTTTATTTTAAGAACCAATTTTCACTATTAACTAGTTGCTTATCGTGCATGCATATTACTAGCATATTGGCTGTTTATTAGTACTTACATAGCAGATATTAATGCCTTATTCTGCATGACCATATTTTAGATCCCTTTAATCCATACCTAAACATAACAACTACCTTGCTAGCTATTAATAAGCAGCAAATTAGGAGTTTATTGAGGGAAAACCCTTGGTTAATAGTGAATATGTGTTCCCTAATCTGAAGTGTTACCAGTATTTGTATTATTTTACTATTAAATACATATTTTTGCTCCAAAATTCTGCTTCTCATAATTGCACCTGAAACATCAAATATCTTCTGTCTGGCTGCGACTGTGTTACACTTGTCTGTAACCCATAAACCTCAAATTTAAATTTAATTACAACAAAGTCAAACCTTCAAGAGTGAATGACGCCAAACTTTAAGAAGCATGATTGCTCTAGATAATCTCTGCAGATGCTGTTTAAGCTTAAGCAAAGCTTCAGTCCCTAATGCAACATTAACAGCATGTGTTCAGCTGAGTGAGAACGGCTCGTACCATATTCTGTCGGTGGGGGGAGGAGGAATGTTGACAGCAAGTGTTCCAGAGAGCTCTTGAACTTCCACTGCAAGCAGTAGAGGGGTGTTGGACATTTCTTCAATCTTTTTTTTAATGTACTCATTTTCTGTGGCCTTCTGGAAATACTTTGACTTGGCAATCTTGTCGACAAATCTCAAAATCCGCCTACTAGTGCTGCCTCCAGCTGCAGCCCTGTGGGAAGTAAAGAATTTTTTTCATCAGGTGGCCTTGATTTATTTTAAGCTGCATTTATTGTCAAAGAACTCAAACAGATGATGTTTCATTGGCATAATTCACCAAAAAATAATGTAACTGGAAAACCAAAGAAGGTATTTAGCAAAATCCCCAAGCTGCTCTGTTCCATACAATGAAATATGGATCTGTTTTTGCTTGGATATTTTTTTGGAGTTTTTTTGGAAAACAGTTCAGTTTAATAGTGAATGTGTGCTATGTTTTTATTCCTTTTTGTTTTCCTCATCAGCAGCATCAGAACAACTTGAGGGTGAGAATTGATTTTCATCATTTTTTGCATTTTGGGTGAACCACCCCTTTTAAGGACATAATAGAGGACCTCATGAGTGGTGTCAGCAAGACACATACATCTTGATGTTTAATTTACAATAACAGCATTTCTGACATATATACATACTATCCGAATTATAAAGAGTTTCAACTTCCAAACTTTGAGATCTCAGAGAACAATAGTTTAATGAATAATATGAATGGTTCATTCAATAATAATTACCCCTCAACACCAGGTACAGCCTTTTCAGTCAGACTTCCTTGAGTGTCAGCAGATGAAACTTCCTCCTCATCAGAGGATCCTGCACTTGAGGATTCCTCATCACTGTCAGCCAGCACAGAGAGCCTGGACCTGCTACTGCAGAACACATCCGGACAGGACCTCATCATAATGAGATATCATAATAAAACATCACTAGGATGGTACTGAGTCTAAGGAACAACACTGCAGCATACAGTGGGCTCCAAAGTCAATGAAAATGTTTTGATTTTAAAATTGATTTTCTAAATAAATGCAAATGTAAAAAAAAAAAAAAAAAAAAAAAACAAGCATAACATGCTACAGTATAAAATGAATACACTGTCATTCAACAGTTTTGGGTATGATTTTTTTTTCCTTTTGCTCACAAAGGCTGTATTTATTTGACTAAAATACAGTAAAAGAAAAAAAAACATTAATAATGTGTAATAGTTAAATAAATGTTTTCTATTTATATATATTTTAAAAATGTAGTTTATTCCTGTGATGGCATATCTCAATTTTCAGCAACAATAACTTGGTCACATGATGGTGATTTAGTGCTCAAGAAATATTTCTTATTATTATCAGTGTTTTATCAGTGTCTTTAACTAAACCAAATCCAAGCTTTTGTATGGCAGTATAGGTTACATAATAGAGTTTGCAGAGTCTATGCTGTGTTGAGATATGATGACAGTTTTTTTCTCAGAAAATACAAAAACTTACAACACATTAATGGTCTCCAACTCTGTCTCTGCCTCGGGGACTCCCTCCTTCCCAAGTTTGGAGAGGTTGATTTTGGTCTCTAGAGTCATCTGTAGCGCTCCTGTGTACTCCACCTCCAAATGCAACCAAAGGCCTGACACACAAAGACAAGACAAGTTTCTATTTCTCTGTAATGTAATAATAGCAAAAGTTACCTGTTGTTGTTCCAACTGTTTTAACAAAAACTTTTACATTCAGTAATAACTGTTTATTTAAAGAAATTCATGATTTTTTGTGATAACTAGATATAAGATATATATATATATATATATATATATATATGTATATAACATTATATTTTTTCAACTAATCTCATATACATTCATTCACTATTTTAATAATTTAATTAACAATAATGTGAAATCTAAATGTATGTATGTATGTATAGTAGCAGTATTCATTCTGTTTATGAATTAAATGTAAAATAATTATAGTGCAATAAAACGCCCACATATCTACTAACTCACTTTACAAATCCATCAATGGGATGAGACCTGAGCAAGGGAGCCAGACTCTGTCGAAAGCCATTACGTGTTACATAACACCCAGAGATCATGAGGCGGAGAGAAAAAGACGCACGCTGTGCCCCACACAATAATAACTTCACTTCTCATGGGGATAATACATCCCGCATATGCTTTGCAGTGAGCATTAATACAGCTGAGTGCGTGAACAGACACGTGCACATGCTCGCAGGCATGCTGCTATTCGCTGAGGAGAATGATGTGATGTTATGTGCTTCTTTGATCCCTGATATTGCAGAAGGATAATAACATTTCATCTACTGCTCAGTGCAGGAACATAATAACACACACTCAAAACAGTCCTGATGGATGAATGACCTAATCGGCTCTTTTATAAGAGGCTCTTAGGAGCCCCAATCACCTCTGCTGTTGACCTGTGGTAGAGATGTGTCTGTTATCTGGGGCATGCTGGAGCCCATGGCCAGTTCGGTGAGGGTCAATTCATCCATGAAGTAAGGCAACTGTGGAAAAAAAGGGTAAACTCACACAGAAGCACATGCACACAGGGTAGGAACAGGTATATCACAAGCTATTTATTCCACTTTTTCGAAACCATGCTTGAGGAAGATTTAAAAAAAAAAAGAGCATTGCCTCCTCATATTTTATCCAGTTAAAGAACATCCAGTAATTCCTGTGTGTTCTCTTACCCGAATTTTGCTCAGCTTTCGCTGAATCTTCTGTTGGACTTTATCAGTCCAGTACTTCTCATTGAGGACGTCCCAAAAGATCCGACCAATAAGTGCATTCAACCAGTCAGGTTTTGTTTCATCCTCATGGCAACAAAAGGTCTGTCCCAAAAGGAGTAATGGAAGAAAAAACATTGGAGTAATAGACTGAAGATACACTGTGCCACTTTTCAAATAAACTGTACTTTAAGCAAGGATAAATGAGATACGAGAGGTAAAATATTACTACTTAATATATTTCAAGATAATTTCCATTAACTGAACTGAATTGCACCATGTTAGGTGTAAACTGTGCCATGTCAAGAGATATATTATTGGGAAACTTGTGATATATTTGCATTACATTAATACGCTTGCTATATGCTGAATTGTTGGGCACTATGTTAAAGGGATAGTTCACCCAAAAACTGAAAATTCCCTCAATTTGTTCCAAACCTGTAAGACCTTCATTCATCTTCGGAAGATATTTTTGAAGAAATCCGAGAGCTTTCTGACATTGACAGCAATGCAACTGACACATTCAAGGCCCAGAAAGGTAGTAAAGACATTGTTAAAATAGTCCATGTGAAATCAGTGGTTCAAACTTAATTTTACGAAGCTACGAGAATACTTTTTGTGCGCAAAGAAAACAAAAATAACATATATTCAACCATTTCTTCTCTGTGTCAGTCTTCGCCACGCGTTCACGAGAGTACCACAACACATGCGTGTGGCGCTACTGACGCAGGAGACGGGTGAGTAATTAATGACAGAATTTTCCTTTTTGGGTGAATTATCCCTTTAAATTTTTGCATTTTAAAAAGAAAATATGAACAATGAAAAATAAGCAGATTTATAAATCCCATTCCTAACTTTGATGTTTTATAACTTAAATGTTATAAAATAAATGTTTTAATTACATTATAAAAATGTGCTACAAAATAAAATTTTGGAATGGGGTTAATAAATTAGCTTATTTCTCTACTATCCAGGAAAAGCTTAATGTTTTAGAAAATTTAAAAGCAGTAAAATATTTATAAAAATTTTGTAATAGTATTTCCTGCATTTGGAGGTTAAACCCTCTGTCATTTTTAGCCGCTGTCTCTAAGCATCTGACACACTTCTCACACCCCAGAGGAAAAAGCAGCATTTAATAATTCATGGCTGATCTTAGGCCAAATATTTTACCTAGTTTTACACATTAGCAATTCACCAACATGTAAAGCCACCCTTGATAAATGCGCTTTGACATAACTGCCATGTAGAAGATTTATTCTAACATGCTTTGGTAACATTTTTAGCATTAAAAAACACTTTCATCTGCATATCACAGGCTTTTTTACATGGCCATGTGACAAAAATGACACAAAGCCTCTTTGAAGCTCACCTGCTCTTTTTCAGTAGGACTGCCCTGGGTGCTGCTTTGGCAGGGGCTTTGCAGAGGACTGGCCTGCGCTGAGAAGATGAGACTGGTCATGTAAGAAGTATAGTCCGGTAAAATGTTCTCTTTTACTCTGCCAACCAGATCACTATGGAACACATCTTCACTGCTGTCCTTGACTGAGCTTTCACCACCATGTGACAGACCCAAAGGGTTCTCCTCATGCACTGCAGGTTTATCTACAGAGCAAAAGAAAATTCAGAAATAATGTTTTTGTTATAACTTAATGTTGCTTGTGTATCAATATACTTATTGGTATTATTGGTATATTAAAGGGATAGTTCACCCAAAAATGGAAATTATTTCATCAATTACTCACCCACATGTCGTTCCAAACCTGTAAGACCTTTGTTCGTCTTCAGAACATAAATTAAGATATTTTTGATGCATTCTGAGAGCTCTCTGACCCTCCCATAGACAGCAAGGATCCTTACACGATCAAGGCTCAGAAATCTAGCAAGGAGATCATTTAAATAATGGTTCAACTGTAATGTTATAAAGCTACTTTTTGTGTGCAAAGAAAACAAATATAACGTCTCCTCATCCTCCTCCACCATATAACGCCATTTTGGAAAGTATGCAAACAATACTGTTCTGTGTCAGCAGCACCGTACGCAGATATGCTGTTTACGTTGTTTACGCTTTGACCTGAACGCGCACATACGTTGCATACATTGCATAACAATCTCCTTGCTACTTTCTGAGCCTTGATCGTGTAAGGATCCTTGCTGTCTATGGGAGGATCAGAGAGCTCTTGGACTTCATCAAAAATATCTTAATTTGTGTTCCGAAGATGAACGAAGGTCTTACAGGTTTGGACCGACATGAGGATGAGTAATTAATGACAGAATTTTCATTTTCAACTAATTTCAACTTTACTACCAGATATAGATTCAGAATGGTCCTCTTCATTGTGAATGGATGCGGAAAACAGTCGATGAAACCATTCCTCTTTCTCCCGTCCTGTTCGTCCAAAGAGGTATAGTGTGACAGATTGGGACACATTCATCGTAGGGCCAGGGTGTTTTTCTACTTTCTGAGCCTCCCCCTGACCTTCTGCCATCTCGTCTTCCTCCACAGCTCTTTCTCCTTCAGCCAGACTTATGCAGATCGGATACTTCCTGTTCCACACTCTCTTGTGTGCCAAAGCCAGTGGCAGAAGAAATACCTGTTACCAAGACAACAACTTCATTATAATTACGTGACATCTATGCAACATTCTGCCACATTAAAATTCGAGCCATTTGGGTTCAGAGACCATACGCAGAACTGAGTCACACTACCACTGAAGGGCAATGCACGTCTTTCTACTAAGGTGTTAAAATCAGTGGTACACTAACCTTGCTGCCAGTGAGTCGAAATATCCGTGAGTAGGTGAAATGCTTTTCGTAACAGGGCTCGTCAAAAGTAGCCCAGCGGGGAATATTGTTACGTGGGTAGTCAAGCCGCAAACAGGGTCCGTCCAATGTGACATACACAGTGTGCATGAGGGATGGATGGTAGGTCTCTGGATCATATGCGTACATTTCATTCATCCAGCCCTAGAATGCAGAAACATTCAACTCAACTCTGAATTCTCAAAACAAAGTTTTAGGACAGAGACAGACCAACTAAAAAAGTGGGGCATCGGGATAAGCTCTGTAGCTGGCTGTGACAAGCAGTGGGTGTGTGTTATTCTGCATCAGACACTGAAGAGCAGAATTAATCACAGAAGTGAGTGGTAATGAGGGTTTTGCTCAGTCTTTGGAGGCTTACTTTAGACAATGTGACATTCACTGCAGTGTGTAAAAAAAAAAACTGATTCCCGAAGGACATGAGCTTTGACACATTGAAGTGCAGGTTTTGGTTTAATAGCAGTCTGCAAGGCTGTTGTTACCTGCAGTGCTGTTCTATTGCTTTTCTTAGCATTTAACCCTATAATGGAAACCCAACTACATGTCTTCTGCACCCTGGTGGATAATCCATGCTCTTTAGGAAGTAGAATAAATTGGCTGCATCCAAAATTGCATACTCTCATAAGTAGGTACTTGTTTTGAATAAGTAAACACTTTACTATCACTAAAAAAGTATGTTATATTTAGTTATAATGTATTTAGTATGCATTGAATCTGGATGTACTACATTTGCCATGTTGTCATTATTATGTGATCTACCAGGGTCAGTTGCGTCAATTCACTGCCATTCACAAATCCTCTCCTGTGGCCTCATGGGATAGCAGTGTCCATTGTATGCACACAGAATCACAGTAGGTCATCCAGGTATTTTTTGCCTACTCTTTCATGAGCAATGTGAATTCAGATATATTTTTTTTATCACATATTCTTTTTCACGTAGTATATAGTAGGGAAGTATGCAATGCAAGTACAGTAACTTGCAAGTACAGATTATCACGCCAATTATTTTTTACAAAATATATATATTGTAAAACGCATCAAACTCACCTTGAGAGACAGTACGTTGCTCTGTAGAGCTTCAGAGAGAATATTATTACAGGAGGTCCCATGTAGTCTGTGTTGTTGCCTGGTGGGCAAGTGTTTCATGGAGCCCCATCGGATCAGCACAAGCCCCAAAATTAATCCAAACACTAAACCAAGGAACAGGCCAGACCAATACGCTGACAAAGGAAAGATAAAGTAGCAGTATGACAGAAATGCTACATAGGCAAGACCCACTCCTGGCACTGGAGAGGAGCATTGTTCTGTCACATCTTCTGCCAAACCATCTTGATCAGGTCTATTCATATCTGTGCTCTGGAATGCACTGCCATGAGTGCTGGATTCCGTCACAGGCCCAGTGTCTACCTGTCTGCTATGGTGCTCATGGGAAAGCAAGGATTTCTGCAAACACCGTTTGTGATGTCTCACAGGCCAGTTGCACTCTGGTAGAATCTCACTTTCTGCTTTCCTAGCACTTTTAGGAGATTCAGATACAGTCAAGTCAGTGGTCGTTTTCCCAATTCCAAAGCCTTTGTAGCTTGGAGAGTCCACTGATCCTGTGCTCCTTTGGTGCTTGGGGCTTCCAACACTATCTTCACGCATGATCTTACTGAACATGCTCAAAGGTTCCTGCATGGCCTCTGACAGCTTGCGCCGGGTGTCCTCTAGCTCCATTTTGAAGAAGCTGGCTTTGGGCTCTGTGGGGGACAAGTTGACTGGAGATGGAGGGGCGGTGCGGGAGTCTCCGTTGCGGCTTTTGGGCTGGGTGAATTGTGACAACAGATGCAAATTGAGCTTGGAATCAGACCTGGATTGAGACACCTCTGGCTCACTGCGAGAAAGCTCGGTGGAAATTGACTTCACGAGGCTGAGGAGTGGTCTGGGCTTTAGAGAAGACTCTTTCAGCTCCAGTTCTGTAGATAATGACTTCACTAAGCTGGCCAGGGGCCGGTGAGTGGGCGAGAGGAAGCCAGACCCCGGGGGAAAAGAGTTTCTCAAGGAGCCCGGAGAAGATGGGGAGAGAGGAACGTTGAATGCAGGTGAGCTGAGACCCCATTCCCCCTCTGTCTGAATGTCGACTGAACATGGTCTTTGGTTTCGGAGGGAGCTGAGTGACTTTTTGCCATCACAGTCCAAGGTGAATATGAGGTCAGTGTCATCAAGATTGTCCCATTCTCCCTCGGTGTCCGTCAGTTGGATTACTATGCCTCTCTGGTCTGTGTCCTGCTTCAGCTGTAAACCTGGCCTCTGGGTCCCACTGGCCAATTTGTGAGTTCCTTCATTTCCTGTCATCCCTGCCATGATTTATCTCTACAGGGCACAAGTAAAAATCTTTGAGTCAGCAAAAAAGACAATTTAAATATTTTGCCTCAAGATATATGGACAACACAGTAATTTTGCTTCAACTTCCATCAGCAGTTTTTAGAGCATTACAGAGTATTATGACCATGAGGAAGCGCCTTTCATTGGCAATGCTCGTTTTGGACAAAACATTGACTGGATCAGTTTTGTGGTACAACAAAGTAACTCTTCTCCCTCAGCAGCGGTTCTTAACAAAGCTTCTGAAAGAAGGCCCTATACTATACGATGGCTCAAAATTATTTTAATTAATTGTAATAAGATAATAAATCTTAATTAAATGTTTTAAAAACAAACAAAATCATTTTTTATTTTTTCCCTTTGATAGCTAATTATTTTGTTTTTATTCAAGAATGTATACGATTCTTGAAACTTCTGGATTCACAAAATGAATCATGTTTAATTCATTTATTTCAACAGTCACAGATTTTATTAATAAAAAAGTTTGAAAACACTTAGCCTATGAAGGAGCCTTCAAACATCCCGTTGGGCTTTTGAGTCAAAATCTCTATAGGTGACCCCCCTTGAACAATGTCTAGAGTCTATAAATATTACGTAATGCATAAGTAGGGTTTGGGAGAGCTACCTACTCTGAAATTCTATAAAAAAGGGAAGCTCCAACACTATGTTATATAATGATTTAAGAAAGATTTAAGACAGTTCATGAACTTTCTGCCTGATAATATCCTCTATGTATAAGAGGCAAAGTAACAGAGCAAGAACAATTATGCTGAACATTTTCTCTGTTAATGTTATTTCAGCATGTATTTTGGTCCCTAAAGTGCTGAAAATACACTTTCCCATAAGATGTATTGTTTTCTCTCTGTGCTCAATACAAAAGAAAAAACGGTAACACTTTAGAATAAGGTTCCATTTATTAACATTAGTTAACAACATTAGTAAACATGAACTAATAATGAACAATACTTCTACAGCATTTATTAATCTTAGTTAATGTTAATTTCAGCATTTACTGATGCATTATTAAATTCACAAGTTGTGTTTGTTAACATTAGTTAATGTAGTGTGAACTAACATGAGTAAACAATGAACAACTGTATTTTCATTAAACTAACATTAACAAAGTTTAATAAATAGTGTAATAAATGCATTGTTCCTTGTTTGTTCATGTTAGCTAATACATTAACTAATGTTAATAAATGGAACCTTATTCTAAAGTGTTACCGACAAAACAAAGCCAATGGGCACTTTCAGGATAATGATCATTTTTCTTACTCATTGATCATTAGGTCTACTTAAAAGAGGTTATGTAACACTTACAGTGGTGTGAAAAAGTGTTGGCTCCCTTCCTGATTTTTTCTTTTATTGCATGTTTGTCGCACTTTAATGTTTCAGATCATCAAACAAATTTAAATATTAATCAAAGATAACACAAGTAAACACAACATGCAGTTTTTAAATGAAGGGGTTTTTTTATGAAGGGAAAACAAATCCAAACCCACATGGCCCTGTGTGAAAAAGTGTGATGATCTGAAACATTAAAGTGTGACAAACATGCAAAAAAATAAAAAATCAGGAAGTGGGCCAACACTTTTTCACACCACTGTAAATATACAATACACAAACACATTTATAGACCATAACAGAACTGGGTCCCACTTTATATTAGGTGGCCTTAACTGCTGTGTACTTACATTTAAATTAATCATTTGGTACAATGCACTTATTGTGTACATACATGTTTTTACATTGTACTTATATTTTTTTAAATACCTATTTGTAATTACATCTGTAATTAATTTCTGTAATTACATTTATAATTACACTGTTGACCCATCCCTCACACCTTAACCCACCCTTAAACCTACCCATACCACCAAACCTGTCCCTAACCTTACCCGTATCCCACCTCAATAGCAGCAAAAGTGTTTTAAAATACAATATGACCACAATAAGTACATTGTACTTATTATTTGATGCAAGTACATGTAGTTAAGGCCACCTAATATAAAGTGTGACCCAGAACTGATATTCATTTTGTTTTGCCTATTTATTGTAATTAGTTTCCCTGTAGGCTGCAGCATTCTAAAATACTACTTAGTACATCAAGGGAACCACAGTGAGGGACTAAGCTATATATCTCTTAGGAGAAAATGGGGCTTTCTAGTTCAATCAACAGACTGAATTAAAATCAATCTTTCTAGGTCAAGTAAGGCATTTAAAAGTAAGTTAAAGACTGCGTTCTGTGGTTATGTAACCCTGTGACACCAATTCTCCAGCAACTGGCAAACTCTCTTTAATCCCTTCTTCATTCAAAATGGACTGATGAAATAATAAACCAACAGACTGTTCAAGGGCACATCTACGCTATGTGGTATGTCAGACCTCTGTCATGTTGTTAGAGAGGTCGCTCCTTCTGAGCAATCAACAATGCTGTATAGGCTATAAGTGTATAAAAATATGCATAAACCATAATCTGGTGTGGTAGAATAAAATTGGGTTTCTCTAAAATTCTGTTGAATTATGCCTATCAAATTTCAGCTATGATTTACAACAGGGTAAAACCACTATGTATTGTGAAACATTCACCCTCTATAAAACGTTATTGATTATTAATTTAAGCTTAGGCAGACTTGGACACACAATGCCGTTAATCATCTCATCTGAGCTACTGTGTTTGGATGAATAGTAAAAAAAACATGTTGATGGACAGCCTACTGGAAGGCGACCATCTGGACCAAACTATGATAGACAGTAAATAGACGTGTAACTTCCATAGAATTTATTATTGGTAAATAGGAAAATTGCATGCAAATGTGTTTATAATACATCATATTAGCCTATACATAAAATACTTAAATTCTTTTAGATCTGTCTGACACACACACACAAATAGCTCAACAGATTAATAGCACCGCTTAATGTCAGATGAACTGGATTTAAACGCAAGCAAATGTTTCAGATGGATTAAATTCATTAATAATTCTCTGAGACGAGTGCCAATGATGGATACTAATACTGAGCAGTATGATACACTTTAATTTGTTGCAATGAACAGGAAAGATTGCTTTGTAGGATTCGTGCAGTAGCTATATAAAATAGGATACTCGTATTGAAGCAACTTTGTGACATTTTAGAAGCACTGGCAATTGCATTTTCTTTGAATATGGAGATAATTTCAAAATAATGAACTCACCCAATTTCTGCACCATCGCCTGATCTCCCAAAAATGACCAGCTTTTGCGTTCTGTCAGTAACAGTCAGTCGCAGTTCCGTGAATCATTCCCAGAGAAGAGACAAGATGACACTTTCTTAAACCGTCTTGCATGAATCATGAGTCTGCACACAGCTTGACATCAGACTTTATGACACAAGCTACAGTTAAAGAGCAATGTGCGCTTTTATCGTTCATTATAGCCGCAGGGCTGTGCAGATGTGCATGTGTCGCTCGGCAAATCTGGACTACAGTGCGCAGATCCTCCGGAGTTTTGAATTATTACTACACGTACGCAGTGCATCTCTGTTATATCACTGTGAAGCTGTGTATCCCCATAGAAACTAACTCCTCCCCCTCACAGGCTCCATCCAGATGTGATTTTGCGAGCAGCAGCTCCTCAATCTGATTATAGGAAGCATGGCTGGAGTCCACTTTAATCCCGATTAAAAAAATAAATAAAAACTCTGCCCTAACATCCATACGCTTATAAAGCCACAACAAGACACGCCGATGGCCCTAAAAACTCTACATTTGTCCTGAAATTGTAACAGTGACCACGTTTACTTGCACAGCACTTTCAGAATTCGTATATTCTGATTATGCTTGCTGGAATATGTAATGTAATATGCTGCATAATACAAATAATAAACTGCCATTGACTGAAAATACTGGAAATGCTCACTGTTACAGTTTATTATGCTGCATTTTAGTACAACAATTTAATTTTAATTTTAAAAAGTAACTTAAACATGTTCTAATTCATGTCCTTATTTTTTCCCTTTAATCCACAAATCATATACAAACAGTCTTCACTCCAAACATATATCTTATATATCAATATAAATTAATATTCAGCTTAGTTAATTTGTTTATGGGGTACTGCACATTAATGAACAAGACTGTAAATTTTACAGAATTACCCGAAAGCTTATTTTGAGTGTTAAAAAGTCACAAAATGTCTAATAAATAAATAAAATTTATGGTGGATATTCTGAATATGTTTAAATTCTGATTAAAGCCATAGGCCAACTGTCTTATTTTAATTTGTAGAAAGCAGAATATGTGCTTTCCTGTTTCTGGTTATAGAAATCAGGTTAATGCATTTACATGACACAATCATAATGACCACTTTCAGATTAATATCAAAATATTCCTGAGTATATAAACTAGATAAAAGAATCTGACATTAAAATAGTAAAATAATAAAAAAAGAAACTATTTATTTTTAATTTGATACCAAAAAAAAAGAGAAAAATGTATTGCATTCCCACAGTGTAGACTGTCATATTTCACTGTCTCAGACTGTGCTAGGGAGGTGGGGTAAAAGAGGACAATTACTTTGGCCTAGATAAAGCTTTGCAGAGCTCTCTTAGCACAGATCTCTGTACTAAGAAGATCAATGTTACTCAGAAAAATAGACAACACAAGCCCATTCTGTTCCTTATGAGGACCATTCAGTATTTTTTTATTTTTTTTAAATGAACACCGTGATCTATAAGTAAGAGTGGATAGTGAATTGTCAATGAGCAGTTCTGATCTGAAGGCTAAAACTCCTCCCAGTCATTATTCTTCACTCACCATATCTGTCAGCTATTTAAAACCACAAACGACACATGCAGGAGGTCAAAAATAGTCAGCCCTTCAGAACTAGAATCTTCCCAAGCCACAAGGGTACCATGGTAGATGTATCGTTTAAAAAGATCATGCTTTTAACAAGGACTATCTCCAGAGAAGAGGACAGTAAACACTGAGGATAATATAAATATTCTGCTTGAGTGAGTGAGTTTTTAGTTTTTATCCATTGTCCATTTGTTTTACAGGCTACCAAAACATTCAAGCTTGAGTTATTACAAAGTCTCTTATTTTATTTAACTTGTAGAAAACTGTCAAAATGGCAGCGGTTTTGGATCAGTTCATGGAATTCCATTCAGTTCATGGGACAAATGTGAGACTGGACCCCTCGAAGACTCAAGCCACCCGAGTAGAAAGTTTTGCAAATGGCGTCTGCTTCAGTAAAGACCCTTTAAGCCCTGGAGAGATCTTCCTAGTGGAGATTGAAGAGAAAGAACTGGGTTGGTGTGGTCATTTAAGGATTGGACTTACTGCCCACGACCCTCGAACACTGGAAACTGTGCCAGAATACTCTCTGCCTGATCTAGTGGATATGGGAGACAGCTGGGTATTTGCAATAACAAGAAATCATAATAAAGTCATTGAAGAAGAAGTAGAAGGTGGTGAACAGCCAAATGTTGGTGATAAGGCAGAAAACAAGCCTAAAACATTTTTCACAGACACTCACCTGTATATAGAAAACCTGGGCATACCCAGAGACAAGTTGGTAGGACGCAGTCGACCCGGGAGATTCAGTCACATCCTGGATGATCTGTACAAAACCAACGCTCTACCCCCCACTGCTCGTCGCAGTCGGATAGGGGTTGTCTATATACCTAAGGAACAAGGGTATGCCGACATGCACATTATTATCAATGGTGAAGACATGGGAGCCTCTGCCAAGAGGATCCCCACCAATAAACCTCTGTATGCTGTTGTGGATGTATTTGCAGCTACTAAAAGTGTTCGGATTGTCCAGGTGGAATATGGCTGTAAGTTTCAGTTTAAAACTTACTAATATGATTCAATATGATTATATGACTCACATTGTAACAGACAGACTGTAATGATCCCTCTCTTTTTCTCCTGTGTTTTAGTTGCTTCACTGCAGACACTCTGCCGAAAGACAATTCAGAAACACATTGTTCACAGAATGGCTTTGGACTGGTTGGAACTTCCAGAGTTACTTAAACACTATTGCAAATATGAGTGAGCATAACCTATTAAACATCTGAGAAGCAAAGATCTTCAAGACTAAAAGTGGCTGCAATGTTTTTTTTTCTTCTCCCACTTTTTCAACCAAAAAAAAAAAAAGTGAATATGTTCTTCAAGGTTTTTAACACTTACAATGCTGCTAAAATTGCTAATACTAATTTTCAATTATAATTTAGTGAATCGTGAATCTTAGATTCTGATACTGTGATCCTTCAGTGAGCCATAAATGCATATTAGCCCTCTAAAGACTGGCATATTAACCCTAAAAAGAACAAAACCATAAAGAGAAATCAGAAAATGTATTCATTGCTATTTTTCATTATTGGGACTCAAATAATACAATTTCATGATTTTGTTTGGGCACTATACCAAAGATAACCACTGGGTTACACTCAAAATATACTCTATAGAATTTTTCTGATGCAGTTTTCTGTCACAATATCACTTCTATTACAAAACAGTTACCAAATATGGAACCTTGACTGTCAGACTAGATATGTGTTTTGTAAACATTATAAAAAGATTTGATTTTCTAAAACACAAGCCACAAAATCCCAGTCTATATGCTTTTATTTCTTGATTTATACTTGAGTGATGTATCCCCTGAGATAAAAACATTTAAAGAAAGATTACAAAAAAATGTAAGCATTTGATTAATAAAATTGTAATGTAAACATAATAAGCTAATGCTGAATAAGTTTTTAAACAGGCAAGTCCTCTCCAACGTGTGTAAATATGTGAACTAGATCAACTTTTATTAGAGGGTGAGTAGATTTCCCACTACGGGTGGCCATGCAGTTTTAAATGCTTCCTGTTAGCTAAACAAATAAAGTAGAAACAAAAGTCCCCTCATCTAAATATTCACAACAGACACCCTTTCAAAATGAAACCAAGAAATAAGACCTAGACTTTCACTGCTTCTCCCCGCAGCTTCTCAAATGTTTGTATCCCTCAGGATACATAACCCCTTTTAGAGTTGAATAATAGTCAAAATAAATATTTATTACAGTTTAGAACCTTAGATTGAACCTTTAGACAAAATATATCTATACATGATACATCAGGGTTTTATGCCATATACTGATATAATAAGAAAATGGAGCTCATACACATGGAGGAGAAAAAACACAATTTTATTCAGAAGCCCAAACTGAGGAAAATATTCAATTTGCTGCAGGTACTGTTATTTAAAATGCCAAAAAGTAAGATGCAAATTCTGATCATGTAAATCACATATCAGTTGTCGTTCTATATCTCCCAATATGGGCCTATGTCTTATTAAGATAATTATTATAAATATTATTCAGAAACATTAAGCTCTGTGGTCATATTGTGGGGGGTAAAACATATCCTATAATGCAATGCAATACAGTGATATCTGATAAATGTACAAATAAATGTTCCTCAAAAGCCTGATGTGTAATAATTGATACACACACGATTTAATTTTTTTCTCATTTTTCTCATGATGATCATTTAGAGGCCTCTTGTGGATCAAACATGATGCAGAAGGCTTTATAGGGTTAAATGTCAAGATGCCATATTTAAATGTGAACCTGACAGCCTTGACATTTCTTTTGCGTTTGTAAATTAGTAAATAAACATACTTGAATTTTCACTTGTGGTCTTTGACTTTTGAACCCCACTATTTTTCATTACTTTTTTGAAAGGTTGAGGTTTCTTATAAACTAAATTATTGTATTCTTAATGTATGTAATTTATCTTTTAAACGAATCAATTTATTAAAGCACTTGTATTAATTAAATGAATTCATTAGGCCACGTTGACATGAGTGTTGGGTTGATCTGCACTGACACCTAATGGTCGTTCAGAGGAAGTTCAACTACGCAGTTTTGTAATAGTCACGTGACCAGATCATCATAGTCCTTTAGCTTCTCAGCTTGATCTGCACATACACTGTTTTATCTACTGATCTGTGGCAAACAATGTCATTTTGTTCTCTTTTCGGGAAGGAGTATTATAAAGATTATTTTAAACCAGGTAAGTAATGTTTTTCATTATTTACTCTCCACAACCTGCTCCCTTTACCTTGAAGGAAGATTATGATGTAACTGTTTATAAAACTGGTGTAGCGAAATTTGCTTAAATATTACTAAAGCTAAGAAAACAAAGTGTCTGTTTTACAGACTATAGTTAACTGATTTATTGTTTCTCTGCAGGTATATATGTTTGCTCCCAGTGTGGGCATCCACTCTTTTCAAGCAGATCCAAATATGAGCATTCGTCCCCCTGGCCTGCCTTCACAGAGACCATCCGAGAGGACAGTGTAACAAAACACATGGAGACGTTAACAGCCTATAAGGTCAGAATCAGATTAGTTCATATTTACAGACACCACAAATATGTTTCTGTGTGTTTATGCATGTTTCCGTTCCTATATGCAGGTTCTGTGTGGCAAGTGTAGTAATGGACTAGGCCATGAGTTTCTGAATGATGGGCCGGAGGAGGGCTTATCACGTTTTTGAATATTCAGTCACTCGCTTAAGTTTGTCCCAAAAGGTAAGTCACCACATGTAGTTTTCTGTATAATTTGAACAGTATAAAATGGCTTTATTCGTATTTACATGAATAATTAACCATTTTAATTCATACTCCACCTTTTTTTCCAATCAGAAAAGGTTGATAAACAATAAGCGAGGTGAATCCATGTATTTGAGGCTGCTGTTGCACGCAGTGGGAACGGGATGTTCAGCTCATGAAGTGAACAAGGAAAAGCCCCAAGTGGAGATCCTGTTCACAGATATATTTTGACGTCCTGGATGCCACAGAGACTAAAGTAGTTGCTCTATTTTTATACTTGTCTGTATAAGCTGATATGAACATGTGCAAGATGAATGAATGAAATTACTTCATTCACTTGGAATATTGCTTATTTAAAATGGTAATTGTGAACCTTCAGTAATTTCCTAAAGCAATTTACAGCACGGGGCACTATCATGATGGTGATTATTATGAACAAAACTATTTTAACATAGCATGTTGTTTTTTGTTCAACCAAATTTGAATCCGGTTTCTTTATAATTGTATCTGCCATAAAGACATAATATTTTTAAATTCATGTTTCTGTTACATGGAAAGTATGTTTTTGTTTTGTTTTCCACTATTAAAGTATGAATAAAATAAATTCAGCTTGTTTCCGTTATTGTTATTTTATTTATTTACCCTCAAGCATCCTTTGGGACAAATTTGGGCAAAGTCTTTTGTTTTTATTTTTTTTTTATAGTTTACTTAATTTGAGCGGTACAAGGCTTGGCTATTTTTTCAACTAAAGTGGTAGAGGAAAAAATCCTTAATTTGTCCTTCATGGACAATAGTGGGCTCCCATAGGAAATGAATGGGAAATACTAAAATTCAGAGCATTTTTTTATTTGTCCAAAAAAAAAAAATCAATAAATCCAACACAATGCAGTTCATACACATAAATGAAGGGGTGAACCTATACAACAATTCTCATTCTCTCACACACACACCCGTATACCAAGCATTGAATGAGCCTATACTACAGTGGTTTTTTATTTTGTTGAATATAAACACATACAAAACCAAAGAATTTAATTAGCCTATGACTTAGCATTTTTTGTGTGCTAATCAGCCACTGTGACACACACACACTTCAAAGTCAGATTAAAGCCCTACTGCAAGATTGGTTGATGAACAAAGAATGTCTATGCTACTTAATTTTTTATTCTTGTCTGTTTGGCACAATTTTATACCATTTCACTTTTTTGAGGTATTGAAATTAGATGTTTTTTTAATTAAATAAATGTCTCCTACTTTATGTTTTCCTTTTAAGCATGGTCAGATTTGTCTGTAAACATATTTGTATAGTCTCACCCAACACAATTTTTATTATTATTTTTAAAAAATTCTACAATTTTAACTTGTGATAAAATTGAAAAGGTTACGTTCGTTATAACAATGGTTTATAGATTCCAGCCTATATGCAGCCACTGAGTACTACAGCCAGATATTTCGAATTTTTTATACCTTCTTCCTATGTCACCAGATGTCACCAAAATTTTAGGTTTGGGCTTACTGAGATGATTTTTTTTTTTTTTTTTTTACTGAAGTATAAGAAATATTAAATATATAACATAAAAATAAGCATATTTTGCATAAAATATGGCACTTTTAGAGGTAAATAGTTTTTTTTTTTTAAATCTCACAAAATTGTATAAACTTATTTTTTATTTTATCGAAGACAGTGATATGACAATTAAAAAAAAAAAAAAAAAAAATGGGATCATCAAAATTTGTCCACTAATATTCGCAGTGAGGTAAAGCTTTGAACCGCCAAAATGACGCATGTTACATTTCAAACCTCGAGACCCGCCAATTTCTTCATCTGCTTCCTTTGACTGTGTAGGGAGCAAACGAGATTTCCCAAGGTGATTAGTAGTGGCTGTTAATCTTAACGAATAACACCACATTGTTTAATTAATTTATAATGAGTTTATATAAAGTAGAGTAACAATTAGCAACGAAACTGCTTTAAGTAACCTCAGCGTTAGCTCTTCAGGTTGAAATTAAAGTTACTAATGTTAGCATTTTTTGACGACTCTCCTTTGCTAGTTTAGCACTTAATTTATAAGAATAATGAGCGTTTTTTCGTTGTGGCTGTACTTTCAGGTATGCAAATGATGTACGGTCCAATTGGAAACTACGTGCCAATAAGTGACCTAAACATAAACATCACACACTCGGTGAGAAGCTGAGGAAGCAAATGTCAGAAGATGTAGTTTTTGAGTGCCTGGTTATGCAGGTTTCTTAATTTGAATAAATCATTAGCAGTAGGAGAATTACTCATTGTATGATTAATATCTGTTTACTCAGCTTAGTTTTGTCAGATAAGTTGCTCTTTAAAAAACTGGCCTTGTAATAGAATACCTGCAAGGAATATATTTTCAATTTTAAAAATAAATAAATAAAGCCTTTTCATTTTCCAGAAGGTGGTTGGAGTGATAATTGGAAAAACTGATTCAAGAGGATTTCCAGACCGGAAAAGTTGGTTACCATTACATAGATGTTCATGCATTCTATTTCCATTATGTCTTTCTATCTTTATATAGTCTATAATATGTGGTCTTTTATTTTTATTTCAGATGCTGGCTCTGAAAGGTTTACTTTCAGCTTTACCATCAAAGATTTACCAGAACATTTTATCAATGTGTCTGCATGGGGAAATGAGGGATACATACAAGGACTGAGCAGTCGCTTTCAGATTGGGGATTGTGGTGAGATTTTAAGTAGTAATGAGTCATTTACATTCCAGTTACTCTTGTTAACAAAAACACTTCTAATATTAACTTCTAATGCACTGAATTGACACTGTAACCCAAAAAAGCATCTTCTGTTTTAGTTGTAATTGAAAATCCCCTCGTTGTGACCAAAGACTATGAGAAAGAAGAAAGATTTTGCCCTTCAACACCCAGGTAAAAAAATGAAGGGAAAAAAAACACAACTAAGAAACATAACTCTGTCATCATACTGCAAGTTTGTAAGAGATACATATTTTATTTCAGTACCTACAGGCTGTTGCTAACAGAGACTCACTCAAGCATTAGGATATGCTCAGATTTAGAAACAGAGGCCAGGATTCTGCCACTATTCCACATGCCAATTAAAGACTCAAGGGACTTCTATTCGTTGGGAGACATTACTGCAAATGGAGAGAGTCTGGATGGACACATTATTAACATTCTAGCAGCTGTACAATCGGTTAGATTCCAACAATATACTGCTAGCCCTCCTCACTGTCAGGGAAATTGACACAGCCTGGCATTAGTGGCTGGTGGGCAAAAGTACAGATGTGTTTTTTATCCTTTTCAATGATTGGGATTTTATTATTTAGATTGGAGAGGAGAAATTCTTTACAAAATCTGATGGACGCAAAGGACAGAGGCTAGAAATAAAGCTCTTTGATGACACTGGGAAATCATTTCCTTTTGTGTGGTGAGCATAATTATATTCAGTATGATTAAAAAAATGAAATAAATCGACAACAACAAATATCCACTCCAAACACTAAATGGAGTGATTTCATTACTTTTTTCACCCAGCTGGGATAAAGAGACTATTAGGCTGGTACAAACACTGACACAAAGAGAAACAGGTATAATAATGTTTATTTGTCTGTTTATTTGCAATTTCTAATATGTGATGATTGAAATTCATTTGATCTATTTTCTCTCAGTGCTGTTTATTGCAGATGCCCGCATCACTTTTGACAGCTTTCGCAACTGTATGATAGCAACAGCCACCTCAAAGACAATCATTACCCTCAACCCTGGTAGCGATGTGATATGCTAGATTAAAGAATCTATCTAAATACTTAAAATTGTAATACTTTTATTATTGTTATATTTTAACAATTATCATTAAAATCCTAAAATTGTTTTCGTTTACATTGTAGATACAGCAGAAGCCAACCAGCTGTACACATGTATAAGGGAACTGCTAGAAGCAGGAGGACTGGATGACCAAGACATCCTCTCAGGTGACGATGTGCAATGTAAGTCACGTGGTGTATCTGGACCTCTGCATTAACAATGAAGCATGTATAGTGCAGTTCATACAGAAACAAACAGAAACATTTTACAATAAGTTGCCATTAACATTAGTTAATGCATTAAAAGAATGGTTCACCCAAAAATGAACCCGTCCAAGAAATACTGTAGATGAGTTTGTTTTTTTCGTCTGAGTAGGTTTGGCTAAATTTAGCATTGCATTACTTGCTCACCAAATTGATCCTCTGCAGTGAAAGGGTGCCATCAGAATGAGAGTGATAAAAACAAAACTATAATCTACAAGTAATCTTGTGATTACTTATAGGTTTTAAAAACATATCTATCATTTTTAACTTCAAACCACTGCTTATGGCTAAGATACGAGTCCACTATCCATAATACTGCTTTCTCCATTGAAAAAGACTTCTTGTCTCAATCAGAAGAGAAATATGCACAGATCAAATACTGTTTACATGTGAAACAAATATGTTGGTGGATTTGATATGAGAGGACAACATGGGGTGTGATTTTCACTGGAGGAATCATTAGTATGGATTGTGGACTCATTTTGTGGCTTGAGGTGATAGTTTAAAGTTTAGATTTCTTCAAATGTATTCCGATGAAGGAAGAAACTCATATACATTTTGGATGTCCTGAGGGTGAGAACATTTTCATCAAATTTTAATTTCGGGGTGAACTATTCCTAACCATTGACTAACAATGAGCTATTACTGTTACAGTATTTGATAAACTTTGTTAACATTAGTTAACAAAAACACAATTCTTTATTTTTAGTTCATATTAGTTCAGGTCCGTTAAATAATACAACTTTTGATTTTATGAATGTATTAATAAATGCTGAAATTGACATTAAGATGAACAAATACTATAGAAGTATTTTTCTTATTATCTAATGTCGTTAACTAATGTTAAAATATGAAATCTTATTGTAAAGTGTTACCAGTAAAACTGTATCCTTCTATTTATTTCTCAGTGGATTCCATTAGTGATGTTCTGACTGTGGAAAAGCTTAAAGCCAGAAGTCAAGAACATGCTGAGGTCTTTCATTGCATAATATTTGGATTCATCACAATTCTGGAACTAAATTCCTCCATCTCAAAGGTCATACGCAAGAGATGGTAAGTGTGCATGCTTTGACAGTTTTATGCAATGGTCTACTATTCACAAGCCTGAGTTTTAACAAATAACTTCTCCACCAGTGCCAAATGCAAATTTCGAATCAATGAGGAGAGTGAGACATGTTCCAATGATGCCTGTCCAAATCAAGGACAACAGCTCCAGGCCAATGAAGGCTTTGATCTGCTGGTGGACATCAGCGATCACACTGGGACTGTGCAGTCATGCAACCTGGCCGGCACAGTGGCTGAGAAAACCCTGGGCTGTAAAGTGAGCTAAGTCAAGACTGTCTTTATGTGTCCTGATGTCTGTATGTCCTGCAAAGAGTAAACGTAAAATATTTTATGTTGACAGACAGAAGAGTTTTTACGTCTGTCGGAGTCTCAAAGGACGACTCTGAAGTGGACGTTTCTTCTGGAGAGATGCAAAATCTATCTAAAGGTTATTCATGTTTACCATTTGCAACTTATTTAAAAAAACTGAATATTTAAGGATGTAACTCACTCGGCATTTTAAATTGTAGGTTTTTCCATCTGCTAGAAGCAGAAGTGGAATGAGGGCAAGCTTTTTGTCATGTGCACTTGCTGATCCCGTTGAAGTGAAGCAAAACTTTGCCTCCTTTGTGATTTGATGCTGTTTTGCAACACAGCAACCAAACAGCATGGTTCCTCATGTGAAAACAAATAAAATGTAGGCCTACTTGTGCTTTAAGTTCACTTTGGTTTAAATGCATATGTTGTGAATAATTATATATATATTTAACATTGTGTTCCAATGTCCCATTTGATCTCATTGTGTTGAAATTGATCTCTGTAAACGAATTAATTTAGGTGTATCCATGCTTGTTTGTTACAAACTGATTTTACGTAACTGCTATAACAAATAAAAACGTTTAATATCGAATACTTGTGGAACCTTTTATTCAGGAATTGTTTCTGTGCGGACGGTTTTGGAAGGAGCACCGCTTATGTTTGACATCTCTGTAAATAATGCTCAATTCGTTGTTGAAATCATAGTTTTATATTTATCTAATCGGATTTCTAGTGCAATCTTCACCATCAGGTAAGAACAGAGACGCATCAAAGTAACGTTACGTCCATGAAGTTATCATCAGCCTCAGCTAAAACGAGTCTGGAAATCCTCCTGTGAAGCTTTCATTAGGTCTGCATATTGAGCTCATCATGAATGTGAATCAAGGCACCGTCGGCAGTGATCCGGTGATACTCGCCACCGCTGGATATGATCATACCGTTAGATTCTGGCAGGCTCACAGTGGCATCTGCACGAGAACCGTCCAGCACCAGGACTCGGTATCCTTCACGTACTTGCAGATCATGTATTACAGAAATGAAAAGCAATTCAAGTATACTTTAAATATTTTCTCATTTCTTAACACAGTTACACTTTCAAAAAGTGTACACTTTGTAATAATGCCAGTTTAGACGTTTTGGTAACACTTCATTTTAGTTTAAAGTACATTTTAAATCATTATCTATAATCTTTTGTCATGTTTTATAGAAGTACACTTATTTTGATGTTATGACTAAGATACTAAAGCAAGAACTTTATAATTTTAACTGACCTTTAATATAATTATAATTAAATATAATGCAACTTAATTACTACAAATGTGTAATTACACATATTTAAGTACATGACATACCAGTTTTAGTAGAAATTACATTAAAATATATGTTTGTTATCATAAATGGTTGTTAATACGTTTAGCAATACACTTAAACCATATTTCAATAGAAGTAATTATGAAATTACATTTAAAAATGTACTCAAGTCCTAGTGGGTTAAAAAGCACACGCAAGTTTAACTAATTGCATTTAATTTACATTCAATTTAAACATTTTCATTTAATTGCAAACTTTCTTTTTTTAAAGTAAATTACTTCCATAATAAGGAGTCTTATCTGAAGTGTACTTCTTTTTCACAAGGAACTGCTGGTACATCCTGTACAGTAGGATTAGTGAGTTTATTTAGGTGCAAGAATACCTTAAAGATGCTTAACTCAAACACCAGCAGGTAAATTCCCTTGAAGTAACACCTGATAGGAGCATGATTGCTGCTGCTGGTAAGTATAAAGCTGTAAATGATGCAAACACTATTTCTCTTTCATCTCTGCCTGTATAGTTTCCACACTGTACTTTTTTTTTCTTGCTTTTTAGGTTATCAACACATACGCATGTATGATTTAAACTCAAATAATCCAAACCCTGTGATCAATTACGACGGTGTCAGCAAGAACATCACATCTGTTGGCTTTCACGAGGATGGGCGGTGGATGTACACGGGTGGAGAAGACTGCATGGCTCGCATCTGGGACTTGAGGTAACGAATTCTATCTGATGTGTCTATAAACGCTGTTTAGAAATGTGTTTCTTAAAGTACTCTTTTCATTCAGGTCAAGGAATCTACAGTGCCAAAGAATATTTCAAGTCAATGCACCTATTAATTGTGTGTGTCTTCATCCCAATCAGGTCAGTTGGGTAATATTTTATTATCTGCTACTGCTACTACTCACAAGAAAACTAGTCAAAAGTCCATTTTCTTTCTGAATGTATTTGCTTTAGGCTGAATTAATTGTTGGGGACCAAAGTGGTGTTATCCATATCTGGGATTTGAAAACAGACCACAATGAACAGCTCATCCCAGAGCCAGATGTGTCCGTCAATTCAGTCCATATCGACCCCGATGCCAGTTATATGGCTGCAGTCAACAGCTCGGTCAGTAACCAATAACAATCATATTTTATTCAATATTTCACACTACTAATGAGGTTGTACTAATGTGTACTGCATATATTCATATTGTATCAGAATCAGGTTTGTTTGGTTTGTTTTTGGTTGTAGGGCAACTGTTATGTGTGGAATTTGGCTGGAGGAATTGGCGATGAGGTAACACAACTGATACCCAAGACCAAGATCCCTGCTCACAAACGCTACTCATTACGCTGCAAATTCAGCCCAGACTCCACGTAAGTGTCTTACAAAAAAGCTAAACTAAGGAACAGTGAGAGATCAGTGATTTTTGTTTTTTTTTACAATTATTATATAAATCAGTTTATCAATGTTTTCAACTCTTTGCTAGATTGTTGGCCACATGCTCTGCTGACCAGACCTGTAAAATATGGAGAACCTCCAACTTCTCTCTGATGACAGAGTTGAGTATAAAGAGTAACAACCCAGGAGAGACGTCCCGAGGATGGATGTGGGATTGTGCCTTCTCTGGAGATTCACAATACATAGTTACAGGTGAACATACACAACATACACAGTTCAAACGTTTTACTAATACAAGAAGATCATAAGTTTAAATGACCATTGCAGAATCTTTGGTCCCACTTTATATGAGGTGTCCTCTATAGCATTGTTCACCTGAAAGTGAAAATTCTGTAATCATTTACTCACCCTCAAGATGTTGCAACCCTGTATGAGTTTCTCTCTTCTGTTGACTGCAAAAGAAGATATTTTCAAGAATATTGGTAACCAAAGAGTTGTCGATAGCCATTGACTTCCATAATATGAAAAAAATAAAAATACTATGGAAGTCAATGGCTTACCAATATTTTTTAAAGGATTTTCTTTCATGTTCAACAGAAGAAAGGAACTCATACAGATTTGGAACAAGTGGAGGGTGAGTCATTTATGGACGAATTATCCCTTTCTACTTGCGTCAAAAAAATTATAATTATTTGCGTTTAATCGATTTGGCAGCACTAGTTTCTACAGATACTACAGATTTAGTTACTCGTAGGTATTTTTCAAATATAAGTACAATGTGAAAATATGTTTGTAAGTACATTGTATCAAATGATTAATTTAAATGTTAGTAGCTAGTAGTAAAAGACAGATGTAAAATGGGTCTGAGTCTTATAGATGTTTAATATTTATAACAATAAGAGATTTGTTTTCATATTCTGCAAGATAAAGTAATACTTTTTCTTAATATCGTAAGAAAATATTGACTCTTGGTGCATTTGACTGTTCAGTTGACTGGAGTATCAGTCCCTCAGTTGTCCTGAGTTTGCAGACTGTTAAATTTTTTCACAACTGTATGTTGCTGTCAGTAGAATCTTGTGAAGAATTTGTTTATATGTTTATTTTTATATGTTTCAGCCTCCTCAGATAACCTTGCACGTCTGTGGTGTGTGGAGACCGGTGAGATCAAACGGGAGTACAGCGGCCATCAGAAGGCCGTGGTGTGTTTGGCCTTCAATGACAGTGTGCTTGGATAGTATGCAGAAGAAGCTCGTTCTGCTGGTCATAACACCTGACATCAGCATATCATAACCATCCCCATGGTATTCAGTGGACTGCATACAAGTGTAAAAATCTAAGTTTTTGTTGCATTAAAGAAAACCCTTAATTATGATGACTGATCTAAAAACTGTTGTATCCTTATTGTAGCAAATTCAAATGTATTGTCGGATGCATGTACTCAGTTGTATGCAAGTACAAGAGTTGTCAAATATATTTAGCTTTTGATTATTATCCAGACACCACTGAATTTATTCCCTTTCTAGAATTAAATACTCATTCAAATATCTATGAATGTTTGAACACAATGGTGCTTTATTGTAGACCAACAGTGTTTTCCATTACTCATCTGCATCAGGTTACAAGATACAAGCTGGAGTGAGTCTTAGAGCCGAGTCATGTTCAAACACCACTGGAAAAGGGGCTAAATACTACAGAATGCGAAGATAAGGATTTAGCAGATAACATGAAAAGATGGTCCTTCCTTCATGGCCAGACTTGCATTAAATATGGCATTCGTGTAGCCTCTCCAGTTGCTCTCATTGATGTGAACGCATTTGTTTGTTTCCCTGGTGTGTGCTGATACACCGTCAGTGGAATGTCACTCTGGCAAGTAGTAGAAGCACACAGAAACACAAATGTTGCTGGGAAAGCAGATGTCGATGCAGAAGTAAATAAGTCTTTGTTTCCCGGGACCTTCAGGAAAAAAGGAAAGAAATCTCAAGGTTCTTATTTCTATTGATGTGCCGATGACAATCATAATCAATGTCCTGTTCCTCGTTCATGCTCTGCTGGTTGCAACTCTAAAAAAGGTCACAACTCCATCTCACCGCACTACTGGATTAGGTTTCTGTCACACTGTGCTCTTTAAAGAGCTACTCAGCATGTTCTTGGCTTCTCCTATACATTCTCTCGACACAAAAATCAGATCATCCAATGTTTAAACAAGGAATATTCAGGCTACAATTTTAGCTCAATGCAGCATTTTGATTAACACAAAACTTTTTCTTTAAAAACTTACACAAGATGTGAATGGGGCCAGTTTGTAAATGTTAAATTATTCACTGGTTCAGTAATATAGCAACGAGATACAGTATAAACTATATGCGTTTTAACATGATTTCAGTGTAAAAAATTATATCATTTCTAGCTTTTCTATGTGAAGTTGTATCCAAATGTACAACTTAATCACAATTGAACTAATCTTAACCCCTGGTTTCACAGACAAGGCTTAAGCCTACTCCCAGACTAAAATGCATGTTTTAATTTAAATCTTAAAATATCAGTGCCATCGTTTTGTCTCAAGATGCACACCAGTAATGTTTTTTCTAAGGCACATTTATAAAAGATACTTAAATGTCCTAGTTGAACTATGGCCTAATCCTGTCTTAACCTAAACCCTCTCTGTGAAAACAGGCCTTAATCTTACAACGTCATCATAACGCAACTACTTTACAAATGACAAACTACTTTACCCATTAAATAATATAAAAATGTATAATAATAAGTATTAATTGGTGCCTTTTTCACATCTATTGTAAGTGTCTGTCATTGTAATCTTGTCTTCTGTGGTAATCGATATTATGCCACAAATGTGGCTGATTGATCATAACTCCTTCAAAAGTTTGGGGTCAGCAAGTTTTTGATAGAAGTCTCTTTGGCATTTATTTTATACTGATATTAAGTGTCACATGATTCTGCAGAAGTCATTATAATATGCTGATTTGGTGTTTTAAGAAAAATTGAAAATTTTGCTGCTTAATACTTTAGTGAAAGCATTTCACTTTCATCGTTTGTAAAAGTATAAATGTCTTGACTTTCACTTTTGATCAGTTTAGTGTAACAATGTAATACTGTAGTACTGACTTACTCTTACCCTCAGATCTTCTAGTCCAGTACACAGAGGCCTGCTGACAGAGGGACTGAAGAGGTTCTTGAAGGGAGGAGGCTTCCACACGACTGCCAGACAGCACTCCCAAAAACTCTGTGTGTTTTTCAGTCTGATTTCCCACCACCCAGACCTGACGAACCTGTGAGAATCATCACATATCTCACTGTATATCACTGCCGAGTAAATTATCCTCTAATGATGTGATGCAGGCTCACTATATTGTTCCTGTGTGAACGCATACGCAGTATAACTCCCAATCGTATAATTGTGTCTTGAGGGTTTTAAGTGTTTCCTCTAGTACAAAAGGCATTTGTAATTACACCACTTACTCCTCTGAGAGATCAGATAGACACTTGCTGAAGCAGAGTAATGCTTGAGTGAGTCTGCGACAGGCAGTTTATGCTTCTCAATAGCTCATTGTGCAGCAAAAATTGGAAATCTTGTTCAAAAGGCTATTGACCATGGATTGAGTTTCCAAAAAGTTTTCTAATGGCTTTAATCAAGCGCAATGATGCAAAAATCTCAACTGAGACCAAGATTTTAAGTGGTCAGCGATACTTATGGGTTCGTCAACCCATAGATCATAACCCAGCGCATGAATCACCTTGTTAAGTGCTGAGAGAAGTGTGTCCAACACAGGTCTCTGCTCTGTTTGTGGAAGGGAGCTCTGCCTTTCCAGTAGTGACTTATAAGAGGAAAAAGCCAACAGAGTGGCCATTGTGCACCCTGTGGTCCCATCCTGTAATGCGATCCAGCCAAGGTGGATCAGATGGTCTGTGGAATTCGGACTCGGCTACACTAAAGCCCTCCTGAACTGGTGCGGTCCATTACTCCCTTTCTGGAGTCACGGAGGAGAAAGCAGCCAAAAGAGCTCTCTAATCTACCCAAGAGCACTGGGGTGGTGCCGCGTTCAAGTGTCAGTTAAGTGCCAGCCACCTTTACGTTTAGGTACATATGGTGTATAAGTTCCTAAAAAGCTGCTGCGTCCGAAAGAACAAGATCCGGGTAAATACACCAAAGAATATCACACACACATTCTCGTTCATATGGTAAAAATGGGAGACTTGACTATTTATTTCTGTGATGGCAAAGGTGAATTTTCATTTTTCAGTGTCACATGATCTTCCAAGAATCATTCTAATGTTACATTTCTTATCATTATCAATATTTAAAACAGCATTTATTTGAAAAAGGAATTTTGTTACATTATAAAATAGTCATTTTTTATTCATTTATTACCTATATGCTGAATAAAACAAAAAAATCTTACTGACCCAAACTTATGAATAGTACACTCTCAAAAATAATAAAGGTTCTTTATTGGCACCTATGGTTCCATGAAGAACCTTTGACATCCATGGAACCTTTTCCACTGGACAAAAGGTTCTTTACAATGGAAAAGGTGCTTAGATACTTAAAATGTTCTTCACACTAAGAAAATAAATGGTTCTTTTATGAACTGTGCACTGAAAAGTTCTTCGAAGAAACCAAGATGGATCTTCCATGGCATAGCTGGATGGGAAAAAGCCCTTTTAGAACCCCTTTTATTTTGTTTATTTTTTTAAAGTGCAGTGTATATATTTAATATTATGTAATATTGTAAGATTAGTTTGCCATAATCACACAATCTTCTGGCCCATTACAAAAATAGGAGACTCGTCAAGCAGAAGTCTTTTACCTGTTGCTCTGACTTGTTTAGTTGAGATTGCACATTCTCGTAATCCAAACTTTCCATCCGGCGAAGAAAGCAGCTGTCCTGGTTGTCAGGTTTATAGCATACCAACCTCTGAGGAAGAGCGATAGGGAAATGTAACTGAGCTTCAGTGGAAAAGCCTAATCCGTAGAGAAAGAAAAGGGCCTTACGTGTCTCATGTCAAAAATCACTGTGGAGCTGTGGTTGACATGGGAAGTCACAGAGTAGGTCACTATGCTGTTGTGCTTGTCAATCAGAGCCGACTGATTGATCAAGTCAACCGTGTGATCGGGAATTCTGACAACCTGCAATGAAGACTGTACGGAAAAGTTTCGTTTTCAGAGCTAATGTTTAAAGCAAGACACTGATGTCATATCACCATATTTTCCTTGTTGATTAAACACAGTACATCAAAACAAGTATTTTGCTTTTGCAAAGGTTTTTGAAATGTTTCATTTAAATTTGAAAATAAGGAATTGTGTAATTAAATAGGCACTAATTTGGAAAGATTTAAAGAAAACTGAACATTGGATAAAGCCAGATTCATTGTTTCATTTTGATATATTAAAGGTTTTTACAGAGGGGATTTTGGATATTCATGACTCCATAAATCCGAAAATACTGTCAAAATACAACTACATTTTCATTGTGTTTTTAGAAGTAAAATGGTATATAAATCAGCCAGGCGATGATATATGAACCATAAGAAAAAAATTGGATATTTTCTTTCCACTAGTATGAAAGAAAAGTTATAAAAGCAAAAAATGTTTCCAATGCAAACAATGGTTTACTGGTGTCTTGCCTTAAAAATGCTTGAAAATTGGAAATGCCTGGATTCTTACTTGTGTCTTGTGCTGTAGTCCTAGATGCGCGGTCACACCGAGAGCGATGATAACAATGAGCAGCATAGCAGCAATACTCCCCCAGAGAAATTTGTGAGGAACCCTGCAGAAGCTCATGGGACCACAGTGCTAGAAAATCCAAGCACACAATCATCTCCCTCCATGCTACATTTAAAGCACATTCACATTAAATAATATTTGTGGTTTGTACACATAAGCAAGCAATAAAACACAGCTAAGCAAAACACAAACTGACATATTTGTGCTATAATCTGAAGTATGTGTACTGCTAATGGAAAACAGTAAAGAACTCTCACCATGTTCTGTGGGTCCTCCAGACTGGCTTCTGAATGCTTCCAGCACCTCACCATTCTGCCCTGTTTTGCTTCTCCTCACGGTACCTGTCTTACTTCTTTCTGTATAAGGCAATGTTCATGACCGAGACTGACCAGCGGTGCCTGCAGTATAGGTGTCTAACTCCTTTCTGCCATCCTCTGCCCCCCACCTCTTACCTCACACCAGGTAGTCCAACCCACTGGCTGACTACCCCTATACCAGACAATAGACAAAGAATCAGAATGAGCTTTATTGGCCAAGTATGTTTACACATACAAGGAATTTGTTGTAGTGACAGAAGCTCCACAGTGCAACAGAAAGACAGCAACAGGACACAGATAATAAAAGAATAATATACAAATAGGCAATGTACAAAGCAGCAAAAACACAATATATAATATAGACAACTATGTATGTACAGGTCAAGTATGTGCAAATTAGAAATAAAAATAAAATAAGAGTGTGGTGAATGGATAATGTATTATAGTTGTGTGTTCCACGTTTATTGTTGAGTGTTCATGAGATGGTTTGCCTGAGGGAAGAAACTGTTTTTTCGAAGGGGACAGATAGATCAGCACTGTGGACAGGGCTTTTCGTCGCAGAGCCAGTTAAGGCATCGACTGGTCATGCCCTTAGGCTGCTGACTGACCAAGGTGACTCCAATAACTTCAGAGGTGGTTACAGTGAGATAACTGAAGTGCAGTCTCATAACAGGGAACCCAAAAATTAAAACGGTCTCATCATTTACTCACTCTAATGTCGTTCCAAAACTGCGTGACATTTCTTCTGGGGAATGTGAAATAAGACATTTAGATGAATGTCGATAACCATACAGTTTTCGAAATATAATTTCTTAAAACATTGTCTTTTATGTACCCCAGAAAATAAAAGTAAGCTTGGATTTGTGTAAGGGTGTGTGGTGAATTTTCATCCATTTAAGTACAACATTAAGAAAAAGTAGAACACTTTTCATAAACAATTCTTATTTATTATATCAGTCAAGAAAAATGAACACTTTGTTCAAACTATGGTGAGAAGTAAAATCCTACCAGGTTTATAGTTTAGTGAGTGACAAAGCTGTCAAGTGCAAAATATAATAATTAAAAATATTTATAATATTCTCTCACTCATTATGTTACAAGTACAGTGAATTAACAGTACATAATTAAACAAGTACTTCTGATATAATAAAAACAAACGGCACAATTTTGGGGGTCACTTGTTTTGTAGCACCCGAGTGTTACTGACCAGAAAATACATATTACAATTTTTTTTTAGACAAGATACAGAAACACAACAAAACAAACATTAACACTAAAATAAAAGTATTGCCCTTATATTACCTTAAAACAAAAAAAACAGTGATATATTTAAAAAAAGAGGTAGGCCAGTTTGAAATGAAGCCTTGATGACAGTAAATCATACTGCATATATTTGTAGAGACAAACTACTTCTATTAAACCCATTTAGATTAACTGTGATATTAAAATATTAATACCCATATATTGATAAATATTCTCTATTAAAGTGGGTAAATTCCAAGCAAACGCTGACTATGCTTGTAGTGCAGGTAAAATGTCAGCAATGCTCTCTATATAGTAGTCAGGCACCATTTTCTGCCTTTGTGGACATTCGCTCTTCTGGTTTGCCTCAGCTTCTGCTACAGTAGAAACTCCTGTGAGGGTCAGCAGGGTCTTCAGGCCACAGTTTGAGCCTAGCATGATATCCGTGTCCAGCCTATCTCCGACCATCAGACACCTCTCAGGGTCCAGACCGAACTGGCCGGCCACACACTCGAACATGAAGTTGCTGGGCTTTCCGACCACTTGAGCTTGGCGCTGCGCTGCGGTCTCTACCGCCCTTAAGAGGCACCCTGTCCCTGCAGACAAGCGGAACACAAGGTTGTTGTGATAACATGACACGATTCAAGGTAAAGGATTTTTGTTATGTCATTCATATCTGCTTACCTGGGACCGCTTTGCCTCCCTCCAGAGGCAGCCTCGTGTCCGTGTTAGTTCCCACGAACTGACAGTCGGGGTTGCACAGGTACTGCAGAGCTCTGTTGAGCTTCATGTAACTGAAATGCTCATCAAAGCCGACCAGTACAGCTCGGACCTCATTATCGAGAGGAACATTCGCCCAATCTTTCTGAACTCCTGAGATGGGGTCAGGCCCAACACCGATCGGCCGGATCCCCACGTCCTCGAGCTCCTGCCTCATCGCATTGCTCCCAATTAAATAGACTTTCCCGTCGAGTTTACACACATTTTTGAGGTACATCGCCGAGCAGTACGCCGTCCCGAACACCTCGTCCGCGGAGGCATCGAAACCGAGCTTGCCTAATTTTTCCGCGTACATTTGTCGGGTTTTCGTGCTGTTGTTTGTGACAAAAAACACTCGTTTTCCGTTTTTCTTCAATGAATTGATAACCTCGGGGGCTCCGGGAATGGCTTGGTCCCCTCTCCATATTACTCCATCGCAGTCAAACAGCACACTGTCCACCGAGTCCAGTAACTCTCTGCTCAGAGCTCCAGTCAGTCGAGTACACTTAGATGCAGCCATTCCTCAAGTTACTCTCGGTCTTCTTTCTTGTCCTCGGTCCGTCCTAAAATAACATTTGATCTTCAACTATATACGAATAGTCCGCTGACTAGACGGAGATCAGCTTATGTCAGATGATAGAGAATGGCAGCGAACTGGAAATTACTAGCTGCTGCAACCGAGCGGCACACTGCCTTGTGCTCGTTTGACAGCGTACGTGACGCTTTATACTACTAAAGCACTTCCGCACCGGTTTAAAGGGCCAGTGACCCTATGAAATGCTATGAAAAAGTTTTTGGGTAGGCACCATTTTATCATTTTAATGAAAACTAGGCTGTGAGGAAAACATGTACAGCACTTTATTCTCTTATCCACCTTATTCTTCAGCCGTTTTCTGTGAATGTGCAAGTTTTTTTTTTTTTGCTCCAAAAACCATCAAGATTACAAATGTGATTTTATAACCGTTCAATAAACAAGAAGTTAATTAAGAGACTTACGTTTTAGACACCATATTTCTTGTTTTTGCTCTGTTTCACCAACAAAAATAATTCCAAATAATTCCGTCTCTGAGCAACATGACGGTGATTCGTGAATGAATCAACCTTTTAAATGATTCGGTTCAGTCGCAATGAATCACTTATTAACAGTGACTTAATGCCACCTACTGGTAGTTTTAATTTCACATTTACAGTATTTTTTTTAAATAATTTAAAAAATCAGTATTCAACGTTTTATAAATCAAAACATTATTTATTCATTTGTAACTGCAGATTAAAGCATTCAGTGTCTCTCAGAGCTGCATTAACAGTGGGTACACATATATATATATATTCCACTTCAGATGCAGTTTCTGTGTTTCCTCTACATTGCAAAGATTAATTTTGTTGATACTGATTTCATTTGTTTGGTAACAGCCCAAATGTCTTATTATACTAGTTGACTGATTAAATTGAACTCTAATTAAAAAAAAATTATAATTTAAGTTTGAAAAATCATATATAAAAAAGTAAATATTAGCATTTTATGTTTAAGTTTAATATAAAATACTTGTATTTGTAATTAATACTCCCTTTTTATTTTAAAATATAATAGTATTATCACACTTTATTGTTTTCATTATTTGATTTAAAAAGAAAAATCTAACTAAATAAACTAAATGTGTTTCGTATAACTACAATAATTATATTTATAATGTAAATCATTTAGAAATGTTGCAACGTCTTCCCTAAATGCATAATGAAAATTGACACTCAATGTAAAAATAGCATTTTCTTTTCAATGGCTATTTTAACTTTTTGATTTAGATTTCCAGGCATCCTCAAGTTCATTTTATTTTTTCTAAATCCAACACAATCTGGCAGTTTGTTACTACTTTGTTTTACTGAATTAGGGGCTATTTTGTATAAATTTGTACATTTTCATTCAATCTGCTTATGCCCCGTTGACGGTTAAGATTTAGTGGGTTATGGGTGGACCTTTATGCTTTCTTTTTTTCTAAAAATCATGCATGTAATTTAATATGAAATCATATTAATTCATACAAAATCACAACCTAGTAAAATACACATTTTATAGCAAGATTGGGTTGTGCAGTCCACAACTGACCTTGACCAGATATCGAAATTACACCTCGAGAGGATACTGTTCAAAAAGTGAAAGTAATACAATGATACAATGTGAAAAGATAAATGTGGAAATTATGGTGCAGCAATGACAGTAAACTTTGCTTTAACAATAAGTTGTGGGAAAGGGGAGGACATGCAGAAACACCTGGGGCAGCCGTGGCAGGAACAGCTTTTATATGGAGCATGGAGGGATGGATGGCCTCTCAAGTCAGATCACTAGCTGACTCTGGAACTGTGGCAGTAAATAATGCAAATAAAGTTTACATTTCATTTGCACGATTTACATTTTCCTTCTGTCTTCATGTATATTTGATTACCTGCTATGAAATAAAAGTACTCAGCATTATTGTCTGATTATTAGCTAAACTTTACATCTGCTGTCTTTGTATTAAACTGTAGGATTTGACTATTCCAAACTGTGCAGTCAGAAAATCAAGAAAAATTCCTTCGCCATAAAGCTTTCTTTTAAAAAGCCACTTAGCTTGGGTGTTACTCTTCTCGCCTTTTTTTATGATTTAGAACAGAGGGTTCAATCCTGTTTCTGGAGGGCCAATGTGCTGCAGAGTTTAGCTCCAACTCCAATTAAACACACCTGAACCAAAACAATAAAGGTATTTCTTTAGTAATGCTAGAATCTTCCAGGTAGGTATACTGAACACACAATTGGTCTTCTTATTTGTGATGAATGCCATCTCACCTTTTGACAAACCAGGCTCCCACCAGATGTCATCATTTATCATCTGCTTGTCTCTGGGTTTTGGAAAGCGCCCACACACTAGTCTTAATAAGAGCACTCCCAGTGTTCCTGAAAGAAAACGATTTGTCTGATGGATAAGCTTGAAGTACAAAAGCATGCTGTCTCTGTAACGTGCAAAAAATATGTCTGGTGTTATTTGAGATACGGTTTATAGGATACAGTTTAACTTGTCACTATAATTTAAATCCTAAAGGTTTATGGCAGAATACTTACCACAGAACCTATATTGCAGCCAAATTATTGCAGGAGATCCCTGCATCCGAAGTCAATCAGTATGACTTTAAGAGTTTCTGTGTTGATCAGAAGATTCTCCAGCTTAATGTCACGGTGGAACACTCCATGGCGACAGCAGATGTCAGCGGCCGCTGTTATCTTTGCCCCGACAAACAATGCTATGTCCTCAACAAGGGAGCCTCCAGGGACCTTCAAAACATACCATAGATCTTTGCAGGGTGAGGGGCATTCCAAGACCATTATGTAGTGTCCTGCCAGTCCAGCAGCTGAATGATATGTGGAACTCTCATGCTCTTATTAACAAGGATTAATAGTGCAACATCTAATGGAAGGGGTTTGAGATGACCAGGCTAGAAGAAAGATCATTGTTCGATGTCAGTGCTTTCCCAAATAAGGATTTTTGTGGCATCTATAAGCAAAGAACCTTTAACATCCGAGGGACCTTTTAAGTGGACAAAAGGTTCACTATAATGGAAGAAGATTCTTCAGAGTTTTAAAATGTTTTTCAAACTAAGAAAAATAAATGGAACTGAACTGTTCATAAACGGTTCATAAATGGTTCTTCTATGGCACTACTGTGATAGCTACCTTTTGTAGACTTTATTTTTAAAAGTGTAAACCAGGGGTCCTCAACTCTGGACCTCGAGGTCCACTTTCCTGCAGAATTTAGCTCCAACCCTAATCAAATACTTCTGAACAAGCTAATCAAAGTCTTCATAATTACTACAAAGTTGCAGGTAGGTGTGTTTAATCCAGGTTGGAGCTAAACTCTGCAGGAAAGTGGATCTCGAGGTTCAGAGTTGATGACCCTTCTTGTAAACCATTGGTCTCAAACTCCATTCTTGGAGGGCCACAGCTCTGCACAGTTTTCCTCCAACCCTAATCAAACACACCTGATCCAGCTAATCCATGTCTTCAGCATTAGAAGCTTCCAAGCAGGTACGAGTTTGAGCTGGTTGGAACTAAACTCTGCAGAGCTGTGGCCCTCCAGGAATTGAGTTTGAGACCACTGGTGTAAACAGTGAAAATATATAGTAGAGCATATATATATAGAAATATATAGAGTGTAGCATACTTGCAACGTAGAAGTATTTTTTTATGTTCCCTGGCTTTCTGGCAATTTTCACTGTCACCTGATCAACAAAACATTACAATTACTTTTGAACATCTCAAGTACACAAAATAGTGGACATACTATACATTAAGAGGACTTGTAATGGGCATAGTGAGACAAAGCAATTGACTATAGCTAAATATTGTAAAAAAATTATGATACCTCAAATCCATCCTTCAAGCATTTCCCTTCGTAGACAGAAGTATTCTTGCTCACCATGCATTTTGCCGATGTCATACCGGCTCAAAAATAATTGTGGTTGATATGAAATATCAAATTGACAGCAGTGTGTGTAACGAAACTTACTCCCAATTCTCAAGTCCACTTTGTCGTTGTGTCGTGATGCTGAACTGACTGGACTGTGGTGGACTGGAGATGGAGGGGTTTGAACATGAACTGGCTTATCTTCATGAAGGGGGATTTCAAGGCCACTGGAAAGAGCTTCCCGAAGACCATTATCTTTTAGAGAATTTTGATCTAAAATGGGGAATATCTGTTCATGGCCTTGTTCAGTATTCAACTTTGATATATTTAGATACAATGTGTGATGGTGTGGGTTTGTAACATATTGTATTGTCACACTTCATCCTAGGGAACAGAACAATTCCCCTAATTTAGAATTAGGTTTCCAATAATGGATACTCTTAACTAGCTGAAAAATAATGTATATTTTATGATTCAAAGAGATTTAGTAAAAAACAGGTACTCTTTTTCAAATGGTCATTTGATTTACCCTTAGGGCTTATTTTGGCCCCTCGGAGTGTCTAATTTGCTCCATCCGTACACTCCCTCCCTATTTCCGTTTTTAGGTCTCCTTTAAACATACATATTCTCTCAAACTTTCAATATTCCCTGACCACTGGTTTGATCATAAGTTTTATTTCTGTATTTCTCCTAGTTTTATTTTGTAATTCTTGTTTTACTTTTGCACAGCCCTTTGTTTAACCTCGGTTGTTTTTAAATGTGCTTTATAAATCAATATTGTAGGTTACATTGCCTTATACATTACACAAACACAAACTGTGCATGTTCATTCATGAAACTTATTCAGAAAACCTTAAGTTGTCTATTTTTTGCTTAAATGTTTTTATTATATTATATATATATTTTAAACTATATTTAATAAAAAGTCCCACTTTACCCTTTCACTTCAAAATAAAAATATTTTTATTCTAAATGTGTAAGTTACTGTGTCCACAAATACAAAATGGAATTCAACAAAAAATAATTTCACAGACCACTATTATCCAATGACAAAAAAAAATATTTAAGCTTAATTATTTAGGTTGTATCAATTCAAATCATGAAGAATCACAATTAATAAGAGAATGACCTTTAAAAAACAATGTGTTAAGAAAACCCTGTACGCATGTATACAATATATGTGGTTAAGGTCTTTAAATTTTAGTAGTTTTATATTCATGTTGAAATTTATTTTTAGAAAATGTTGAAATCTGACGCTCTCATCCTAAATAACAGTAATAATTTGCTCATTTCAAATACTTGTGACAAAAACTATGAAATGCATGAAGTAAAAACTGTGACTTTATATTGTATGTGACTTTAAGATAGCTATTGAATGGACTGTATGGCTATCCTTGACAGCCTCATTTTCATTCACTGTAAATTTGTGTAAAACAATTGGAAAATATAGCTGCGAGCAGCGATGACGGGCCCAAGCCGTCAGCATACGCCACCCCGGTGGCATCGATAAAACGGTGCCCAGCGAGCACAAGCATCACAGTAACCCTCTGGCAGTTTGGTTTTAAGGGATACGGCAATTAAAGGGTTAATCCAAACCATCAACTCTGTGAAACACACACACACAGAACAACATATAAAACTTTAAATTCTGTGAAAATATATTTTTCATTGGTAGTTGATGTTAGTTAATGCATTTACTAATGCTAACAAATGAGAAATTATTATAGTTACCAAAGGTTTTAATGATTTATTTTTCCATTAACTAACATGAATAATTTTTTCTAACACAAATGAATAAAGTAAAAAATATATTGTTAATATTTAATGTTATTTGTGCATTAACCAATGTTAAAAAACAACATTATTTAACTGTTGTTAATTTACATCATTAATAAATATATACCATTTAATGTTGATCAAAATCAATTCCAAAATGTGTTAATATATTATTACATTTTAAAGTTTTATCTTTTGAACATGACTATTTTTCTAATATTAAAAATATTTTGTTCATTGTTAGTTCATTGTAAGTTCATACTATCAATGAAGAATTAACATGCTGTAAAAAATATATTTTTCATTGTTAGTTCATGTTAATTAATGCATTCCCTACTGTTAACAAATGAGACTTAATTATAAAGTGTTATCAAAACCTTTAATGCTTTATAAGCATTTTTTAAGGATTTTATTGAGAAGTTTAAACAGACCCTCTCTCTCTCTCTCTCTCTCTTTCTCTCTCTCTCTCTCTCTCCCCCTCCACATTCACTGAACTCACACGGTCAGTCACCCACCGCACACATTAGGAGCGCAGTGACAGGAGATCTCTGATAGTTTTAATTTTCTGCTCTCCATAGTGTATTGTAAATTCATGAAATTAATCACATATCCTCAGACGGTCTTGTTCTGTGTATGTAATTTTTTCTGAAGTGTTTGGAAGCTGCTCTTTAAAGATAAAAAAAAAAAAAAGTGTTCTTTTTTACTGTAACTTTAATAAATTGCCATTAAATCACCGTTCAAGATATCCTAAATCGGTCCGCAATGTAGCATCTTCAGTATCTTGGAAGCATGTGAAAAAATGTTTGGTGTGAATTTTTGGTTTCTGCTTGAAGGAGTATGAATTTGTTTACAGCCCGTTTTAAAAAAAAAAAAACACATAAAAAAAAAAATAGCCGATTTCCTGTTGGTCGTAGCTAATGACTGTAAATTAGAAAGTTGTCCGGATTAATAAGAACAATTTATGTACCGAGTTTGGTGTCTGTAGCTATCATTATATATATATATAATCATTAATAATTATATACCATTTAATGTTGATCAATATTAATCCAAAATGTGTTTATATATTATTAAATTTTAAAGTTTATCTTTTGAACATGACTATTTTTCTAACATTAAAAAGATTAATAAATGCTTTAAAAAAAATGTTCTTTGTTAGTTCATACTATCATGGAAGAATTAACATGCTGTAAAAATATATTTTTCATTGTTAGTTCACGTTAATTAATGCATTTCCTAATGTTAAGAATTGAGACCTTATTATAAAGTGTTATCAAAATCTTTAATGATTTATAAGCATTTTTTAAAGATTTTAAAAAACAGACCCTCTCTCTCTTTCTCTCTCTCACCCACTGCCTCAATCCACACAGTCACTCACACAGTCACTCACACACCACCCCCACCCCTCACTCAGCTGCAGGCTGGCAGGGAGCTCTAACTCAAAAGCAGCTCTGATAGTTTTTTAATTTTCTCCTCTGCATAGTGTATTGTAAATTCATGAAATTAATCACATATCCTCAGACTGTATTGTTCTGTGTATGTAATTTTTTATGAAGTGTTTGGAAGCTGCTCTTAAAAGATAAAAAAAATAAAAAATTATCTTTTTTACTGTAACTTTAATAAATTGCCATTAAATCATCGTTCAAGATATCCTAAATCCGTCCGCAATTTAGCATCTTCAGTATTTTGGCATCATGATAAAAAATGTTTGGTGTGATTTCCGTGTTTCTGCTTGGAGGAGTATTAATTTGTTTACAGCCCGTTTTTAAAAAAAACCCACATTAAAATAAATATAGCCGACTTCCTGTTGGTCGTAGCTAATGACTGTAAATTAGAAAGTTGTCCGGATTAATTAGAACAATTTATGTACCGAGTTTGGGGTCTGTAGCTAAAACTAACCCCCTCATTTTTGACAAAAGGTGGCGCTATAGAGTGCCTCTTCCACGCCCGTTTATGAGCTTTTTCCAGTGTCTAACTATCATTAATACTCATATGTGTGTTGAGTTTCATGACATTCTAAACATGTTATCTGCCTCAAAATCACCAGAAACGAATTTTCAACTTTGACACGTTGCCATGGCAACATAATTTTAGATATCAATATTCCCTTCACAGTTTTACATCGGCCGTGTTTTGACATTATTCTGGTGAAGTTTGAAGCAAATCGAGTAAAAATAAGATGCTGAATTCAAAGCATTTTGAAAACGACACACTTCCTGCAGCCAGTTGGTGGCGCTATAACTTTCAGTCATAATAGTCACATCTATCCGATCGGCATCATACAACGAACAAATCACTGAAGTTTGATCTACATCATACAATGTATGTGGACGTTATTAGGCATTTCCTGGGTCTCATTTTTCGCCATAACTTCATCGCCTCGCCACGGGCAAACCGTTCGACATATCAAAAATATCTTCGCAATTTAGCGTCCCCAATGTCTTGAGATCATGTTCACCTAGTTTGGTGGCAATCGTATGGAAATCCTCAGAGGAGTATATCAAATTCCAGAGCATGCGCTTTTTAAACAGCCCTGAATAGCCGACTTCCTGTTGGGCGGAGCCTAAGACATGCAGCGTGAAAGTTGTTCGGCTCAATGAGTTCTATATGTGTACCGAGTTTCATATGAATACGTGCAAGTATGTGTGAGCTATACATCAAGTTTTCTGACAATTTTCCAGGGGGCGCCGTAGAGCCCCTGTGCCACGCCCGGGTCCCAGCCTCAGCGGCGTCCTAATGGCCGCAGGTTCCAATGTGCGTGCCGATTTTCGAGAGTTTTCGGGCACGTTAAGGCCCCCAAAAGTGCCCGGATGATTGAAATAAAAAAAAAAAAAAAAAAAAAAAAAAAAAAAAAAATATAGCTGCAAGCAGCGATGACGGGCCCAAGCCGTCAGCATACGCCACCCCGGTGGCATCGATAAAACAGTGCCCAGCGAGCAAACGCATCACAGTAACCCTCTGGCAGTTTGGTTTTAAGGGATACGGCAATTAAAGGGTTAATCCAAACCATCAACTCTGTGAAACACACACACACACAGAACAACATATAAAACTTTAAATTCTGTGAAAATATATTTTTCATTGGTAGTTCATGTTAGTCAATGCATTTACTAATGCTAACAAATGAGAAATTATTATAGTTACCAAAGGTTTTAATGATTTATAAGCATTTTTTTAATGATTTATTTTTCCATTAACTAACATTAATAATTTTTTCTAACACAAATGAATAAAGTAAAAAATATATTGTTAATATTTAATGTTATTTGTGAATTAACCAATGTTAAAAAACAACATTATTTAACTGTTGTTAATTTACATCATTAATAAATATATACCATTTAATGTTTATCAAAATCAATTCCAAAATGTGTTAATATATTATTACATTTTAATGTTTTATCTTTTGAACATGACTATTTTTCTAATATTACAAATATTTTGTTCATTGTTAGTTCATTGTAAGTTCATACTATCAATGAAGAATTAACATGCTGTAAAAAATATATTTTTCATTGTTAGTTCATGTTAATTAATGCATTCCCTACTGTTAACAAATGAGACTTAATTATAAAGTGTTATCAAAACCTTTAATGCTTTATAAGCATTTTTTAAGGATTTTATTGAGAAGTTTAAACAGACCCTCTCTCTCTCTCTCTCTCTCTCTCTCTCTCTCTCTCTCTCTCTCCCCCTCCACACTCACTGAACTCACACAGTCAGTCACCCACCCAGTCACCTACCGCACACATTAGAAGCACAGTGACAGGATATCTCTGATAAGTTTTAAATTTTCTCCTCTCCATAGTGTATTGTAAATTCATGAAATTAATCACATATCTCAGACTGTCTTGTTCTGTGTATGTAATTTTTTATGAAGTGTTTGGAAGCTGCTCTTAAAAGAAAAAGAAAAAAAGTTTTCTCTTTTTTACTGTAACTTTAATAAGTTGCCATTAAAACACTGTTCAAGATATCCTAAATCCATCCACAATTTAGCATCTTCAGTATTTTGGCATCATGAGAAAAAATGTTTGGTGTGATTTCTGTGTTTCTGCTTGAAGGAGTATGAATTTGTTTACAGCCTGTTTAAAAAAAAAACCACATTAAAATAAATATAGCCGACTTCCTGTTGGTCGTAGCTAATGACTGTAAATTAGAAAGTTGTCCGGCTTAATAAGAACAATTTATGTACCGAGTTTGGTGTCTGTAGCTATCAATATATATATATATATAAACATTAATAATTATATACCATTTAATGTTGATCAATATTAATTCCAAAATGTGTTAATATATTATTAAATTTTAAAGTTTATCTTTTGAACATGACTATTTTTCTAACATTAAAAAGATTAATAAATGCTTTAAAAAAAACAGTTCTTTGTTAGTTCATACTATCATGGAAGAATTAACATGCTGTAAAAATATATTTTTCATTGTTAGTTCAGTTAATTAATGCATTTCCTAATGTTAAGAAATGAGACCTTATTATAAAGTGTTATAAAAAATCTTTAATGATTTATAAGCATTTTTTTAAGATTTTAAAAAACAGACCCTCTCTCTCTCTTTCTCTCTCTCACCCACTGCCTCAATCCACACAGTCACTCACACAGTCACTCACACCCCACCCCTCACTCAGATGCAGGCTGGCAAGAGCTCTCACTCAGCAGTCTAACAGCTTTCTGATAGTTTTAAAATTTTCTCCTAAGCATAGTGTATTGTAAATTCATGAAATTAATCACATATCCTCAGACTGTATTGTTCTGTGTATGTAATTTTTTATGAAGTGTTTGGAAGCTGCTCTTAAAAGATAAAAAAAAAAAGTTTTCTCTTTTTTCTGTAACTTTAATAAATTGCCATTAAAACACCGTTCAAGATATCCTAAATCCGTCCGCAATTTAGCATCTTCAGTATTTTGGCATCATGATAAAAAATGTTTGGTGTGATTTCCGTGTTTCTGTTTGGAGGAGTATGAATTTGTTTACAGCCCGTTTAAAAAAACAAAAAACCCACGTTAAAATAAATATAGCCGACTTCCTGTTGGTCGTAGCTAATGACTGTAAATTAGAAAGTTGTCCGGATTAATAAGAACAATTTATGTACCGAGTTTGGTGTCTGTAGCTATCATTATATATATATATAATCATTAATAATTATATACCATTTAATGTTGTTCAATATTAATTCCAAAATGTGTTAATATATTATTAAATTTTAAAGTTTATCTTTTAAACATGACTATTTTTCTAACATTAAAAAGATTAATAAATGCTTTTAAAAAAAATGTTCTTTGTTAGTTCATACTATCATGGAAGAATTAACATGCTGTAAAAATATATTTTTCATTGTTAGTTCACGTTAAATAATGCATTTCCTAATGTTAAGAAATGAAACCTTATTATAAAGTGTCATCAAAATCTTTAATGATTTATAAGCATTTTTTTTAAGATTTTAAAAAACAGACCCTCTCTCTCTTTCTCTCTCTCACCCACTGCCTCAATCCACACAGTCACTCACAGCCCACCCCACCCCACCCCCACCCCTCACTCAGATGCAGGCTGGCAGGGATCTCTCACTCAGAAGCAGTCTTAACAGCTCTCTGATAGTTTTTTAATTTTCTCCTAAGCATAGTGCATTGTAAATTCATGAAATTAATCACATATCCTCAGACTGTATTGTTCTGTGTATGTAATTTTTTATGAAGTGTTTGGAAGCTGCTCTTAAAAGAAAAAAAAATAATAATAATTCTCTTTTTTACTGTAACTTTAATAAATTGCCATTAAATCATCTTTCAAGATATCCTAAATCCGTCCGCAATTTAGCATCTTCAGTATTTTGGCATCATGAGAAAAAATGTTTGGTGTGATTTCCGTGTTTCTGCTTGGAGGAGTATTAATTTGTTTACAGCCTGTTTTTAAAAAAAACCCACATTAAAATAAATATAGCCGACTTCCTGTTGGTCGTAGCTAATGACTGTAAATTAGAAAGTTGTCCGGATTAATAAGAACAATTTATGTACCGAGTTTGGTGTCTGTAGCTAAAACTAACCCCCCCATTTTTGACAAAAGGTGGCGCTATAGAGTGCCTCTTCCACGCCCGTTTATGAGCTTTTTCCAGTGTCTAACTATCATTATTACTCATATGTGTGTTGAGTTTCATGACATTCTAAACATGTTATCTGCCTCAAAATCACCAGAAACGAATTTTCAACTTTGACACGTTGCCATGGCAACATACTTTTAGATATCAATATTCCCTTCACAGTTTTACATCGGCCGTGTTTTGACATTATTCTGGTGAAGTTTGAAGCAAATCGAGTAAAAATAAGATGCTGAATTCAAAGCATTTTGAAAATGACACACTTCCTGCAGCCAGTTGGTGGCGCTATAACTTTCAGTCATAATAGTCACATCTATCCGATCGGCATCATACAACGAACAAACCACTGGAGTTTGATCTACATCATACAATGTATGTGGACGTTATTAGGCATTTCCTGGGTCTCATTTTTCGCCATAACTTCATCGCCTCGCCACGGGCAAACCGTTCGACATATCAAAAATATCTTCGCAATTTAGCGTCCCCAATGTCTTGAGATCATGTTCACCGAGTTTGGTGGCAATCGTATGGAAATCCTCAGAGGAGTATATCAAATTCCAGAGCATGCGCTTTTTAAACAGCCCTGAATAGCCGACTTCCTGTTGGGCGGAGCCTAAGACATGCTGCGCGGAAGTTGTTCGGCTCAATGAGTTCTATATGTGTACCGAGTTTCATATGAATACGTGCAAGTATGTGTGAGCTATACATCAAGTTTTCTGACAATTTTCCAGGGGGCGCCGTAGAGCCCCTGTGCCACGCCCGGGTCCCAGCCTCAGCGGCGTCCTAATGGCCGCAGGTTCCAATGTGCGTGCCAATTTTCGAGAGTTTTCGGGCACGTTAAGGCCCCCAAAAGTGCCCGGATGATTGAAATAAAAAAAAAAAAAAAAAAAAAAAAAAAAAAAAAAAAAAAATAATAATCCTTAGAAGAACAATAGGGCCCTGCGCCTTACTGGCTTGGGCCCTAAATATAGCTGCGAGCAGCGATGACGGGCCCAAGCCGTCAGCATACGCCACCCCGGTGGCATCGATAAAACGGTGCCCAGCGAGCACAAGCATCACAGTAACCCTCTGGCAGTTTGGTTTTAAGGGATACGGCAATTAAAGGGTTAATCCAAACCATCAACTCTGTGAAACACACACACACAGAACAACATATAAAACTTTAAATTCTGTGAAAATATATTTTTCATTGGTAGTTGATGTTAGTTAATGCATTTACTAATGCTAACAAATGAGAAATTATTATAGTTACCAAAGGTTTTAATGATTTATTTTTCCATTAACTAACATGAATAATTTTTTCTAACACAAATGAATAAAGTAAAAAATATATTGTTAATATTTAATGTTATTTGTGCATTAACCAATGTTAAAAAACAACATTATTTAACTGTTGTTAATTTACATCATTAATAAATATATACCATTTAATGTTGATCAAAATCAATTCCAAAATGTGTTAATATATTATTACATTTTAAAGTTTTATCTTTTGAACATGACTATTTTTCTAATATTAAAAATATTTTGTTCATTGTTAGTTCATTGTAAGTTCATACTATCAATGAAGAATTAACATGCTGTAAAAAATATATTTTTCATTGTTAGTTCATGTTAATTAATGCATTCCCTACTGTTAACAAATGAGATTTAATTATAAAGTGTTATCAAAACCTTTAATGCTTTATAAGCATTTTTTAAGGATTTTATTGAGAAGTTTAAACAGACCCTCTCTCTCTTTCTCTCTCTCTCTCTCTCTCCCCCTCCACACTCACTGAACTCACCCACCCAGTCACCCACCGCACACATTAGGAGCGCAGTGACAGGAGATCTCTGATAGTTTTAATTTTCTGCTCTCCATAGTGTATTGTAAATTCATGAAATTAATCACATATCCTCAGATGGTCTTGTTCTGTGTATGTAATTTTTTCTGAAGTGTTTGGAAGCTGCTCTTTAAAGATAAAAAAAAAAAAAAGTGTTCTTTTTTACTGTAACTTTAATAAATTGCCATTAAATCACCGTTCAAGATATCCTAAATCGGTCCGCAATGTAGCATCTTCAGTATCTTGGAAACATGTGAAAAAATGTTTGGTGTGAATTTTTGGTTTCTGCTTGAAGGAGTATGAATTTGTTTACAGCCCGTTTTAAAAAAAAAAAAACACATAAAAAAAAAAATAGCCGATTTCCTGTTGGTCGTAGCTAATGACTGTAAATTAGAAAGTTGTCCGGATTAATAAGAACAATTTATGTACCGAGTTTGGTGTCTGTAGCTATCATTATATATATATAATCATTAATAATTATATACCATTTAATGTTGATCAATATTAATCCAAAATGTGTTTATATATTATAAAATTTTAAAGTTTATCTTTTGAACATGACTATTTTTCTAACATTAAAAAGATTAATAAATGCTTTAAAAAAATTGTTCTTTGTTAGTTCATACTATCCTGGAAGAATTAACATGCTGTAAAAATATATTTTTCATTGTTAGTTCAGTTAATTAATGCATTTCCTAATGTTAAGAAATGAGACCTTATTATAAAGTGTTATAAAAATCTTTAATGATTCATAAGCATTTTTTTAAGATTTTAAAAAACAGACCCTCTCTCTCTCTTTCTCTCTCTCACCCACTGCCTCAATCCACACAGTCACTGACAGCCCACCCCACCCCCACCCCTCAATCAGAGGCAGACTGGCAGGAGCTCTCACTCAGCAGTTTAATAACTCTCTGATAGTTTTTTAATTTTCTGCTCTCCATAGTGTATTGTAAATTCATGAATTAATCACATATCCTCAGACTGTCTTGTTCTGTGTATGTGCATGTAATTTTTTATGAAGTGTTTGGAAGCTGCTCTTAAAAGATAAAAAAAAAAAAAAAAATCTATTTTTTACAGTAACTTTAATAAATTGCCATTAAATCATCGTTCAAGATATCCTAAATCCGTCCGCAATTTAGCATCTTCAGTATTTTGGCATCATGATAAAAAATGTTTGGTGTGATTTCCGTGTTTCTGCTTGGAGGAGTATGAATTTGTTTACAGCCTGTTTTAAAAAAAAACCCACTTTAAAATAAATATAGCCGACTTCCTGTTGGTCGTAGCTAATGACTGTAAATTAGAAAGTTGTCCGGATTAATAAGAACAATTTATGTACCGAGTTTGGTGTCTGTAGCTAAAACTAACCCCCCCATTTTTGACAAAAGGTGGCGCTATAGAGTGCCTCTTCCACGCCCGTTTATGAGCTTTTTCCAGTGTCTAACTATCATTAATACTGATATGTGTGTTGAGTTTCATGACATTCTAAACATGTTATCTGCCTCAAAATCACCAGAAACGAATTTTCAACTTTGACACGTTGCCATGGCAACATAATTTTAGATATCAATATTCCCTTCACAGTTTTACATCGGCCGTGTTTTGACATTATTCTGGTGAAGTTTGAAGCAAATCGAGTAAAAATAAGATGCTGAATTCAAAGCATTTTGAAAATGACACACTTCCTGCAGCCAGTTGGTGGCGCTATAACTTTCAGTCATAATAGTCACATCTATCCGATCGGCATCACACAACGAACAAATCACTGAAGTTTGATCTACATCATACAATGTATGTGGACGTTATTAGGCATTTCCTGGGTCTCATTTTTCGCCATAACTTCATCGCCTCGCCACGGGCAAACCGTTCGACATATCAAAAATATCTTCGCAATTTAGCGTCCCCAATGTCTTGAGATCATGTTCACCGAGTTTGGTGGCAATCGTATGGAAATCCTCAGAGGAGTATATCAAATTCCAGAGCATGCGCTTTTTAAACAGCCCTGAATAGCTGACTTCCTGTTGGGCGGAGCCTAAGACATGCTGCGCGGAAGTTGTTCAGCTCAATGAGTTCTATATGTGTACCGAGTTTCATATGAATACGTGCAAGTATGTGTGAGCTATACATCAAGCTTTCTGACAATCTTCCAGGGGGCGCCGTAGAGCCCCTGTGCCACGCCCGGGTCCCAGCGTCTGTGGCGTCCTAATGGCCGCAGGTTCCAATGTGCGTGCCAATTTTCAAGAGTTTTCGGGCACGTTAAGGCCCCCAAAAGTACCCGGATAGTCGAAATAAAAAATAATAAAAAAAATAATAATCCTTAGAAGAACAATAGGGCCCTGCGCCTTACTGGCTTGGGCCCTAATAATAATCCTTAGAAGAACAATAGGGCCCTGCGCCTTACTGGCTTGGGCCCTAATAAATATAGCTGCGAGCAGCGATGACGGGCCCAAGCCGCCAGTGCATACGCCACCCCGGTGGCATCGAAAAACGGTGCCCAGCGAGCACACACAATACAGTAACCCTCTGGCAGTTTGGTTTTAAGGGATACGGCAATTAAAGGGTTAATCCAAACCATCAACTCTGTGAAACACAGACACACAGAACAACATATAAAACTTTAAATTCTGTCAAAATATATTTTTCATTGGTAGTTGATGTTAGTTAATGCATTTACTAATGTTAACAAATGAGAAATTATTAGTTACCAAAGCTTTTAATGATTTATAAGAATTTTTTAATGATTTATTTTTCCATTAACAAACATGAATAATTTTTACTAACACAAATAAATAAAGTAAAAAATATATTGTTAATATTTAATGTTATTTGTGAATTAACCAATGTTAAAAAACAACATTATTTAACTGTTGTTAATTTACATCATTAATAATTATATACCATTTAATGGTGATCAATATTAAAAAAATTTAAAGTTTTATCTTTTGAGCATGACTATTTTTCTAATATTAAAAATATTTTGTTCATTGTTAGTTCATTGTAAGTTCATACTATCAATGAAGAATTAACATGCTGTAAAAAATATATTTTTCATTGTTAGTTCATGTTAATTAATGCATTCCCTACTGTTAACAAATGAGACTTCATTATAAAGTGTTATCAAAACCTGTAATGCTTTATAAGCATTTTTTAAGGATTTTATTGAGAAGTTTAAACAGACTCACTCTCTCTCTCTCTCTCTCTCTCTCTCTCTCTCTCTCTCTATCTATCTCTCTCTCTCTCCCCCTCCACACTCACTGAACTCACACAGTCAGTCACCCACCCAGTCACCTACCGCACACATTAGAAGTACAGTGACAGGAGATCTCTAAGTTTTAAATTTTTCTCCTAAGCATAGTGTATTGTAAATTCATGAAATTAAGCACATATCCTTACACTGTATTGTTCTGTGTATGTAATTTTTTATGAAGTGTTTGGAAGCTGCTCTTAAAAGATAAAAAAAAAAGTTTTCTCTTTTTTCTGTAACTTTAATAAATTGCCATTAAATCATCGTTCAAGATATCCTAAATCCGTCCGCAATTTAGCATCTTCAGTATTTTGGCATCATAAGAAAAAATGTTTGGTGTGATTTACGTGTTTCTGTTTGGAGGAGTATGAATTTGTTTACAGCCTGTTTAAAAACAAAACCCACATTAAAATAAATATAGCCGACTTCCTGTTGGTCGTAGCTAATGACTGTAAATTAGAAAGTTGTCCGGATTAATAAGAACAATTTATGTACCGAGTTTGGTGTCTGTAGCTATCATTATATATATATAAACATTAATAATTATATACCATTTAATGTTGATCAATATTAATTCCAAGATGTGTTAATATATTATTACATTTTAAAGTTTATCTTTTGAACATGACTATTTTTCTAACATTAAAAAGATTAATAAATGCTTTAAAAAAATTGTTCTTTGTTAGTTCATACTATCATGGAAGAATTAACATGCTGTAAAAATATATTTTTCATTGTTAGTTCACGTTAATTAATGCATTTCCTAATGTTAAGAATTGAGACCTTATTTAATGATTTATAAGCATTTTTTAAAGATTTTAAAAAACAGACCCTCTCTCTCTTTCTCTCTCTCACCCAGCTCCTCAATCCACACAGTCACTCACACAGTCACTCACACCCCACCCCACCCCACCCCTCACTCAGCTGCAGGCTGACAGGGATCTCTCACTCAGAAGCAGTCTAAGAGCTCTCTGATAGTTTTTAAATTTTCTCCTAAGCATAGTGTATTGTAAATTCATGAAATTAATCACATATCCTCAGACTGTATTGTTCTGTGTATGTAATTTTTTATGAAGTGTTTGGAAGCTGCTCTTAAAAGATAAAAAAAAATAAAAATTATCTTTTTTACTGTAACTTTAATAAATTGCCATTAAATCATCGTTCAAGATATCCTAAATCCGTCCGCAATTTAGCATCTTCAGTATTTTGGCATCATGATAAAAAATGTTTGGTGTGATTTCCGTGTTTCTGCTTGGAGGAGTATTAATTTGTTTACAGCCCGTTTTTAAAAAAAACCCACATTAAAATAAATATAGCCGACTTCCTGTTGGTCGTAGCTAATGACTGTAAATTAGAAAATTGTCCGGATTAATAAGAACAATTTATGTACCGAGTTTGGTGTCTGTAGCTAAAACTAACCCCCTCATTTTTGACAAAAGGTGGCGCTATAGAGTGTCTCTTCCACGCCCGTTTATGAGCTTTTTCCAGTGTCTAACTATCATTAATACTGATATGTGTGTTGAGTTTCATGACATTCTAAACATGTTATCTGCCTCAAAATCACCAGAAACGAATTTTCAACTTTGACACGTTGCCATGGCAACATAATTTTAGATATCAATATTCCCTTCACAGTTTTACATCGGCCGTGTTTTGACATTATTCTGGTGAAGTTTGAAGCAAATCGAGGTAAAAGAAGATGCTGAATTCAAAGCATTTTGAAAACGACACACTTCCTGCAGCCAGTTGGTGGCGCTATAACTTTCAGTCATAATAGTCACATCTATCCGATCGGCATCATACAACGAACAAATCACTGAAGTTTTATATACATCATACAATGTATGTGGACGTTATTAGGCATTTCCTGGGTCTCATTTTTCGCCATAACTTCATCGCCTCGCCACGGGCAAACCGTTCGACATATCAAAAATATCTTCGCAATTTAGCGTCCCCAATGTCTTGAGATCATGTTCACCTAGTTTGGTGGCAATCGTATGGAAATCCTCAGAGGAGTATATCAAATTCCAGAGCATGCGCTTTTTAAACAGCCCTGAATAGCCGACTTCCTGTTGGGCGGAGCCTATGACATGCTGCGCGGAAGTTGTTCGGCTCAATGAGTTCTATATGTGTACCGAGTTTCATATGAATACGTGCAAGTATGTGTGAGCTATACATCAAGCTTTCTGACAATTTTCCAGGGGGCGCCGTAGAGCCCCTGTGCCACGCCCGGGTCCCAGCCTCAGCGGCGTCCTAATGGCCGCAGGTTCCAACGTGCGTGCCAATTTTCGAGAGTTTTCGGGCACGTTAAGGCCCCCAAAAGTGCCCGGATGATTGAAATAAATAAAAAAAAAAAAAAAAAAAAAAAAAAAAAAAAAAAATAATCCTTAGAAGAACAATAGGGCCCTGCGCCTTACTGGCTTGGGCCCTAATAATCCTTAGAAGAACAATAGGGCCCTGCGCCTTACTGGCTTGGGCCCTAACTACATAAAAAAAAATCAGAGAAAACAAAAAGAGACACCATATAGAGACTCAAATAGACAGTTAAAAATAAGTACAATACTGCACTCTCTCTAGTTTTCTTTTTTCTGAACAGGACATAAGGGCCAAAAGATTTCCCCAAGGTTTTTGAGGATTCCCCTGTGATAGAAACCTCTAAATGGATTGTATGAGGTCCGGCAGTTATGTGCGGAGTATGGATGGCAATGCTGGCAGTTGTGACCTTTTCCTTTAAACCACTCATTGGAGGTTTGATTTATCAAAGCCAAATACATGTGAAACATGAAATAACCCGCCAAGAGGAAAAAGACAAATACCAAGAAGCCCAGCATGAAGACGATCCTTGGAAATGTCAGAAAGAGATGCTGTAACAAGAAATGCAATGGAAAATAATTATTAGAGAGACAATTAATGTACCAAAGCAAAATTACTCGTTTTACTTGACCATTTCTGTGGTAAGTTATTATTACCTGGATGATAAAGAACGGTCCAGCGGGCTGTTGCTCACCCTGCTCGTCAATGTAGTGAGCATGCAGGAGTCCAGTTCGTAGAACAAGCTTGTAGTAGCATGTCTGCTGTAAGCACTGCAATATCGCCTGCCATGGCGCACACACTCAGAAGGTACAGAAGGAAGTATCTGGTGTTCTGGGCACCGATGCAGTTATTCACCCACACACAATGATGGTCGAATCTCTGGACACATCGTTTGCAAACCCCTGTACAAATTAGATCATTAGCATTTGTTGCATAATGTGGGGGAAATAAATAAATAAATAAATGCCACTTACACTAATGGTGCAATGGGCCATTATTAATAATTTTAATAATATTATGAATTATAATAATAATAGCTTGTTTCGCTCATATTATTGCTTCTTTTTTGTTTTTAAACTAAGGGACAAAGGAAATTAGTTTGTGATTAACAACAATGCCACTTAACAGAAAATTATTTAGTTTATGTGATATAAAATGGGTTTTAGTAATAGCTGGTTCACAGCTGTAATTAGTAGCGAAACATTTCTATTAGGATACCTTTACCAGTTACCAAAAAAATTTAAAAATCATGAAATTTATGGGTTAAAAAATATGGCAGCAATGTTTTGAGCTTTACAAATTAACTTAATTAAATCATCATATGTTTATATCATCGTACAAAAATGAGTTTTGTACCTTTAATAATTTTAAAAAAGTGGTAGAGAGAAAGCCACATGACGGCTATATTGCAAGCAGCTTTTCCACAAACTAAGAGAAATAACAATACCAAGGGCACAGCGTCATACACATGAATACAAAGTAACACGCAACACTAAAATAATGAAATAAACATTAATTTAACAACATACATCGTAAAACAAAATACTTATGTACATAACTGATTAAAAAACGGAGAAGAAACAACTTATAAAATGAAAACCATGTCAATGTATGGGTTTTCACTGTAGATTATACAATGACTTGATCTTTTTCACTTCCGGAAATTGTACATTCAACAGTATTTTACTGTAAAGTTACATGAAATGTAATCTGATGTTTAAAGGATGGATAAACCTATACTTACTACAGTGTTTGGATCGTGCAGGTTTGACCAGCTGACAGGTTGAACACTTGACTCCCTGCTGGAACAGTTTTTCATCATACTGATAGACCTTCAGTTGTGCAGTATGGTTTGCCTTTGTTAATGTGCCTTTAAAAGAAAACTCAAATTAAATGTACAGATATTTGATTTATTTTTAATGGAAATGGGACAGTTGTTCATTTGCGAACCTGGGTCTCTGCTACAACACAGGTAGAACAGATACGACTTCACTGCAAGGAGAACGTAAGGAATGCACAAACTGATTGAACTTGTGCCCATGTCCAAACAGAAGCCAAAGACCTCATAGGAGAATTCTCCATACACAATCACTTCAAGTAACAGGTGCAAGTAAAGGAAGAAGTTGTTCCTGATTTGAAAAATGAACAGACATAGGATTAGAGGAAATATACGTGACAGTTTGATGTTCAGGGAACACATATAAAATGTATACCTTGAATACACTGCATTCTCTAAATAGATGTATGTCACTTTGGATCAAAATTTCCGCCAAATGCATGCATGTAAAAATTCCTTAAATGTGTCAAGTAGATATATAACAGACATTTTTTTTATTATTATTATTTTATACGTTTATTTAACAAGGAAGGACAGTGCACATAAACATTATTATAAGTAATAATGTAAACTCTATTATAAGTAATAGAGTCAGTTATGTAGTCTTCTAAATATGTTTAATATACACTACCATTCAAAGGTTTGGGGTCAGTAAGGGGTTAATGGGGGTTAATTTTTAAATACATTAATACTTTTATTCTGCAACGACGCATTAAATTGATCAAAAGTGAATTTTACACAGCTACAAAATTAAATAAATGCTATTCTAATGAATTTTCTATTCATCAAAGTACCTTTGATGGAACAGCCTGTGCGTAGTTCTGTAGCAAATGCTTTGGAGACATTGTGGGATCCATAGAGAGACAATCTAAAAGAAAACATGATACAAGTTCTATTTTAAACAACAAAAGAAATCATTTTTCAAGTTTGCAGGAGTTTACTTACCCCTGTGAACTTGTCCAAAAGCAGACCGAGAGGAGTCTGCTGATGTCCTGAATACTTACAAACCAGAGCAATGCAGGTGAGCACCACCGCCACATATACACCAAACAGAGTGAGGAAGTCCATTTGCCATTACCTGAGCAGCACAGCACTGTGAGGGAGTAATTCATTTCACTTATTACACGTAGTAACATGTAAAATATCTATTTATGTAATAAAACCACACTGTGCTTAAGATTTGTATTTTTTTAAACAATGCTGGACATACATTTGCACTAAAGAAAGAGGCAAGCAAAGGAGTTTATTAACCTTTATTCACCTGAACACTATTCTCACATCTTTTTCCCTGTAGACCATGCTGTGGTGAAGTAGACACTGTTGCTCCTCACAAAACAAAAAAACCTGTTCTGTCAAAACATACAAACTTGCCTTATCAAATAAGTAGATATGTAATTATATAATTTTACATACAGTTATTTAAAAGTTGTACACTACTGAATTCTGGGAATAAACTACCAGCAGATACTTTTTCAGCTGTAAACAATCCCAAAGCGGATATGGCAACACTGATACGGAACGTAGCCTACTCACTAAAACTGTGCTGTCAAAGTAAAAGTCCCAGCCTTTTTTTTTTATTCTTTAACCCCCCCCCCCCCCCCCCTTTTTTTTTCTGGCTCTCTATTTTGAGGTCATTCCATCTTTCAGTATAGACTTTACATTGCTTATTCCTATTTTAAATAAATTAGGATTTAATTTTCTTTTTTGGGGGGGGGGGGGGTTATTATATTAATATTTGGATAATAAATATTAAAATGCAGCATGCAATATTGGTCTGCTAGCATACCAACTTTATGATTACAATACAGCCTTTATTTTTTATTTTATTCTGAACTTCAGTTTGTCCACAAGTTTATTTGTCCATCAAAAACTTTGAATTATTTTACAATTTTCGTCATTCATTACAGAAGCAGGTGGTTGATAATGTTAAGTGCACTTGTTTTCAGTTCAGGTTTGCCATAGCCTTCTAACTGTTGCCCCTTACAGTTATCATGTTACAGACCTGCACATTCACTACAGTGGTGATGCCTCAAATGAAAGGGATACCACTAAAGCCTTTCGAGAATACTCCACCAAGCAAAGGAAGCAGGTATTCCCTTTTAAAGTATGCGTGCATTTGTAAATATATGAACAATATCTTCATGAATATAAACAACGTGTTCTATGTGTTTTTAAAGTCGGTCTTAATTGCACTTTTGGTTGTACATCATTAACATACTTGGAGCTAACACAAATCATGAAGGATGTACACTGCTATTATTTTTGGATGTTTAAATTTCAGTTACCAAACTTCATTTTTAATGTTTATGGACTGTACTGTAATATCTAAGTTATTCTGTTTTGTAATATGTTAAATTATGTCTAATTTATTTCTGCATTTATAAAAGACAGAGGTCTTTATTATTTCAAAATAATAAAAAGAGCATAGAGTCCTTACAGTCATTGCAAAATGAAACAAAAAATACTGTTTTATTGCAATACAGTCATATTTTTCTACATACACAACCACTTTTACGTTGTATTGGTAAGTTGAGATGTTGATTGAGGAACAGTGTGTTTGAAGATACAAGCATTGGCTCTAAATAATTCAGTTAGCTCTGTATAGCTTGTCTTTGCTTCAGTCCTTTACATAATACCTCTATTACGTTTTACTGCTAGTTATACTGTTTCCCCATTCAGATTGTAGCCTTGAAAGTGAAACTGTGCTACACTTTGTCATGTGTTTATACTGTGACTTGGTCATATTTATTATCTGCCTGGGCCAGTACTCAAAAAAAAAAAAAAAAAAATACTTTGGAAGCCCCCGCTTTGCACCTGAGCTGCATGTCAGCTCACTCAGTAAATTAATCTTTCCTCCCAAATTCCCCCCAGATACATGACAGCATGTGTCCTTCCATGTGGCACGAGAGATCTCGAGATGCAGCATTTAATCTGTCTAATCCAGAGCAAGAGCTTTAATAGCACTGCTCCTGTTCAAAGATGTGTGACTGCGCTCTTCAGTGCATTCAGACGTTCTAATTATCCACCATCATCCTGACGGATCCCCAAGCTGAAACTGGGCTACTTTTTGTCCCTTGGAGAGACAGCTCGAAGAGAGAGTATGGGAAGGAGGTATTTATAGAGAAATGGGGCCTCACTTTACCCTTTTTGGAGAGAGAATCATTAAGGAGCTGTGCTAGGTGTCCCAGTTTCTTGATTTGAGCTCTGCAGGCAGGACTAGCAAGGCTCACCAGAGATGCAGAGTCAACTCATCGACAACATCACTCTGGCACTCGATGCAGTGTCACCCTTTTTTTAAGTGGCAGTGCTCTGCATGCCACACGACGATGGGGGGCATTCGAAAGGCGTTTCCCCTGAAGCGTGGTGCGGTGCAGTAAGAGTATCTCGTACAGCTTGGAAGACGTGGACCAGGCATTTTGCTCTCCGAATTTTTGATATCTGTTGAATTACGACAAAATGAAGAAATTCCTCCAGAATAAGAAAGGGAGATATTCCTTACGGCAGAACAAGCCGGGTCCTCGTTATCCGCCCAAAGATATTTGTAAGTGTTTAGTGTTCAAGAATTTATTTGTAGGATGATGATGATGACTTTCAGCAGCACATTTAAAGTCTGTTAAGGAGTGTATGGAGGCTAATGTTTTGATAAATGACCTTCGTCAGTCATAATTGGGAATGTTGATGTGTGAATGTTCTGGTTTTACTAGAAAGGACTTGCTATGCTACAAACGTGAGTCCCATGCTGCTGATGCTGTGTTCAGGCACATCTGTGCTCTGATATCGGATGATTTGGGAGCCTCTGTTCCTTTTTCAATGAGGTCAATGTTACTGGGAGGTCTAATGTGTCAGCTGAGACTCTGTATTTAGTGAAGGTTGTATGGCTCTCTTTATGTGAGACTGCATTACTTTGTCTTGTCAGTATAGGCAAAAACTGACTTATCTTGACATATTTTAGCAAGAGTGTAGGTGTATATATTTTAGGTGCTTGATAGATTTTAGTGTCTGTTCAAGCATGTTATGTCCAGCAAATTCCATTTTTCTCAGGAGGCTTGATCATTTTGCTGTGTGTATGTAGGTCTTGTTTACAACTGGCTGACCAAACATTTGAGCCTAGTTGCTCATTAGAGACCACATACCCTCTTATTTGACATCTTTCTCACAGTCCTCACCATGCCAGCGTCCAACCAGGGCTGGCCAGAGGAGTTTGGCTTTCAGATAGGGGGGAATGGGCCCAGCTACATCCTGACTGTGGAGGAGGGAAGCAGTGCTCATCTGTCTGGACTGCAACCTGGAGACCAGGTATTGGAGATCGAGGGCCAGAACGTTTCCAGTCTTAGTGCTCAAGAGGTCATTGTCCTTGCTCAATCACAACGAAACATCCCACCCAGTATTGGAGTAGTTTCACGCATCCAGCAGGTGGGTTAATGACATGCTCCTTATTTTTTTTATTTATTTTTTTTGTCTGAATGGATTCATTTTTTTATTGTAACACCAGGGTTATTATCGTTAATTAAAATAAAACTAGATGAAAAATAAATAAAATTAAATGAAATAAAAATGAAAATAAAAAATAAAAGCTATTTTTAAAAAATCTAAATGCCAATACAAACTATAATATACAATTTATACATACATTGATTTAAATACACCTATTCTATGATTTTTTTTTTTTGAGGGCATTAGGTGAAAAAAAGCCTAATTAAAATGATGATATTCTTAAAACAATTCACACAGACACACACACACACACACATACATATATTCATATATTTATATTTTATATATATATATATTTTTTTTTTACAAAGCAAAGTTAGTTCAGGTTGTAAAATGCACTAAAATTACGAACTGGAAATAAATGAAAAGTACAACTGAACTGAACTGAACTAAAAATAAAATAAAAATAAATTAGTAAATAATAAATAGTATAAAGCCTAAATAGTAATATTAAAATATCTAATAAAAATGACAAAATGACTAAATAAAATTACAAAATATTGACCTATTACCTATACAATTACAATGAAACCTGAGAAAATAAAAGCTAATTAAAAAAACACAAAATGCCAATAAAAACTATAATATAACAATTCATACATTGATTTAAATACAACTATTCTATGAAAAAAAAATTGTGGGCATAAGGTGTTATGATATCAATGAAGAATAAAACCTGATTAAAATAATTAAATTATTAAAAAACAATTCACACACACACACACACACACACACACACACACACACACACACACACACACACACACACATATACACAGGCTGTAACCTAACTAACCTTAGTTCAAGGTTGGTTCAGGCTGTAAAATGTCATGATGTGTGACTCTCCAAAAATCTAAATGTTATTCATGAATTAATAATTCAACAAAAAAAATTATATGTATAAAAAATCATTCTCTTAAAAATGCACCAATACTTCCCTTTAAAAATATATAAAAATCTACTAAAATATAAGTTTTTCAAAACCTTCAGAAACCAACATGTATACAAACTATTAATTCTGTCTATTACAATATTTACAATCTGTTGCATTTCAATAACTGTCTGCAGATGGATATCACTCCAGGCCCTGATGGTCGCTTCGGTTTCACTATCGTGGGAGACTGCCCCCTGCTGGTGGAGGATTGCTCCCCCTGCTCCCCAGCGGGTCGTAGTGGTCTCAGAGCTGGAGATTATGTTATGGAGGTGAATGGGATCCCAGTGAAGCACCATGAGATGGCAGCCGCTTTGATAAAGGCCTCTCAGGGCCGCACACTGCGTCTTGGGGTGCTGTGTATGGGCAGTCGCCAGAAACGCAGCAGCGGGAGTCTAGAGGACTCTCATAAAGACATAGATGGCATGCGTCAGGACCGCAAACACAAGGCTCTGGAGTTCAATAGGAGGGTGAGTTTATTGGACAGACTATGTTTTTTGAATTTATAAAATGAAAGAGGTGCCAAATCAGAATCAATCCTGCTTCAGGTTGAGGAGATTTTGAGAAATGAACCAGAGGTGAAAGAGAAACTGTTTGCTGTACTGAAACAGTTTGCTGCTGAGAGGAAGGTGGACTGGCTTGCTTCCATTCTTCCTGACATCTTGACAACTGAAGAGCAGCAACAGCTCATCTCAAACATCAGGTACCATGACAACCCCATCTGCCACCTACAGCGCTCATTCATTTTTAACCTTCATCTCAGGGCCACTCTGACCCAGATGTTTTCAGCTGCTGTATTTAGTCATGCAGAACAGTTTGAAGGCCACCAGAGGGCATGAGTTTAATGTAGGTTTTGCTGAATATTTGAATAGAATTTTAGTACTGTACATTCTTTGCTGTTCTTATTGTTCATGTTCTGGAAGGTCACACTATGATGCACATATTTGCAGTAAACATAAACATGCTTTCATTTCTATGTGTCTGGTATAGTATTAAGCAGTGTGGCTTTCAGCATAAACTGGTATGACCTAATAAGGCCACTGATAGATGTGTCTCCATCTGGTGCTGCCATGTAAACTGATAATCTTCAATCCCTCTGATGTGTGCTGGCACAGATAATAGTGAAATTCCTTTTCCAGTCCAGCCTATGCCTTAATGCCAACTGGGTCAATAACATAAGACGGCACTCGTCAGAGAATTTAAGTGTTGATCCATTTGTCGGCTTGTCTTTGGGCATGGTCAAGCTGTTTAGTGGGACAGTTTATGTGGAATAACAAGCGAGGTGTTTTCACATGATTAGTTGTTTGAATATAATATACACTAATGTTCAAAAATTTGGGCTCAGAAGTCTCTTATTCTCACCAAGGCTGCATTTATTTGATCAAAATATGAAAAAAAAAAAAATAATAATATTTTGAAATATTATTACTGTTTAAAAATGCTTTCTATTTTAATATGTTTTGAAATATAATTTATTTCTGTGATGGCAAAGCTGAATTTTCAGCAGCCATTACTCCAGTCACATTACTTGTATCACACGATTCTTCAGAAATCAATGTTGTATGCTGATTTGGTGCTTAAGAAACATTTCCTAGTATTATTAATGCTGAAAATAGTTGTGCTGATTAATATTTTTGAGGAAACTGTGATACATTTTTCAGGATTGTTTGATAAATTGTTTAGAACAACAGCATTTATTTAAAATAGAAATCTTTTGTAACATTATATAAATGTCTTTACTCACTGTAATGTATGATGAATTTAATGCGCTTGTGTTGAATAAAAGTATTAACGGTAACACTTTAGTGTAGGGACCTTATTTATTGTAGTTGACTATGACTATTAGCATGCCTGTGATTAACATATTGGCTGTTTATTAGTTCTTATAAAGCACAAATTCTGCATGACCATATTCTACATCCCTAATACAACTCAGTACCTAAACTTAACAATTACCTTATTAACTATTAATAAGCATCAAATTAGGAGTTTATTGAGGCAAAAGTTGTAGTTAATTGTTTGTTAATGGCGAGAATTGGACCTTAAAATAAAGTGTGATCAAAAAACCCAAACCACAATCTTTTGAATGGTAGTGAATGCTATTGCAGTTATTAAAAAAATGTTAGTATAATAGATTTTGTCTGGTGAATGTGCTTAATGTGCAAGAGAAATATACTGTATTTTACATGTTCACTTATAGGTTGCATTTTGCAAGGCAGCTCTCCTCAATTTATCAGAGAAAGAACATCAAGGTTATATACAGTGTTCAATATTGTGTTTGCTAAATGGAGACAAGCTATTCCCTCCACGCAGTAAGTGTTGTTCCTTTGTATTATGAGATAATAACCTTTGTCATTGTATAATCCTCTTTAGAGAGATATCTGGTGAAGGGTGGTGAATGGGGATGTCACCATGTGTTCAGCAGCGCGGGGATCTTAAGTTCCTTGGGATGTACTTCTAAAGGGATGTAATCCTAAATATGCTGTAGTTGAACTAGAATATAAGAATATGACACATGGAACTTGTAAAAGGAAATTTACCATATTGAACTGTTGGTACTTAGTATAGTCAATCTTTTTTGATCTAGTACATTTGAATATTATCTAGGACAGATTTGAAGCCGGTCTGGGTAGATTCAGTTTGTACTGGCCTACTGGGACATTAGCCAGTTTCCAATTCAGTTGAGAAATGCTCTTTTAGTTGGCACTAAAGATGTATCTGGGCACAATCATCATCATTTCTAGAAATCCTTTATTTAGGTTACATGGCAAGCCATGGTTGTTCAGTTTAAGATGTGACTGTCTATTTTGCCATCTTAGAGAAGTAATCACAAGTTCTTATTCATTATTCATCAAGAAACTGAATGCTCTGAAGAAAGAAAAATATTTCAAACAACATTTTAAAATGACACACTACTGTTCAAAAGTTTGGGGTCTGTTTTTTTTTTTCATTTTTAATGTTTAAGATTTTTAAATGGTTTTGAAGTTTCTTATGCTCACCAAAGTAGCACTTAAAATCATAATATTGTGAAATATTGTTATAATTTGAAATAACTGTTTTATTTTTGAATATATTTTAAAATGTATTTTATTCCTGTGATGGTAAAGCTGAATTTCAGTGTCAGTGTCACATGATCCTTCTGATATCATTCTAATATGCTGATTTGGCGCTAACTTATCTATTATCAACATTGAAAACAGTTTTGCTGCTTAATGCTTCTGTGAAATCTTTTGTAACATTTGAATGATTTTACTGTCACTTTTGATCAATTTAGTGCATCCTTACTGATTAAAAGTGTTTATTTATTTATTTATTTATTTATTTTCTTCAAATGTTTGAACGGTAGTGTAAGCCTAATGCATTTTTCATGTACATTTAACAAATATACAGGTGCATCTCAAAAGAATTTGAATATCCTGAAAAAGTTAATTTTAAATTTTTTTGTAATTTATTTAAAAAAGTGAAACTTTCATACAGTATATTCTAGATTCATTACATAAAGTAAAACATTTCAAAAGTTTTTTGTTTTAATTTTGATGATTAGAGCTCACTAAAGTCAAGAATCCAGTATCTCAAAATATTAGAATATTTACATTTGAGTTTCATTAACTGACCATCCCTACAGTATATAATATATTCCCCGTATCTCTTGTTCTTTGAAACCACAATAATGGAGAAGACTGCTGACTTGGCAGTGGTCCAGAAGACAATCATTGACCCCCTCCACAAAGAGGGTAAGTAACAGAAGGTCATTATTGAAAGGGGTGGCTGTTCACAGAGCAGTGTTGTATCAAAGCATATTAAATGCAAAGTTGACTGGAAGGAAGAAAATGGGAAGGAAAAGGTGCACAAGCAACAGGGATGACCGCAAGCTTGAGACTACTGTCAAGCAAAGCCGATTCAAACACTTGGGAGAGCTTCACAAGGAGTGGACTGAAGCTGGAATCAGTGCATCAAGAGTCACCACGCTCAGACGTCTTCAGGAAAAGGGCTACCAAGCCACTTCTGAAACAGAAACAACGTCAGAAGCATCCTACCTGGGCTGTGGAGAAAAAGATCTGGACTTTTGCTCAGTGGTCCAAAGTTCTCTTTTCAGATAAAAGTACATTTTGCATTTCACTTAGAAATCAAGGTCTGGAGTCTGGAGGAAGACTGGAGAGGCACAGAATCCAAGCTGCTTGAAGTCTAGTGTGAAGTTTCCGAAGTCAGTGATGATTTGTGGTGCCGTGACGTCTGCTGGTGTTGGTCCATTGTGTTTTATCAAGTCCAAAGTCAATGCAGCCGTCTACCAGGAGATTTTGGAGCACTTCATGCTTCCATCTGCTGACAAGCTTTATGGAGATGCTGATTTCCTTTTCCAGCAGGACTTTAGCATCTGCCCACAGTGCCAAAACAACTTCCAAGTGGTTTGCTGACCTTGATTTTACTGTGCTTGATTGGCCAACTCGCCTGACCTGAACAACATATAGAATCTATGGGGTATTATCACGAGGAAGATAAGTAATATCCCACCAAACAATACAGACGAGCTGAAGGCCGCTATCAAAGCAACCTGGGCTTCAATAACGCTTCAGCAGTGCCACAGGCTGATCGCCTCCATGCCATGCCACACTAAAGCAGTAATTCGTGCAAAAGGAGCCCCAACCAAGTATTGAGTGAATTTTGTAAATCTTTTTTTTTATTGATCTTTGAGAAAATATTCAAATTTTTTGAGATACTGTATTTTTAATTTTCCTAAGCTGTAAGCCATAACCATCACAATTAAAACAAAAAAACTCTTGCAATATTTCAGTTTGTGTGCAATGAATCTAGAATATAAGAAAGTTTGCTTTTTTTTTATTAAATTGCAAAAAAATAAAGACCTTTTCCATGATATTCAATTTTTTTGCAATGCACCTGTATTTACAACATACAGTAGCTTGTTTCCTATAACCTGTCCTGCCCAATTAAACACATGAATTGGTAAAATAATATCACTGGTCTCATATAATTCTCACATATAAATTAATCAGCCTTGTCTCACTATATTAGGTACGTGTCTCGGTTTCTGCCAACACATAATCTCACTCTCTCTCTTTGTGAATCTCATGGATTTTCTGCTCATTATTCGGAACTGATCTTCTGCAGGTCAATGTGAGAGGCAGCGGTCTCTAGACAGTTGTAGTCAATGGCTCTTGGTGGCTCAGAGGCTGTTAAATTACTTACCTCTGGGTTAAAGTGACACTCATTTTTCTGAATATATCTCTTAAGTAGCCACTTCACTTTCATCTTGTTCTGAGTCATGATAAACTGAAAGATGAGTTGCTTTGGGTGAGTAATTTTCATTAAACATTAAAATCCTTCATTATGGAATATGTCCCTTCAATATACATTATTTTACTAAGAAAATCATTGTGATTTGATTTGTTGATTCATTTTGTCTCTGTTATAAGACTGTTTAACATGTCTAAGATTTGAACTTGTCATGTATGAAAGGTTTGTGAGCAGACTGTTTGTGTTCATTGCTGCTAAATCAGGCATGTTGTGTCAGTTATACAGTGATGTTTTAGAGATAAACATCTGTTCAAAATTTTGGAGGTCAGTAGGATTTTAATTTTTTTTGTTTTAGATAACTGTCTTATATGCTCACCAAGGCATTTATTTCTCAAAAATTAAGTAAACCCACTATTATTGTGAAATATTATTACAAATTATTAACTATTGTAAACCATTTTAAAATGTAATATATTCCTGTGATGGCAAAGCTGAATTTTCAGCAGTATTAATATAGTTTTAACATGATCCTTCAGTTAAACAATCAATTAAACAATTAAGTTCTTTTAATAATAATAATAAAACTTACTCATCCTAAGCTTTTGAATGTTAGATTCCATGGCGTATTACGTTTTTGTTTAATGTTCACTAGTTTAGTGATTCATATTTTTCCTTTTATTCTGTCCACAAATAAAGAGCTATATAAACCATTTTTAATTAAATATTACAGTGAACTAATAAAGAATTAATAATAACTTTAATTTGTCTGTACTTAAAATATCAAAACAGAGCAACTCATATTAACCTTTACTCAAAATTTCCCATTCAAGTGTTTTTTTATTTCTCTCAAAAACAAATAGGCAAAGCATGGTAGCATCTGACCTCCTCAAATGGATTTACAAATGCTAACATAGTCTGGCAATGGTAGTTCCATCCACATTTTCTGAAAAGCACAATTAATGATACGGAGTGTCTATTTACACTCAGTGAAAATAGCCCGCCTTGTTGGCAGAGGCTATTACACTAACTCTGCCCACCAGCGTGTGATTGGGCTAGTCAAGAATACTAAAGACGGTTGGTGATCATCAGCTCCAGTGTCGCTGATGGTAAAAAGTGTGTCGTACTCCTTTTGACGCGATCGACCCGGGTTCGAATCTGCCTTTCGGCTAACTTTTTTTTCTCCCTTTTCAAATTTCAAATCACATCGGAAAAGCATTTATTTTGAATAAAAATCAAGGAAATAATCAAAAAGTTGAAAATAAAGTATCGGGTTGGGTTAGGGTAGGTGTAGGGAGGGCTTCTGTCCCAATAAGGTGGCATCCATTTAATAATTTGAATTAAAATGAAAATTTACACTCAATAAGTTATTATTGCATACTGTTTTATAATGTATTACAATACTGGGGTGCAGATAATTGCCACTATTTGCAATAAGTAGTATAAATAGTGGAAAATCCTGCTATTTTAACATAGTGTAAATAGAATCTATAGCTATTTGCGCTTAGTGTTTTATACTTTATATTTATACTTAGTGCAAATAGCCGCTGCCAAATGTTAATGTGTTGTGGTGTATGCTGTCATTTATAATACTGACAGTAGTGCTTTAGTACTCTAGGAAATCTAAGGTTTGTACTCTAGTGGCCTCTAATAGGGCACTTCATTCTTTATTTTATTCTTGTCTGCTGTCTGGAACTGCTGCCATTAATGCAGTGTTTGGCCACTCAATTAAGTCACTGTGTCTCTCTCTGTGCCTCTATAATAATGTGAACCTGAGGCAACTCTGCACTCTAGAATTGTCTAATGGTGTGGTTTTGTCAATACTGTCATCCAGGCAATGGGGAGAGAAATGTGATATTGTGAAACTGTATAATTTTAAATCATATTTCCAGGTTGCGATTATATAGTATCTGTGTGCAGGGTGTTTGTGTCCTTCAGAACGATAGAGACTGAAATCAAGAAAACAAATGTGTATGTTTTACTTAAAGGGATAGTTCAAAAAAATTATATTTGTGTCATCGTTTAGTCAGCCTCGTGTCTTTCCAAACATTTTTTTTTAAATGTCTCTGTGTTTGATAGGGTGAGTAAATGATGACAGAAAAGCACTATAGATAGTCCCCTTTCTGTGCCTAACTCTGATATGTTTAGTATTAAAATAATGTCTGATCTATGGAAAAGAAAATTAGTTACATTCAGTTTGTGTTCATAATCCATTAGCCTGATTACAGCCTGTCAGTGACAATAAGAAACTTACAAATATCAGGAGAATTAATGGCGTGACTCAGAAAATGAATGTGCTTTTTATTTGATAAACACATGGACTTATTTTAAATGCTAATGTCGGTACATCACCTTCAGAGAACAAAGCAGATAGAATTGCGTTGACGTTACACTTGTCGAGGTTACTAAGGTTATATTTGCTGAGGTTTTTCAATTGAGGTCTTTTTCTGGTTCCCTGGTGGGCGGCATAACAGGCTTTTCCATATCCGCCAGCGTTGCATAAATGTGACAAAATGGCCTTATTTCTATTTAGAATCCCATAAAGGTGAAGCTATCAGAGTTAAAATTGTAATTGTCTCCTCTCTGCCAAATGTCCTCCCAAACGTTTTTGTCTAGCCATTTTTCCCACTTCAAATCTCACTGAATTCAGTATGTGCTGAATCTTTTCAATTATATTTCGAATGTCATGCTACGAGTTTTGAATTTGCTCTGTTGCATATGAGATTTGATGCTGTTGCCAGAGAGCATGGCACATCAGGAACAGCAAAAAGAGAATGAGGAAAGAGAGAGTGAGAGAGCGAGTGAAAGAGAGAGAGAGGCGGTAGTGTGATGTACTCCCACACCTTTGCTATTGCTAGATTCTGGTATCTGTTCCAGAGCTTCTGGAGGGGGAGTTTCAGATGAAGACAGCACTCAGAGAGGCTGCTACATGTTGGAGTTCCTCACAGCTTATATGAAATATCAGGATTGCCTTCATTATTTGGCTTTCTTTGAGTTTTTTTATTTTTTATCTCTGCCATCCTTTGCTGTTTTCATGGATTTTGAACACCATGAATGAACGCAGTGGACTCAAGATCTGAAGCGCCTTCACTTTGGGTCGTGATAGAAACCATTAGATTGGAAAACTGATTGGCTGAGCTGAACTAGCAACCTTTAAAAAGTCTTTATGATAATGGCTCCTCGTAGCTGATTTAGACCTTTTTCTCTGTTGCCTTGCTGTGACCATGTTTGCCAGGATCTTCATTCCCAAGAAGCATCGGCAGCGCTTTGACGAGGCCGTTTCTCAGAGTCTCCTCAACCGCATGTGCCGTAGCAAGAGCCTGGGCGAGCCCCAAAACAGGCTCCGCCGAAGCCGAAGTCAAGACCACCATGAGCGTCCGCAAGGATCGAAACGGGCCAGTTCTGTGCCCAGAGATACCGGCGATGACCCGGTCCAACCTGAGCGTGGCCTTAGGAAGAGCACCACCATGATTCCCAGCCACTATGTCACTGGAGCCAACCAGAGGTACGTATCGTACACCTCTTTCATATGTGTTCCTTTTCCATGTCCTATTATTTATGATAAAATTATCTTTTCAATCTTTCATTCTGGTTTGAAATGACAATTTTATCCCAAAACACGGCAGGAAACCTCTTCAAATGCTTAGAACACTGTGTGATATGTGGGAGATTTTGTGTGTGGGTGGGTGAGAGAAGCACTATTGAGTTGTGTTTGTTTCTGTGCCTCATGCTTTCCCTACTTACACACACACACACACACACACACACACACACTCATGTACGTACTGTCCACATCACAAGCATTTTTTTATATTGTGATCTACTAATTGGTTGTTTTAGAATTCAGGATATATAATCAGCTTATATTGCACTATTTTAATCATTAAAATCATGACTTAACCTAAAAGGAAGATTGGCATCATATCATATTCAAGCCAGGAAGCTTCTTATCCGAATTTGAGCCAGAACAGAAGCAGATCCTCTTGTCGTCTGGTTTAAATTATTATTGCTTTCTATATGATGTCATTACAATCTATCAATATTCTTTATATTTGAATTGAAATTGATATCTAAAATATTACCGGAGAAGTATCACCCAGAGTGTTTAGGTTATTAAATACTACAGTAAGAGTGGATATGATGTGCTGATACCCTGTAGACTGTATTTTTCATCTCATAAGCTGCTGCTCTTCAATAAATAATGCTTCCTTGGCTCAGTCCTTATGTAATTTCCATTCAGAGTTCTTATGTCTTTGTTTATCTGTCACCCCCTTTCTAATCTGCCATCAGTGTTTGGTTTGGTGGCCCACCTTATATAAAATGGCACTGCGACAAGAAGCGAATGTCTCTACTGCTTTCCCTTGTCTCTGTTTACTGAAAGGTTCCAGTGTCGCCTTGAGGTGTTGCCACAGCAACCACTAAGGCTAGCTATACACTAATGATATGTCATAGGTTTTCTCTAAAAAGCAGGGATATCTTAAATCTTCTTCTTAAATAGCTTTTCGAGTGGTGCTTCAGTATACTTGTCTGTTTGGTTTAGGATGAATCATAAGTTGGGATAAATTAATATTTGGATGTTCGGCCTTTGAAATACATTGGTCATATAGTGTAAAAATATACTGTAGGTTCATATTTTACTCATTGAGGAGATGTGTACTATTATTTTTTTACATATGTTTTGACTGGTGCATTATACAACTCTTGAAATATCCCATAAAGATTTATTGGAAGGACTTGGTGAGCCATTTCAAAGGACATGAATATATCAGAGACTTGGGCCAGTAGAATCCAACTAGAACACCCTAGCAACACCCTAACAACCATTTAGTACACCATAACAACTGCTCTTTTGACTTAAGCCAGTAAACAACCACCTAGCAACCACCCAGAACACCCTAGAACAGGTGTGGCGGTGTCCGGCAGCCTATGAGAGCGGAGTGGAGCGCCAACAATTTCCCCTCCGTGCTCCGAGCATTTAATAATCACAGCTCCGCTATGTGGTATGTTTGAAATACCACAGTTCTGTTCATAACGTATATTAAAAAATAAAATAAATAAAATAACAGGAGAGTTTCAATGTGGCTTATTGGAACACTAGTGTGCACACTTTTTTTCCTACCAAATGACAAGCTAATAACATGGTTGTCAGCATAAAAGTTTGCGGTGCAAATTTTGTTTGTGATGAAAATAGCAGTACATTTCCGTTAGTTATTTTACCTATGGATCGATGCATTTCTTACAGATTTCTGCTCATTCAAAAATCGGATAGAGATGAAGTAGCACTGTAAGATTACATTTGTTTGAATGCATTATTGAGAGAGCGATTGCGTGTGAATGAATAAGTGTTGTAGTATCTACTTGTTTATTTCATGCTTTCAGCTGAAAATATTCAGTAGCCTATCTAGGAACAAACAAATTCCTTGAGAACTATCATAGCCTTCACATTCTTTCTGATTTGAGTGATCCTACTCTATCAAGCTAGCTACTTATGTTTAACGTGAATTCTTGCTAAATATGCAGCTATATTACAGGTCGTTGGCCTGAATTTGTAGGCTACTGATGGAGCGCTCTTGGAGCGAGTGAAAACCACGATGCTCCGACTTTTAAAAAATCCGCTCCTTGCTCCATTCAAAATCACACCGCTCCACTCTGCGCTCTGCTCCGCTCACATACTCTGATTGTGAGTAACAGTTGCTGTCATGACAGATCTATTTCAGAACCAGCCGCTATGAAAATAATCCGACTGCAGGCGCTGGCCAGATATTATTGCTGGCCGGCCAGTTTTGGCCCGCGGACCGCCTGTTGCCGACCACTGCCCATGACAACTGTTTTGACCTGGGCTAGTAGGTAACCACTAGGGGTGTAACGGTTCAAATTAATCACGGTTTGATTTGTATCACAGTTTTAGAGTCATGGTTTCGTTACGGTTTGGTATGTGCTATGTTTAGGGAAAAGGACTATACTGTCAATAAAAAGAAAAAAAGAAAGAAAATAAGAACAAATAATCTGATTACAAGCAACAGCACAAATAAATACAATAGAGCAAAGATACAAGTTAAAATTATTTTCAGGTTTTTTAGGTAGGTTTAACATTAGTTTTTAGGTACAGAAATTGAATAAAGTAATCAAATGTAAAATAACATTGCATATTTGTCTGTATAAATGAAAGAATAATCCTTATTAAGTTACAAAAGCTATTTAGTCAAGAGCAGTGAGTGATTTCCTTGTCTTTTGTTGTTTGATTAACATTAAAAAGTGCAGTCACTTTAAGACAATGCACAGATCCAGTACACTGAAACTGTACGTTCAACCAACTATGTCTGCTAGTAGTATACTTACCAAGATGGGCATGTTGACATATTTTTTGTGTGAATTTGTCCATTTAAGCACAAGACTTTAAAACAAACTCAATATTTGTGCGTTCTGAGACGTGGGTTAACGCACTGCGGATGAGCGCACACAGATCTTCTCACTGCGCATGAGTTCTCCTTCGTGTCTTCTGGCTCTTTAATATTTAAACTGGCAAGGTTTAAATGAGTTTAGATAGCAACGTGTGCTGATCTGGTCTCACATGCGCATACGTGCTATAAGCACCCGGGTGTTGACGGCATAAATGACTGTTCATATTTGAGCATGCAGCACTCACATTGCACAAAGTGTGACTGGTTTGTCCACGTTTTTTTCATCGCAGTTATTGTAATGTATTGGGAAGCCAGAATGCATATCCATCGACAAACATATATTAGCTGAACTCTGTCTGTTTTACGTGTTATTATTATTATTATTATTACTTTTTAAAGATTTATTTTTGGCATCTTTGCCTTTATTATGATAGGACAGATCAGAGCTGACAGGAAGCAAAGTGAAAGAGAGAGAGGGGGGAGGGATCGATAAAGGTCCTTGAGTCGGGATTCGAACTCGGGACGCTCATTACGCAATGGCACTGTATGTCGGTGTGCCGACGTGTTATTTTAAACAAACCATATTACAAATGTGTTGTCATATTTAAGTTGAACCGCATTGCAAGTGTGTGCCGAACCATGGGTGGAGAACAGTACGGTCTGATTTTTTATCAAGAACCGTTACACCCCTACTAGCAACTGCCTAGAACACCCCAGCAAAGCCCTACAGTAGCAACCACCCAGAACAAACTGCAACGTAACACCATGACAACTTTTTGACCTAGGCTACTAAGTGAACACCCCAGCAAAGCCCTAGCAACCACCGAGAACACCCTAGAAACTGCAATGCAACACCATGGCAACTGCTATTTTGAGATGGGCCAGTAAGCATCCACACAGAACACTTTAGCAACATGCAAAAAAATCACTCAGAACACCTTAGCAACTGCATGGGTTACACTGTGGCAGTAAGTTTTGTGCAGACAAGTCATTTTCTCAAAGAAAAAATCTTTAAAAAAAATGATATAAGTATTGAATATTAAATGAGTATTTAACATACCTACAGTCAGTCAGTACAGTGAGTGATGCCTCTCTTGCTTCCTCTGCAGAACCATCCGTGTGTACAGGGGTAAGAAGAGTTTTGGGTTTACTCTGAGAGGTCACGCTCCTGTGTGGATTGACTCAGTAATGCCAGGTGCGTATGAATGATCGTGACGTCTACCCATAAGCACTTGCAACCTTTCATTATTAATCAGAGTGAAAAAAACACTGACTCTCAGGTTCTGAGGGTTTCTGATCTGAACCAGAATTATACATCCTGCCACCTAGCATACAGATCTAGTGCTAGAAATTAATTTTTACGATCATATTTTTGCCACCAGCCATTGATCAAGTAAAGATGCTTTTCTTATATAAATCACCATCTTCCAGGACACGGCTGTGTTTTGTTACTTAGAATTTGTGCCACGCTGAGGGTCATATCGCTGTAGGCTACAGAGGAGGCTGTAATAAAAAGGCACATGGAAAGCACAGCTGGGGTCAGTGGTTTGTTTTCAAGGGGAATGGAGTGTTTTTTTTTTTGGTGCATTGTGTAAAAAAGGAAGGAGTGGGCTGTTGTACTGATGAGCAAGCTTTGGGTACATTTGTATTGAAGTCTGCACGATTGTGCGTTCTGAGTGGAGAGAGGCGGTAAGTGTGTGAGTGTCTGTATGACGATATTCGCCCACTGCAGGCCTGTGCTGAGGCTAGTTAATACTGACTCAGCCACCCGTGTGGGGCAGCTTATAAAAACAAGTAGGAGTCTAGCATCGTGATGAAAAAAACAGATTACATTCCCTTTCAGACTTACGATGTAGTAACTATAGTGTTTTAATTACAGCCGATTACAAAGGACAGCAATACTACACATCGACACAGATTGCCTGTGGCTTTGGGTGTATTATTCACCTCTAGTGTCTGAGGTTTCATTCTTAGTCCCAAACCCATGTTTTCCTATTACAGGTAGTCCAGCCGAGGCGTGTGGCCTTAAACCAGGAGACCGCATATTGTTCCTCAATGGCCTAGACATGAGGTGTGTTTATTTTTGTTATGCTGTGATGATGCTTTAAAAGTTGCATATCAGTGAAGTGATATTACAATAGATACTGTGGTAAACATATCTAGAATACACAATTAAAGAGAATACACAATTATTTTTTTTTTTAATGATTGTGTGAAAAAGTGATTTCTCAGAAATATGTAACCAAGTTAACCTAATGTGTAGCAATTTCACCTAACCTAAACATAACCATTTGCACTGTACCACTCAAAAGCTTGGGGTCATAAATGTTTTTAAATTAAGTCAACTTTTGTTCAGTAAGGACACATTCAAATTATCAACAGTGACAGTAATGACATTTAGAATGTTTTTAAAAATTGTGTTTTATTATTGTAAATTTTTTTGAATTCAGTCACAAGAATAAATGGCATTTTACAATATTAAAATGTATTATATGTTATTTTTAATTAATTTAAATATTTCACAATATTAAATTTTTTCCTGTATTTTTGATTAAATAAATGTAGCCTTGGTGAGCATAAGAGACTTCTTTCAAAAACAATAAGAATCCTACTGACCCTAAACTTTTAAATTACAGTGTGGCTACTTGCAAGTAGATTTAACTCAAATGTGCCATTTAAATACTGTTTTAACTAAATAATTTTAATTGATTTGGCTTAAGCACAAGTTAAACATTACTGAGGCTAGGGGGTTTTCAGCTTCCAGCATACTTTGTGTGCTACTGGATGGGAAAATGTTTTATTTATTTATTAATATGTATTTTTAATTAGTTGGGAAAGACCTAAAAGTTATTTTTTTAGTACTTATCTGTGCCTGTTCTATGATGATTTGAAGGGAGTTATTATGAGAGAGACAATGTGGTGATGAGTTCAAATGGTAATTAGATTGGAAGCAAGCTATTTTTAGTTTCACTATATTTACATAATGCATTTATATTATTCTGCTACTCCTTAACAAACAGCTTTCACAGTTTAGGCCTAAATGTAAATCAGTTTCCTGCGGCCATGATTTAGCTGTTTCTTGGCTGTATAGTTAATCTCAAGAGCATGGCGATTTACTTCATACCGCTTCCGGTGAACTGAAACGATATAATTATGTCAATAAAAAAATTCCACCAACTGTACATTTATTTATAAGTGTTATTTAAGAGAACATGCTATTTGAACCCCATTTTGTCCAATCTTATATTACACATGAATTCTATTCTATGTACATTTAGGAACTGCTCCCATGGGAAGGTGGTGTCCATGCTGCAGGGCAGTGGTGCCATGCCCTCTCTAGTGGTGGAAGAGGGCCCTGTAGATTATCCGCTCTCGGATTCAGAGCCGGAGGATACCCCCACCATCCCGCGCTCGCGCTCCCCGGCCCTCAGCTCCCTGCAGTGGGTGGCCGAGATCCTGCCTCCCAGCATCCGCGTGCATGGCCGTACCTTCAGCCAGCAACTTGAACACCTCCTCACCCTGCAAGAAAGATATACCATTTGCAAAGCTCTGGAGACCTTCTTCCAGCACAGGTGAGGTCAAAATGCATCATGGCTGAGTGGGAGCAGACACATGACTTATTACTTGAGGTTGGCAGTACTGAGATTAAATACTGTCTTATCAAAACAAAAATGAGTTGTGTGTGTGGCTCACAGCATGGATGTGATTAGTGATCAGATTTGGTGGTCTGATTTGATTGGGTCTCAACTTCGACTGTAACAACAGTACATATGCAGGTCAAGAGTTTGGAATAATTCAGTTAGATCATTTATATAGTGATTTTTTCAAATGGTGTTGAAGGCTCTTTTGCTCACGAAGGCTGCATTTACTTGATGTACAATATATATATGGCATCACTGAATTTTTAGCATTCATTACGTCAGTCTTCAGTGTTACATGATGCATCAGAAATCATTCTAATATGCTGATTTGCTGCTCCAGAAACATTTCTTCCTATTATCAACGCTGAAAGCAGTTTTTGCTGCTTAATATTTTTGTGTAAGTGATACACTACTATTCAAAAGTTTTGGGTAAATAAGAATAAAAAAAGAGAAAGCAACACTTTCAGGCCACAAGGAAAAATTTAATTGATCAAAAGTGACAGTAAAGACATTTATAATTTCTATAATCTTCAAATAAATGCTGTTCTTTTCATCTTTCTATTCATCAAAGAATCTTGAAAAAATGGATCATGATTTCCACAAAAATATTAAGCAGCAAAACTGTTTTTTATCATTGGTAACAATAAGAATCATTGGCAATAATTGAGTACCAATAATAATAATTGAGCACCAAAATCAGCATATTAGAATAATTTCTGAAGGATCACGTGACACTGAAGACTGAAGTAATGTGGCTGCTGAAAATTCAGCTTTGTCATCACATTACATTTTAAAATATATTCCAATAGAATACGGTTATATTAAATTGTAACAATATTTCACAATATTACTATTTTCCTGTCTTTTTAACCAAATGAATGCAACCTTGGTGAGACTTATTTCAAAAGCATCAAAACATTGTAATTATTCCAAAGTGTATTTCTTTTAATTAAAGATATAATTGTGTTTTATAGTCATGACTTAAGTGACCAATGCAGTGTTTGACAAAAACATACAAGTTAGAAATGTGTTAGCCAATTATTGGCAACAGAGCTAATTAACACTTATAGACTGTCTGTAAACATCCTGCATATGATTACAAATATCATAGCATGCTGTTCCCACAGCGAGGGATTTTCTGTCGCTTGGCAGCAACAAGGCAAATGTGAAAAGCATTCAAAAATAGCTTCAGCCTCAAGCACAAATAGATACTCACAATCAAGAACAATCTGTGGGTTCTTCCAAATTTAATAAATAATGTTCACTGGTGCGACTGCTTGCTGAGAGAGCAGCCCAATTATTTCTAAAATGGCTCCCTCTGTTGCATGTAAACAGGAATGTGGATACACTCATTGTAGATGTGTTTCCTGTGCTGGACACTCCAGCCAAGCAGCTGATTTGGCAGTTCATTTACCAGCTGCTGACCTACGAGGAACAGGAACACTGCAAGAGCAAGATCGCCCGCTTCTTGGGTTACAAGAGTGCAGGTTAGCTGTGGGTTTACTGTGTGATCGTCAGTGGTTTTCTGTCCTGATTGCATTCTGACTGTGCATTTTTATTACCGCAGAACCAGAGATAGGCCCAGAAACCCACAGACGGAGCAGCTCCATGCGAGTGTCAGGTACCTCTCACAAAAACACTGTGAGAGAGAGAAGCTCAGACGACTGCATTATCGGCACTCACCTGGGAATGGGTATGACATTTTCCCTCATCAGTGTTTTGGATTAAGACTAAAAAGCAGGGTCCAAAATTAACTTTTTCCACACTGAATATTTAAATACATGAAAATTGTATAATATAATATAATATAATATATTTTTATTTGATATATTTATATGTACACTATAAACTCAAATGTTTTGGGGGTTGCTAAGATTTTTTCCTATTTTAAAAAAAAGTCTCTTATGCTCACCAAGGTTTGCATTTGCTTGATCAAAAACAGTAAATATTATTACAATTTAAAATAACTTGTTTATATTTTAATAAATTTTTTAAAGTTATTAATTCTTATGGCAAATATGCATTTTTAACAACCATTACTCTAGTCTTCAGTGTCACAAAGAAATTATTCTAATATGCTGATTCTTGTTATTATCGATGTTGAAATCACTTGTGCTGCTTAATTTTTTTTGTGAAATTTTTTTTATTTTGTGATAATTTTAGTGATTCTTTTTTTCAAGATCATTTGGTCAATAAAAAGTTCAAAAGAACGTTTAATTTGAAATACCTTTATGTTTATTTTTAAAAAATCATTTGAAAAATATTTTGTAACATTATAAATATCTTTATTGTCACTTTTGGCTAATTTAATGAATCGTTTCTGAATAATTTATTTCTCTCTCTCAAAAAATTGCCTTTTGAATGTTAGTTTACGTTAGTGTAATATAAATATGTATTATAATATAATATAATGTAATGTAATATAATATATTTATTTATTTTACTTGCCAAAATCAATTTGTTACTCTTATTTGATGCTTCACACTTGTTCATTTTGGATCCTGCTCATAGTATGAAGTAGAACTGATATAGGTCAATAAGTTCATATAGAATACTGTTTATGCTATGCATTGCTCCATTGTTTTAGATAGCCATGCCATTCTGTCACTCTTTGGGGTAAACAAGCAGTCAGAACTGTTCTCAGTCATGTTTATGATTCACCAGCATCTATTAGGCTAAAGCTATAAACTGCTTGCAATCGCTGTTCGCCTCTCAGCCAGCTACCGCCCAGACCCACTGCTGAAGCTGACTGCCCTCAGTCTCTTTTTAGCTCCTGGAGGGCAGGCAGCTTTCTGTGCACATGCTCTGTTTCTGGACTGCGCTCTCTCTGTGTCTCAGGAACATTCACTGACCCTGTGACTCCAGAAGAAAGACAGTGTGGGGATGGGACTTCCTTCCCAGAGTCCCCAGATCTCAGCCACGTGGGTACCATTTACTGCTCATCCGCAATTCATTGCACTCTCATCACTGCTATTATGAAATCATGCATAGTCTCATCTAACCACGCCCCCACCCATAGATGTCAGGAGTGTACACGGAGCTTGAGAACATGTTTCCCGGGAAGAGCAACCAGTCTCTCCAGAGTCACTCCTCACCAAGGGCTGTCGGCATGGGCCACGCTGAGAACAATGCATACACTCAGTCTTTCACACACACTAACGCAGGTATTCTGAGCTTATTCTGACATCCACAATTGACAAATGGTGCACCAAAAAAAAGGCTGTTTGGGACCTGTGTGACAATTTGACACTAAATGTGCCTGCTTATGTAGATAATTTAAGATATACATTAAAACAGGGATTTTCAAACTGGGGTCCAGGGGTTAAATGTTTTTTCTTTTCTTTTTTTTTCTTTGAGAGTTAAAGGAATTACTAAATATTTTTGGAGGGCTTTTAAAGTTAACACACTAACTGAAGAGATTAATTAAATCTGTTTTATACATAATTTTGGCAACACTTTATAACAAGGTTCCATTTATTAACATCAGTTAACTACATTACATGAACAATGAAAAACCGTGGCCTAATGGCTAGAGAGTCGGACTTGTAATCCAAAGGTTGTGGGTTCGAGTCTCGGGCCGGCAGGGATTGTAGGTGGGGGGAGTGAATGTCCAGCGCTCTCTCCACCCTCAATACCACGACTGAGGTGCCCTTGAGCAAGGCACTGAACCCCCAACTGCATTATGCCGCAGCATAAATGACTGCCCACTGCTCCGGGTGTGTGTTCACGGTGTGTGTGTGTGTGTGTGTTCACTGCTGTGTGTGTGCACGTTGGATGGGTTAAATGCAGAGCACGAATTCCGAATATGGGTCGCCATACTTGGCAGTTTGTCACTTCACTTCAAAAATACTTCTAAAGCATTTATTAATCTTAGTTAACATTAATTTCAACTTTAATCTTAATAAAAAAAAAATCTGTTAACATTAGTTAATGAACCTAAGATGACATGAACTAGTTGTATTTTTATTAACTAATATTAAAAAGACTAATATATACTGTAATAAATGTATGGTTCATTGTTAGGTAATGTTAGGTAATGCATTAATGAGTGTTAACTAACAATTTATGGTAAAGTGTTACCATAATTTCTTTAACATTATTACTCTTATTAACTGTAATGATATTATTATTGTTATTACTATTTATTTATTTATTGACAATAATAGCATTTGAGAGTAAGAAATGTAAAAATAAAATCTAATTTGGATATTACAAGTTGACAGAAAAAATAAATTTTTATTGTGCACATGATTATTAAATTTTTTTTTAATTGTGAATGTTTCTCTTTAGATTTGGATGCTAATTCTAAGTTTAAAAGTGAGTGTACTCTCCAATTAAATGTAAATATTTTACAAATAGTATTGTAGTGGTTTGTTTTGTAATGACAATATAAAAGCCAATTATTTTTATGGCCTTACAAGTAGGGCCATGGCATCAACAAGTTTGAAAATCCCTAGTTTAATGTATTAGCATGTTATAGTTCTTTATTTTGATCAATTTAAAACTTTTTAGAACATTTAGAACAATACAATCTCTGATAAGTATTCCTATGTAGTACAAATGTTCCTCATGATTTTGTTCATTTTGCAGGGAACCGTAAGTCAGGCCTCTCATTTTCATGGACTGAATCCTTTCCTGGCCCTCAGTTTGAGCCTTACCAGCAGACTGTTCCTTCTCCAGACAGTGTGGACTCTAATCCTTATGTTAGTTTAGACAGCCCCCCTGCCTCCCCTCTGCCTTCTGATGAACCCAGTCCTCTGCCCCAGCGCAGGAAGCTCTTCACCTTCTCACGTCCACCTCGCAGCCGAGACACCGACAAGTTCCTGGATGCACTGAGCGAGCAGTTGGGACACCGGGTCAATATCGTAGATGACTTTAAGGGAGGGGAGAATGACTATGAGGAGGTTTGTATCAGACACAGAAAGAGGTTACTATATCCTGGACAATTAAATATCACAAAAATATAATAAAATATTCACAACATTTTTTATTATAGAATTATACACAAAATAGTTTTTGGTAAAAATGCTTCTGTCCAGTGCTCCAAAATTGGAGGGTCGCATTTTTTTGTTTTGTTTTGTTGTATCCATATGTTTTCCAAATCTCTTGTCCTCTAAGGTCACATTGCTTATTTTTATTTTATTTTATTTTCATCATTTTGTCAAACCTCTTGTCCTATGCAAGATCACATTTATTTATTTATTTTATATTTTTGATATATACATTCTTTAAATGCTTCCCATATGTGAGGTCGCATTTATTTATTTTAAGTCTTTAAACAGATATGTAACATTCAATTTTATTTTATTTTATTTAGTTTTTTTTAGGAAGAGCATTATATACATTTTGGGTACACTATACTGTTGTTTTTTTAAGTCCTAATTGTTTTTGTGACACTGGCAGATGAGTTTCCAGGATGACCAGGAAGTGAACATGCTGCCTCACGAGTTAAGCAGTGCTAGCAGTGAAGACCACAGCAGCAGCGATGACTCCACCTCAGTCTCCTACTCCTCAGGCTCTGACCACATCCCTCCTCCCCCTCAGAGTCCTCCGCCTCCGCCACCTCCCATCCAGTTCATCGACCCGCCCTCGCCCCTTCCCCTCACCCCACAGCACTTGCCCCAACCTCCCCCAGCCTTCCAGCACCACCCCATCATAGCTCCGCCCCCACCTCCACCTCGCCCCTTCCTCACTAACCGCCCCTCATTGCACAAGGAGCTCAGGGCCCAGCACACACATACCCGACGCTCCTCTCCCCAGCCCAGCGCTCCACCCGTTCTCCAGCTGCACCAACCGAAGGCTCACCCCATCCTACAGTCATCCCCGCGCACCTCCCCTCAACCACCACACGCAACCTTACAGTACACTCACCTACGACGTCCCACCCAGTCCATCTACCAAAGCCAGCAGACCTCTGCTCCTAGAACCTCCCCTAACCTGACCAAACAAAAGAGCCTCCATTCCCAGCCTTCCCAACAAAGTTATGATGGTACGCTCTCGACCAAGGTTCCCCCACCACCGCCACCTCCTTTACCCCCACCTTGTGATCCTCCACCTTTGCCCAAAGCCAGCCCGAAAGCCTCTGACAACAACCACATGAGCGTGAAGAGACTGCGCTGGCAGCAGGTGGAGAACTCTGAAGGAACTATCTGGGGACAGGTTGGTTAGTGATACATAACAACCACAGTGTGCATCAGAACCATGTTGAAGTGATGAGATGTTATTAAGTACAGATGATCTGTTTTCTAGCTTGGAGATGATCCTGATTATCATAAACTCAGTGATATGGTCAAGTACCTGGATCTGGATCTGTACTTCGGCACACAGAGGAATTCCAGTAAGTTCTCTATTTTGTTATAGCTGCTTCATCATCCCCTTTTCATACAGTGCTGTGAAAGAATGTTTTTTGCCCCGTCTGATTTTCTGTGGTTTTTTACACTAAATGTCTTTAGATCATCAACCAATACTAGGAATTTTAAATCAAAACCCTTTATGAACAAAAAACACAACAACGTGTATCTTTCATATATTTAAATGCTTCCTGTATTTATTTTCTGAATATAAGTAATTAATTATTATGTAATTATTTAATGCAATGTAACTTTATATTTATCATATATTTATTAATTTATTTATTCATTTATTTAGTAATTTATTAAAATAATACATATTTATTAATTAATTAATTCATTTATTTTGTAATTTATTAAAATAATGCAATTTATTACACTACCATTACCAAGATTTTTTAATGTTTTTTTTTGTTGTTTTTGAAAAAGACACTTTTTAAATTTGCTAAATTTAAAATAACTCTTTTCTATTTTAATATATTTTAAAATGTTATTTATTCCTGTGATGGCCCAACTGAAATTTCACACCTTCAGAAATCATTCTAATGTGCTGATTTGGTGCTCAAAACTTTTTGTTGTTATTATCAATGTAGAAAACAGTGGTGTTTCTTAATATATTTCTTTGTAACATTACACATATCTTTACATTCAGCTTTTATTTAATGCATCCTTGCTGAAAAATTAGTACATTAGTATAATAATTAGCATAATATGTATTAATTTCTTAAATAAAAATCGATAACACTTTAGTATAGGGACCAATTCTCACTATTAACTACTTGCTTATTAGCATGCCTAACATATAGGCTGTTTATTAGTACTTATAAAGCACATATTCTCCATAACCATATTCCACATCCCTAATCCTACCCAATATCTAAACTTAATAACCTTACTAATTGTTAATAAGCAGCAAATTAGGAGTTTATTGAGGTAAAAGTCATATTTAATGGTTTGATAATAGCAAGAATTTGACCTTAAAATAAAGTGTGACCAAAAAGTCTTATTGACCCCAAACTTTAAATGGTAGTGTACTGTATTTGATATATATATATATATATGTATATATATGTATGTATGTATGTTTGTAATGACATATCATTGACACTAGAAATTCAGACGGAGGCAAAGACTTTTAGGAACATTTGACATTTATCTAAACATTGTCTGTATATTGCTGTCTTCATCCACATGTGGCATCCGTTTTGTCATTTTGATGGTGAAAATGAATGCAATTACCCTGTCTATTTTTGTACTTTTCAGCTCATCTCTCATGGAGAGCTTCTGTATGTCTGTCTCCGATCCCATCATTCTCATCCAGTTATTGGCATCTTACAGTCTCTTTTCAGTCTCATAACCCTCCATACAGTTTATTGTCTCCACTACTGGTGCGAGGAGAGCTCATCCTTACACTGTTATTAAATGTGTCAGTCTCTCTTCCAGAGCCCACTTTCCTGCCCGAGAATTTTAAAAAGAAAGACGTGGTCGAGATTCTCTCCCATAAAAAGGCCTACAACGCCTGTGAGTATGAGTCGTCTTGTGTGACGTAGATGTGTAGGAGTAGGTTAAAGAGGTGCTGTAGGTATTTGCTGCTGTAGCAACTGTGTGGGAATTTTCCTAATGAGAAGGTTAAGATTCCATGTCTCATCACATCTGGCTGCCCTGTTCAGCTATCCTCATAGCGCATCTGAAGCTGTCCCCGAAGGAGCTGCGAGAAATCCTCATGACCATGAGCACTGAGCGTCTGGAACCTGCACACATTAAACAACTGTTGCTTTACGCTCCTGATGACGAGGAGGTCAAACAGTTTCAGCATTACGACCAGGACCCCGCCAAACTTAGTGAGCCGGACCAGTTTGTCCTACAGGTGCTGTTTTACTTGAGTTCCAGCTGTTTTATCAGAGTTCTGTTATAATTCATGTAAATATTAATGGATTATTTTGGGCTTGTTTTACAGATGCTACTAGTTCCTGAGTATAAAACCAGACTGAGGAGTCTTCTTTTTAAGACCACTGTGCAGGAGAAAACAGAAGAAATGAGAGGCGCATATGAATGCATATATAAAGCATCATTAGAGCTTAAAAACAGCAAGAGGTTGGCCAAGATCCTGGAGGTAAAACACTTAATTCAGCAGATATGACTGAATTATAAATGTTATATCTTTTAGAAATCTTCTGCAGAGGAGTTGGTGTTTTCGGAGCCATTCATTTGAAAAAATTTGCTCTTTATTATTCTTACGGTATGTACACTTTTTGTGTTTTTAGTTTGTTTTAGCAATGGGAAATTATCTGAATAATGGTCAACCCAAGACGAATAAAACAACAGGATTCAAAATTAATTTTCTTACTGAGGTATGCGTGCAATAATTACAGACAAAACATTGCAATGTTTTGTAACACTTTAGTATAGGGACCATTTCTCACTATTCACCAGTTGCTTATTAGCATGCCTATTCTTAACGTATTGGTTGTTTATTAGTACGTATAAAGCACATATTCTGCGCGACCATATTGTACATCCATAATCCTACACAATACATAAACTTAACAACAACCTTACTAACTATTAACAAGCAGCAAATTAGGAGTTTATTGAGGAAAAAGTCGTACTTAATGGTTTGTTAATAGTGAGAATTGGACCTTAAAATGAAGTGTTTTTATTAAACGTTCATATTTTTATGTTTCTCCTAATAATTAATTAAAATACTCCTCAGCTGAACACAACAAAAACAGTTGATGGAAAGTCGACTTTCCTCCATATTCTTGCCAAATCATTATGCCAACACTTCCCAGAACTCCTCGACTTTGCCAGGGACCTCATAACAGTGCCACTAGCTGCCAAAGGTAAGAACAATGTCCTGTTAGATATAGAAGTTTGGGGTTGGTAATTTTTTAATGTTTTCTAAATAAGTCTCTTATGCTCACCAAGGCTGCATTTAGTTGATCAAAAATGCAGCAATAATATTGTGTAATACGTTGAAAAAAGTTGTAAGTGATGCTTAATATTTTTGTGAAAACCATGGTAAAAAAAATTTCAGGATTGTTTAAAGAATAGAAAGTTTCAAAGAACAGCATTTATTTGAAATAGAAATCTTTTGTAACATCATAAATGTCATTACTGTCACTTTTGATCAATTTAATGCATCATTGCTGAATTAAAAAACTTTAAAAGAATCTTACTGACCTCAAACATTTTATCTCTTTTGGAAAGTCATTCCTTTTTCTTTTCTTTTTTTACAGGAATGCAGACATAAAATTTGCAACTATGTCAATTAAATGTATTGATGAATGATTGTTGTTCCTGTATTTCACTGTAAATGCAGTCAATCAGAGGAACATTACTGCTGAGCTTAGTGACCTTCACTCCACCATCCAGGACATAAGAACCGCCTGTGTGAATATCCCAGCTACTGCAGAGGATCGCTTCGCATCGGTTATGAGTGTATCCACCAATCCAAAACCCCATTTTAGAAGAGTTTGCTATCCTGTGAGAATATATGTATGTTGAACTTCCATTGCAGTGTATCAGCCCTTAACTCTGATATTAGAGCTTTCTGGAAAACTGTCATCCAGCTGTGCAGTCCCTAGACTCCTTGCAGCAAAGAGCAATGGATGAGTTTCATAAAGTGGCCTCCTACTTTGGAGAAGACAGTAAGGCTACGACCACAGAAACCTTCTTTGGCATCTTCGCTGAATTTATCTCCAAATTTGAAGTGAGTTTCTTAAATGTTGCCATTTTCACAGATGTAATTACACTCTTAAAAACAAAGGTGCTTAAAAGGTTCTTCACAGCGATGCCATAAAAGAACCATTTTTCTTTAAAGAACCATCTCTTTCTTACCTTTTTATAATCTGAAGAACCTTCTTTCGCCACAAAGAACCTTTTGTGAAACAGAAAGGTTCTTTAGATGTTAAAGGTTCTTTATGGAACCATTTAGACAAAAAGGTTCTTCTATGGCAGGGGTGGGGAACGTTGATCCTGGAGGGCCGGTGTCCCTGCAGAGTTTAGCTCCAACCCTAATCAAACACACCTGAACCAGCTAATCAAAGTCTTCAGGATGCAGTTAGGTATTTTTTCTTCTTCTCAGGGTTAGAGCTAAACTCTGCAGGAGAGTGGCCCTCCAGGATCAACTTTCCCCACCCCTGGTTTTATGGCATCATGAAGCACCTTTATTTTTAAGAGTGTACTCTAAAGTTGTGAAGTAAGAGTTTGCTGATTTTGTATTCAACAGAGAGCACTGAGTGAGACACAAGGAACAGAAAACCCCAGAAGCCCCCGAATAGCCTCACCGCTGGCATGGTGAAACCAACAGCATCTGCTCTTTCTATCCCAGAACGCCCATGTGCCAATAAAAACAGGGAACTTGATAGCATGAAGGGAAATGAACCTTACTTTAAACGTCTTAGATGAATTACACATATATTTAAAATAAAAATATATATATATTTTATACAGAACTTCAGCGTGTTTATCGAGAAAGTATATTAATATAGCCTAATATGAATCATTTTGTTTTGAGATTTCCAGCTGCTAGAGAATGTAACGGGAACATGCACACTTCAGGTGAAGAGGATTGATGGTATTTTTGATGGTGTATTTTGGTACCGAGGTGAATGTATGTTTTCATGATGAACTTACTCATCCTCAAGCCAAATGTATTTTAACACACACACACACACACACACACACACACACACACAATGTTTCAGATGAGTTTTAAAGTCTTCACAGTATTAGTGTTTATTGTTGCACTCCGTTGTGATACGCCGATACTATAGCAGAACAAGAGTGCACCCTTCATAAGTGAAGATAAAACTATTTTCCAAATCAATGATCATTTGTATTTTATTGCAATATTAGTTGTACAATTGATCGGTGGTTTTATCTGTGGTAGGTTTTACATCATGAAATTGGTTTTCAACTATGAAAAGAAGATGCAAAAGCTTCACATTATTAAATGGCAGAAGGGTACACATATCATCTGTGTTCTTTAAAAATGAGTATGTAGCTTGTCTGACTTTTTTAGGTACTATTGTTTAAGATAACCCAATGCATTTCTTCCTGACATCTGTTCTTGAACAAATGCATGATCTTCCTTATTGCCTGTTTTTGTGTATTTTTCTTAGTTTCTTGTCAGAACCAATCAACGAGGGAAAAACCTACAATTTGCATTTGCATGTAGCAGAGTATTTCTATTTATATAATGTATTCCTGTTTTGAGTGTTTCTGTATCGATTTGTTATATTGAGTATGTTCTACCAAATTAATTAGTTGTAAATTAATATTTGTGTACAAACTGTTGGCGTGACTAACCTTGTGTTTTCCTGAGCAGTTCTATATCGGCTTCAATATCAAAGGGCCACATATTACTGCGTTTTAATCAGACGTCTAATTTGTTTTGCCTGAATAAATACGCTTTTGCGGAAATTTAATCTCTGTAGAATTATGTTGTACTGTATCCATTTATGGAGGTCTTCTTTAAGAGGTTCCCTTATGGAACTGGCTTCCAAATCCCACAGATCTCAATCCGACTTAGAATCTGTAGGATTCTACTAAATTCTTATACTTTTTACTAATGGAAAAAAGTCAAAAAATGTGGTTTTATGAATTCCTAAAGTAATAGGCTAGTTATTTATTTACAGCTGCTTTACTGTTACATTTAACAGCGGTTTTAAATCTGATTTAAAGGTGTATTTTGTAATCATGTCAGATGGTAGTGTTTTTTTTTTTGTTCCATTTTCGCAATTATTCAAAAATCTTTTTTTTTTTTTTCTTCAGTGCGCTCTCCAAATCCACTATGAATGTCATCATAATGTTCTCATTACCAGGCAACACTATAAGTGCTTCAAATACCAAAGATCTTAGATATATGCATACAGAGTATGAGGATACAGGACAATTGCTAATAATAAACCCCTGCCTGCCTCTTCATCAAGAAATTTGAACCATCTAATTACACAAATACACAAAAAAGTAATTTACTGAGACAAAAAACACATTATGTGGCTAAATTCTCTCTTCATAAATAAATTATACATTTAAGAATGAGATCTGGTTTATATAAGTCCTTTACACCAAGGAGCTCTAAAATCAGAATGAGAAGAGAATCCAAAAGCAACTAACTGAAATTAAATGCATGAATTTGTCATATCTGTGAAACTTGATTCTGGTTGGCCGATTGTGATTATTCACTACATAATTGACTAGTGTCCTCATTGATTCCCCAAAGCTGTGCTGCTTGTTTTTCACTATGGTGTCTTTATTCACATGAAAAATAAAAATAATTATTTTGTAAGTTGGCCTGTAAGCAAAATAATGAACAGTCAGTTGGTCCCTTGAGGCTGTATATGAGTTGAGAAGATGCAAAATTCTGTTAAATGTAATTTCACACAGTGACAGCTTACAGTCAGTGTGCAAAAAGACTAGAATAGGTTCACTAAAAAAAAGAAAAAAGTTGAGCCAACTTAAAATTAAGGCAACCAGCTTCAGCAGAACTTATTTTTGTAGGAGATTCAAAATTTTTTGTTGTATAAACTATATATATATAAAAAAATCTGCTGAAGCTGGTTGCCTTAATTTTAAATTGGCTCAACATTTTTTTTTTTTTTTTTTACAGTGTTAAATTAATGAGCATACAACAATGCAGTCAAATGAATGATGGCAAGTGTGAGGTGTCAGCTGGAGAAATAATCATTCTCTGTTCATTGTCACATTCTCTCCACATCTGCATTCAAATGTGTGTAAAACCATTAACAGACTGTAATTAGAGGCATTGGTGGTGTTCATTTATAGTGTAGGTGGTCACAGTTAACTTAAAATGGTGTGATATTTTAGTTTTTTGCACTCGCTATACATCTAAAACTACTGGTGAAGAAATACATTTCCAAAATTAAATAAATTTGAGAAAACAACAACTATACAATGAACTGTTGAAACACCTGCTCGTTTCACGTTTTTATTTGACTTGGAAGCAGTAATACAAAGCATTTTTTGTCTTTTTCCAAATTCAATAAAGATGTAGTCTCCTAGATGTGAAGTCTCTGAACTTCAAATCCACCGTCAACTTGTCATTTCATAAGTGTGAAGTCAGTTTACTTTCCAAACCTTGGTAAAATAGCTCTTGTAAGTGTACTTGGGTAAGGCAGCATGGTAAAGGCAAGGAAAATATATAAAGAAAAGCTAACAGTGTGCATGATCGCCTACATTTTCCCCTCACACGTGAATCGATCAGAATCATATTCCAAATGTTTTGTTTTTGAAAGAGAGTTTATGGAAATGAGACAAGGAGGGAAAAAAAATGTAAGCAATTATGTCTGCTCTTAGCTATTATACAGTAAGACTCATATCCACGTGGCACATTTTTCCCCACTTTGGTACCATATCAGGGGTAAAAGGAGGGAAATACAAAGCTATCCTTGTCAAGGCCTGGTAAACATACAAACAAAGCCATAAAGTTTCCATTGCAGAATATCACTAAAGCACATATTTTGACCTTTTCCATTGCATAAACTGACAGCTGAACACATAACTTCTAATTTTAGCAATCAAATGTCCAATAACAAATGGCCTTTTTCACATATGATCCAATCAGGATTACTTTTACACATAGCTGAGGAGTGCTCTACCACATATTTTTAGGTCCAGTCATTTTAATGCCCCAAAATTATAAAATCATCAGCTGTCAAAGGCAGAAAACTAATCATTTGCATACCTTAAAACCAAAGTATTGCATGTAATTAGTTTCCAACCTAGAAAAGTAAGGCTTGCAAAAAAAAAGGAATGTAGTGTATTTGTACTGTATTAGATGACTGGAGACCTGCGGTCACAAGCTACGCATAAAGCCACAGTTTTCCACCTTTTAAATTGAGTAATTGCTTTGTTTAGCTAAGGCCACTTAAGACTCACCTCCAAGTACCTCGTTTACCAAATTCACCCCATCACCATACAGACCCAGTTCATCATGTAATACAGGTCATTTTTTTGCTGCCATCGTAATGAAAGGCATGTTTAAATAAACGTGCAATATCTCGGGGCATCTGTTTCCCTGGTGCCACTAGGATTGTTGATTGTCTTAAGCGTAGGGTATTCGAGAAATACAGCCAAGATGATAAACACTTTGGTAATGGTGAGAAGAGCAGCCCTTTAGCAAACCTTTGGTTAAGGGAAAGGGTGTTTGGGGGTCAAGGCCATTTTTACAGGACGGTGCTCTCTGTGTCAAGGTCTGTGTCCTTGAGTTGGGTTACAGGCTTCTCAATGGCGATATCAGGAACAAGAGCTCGAGCCAGTGGTTTAAATGTCATCCCCGAATCTGTAAGACACAGGATTAGGGAGTCAGACCATGCTAGAATTACTAATGGATGACTAAGGGATTGTTAATAATCAAAATACAAAATTAAGCTTAACAGTGCTTAAATTTATTAGACCACCACCACTCAATGTAAGGTTTGTGCTACAGCGGCCCTAAACTAACGGTACTGGTGATTACCAAAATAATTTTTTATGTTTCTGTAATGGTTAATCCACCAAATATGTGTAAGCTCTTAGTGTTTCTAATGATAAAATATAATTATTGTTGTTATCCATGAATTTTTGAATTTACTGATTTACAAGAAATTCGGAAAAAATTGTAAGGCACTTTATTCATTTTTTATCATATTCATCTGTGTAGTATTTCTAAAGTGAAATCATGTCTTTATAAACTAAAACAATGTATTAAACTATTTAAAAAAAAAACTAACCAAGCAGTGTTATTACAACTGAATGCACTTTTTTATTGATTACATTTGATATGTAGCTTGTTGCACTTCCTATATAGAAATTCTTTTCAGCTTTCAGACGCCATCTTCATATGCCCTGAAACCTTATGCAACTCACAGAAGCGCAAACAATCAGGCAGTTAAACAGAAGCTTAGAGTGATGGAAATAAAAGAGCTTCACCCATTGTTTTGAAAGCAGCACTGCAAATTCCATTGCTGTCGCTTCCTGTGGCTGGAGGCTGGGGCGGAGGGGGAACAGTAGGTCTGTTGCGTGGTTTAGGCACAGGCCTCGGGCGAGGAAGCGATCCTGACTGGAACACCGGGGGAGCGGTGGGATTGGGACTGTCGTGAAACACTGCAGTGGGCGGAGGGGTGCTCGGTGGAGTGGGAGTGCTGGGAGGGGAGGGGTCTTCTCCGGGATCAGCTGGAGCGCTGGGCTGGGGAGGGGGCGTGGCCTGCGTGGGAGGCTGCGGGGGCGGATGATTGGGTGCCTGAATGGCAGGCTGGTTGCTGGAGTGGCGACGAGGGGTCGTGTTGGTTTGAGCCTGTGGTTGTGTGGGGCTCAGATTGTTCGGAGAGTGACTAGAAACCGGTCTAGGGGAGGGGCTGAGGGACTGAGGGGTGCCTGAAGAGGCTTGCTGTGCTGACTGATTGGCTGGTTGGCCTGGTGGAGGGTTGGCTGGTTTAGGAGGAGCTGGGGCCAGCTTCTTGGTACCTATAAATAAAAAGAGAATTTAAAACAAGCTCTGTCTGGTGTTCTGAGCTGTTCTCATACAACACCCTGTCTACACCGGACGTGGCCATTGTTGCATTACACAGCGCAGCGGCCGTTTTAGTTTATTTACCTTCTGAGGTAAGTCTACTGACCTATGCGTGCCATGTGAGGACTGGGTACTGTAGATCCAGCCACAGGGGTCCCAACACTCAGCTGTCCTGATCCTCCAGTGCCATTTCTCTGAGCTGGAGGAGTGGACGCAGGGTCTCGGGTCTTTGAACTATTAAGCAAACAGAGGAAAAAAAAATATATACAAAATCAGTAATATTTATTAAATAATATTTATTTGACATTCTGCAACATGCAAACTCCACAAATACAAACTTAAGCCTTACTGTGATGGAATATTAAGTTTGAAATGGTTAAAGCTAAACTCAGTATTTTCTTTTCTTTAAATGTGGATTTTTTCTCAACATAAAAATGAATGAAAAAATGTTTGTTTTTCAGAAAATAATGCGCAAAAAGTAAGCTTAAGATTGTCAATGAGGCAGCAGATAGACATATGTATCATATCTACACCTAAAGTAGTGGTTCTCAAACTTTTTTACTCTAACTATCATCCTAAATATCCATATGTATTTTTAAAGGTTAAAAATTATATTCAAAGCTCCCCACGCCCCATATTTTATATATATATATATATATATATATATGAGACCCTGGACTACAAATCCAGTCATAAATTAGCATGGGTATATTTGTAGCAATAGCTACAAACACATTGTATGGGTCAAAATTATTGATTTTTCTTTTATACCAAAAATCATTAGGATATTAAATCTTTTTTGTCTATCAAAGATATGTATCTGTAATGTATCTGTGATAAAAATTAATATTAAGTTTCTAATATCTTAGAAGTAGATAAGATACAAAGGTCCACGTTTTGAGGGTACTATCCCAGTGATTTCGCACATTTTACCTTCCAATTTAAGCCAATAAATGTGGTTTTGTTTTAAATGGAGGAGCATGAGCAGTCAAATACTACTCTCTTTATCTTGTTAAACTCCCCTTCACTCACAAAATAAATTTATCAATCATAGCTACTTGTCATCTGTTGCTGAAACGCCATATCAGTAAAACTAATTTAATTTTTGGGTTGTTATAGATCACAACAATGTAAACCACTGGAAAAAGGGAGTTGAAAGATCGGTTTTGTCCCTCCACCGCTATTCCATGTGCATGCAGGGCTGATTCATTCGTGCATTGCACTGGTCCGGCACGGTCCGGAACATGCAGGAATCTTACCTGATCTCCTCAGTATGCTGAGCTAGAAGCTGCTGTGCTGCTGCCAGGGCGGCCATCCCCAGCGCCAGCGCGGGCTGACAGCTCTCTAAACCCAGGCCCACCTGCGCAGGCTGCTGGAGCAGGAGTTCAGCCATAGGCTGACCCCCTGCACTACCTGCAGCCTCCACTGGGGGCAGCGGGGGCTGGAAGGCAGGCGAAGCATGCTGCTTTCTAGGTACAGTATTGCCTCTACGAGGATTGTGGTCCATTAATTTATTAGCAGAGCTACAGAAAGAGGAGACAGCAGAGACACCACTAGTGCTAATAAGTTCCCAGGAGAGCGACACCACAGAAACCAAGAGGATAATCTGCACTGGTAGAAATCCCACTTACACCACACACATGGCAGGGTTAAGAGGGAAAAGCAAGAGATTTATCAGTAGAATGGACAACACCGGAGTGGTTAATGGGGAGTGCAATCTGATCCACTATTTTAATTGCATTCTAAATCAACTTAATTGCAGACCTTAATTCCAGAAAGGAGGAAATAACTAGTGTGATAGGTAATCATAGGTAAACTGTTAATTGAGATTTTGTGTGAAGTTTTACCTGTCTCTCCGGGGCAATTCACCATCTGGGCCCACCATGCTGCCAGGTCTCTTCCTCTCTATGGTGCCCGAGTCATAATCTGGCGGGGTCAGGTGGTTGACGTTGTTTGGCAGGGGTGCAGGCATAGAAAACATGCCAGATACATTAAACTCCACATCTGAAGGAATAACAAGAAACAGGTTAATCTTAAAACTGACAGCAATACTGTTTTCATTGGTAAATACTATATACTTAAAGCTTTATAACCCCTACCCTCAGGGAAAAACCAATCTGCATGCTGAATGATGGGTTCAATTATAGTAACCACGTGCACAGAGGTTGCAGCAGCCATTTCTGCTAGGCTCCTGTAGGTAAAGGGACAAAAAAGTTTAAACAATGAACAATTAAATATTTTAACTTTGCTGGAGGTTTGCTGGATATTTCAAAATATTCTGACCCCTCGGTTTTGGCCCACAGTAGATTGGGTCCAAGGACAATGGCAATGTTGCTGGGGGTCATCTTGTTAACATCACTGTCCTGTGCAAGCTTAGCAAGGAACATAATAAGGTATCTGTAAAACAGAAAAAAATAGTCTAAATGAGAACATAGCAATTTAGAAACAATGTTTTTTTATCACCATCTGAAACTGCTTTTTACTGTAGTCATTGTCCTGATGTATAAACAAGTTCTTTCAGTGATCTACTGATATCAGAAAATTTGTTTTTTTTTTACTACAAAATAAAATAAAAGAAGAAAAATGCATTAGGAGAGGTTTATGCTTAAAACAAGAAAAAAAACACATTTACAGGATAAATAACATGCTTATATTCAAGATATATTGTTGAATATTAAATCTCAATGTCTTCATTATTTTTGGGGGTATTTAATTTAAAAAAAAAATATTTTTATAATTTTATTTAATATTATTTATTTGGGGCCGTCATAGCCTAATGGATAGAGAGTCGGACTTGTAACCCGAAGGTCACGGGTTCGAGTCTCAGGTCCGCAGGAATTGTAGGTGGGGGGAGTGAATATCCAGCGCTCTCTCCACCCTCAATACCACGACTGAGGTGAGACCCTCGAGCAAAGCACCGAACCCCCAACTGCTCCCCGGGCGCCACAGCACAAATGGCTGCCCACTGCTCTGGGTGTTCACTGTGTGCGTGTGTGTGTGTGTGTGTGTGTTCACTGCTGCATGTGTGCACTTGGATGGTTTAAATGCAGAGCACAAATTCTAATTATGGGTCACTTCACTTATTATTTTATTTATTTTTATCAGCATAAATTAAATTTAAACGCTCTATTTCTCTAGTTTCTAATACACTTAAACTAAGGCGTATCATTGATTTACAATAAAATTTCAATAAATCTGAAACCTCTCTGCATACACATAAGTTTACAATTTGTGCCATTTCACACATGGAGCCCCAGAACGTTGCACAAGCGGATTAAACCTCACATTAAAATGCAGTTGAAACCCACCTGAAGTTTGCCTTGTTGTTTTTTGGTAACTGATCACAGGTAACCCACAAAGCTTGTAACCGTTTGTCTGGATCAGTGACACTAGACAAAATAAAAGCCCAGTAATTAACAACACAAACACTACAAGATTCCTTTAAACCTTTCTGAAAAAGTACTGCAAGATGGCTTACTTGGATGCCTGTATCCATTCATCATACAACTGGTAAGTCATCAAAGGTTCAGGCAGCTCTCTGAGATATGACTTTAATGCCCCTTAAATCAGGAGAATGCAGTTTTAAATTAACATTCATTAAGTGTGAATGACATATAACTGATACACACAACAAAACAGCACTTACCAGCAACAGCATGCGGGTCGGAGTAAAACTCCTCCAGCTGTGAGGTGGAGCAATCCAGAGCTGCCTTTAGCTTCTTCAGCTTAGAGGCTCCTGCAGCTATTCTGAAAAGACCCTGGAGAACGATGAATTTAAAGACAGATTTAGGGTGAAAGCCAAGACCTAAAATCATCCTTTTTAAATGTTTTGTTGGATAGCTGTAGCAGCAGTTTTAGAGATGTGTTGGTACAATGTGGACACTGTTAAAGGTTGAACAACACTTGTATTGTGGTTCGATAACTGAAAACATTTGCCGATCTGTCTTGAACGGATTGGAAAAGATTACTGTGGCAGATCAACAATACAGTATTTGATGTGTATGATTGATGTATTGTATAAACACTGTAGTGGTCTCGCCGTACCTCCTCTTTCATTCCAGTCTCCAGCAGCATCATGACGCAGGCCTCTATAGGCAGAGCGATCTCTCGGTTACTGCGCTTCAGGTGCTCGTCCAGAGCCGTTCCAAACGCTGGCTTCTCAGTCCACGAATCTACCAGGAAAACAGAAATACCTTTATTTTAAAAAATGTTTACTAGCAGCATCAGTCGAAAGCATCACACTTTTAAAATAAAAGACGTGAATTACAGAATGAGCATTAATCTGTGATTCATCAAGACAAACTACTGTAAACACTACATCCTGTTGTCTTGAAGCCCCCTTCAAGCGGTCTTTTTCCATCTTACCAGATGAACCAGGTGGGTGAGATCTGAGAAATATTACTCATGGCCCACATGCTGGGACACAAAGTCTGTTTGCCTCACATATGCTCGCAGGAAAACATCACAACAACAATTTATAGCACAGATATCCAGGCACAAATGAGAATGAAAACAATTAAGAGTCTCTAAGGACTGCACAGAAAATCACTGAAACACACCATCAGGCTAAATTCACTTCATTTTCGTTTGATATATCTACATTAGTCACTACTGTAGCTGACTACTCTGCTTGATAGTCCATGTAGGTTTTTTTTTTTTTTTACAGGTATTTTGTATATTTTTCCCAGATGTGATTTAACTAGTCTTAAAAAAAAATAAAAAAAAAATAAAAGTCTCTATAGATGGACATCTTTATCTGAAACCAGTATAATTATAAGGTTTCCTTAAAGGCATAGTTGACCCAAAAAATGAAAGTTGCGTCATTATTTACTCACTTTCATGTCATTCTACATCTGTATGACTTTCTTTTGTCAGCAGAGCAAGAATATATTTATCAGTGTTTTTTTCCCACACAATAAAACTCAATTGATGTTGATTTTGAACCCCACTGACTTTCATCGAATGGACAAACACAGTTGAAACATTTTTCTAAATATCTTGTTTTATGTTCCACAGAAGAAAATTTCTGAAAAACATTCCATTCCATCGATTAATTGCATTTAAAATAAAAGTTTGTTTACATAATGTGTGTGTGTACTGTATATTTATATGTAAATATAAACACACACACACACACATACAAACAAGAAATATTTACACACACACAAATAATAAAAAAAATAAAAATAAAAATATTCATATTCATATTTTATAACATATAAATAAATACATACAATTATATATTTAAGAAATGTAATATGTGTGTATTTATATACATATCGCGTGCCCCCGCTCTGCATATTTTGCATGTCTCTCTTTGTTAAGACACCGATTCAGATAATCAGCTCATTAGAAGTGAGCTCCGTGCATGAACTGTGCGCCGATTGACATGGTCCCTACACAGTGTACATTGCTCCCTACTCCCTGAGCAGGGGAAATCCTTTGAGAAGTTTACTTCACTTCGGAACATTCATTCATGGATTTGCGCTGCGCCACAGCCTACAGCGTCTTCACACACAGACGAAACTTACTAGAGAAGCGTGAAGTGTGACATAATATACCTCTGTAAATAAATACAATTTAAATTCACATCTCACACACTTCAATGCCCTCTGAATGGAACATATACGTTCACTTCGAACTGGAATCATGGCGGAATATCCTGTCATGTCCACTTCACAGGGCACTTACAGTCGAATAGAACAAACGTCTGAGCGATAAGAGAAACATACAAAATGTGCAGAGCGGGGGTACGCGAGGACTGGAATTGAGAACTGCTGGATTTGACAGTACTAGTTTTGAGTGAACTATCCCTTTAACACCAATTAGTCAACTAGACACTGATCTTCAAAATATGTAGTTTTAAGGATGCCTGTTAGTCACTAGATGCCAATTAGGTTTCACTGGTAGTTATTTCAGATACACAGCAATAAGAAACTGTGCCGTCACCTTGCTGAGCTTGAATGGTTGGCAGGACGCTCTCGAGCAAGGTGAGAGATTTTCGGTGATGATCAGCTTGTGCCTCTAATAACTGAGAACAGAGCAGACATTGAGGAAGGAGAGACACACAACAGTATGAACAATGGCCATTACAAACATGGAACTGAACAGGAATAAACATAGCAACTGAGTTATTGAACAAATGGATGACAAACAAAAAAACGTCTTACCATTACATAGTAGCTGGCATAGTCTGCCTCCTTTGAGAAGAAATTGTACATGTCTGCTGAAAGTTGATCCTGGAAGGGAAAAAAAAGAATGCATGATTGAAACTATAGGTTTTGTTCTGGCTGAACAGACAGAGAAATTGGATACTACAGGAAAGAAGCACAGCGGTTAGCCACATGCTCTTGATACATTACATTATGCATCGGCAGATGCTTTTATCCAAATTGACTTATACTCATTGCTATACATTTTATCAGTAATGTGTTCCCTGGCAATCAAACCCATGCCGAACAGGAACACACATGCTGAGCCATAAGTGCTCATGTGGTGGTGACGCAGGTTCGAGACCTTCTTTCACATCTCCATTTACCAAAAATGACTATTCAGTCAGAAAGAAAAGATTGTCTGTAATTACAACACTGATTACACATCAGATTTTTGCACTTATAACAGCTGCTGCATCATAAATCAGTCACCATATGGCTGATTAGCAACTCAATAGTTCTGCCACAGGGTAGATGAACTTTCAATTAAGCCGACTGATGTCTAAATTTATTTGAGACTGACTTGTGATTAGAAATATCATATTTTATTATTTAAACAAGAAAAACATTGTAGACTAAGAGCCACAACTTTTATTGGGAAAGGGGGAAGGGAAGTGGTGTGTGGCCAAGTATGATGACCCATACTCGGAATTTGTGCTCTGCATTTAACCCATCCAAGTGTACACTCAGTAGTGAACATACACCCGGAGCAGTGGGCAGTCAATGCTGTGGCGCCCGGGGAGCAGGTTGAGGGTTCGGTGCCTTGCTCAAGGGTCTCACCTCAGTCGTGGTATTGAGGGTGGAGAGAGTGCTGGTTATTCACTCCCCCCACCTACAATCCCTGCCAGACCGGAGACTCGAACCCGTGACCTTCAGGTTACAAGTCCAACTCTCTATCCATTAGGCCACGACTGCCCTTTATCATAACAGAAATCCTTCAGAAATCATTCTAATATGCTGATTTGCTGCTCAAAAACATTGAACAGATAAAATAAAGACTGAAAAGGATGTTCGCATTTATACAATAACTCACCTACAATACCATTCAAAAGTTTGGGGCTGGGAAAAATACAGTTTGGGGTTTGATGAAAAATATAGTAAAAAAGGTAATACTGTGAAATATTATTTCAACTCTTTTCTATTTTAATATCTTATAAAATAGTTTATTCCCAGTGATGGCAACGCTGAATTTTTTGCAGTCATTACTGCAATCTTTAGTGTCGCATGATTCTCCAGAAATCATTATAATATGCTGATTTGCTGCTCAAAAACATTTCTTATTATTATCATCACAACTTACTATTTTTCTGGAAACCCTGATACCTTTTAGGATTCTTTGATGAATAGAAAATAGTTTCAGTATGCTTGGCTGAACATTCTAGCGGTTATCCTTCTATGACTAGCACCCACTTACCTTACCTCAGCAAATCAGTTAAGAAAACTAAGCAAATGTTATGATATTCATCAACCAAGCCGATGAGGTGTATGATGCCATTGTTCTTACACGCCGCTACAATATGTTGCTGTAAAATCCATAACTAAGCAACTCATAAGGGTAAGGCAGGTTTAGGCATGTTGCACATCAGTACCTTACACAGCTCCATTTTGTTCATAGCTTCATCGACTTCTTCTTTAAGTGAGTCTGCTTTGGCTGTCAGTGCTTGTGTGTTTGTTCCTGAGATTATGGACTTGGTCGCCTGCAACCACCTGTGAAGAGACCGTTTCAGTTATACACTAGGTAAAACATGGTGTAATGAAAGCTGATGCATGACAGAAACCTCACCTTGCTCGGGCAGAGTCATAGTCCAGCACCAGCTTGGCTAACTGCCGCCTCTGTTTCAGGATGTTAGGAATATCCACCTGAAAAAAACAATGAGATTACATAAGCATTGTTATTAACATTCTGGCCTATACTAATCATTTTTGTCATATTATGTAAGGTAATCGTGGCTAATAAGTGGCTGATATTAAAATTCAGCAAATGTGATCTAAATGTTAAATTGGGGAAATGAGCATGCATATTCTTTTATGTTTGTCTGTACCTCTGCTAGCTGATTAAGGGGGTCTAAGATGTCCTTTTCAATGTTCATCTCATGCTGCATTAGTTCAGAGGCCAGTCTGTTCTCGGCATCTCCACACATCTCCATCATTTTCCTGCACAGAAGATACTGAATATAAATTACTGTTCAAAGATTTGGGGTCTCTTATGCTGACCAAGATTTAAAAAAAATAAAAATACAGTAAAGTCAGTAATATTGTGAACATTATTACTATTTAAAAAACGTTTTACATTTTTTAAATGTTTTGAAAATAATATATATTACTGTGATATCAAAGCTAACTTTTCAGCAGCCATTACTTCATTCCTCGATGTCATATAATCGTTCAGAAATCAAAATGTTGATTTAGTGTTCAAGAAACATTTCTTATTATCAATGCTGAAAACAGTTGTGCTGTTCAATATTTTTGTGGAAATCTTGATACAATTTTTTTAATTCACTGATGAATACAAAGTTCAAAAGATCAGCATTTATTTCAAATAAATGTCTTTGCTCTTATTTTGACCAATTTATTTCATCTTAGCTCAATAAAAGTATTAATTTCACTAACACTTTAGTATAGAGACCAAATCTCACTACTAACTAGTTGCTTATTAGCATGCCTATTATTAACATATTGGCTGTTTATTAGTACTTAGAAAGTACACATTGTGCATGAGCATATTCTACATCTCTAATCCTACTCAATACCTAAACTTAACAACTACTTTACTAACTACTAATAATCAGCAAATTAGGACTTTGAGGCATAAGTCATAGTTAATGATTTGTTAATAGCGAGAATTGAACCTTAAAATAAAGTGTAGCCTTAATTTCTTTACTGAACAAAACCTTTAATATTTTTACATTTTATACTGTTTTTTCAAATGCATGACACGAGTGCTTTCAAACCCTACGCTTTATTACGCCATCGTCTCATTTAAATGATACAATAAACTAATCCATTACCAATCTAAACAATAAAGAAGCACATTTAAGCAGAAATTGATTAAAATCTATTTAAATGTTAATGTCATCCAATTACCCAATCAGAGACTCCTCCCCCAACTGGTTTCCACCATCCTGCATGGCCTGTGACAGCGCTGTCAGTGGAAGCTTTTTCTGTGCCAGAAAACCAGGGAGTTTTTGTGAAACATTACATGCAAATTCAAGCAGACAAAATAAGTGGTGATGACTGACATTTTGTGCAGTCATAAGCACTGTTATGGCCTTACATGTCTCTTCTCAGCATCGGTGCCTATCTGCCCCTGCAAACATGCAACCATTCTTTTGTGCGTGTTGTGCGAAAGGACTCGCACCAACTCCATACGCCGCTCAATCTGTGCAGAGTAAAACAAACCATCAATAACAACCCACAACCCATATTGAGCTGTGGCTACCACTCAATGTAAAGTCTGTATGCATCGTGTTGAAAGAAAACAGGCTGTAAAAAAATGCCTAAGGCACGTAATGTAATAACGCATGGGAAGCTTCTGTGATATGAAACAGATTTCATAAATTCAGCATTCCATCTTAGCTTTAGAATAGACATTATAGCCTGAGCATGTGTGTCAATTAGCAGGTGTTGCTGTAAGAAATGAATAAAACACTTTTCATAGTCTTGAGGGTGGGGTAAGGTCAAACATGATTTATCATACCACTCCCTGGGGAGGCATGAAAAATATGTTACTTTACATAAAGAAGACAAGTGACTCATCTGCCTTGTTGGGATGCCTAAGATTTAAATGCATGAGCTCAGCAGATGCAGACCAGACTCTCTTTTTCTACTTCATTCTGTTGAAAAGGGGGTGTCGGAGCATGGTTTAGTTCACCATAGATACCTATTCATTTCTATGGGGAAAATTAAATCAAATAAATGGGGCAATTTGGTGAAAATTGTGGAATATTTTTTTTTCCTTTTTTTTTTTTTTAATAATTATAGAACAATTAAACATAAATGATTCAAAGACAAAATAAGTAAATAATCAAATAAATAGAATAATAAACTTAATAAAAATAAAGTGGACCAATCCAGGTAGATGAGATGAATCACAACATCTAATAAAAAAAAATTACATATACACATACATACATACATACATACATACATACATACATATATATATATATATATATATATGTATTTGTGTGTGTGTGTGTGTATACTGCAAAGTTATTTTGTACTGATTTGCATAATTTTCTGATTAGTGGATTTCTTTTCAGGATTGACTGGTAATGTAGTTTTTTATCTGGAATTTGCCATTGACAAATACAATTTTTTATAATTGTATAATCATCATACAATTTATTAAAAATGAAAATAAAAATTGAGACTATTATATTATATTCCATTACACAGAATAAAAACTACATGCAGTGGGATACAAGTGGATTTTGTGACAAAATGAGCAGGTTGCCTAAAAACAACCATGAAAAGAATGTCACTTCAGAACTGTGAGAGCGGTATGACTGAACAAACACTGAGGAGGAGAAAAGGTCCGAATGAGAGAGAGAGAGAGAAAAAAAAAAAAAAAAACTGACTCATGTTCCAAAAACAGCCCAGATCAGGAATTCCACAGGCTAGAAGAGGCGATAACCACCTCCTCGCACTTCTTTGCCTCTTTTACGTCATAACATTCTCTCACAGCCGTCCCAATGCAGCTGGGCAAGCGTACATTCCGCTCAGGCGTCTCCGGCATGAGAACGCACAGAGCCCCGCCACCTGGCAAAGGAACAAGGGGAATCACTGACTGTTATTGTCTGTACTTTTCTGCTGAGGGAGATCCTGTTCTAGGGAAGTTGTTTGGATTTTCTGGTGTGAGAGGTCTTTAAAATGTTTGCCTGTTGCCATCACAGACTAAAAACTGGCGAGCCAACGACAGACTAAACATGCAGAAACAATGAGCTATAGATTTTTTGTAACGGAACATATTATGCTATGTTCAGAAATTGGGGAAACACCACTATAATACTGAATAGTCACTGGCAAAATGAAAGCTGCAGGAACGTCCTGTCCGGACAAGCGATTAGGGAAAACTGGATGCAATTCAAAATGGGAGGATGCCACTCTCTAGTCTAGATCCTCTAGAATGTCAAAAGTGTCCCCTGAATGCATCTGTGAGTGGCACGACCATAGCAGCCCTGAGGAAACACGGGTGTCCACAGCTGAGAATGGGGTGATGGGATACCGCTGTGATCATCCCGGAGCACCATACAGAACCCAGAATAAAAACCAAGCCCCTCTAAGTGCCACAGGGGGATCTCAGCATAATTCTCGCTTGATGTGTCCAAACATCTCAGAGATAATTTTAGACGCAGCCGGCCAAGAGGAATAAACAAGCTGTCACAAACACAATATTGGTGGAAGTTCAGATAATGACTCTCTATTTCATGGAATCAAGTCCCTGCATTTCTAGGAGGTCATTTTGGCACTATTTCCATGGCAACCAAACGTTTTGACAATCTCAAAGGGGGACAGTTTCACATAAGGAGAGCAAAAGCGCCGTGACGCAATCCATCTGCTCATTTTTCAGAAGAGAACATTCTTTCTAATGTGACAAAAATAAATTGAATGGAATGTATTTGCTTGACATCAATGATTTCACCTTTCTCTACCCAATGACTCACTAGTTTCCCACCATTTGATGTAATGTAAAATGGATTACAGCCAAAGAACAGAATGGCTTCACTGCAGACAGAGATGGAAATAAAAAGCAGTCACCTGTAACAGGTCATCACTAAGGACCTCTGTTTTCTCCGCTCTGTAAAAGAAGACAACAGATCATTAGAAACGAAACCCATATCCATTTAAACTGCTCAAAACAACAAATTTTAAGTAATAGGGATGCATGATTTAGGGGAAAAACTTTGATATTTCTGCTAAAATAAAATAAAAATAAATAAAAATCACAACCGCAATTTTTTTTAACAACTGTTTATTTTATTTTATTCTGTGGAACAGTAGTACAAAGCAAAAAGCAGCTGTACAAATTTAGAACCCACCCCAACCCATTTCACCCCCTGGTAGATTTAAAAAAAATTATAATTAATTAAATTAAATAATAATAATACAAATATATTAATTAATATTAATAGGCAAGGCAAGGCAAGGCATGTTTATTTATATAGCACATTTCATACACAGTGGTAATTCAAAGTGCTTTACATAAAAGAAAGTGAAATAGACATTAAAATCAATAAAAACATGGAGATAAAAATAATAAAAACAAGGAATTTTAAAATGATATAGAAAATGATTTAAAATAAATTTAAAGAAAATGATTATACATAAAATGTATTGCAGTCAGTTCGGACATATAGCACAGTGCTCATTCAACAAATGCACAGTTAAACAGATGAGTTTTGAGTCTTGATTTAAATGTGGCTAATGTTTTAGCACATCTGATCTCTTCTGGAAGCTGGTTCCAACTGCGGGCCGCATAATAGCTAAAAGCAGACTCCCCTTGTTTTGTGTGAACCCTTGTTATTTCTAACTGACTCGATCCTAATGATCTGAGTGGTCTGTTTGGTTTATATTCAGTGAGCATATCTGCAATGTATTTAGGTCCTAGGCCATTGAATGACTTATAAACGAGTAAAAGTACTTTAAAATCAATCCTAAATGTAACTGGAAGCCAGTGTAAGGACCTGAGGACTGGTGTGATATGCTCAGATTTTCTGGTTCTAGTCAGAATCCTGGCAGCAGCGTTCTGGATGAGCTGCAGCTGTCTAATGGTCTTCTTGGGAAGGCCGGTGAGGAGACCATTACAGAAATCCACCCTGCTGGTGATAAAGGCATGAACAAGTTTCTCCAAGTCTTGATTGGAAACAAAACATCTAATTCTTGCAATATTTTTGAGATGATAGTATGCTGATTTAGTTATTGCTTTGACATGACTACTGAAACTAAGGTCTGTCTCCAGAATCACCCCAAGATTTCTGACTTGATTTTTAGTTGTTTGACCCCTAGAGTCAAGGTATGCATTCACCTTGAGAACTTCATCTTTGTTTCCAAATGCAATGATTTCAGTTTTCTCCTTGTTTAACTGAAGAAAGTTCTGGCACATCCAACTGTTAATTTCATCAATGCATTGGCAGAGGGAGTCAATGGGGCTGTAGTCATTTGCAGATAAGGCTAGGTAAATCTGGGTATCATCAGCATAGCTGTGAATAATAAATAAAATAATTTTTACAAAGATTTTAGAAAAGAAGACGACATTAAAAGCTGAATGCCATGAATTAACAGTTTTCAAGTTAGATCTATGTATATGAGAAGTAGAGAGTTCCATTGAGATAATGTCCAATAAATACACCGTCCAGGTTCATCTGTGAGGAGGATTCCAGCGGATGACCAGCAATTGTTTTGCAGCTGTTAGAGCCGCTAACAGTAAAGATCTTTGTTGGACGGACAAGGTGAAGTCCCAAAAGTCATTCATGAAAAAATGGTCAAACATATCTCAGTTCCCAACAAATATGATAGGTCCAGTGAGAGCTGAGTCCAAAAAGGTGAGAGAGAGGGGCACGGGCATGCACTCCCAAAAACATTTTGCCTAAAACTCCTTGGGAACAGAGATTACACTTAGGAGAAGACCACAGATTCATATAAAAACATTTCAATGGAGTCAAGTAAACCCTATGCATGAATTTCCAATGAATCATTTGGTGATTAGGGTTTTTAGAAGACAATTTAAACATACCCTATACCTGATCGGAAAATAAAACATGCACATCCTCATTAAGATCCTTAGCCCAAACAGTAGTAATAGATAAAGGTTTGTATGAATGCTCAAGAAGAAAGAGATAGATGACTGAAGCAGAGGAGGGAGATTCCTCAGAAGGAAGGATTAGTTTGCACAAAGGGTGAACAGGCAGTTCCAAGGCACCCCATACGCCCGTAGAGCCGATCTAATGCGTAAATACATAAAAAAGGAGGTGCCTGGCAGATTATATTGAGTTTTAAGATTCTGGAAGGATTTTAAACCACTATCATCATAGATATCTCCCAGAGTGTTTACTTTACTATGAGTCCATTGCGGACAATGAAATGGAGTACTGCCTGACAAAAGGTTATTATTGTGGAAAATAGGCGAATGCCTATGCCATTTTGTAGCTAGTTGTGAACGTCTTTCAATGTCCCTCCATGTGGAGAGGAGATGGGTTACAGTGGGACCAAACCGAGATTTACACTGCCTAAGCGGAACTCCCAAAAAACAAGATGCTTCAATTTATACGGATAAACAATAGATTCCTCAATTGCTCTGCAAGACACAAAAGCGTCAGGATCAAACCAAACTGCTAAAGGGTGGAGGGAAAAGGCTTGAGCATACAGTCTAAAATTAGGGAAAGAAAGACCTCCATGTAATCTACATCGTTGTAAGGTAGTCAGTTTAATACGAGGACGTTTCCCATCCCATATATACCGTGAAACACATGCATCTAGTTTATTCCAGTAGTCAACCGGTGGAGCGAGAAGAATCATGGAAGAAAAGAAATTAATACGTGGGAGAACATTAACACAGCACACACCAACAGATTTTCAACCAGAGTTCCAACTGTGAAGACGGGAAATCTCGCAAAATCTCTGGAGACTTGAGAATAAACAATATACAGTGGTGTGAAAAAGTGTTGGCCCCCTTCCTGATTTTTTATTTTTTTGCATGTTTGTCACACTTTAATGTTTCAGATCAACAAACAAATTTAAATATTAATCAAAGATAACAAGTAACCACAACAGGCAGTTTTTAAATTAAGGGTTTTTTTTATGAAGGGAAAACAAAATCCAAACCAACATGGCCCTGTGTGAAAAAGTAATAATAAAAAAAAATAATAATAATAAAAAAAAACTTCATTCAAAAACCGCATGTTGTGTTATCTTTGATTAATATTTAAATTTGTTTGATGAATTTGTTATACATGCTGTATATATATATATATATATATATAGTTAAATTGCGATTGTAATAGTGATGTAGCCATTTCAGTTTACTCTAAATAATTGTGAAGCCTATAGTATGAAATAATGTTATAAATGAATAATAGAAATTAAACTGTTGACTTTAATAATGATCAAGTGTAGGAGTAGCCAACAGTTGGTCTAATGAAACCAGCTGTCCGAAACGGGAGTCACAGGCATTTACTTTCCCAGGGAATTTTAGCAGTCTACTGTCAGCCTTGTGAACAAATCGTTAAGGCCCTATTAATAGTAAACTAATAGAGGGCTTTGACCATGGCACAGATTATGTCCTGTCTATCTGAGACACAGAATGTGAGAGGACAACACCGGCTCAGTTCACACAGCTTACACACACATGCACACAAAAACATCACTCTACTGTTTCAGAACAATGACTCAGAGACAGGTTGTGTGACCTCACCTAAAAATTGTCTTTGTTAATGAATTTTTTGTTTGTTAACCAAGTGTTTGCTACTGTAAAGACCAGAAAGGATTTCACTATGTTCAATCAAATATACTGAAGTGTGCAAGGAGAACAGGTAGATATTTATGATCTGGATGGATTTATGATCCTACAAGTTCACATCAACATAAAAACTAGCATACAGCAGACTGTGGCAATAAAACATTGTTGAAATGTTTCCTGTGTATGTTGAGGTGCGCCTGTCTCTGTGTCTGCACCTTTTGTTGTGGCAACTGTAACATTCGAAAGCATGGAGGATGTCATGCATTATACAATAGTGTAAGCTTGCACATCATAACCTGGAGTATTAGTTTCACTGTGCACTCACAAAATCTTATTTGTTCTCCAAGAGGCAGACAGCAATTATGCTATTGTTTTACAGCTAAGACCTTATTTTGCCAGTGTCTTGGAAGTCAGTACTTTACATTAAACGTGAATGTAAAAATACTGCAGTAAAATCCTTTTAAATACTGTAAGTAACCACATTTAAGCATTTTGGTGTTTTTAATGTTTTTGAAAGAAGTCTCGTGCTCATCAAAACTGAATTTATTTACTCAAAATACAGAGAGATTTAAAATTGTGACATTATTACAATTTAAAATAAAAAAAGAATGAATTTATTTATTCCTGATGGCACATCTGAATTGTCAGCAGCCATTACTACAGTCTTCAGTGTCAAATTATCCTTTAGAAATCTCTCTAATAAACTGAATTAATGAAACATTTCATATTATTTTAATGTTAAAAACAGTTCTGATTCTTAATATTTTTTTGGAAACCATCATATACTTTTTCAAAATTCTTTAATAAATACAAATTCAAAACAACAGCATTTTTTCTCAAATGGAAATTGTTTGTAATACTGAATGAATGCTTATTCCCAAAGCTAATCAGTTGTATGTATTTTTTAATTATTATTAATTTCATTTTATGCATTTCAACCATAAGGCTCCAGATGTGAAAGCATGCCTTTATATTTACTGACACATCTGTCACCGAAGCTGGCTTGACAGTTAATTATGTTAATTTTAAGATCTTGTGTTTTCTTTTTGTTATAAAAAGTAATAAAACAATTATTGCTATTGTAATTATTGAGGAGCAATCAAGCAACATGATCGCCATTAGCTTCTATTGGAGCTCGACTAATGTTGTTAAAGCAGAATACAGGGTATGAATAACTGAAAAATGATCTGTCAAAGCTCAAGAGTCTGATTCTGTAGCATTTAGTGTCCTCCTTTAGTCTGCCATGTTACCCACAAATCTCAGCCCCAGTTCCTCCTCCTGCCAAAACTCCACGGTTGTAACCTCGTGACAGTAGAGAACAGCTGCTTTCAATTAACACAGAAGGACAAGAAAAAGGGCCTACGAGACTGAAACCAATCCAGATTGAACTCCAAACATCTTGAAAGTATGTCTGAATCAAGCTCTTGATGTCACATGTAAAGATCTGAAAATAAACGCTTTCCAGAGCTTTCTCCAGACACTGTCAGGCTAGCAATTGATAAAAAATACAGTAAAAATGGTACACCAAAATAAAGAATATACATAAAAAAGGACATTTTAAATAACTGTTGTTCTATTATAAAATATAAAATTAAAATGTAATTTATTTCTGTGAAATCAAAGTTGAATTTTCAGAAGCCATTCATTCTTCAGTGTCATATAGTCTTTCAGAAATCAATCTAATATAAAGTAAAGTCGTGACGTATTGTCAAGTATGGTGACCCATACTCGAAATTGGTGCTCTGCGTTTAACCCATCCAAGTGCACACACACAGCAGTGAGTAGTGAACACACACACACACACACACACACACACACACACACACACACACACACACACACACACACACACACACACACACACACACACACACACACACACACACACACACACACACACACACACACACACACACACACACACACACACACACACACACACACACGGAGCAGTGGGCAGCCATGCTGCAGCGCCCGGGGAGCAGTTGGGGGTTCGGTGCCTTGCTCAAGGGCACCTCAGTCGTGGTATTGAGGGTGGAGAGAGCGCTGGACATTCCCTCCCCCCACCTACAATCCCTGCCAGCCGGGGACTCGAACCCGCAACCTTTCGATTACGAGTCCGACTCGCCAACCATTAGGCCACGACTTCCCCATATGCTGATTTGATGCTCAGGAAACATTTCATATCAAAGTCTAAAATCCTAGTGACTCCAGTAGTGTACTTGCCCTCCCAACATCTTCACTGGGTCACAAAGTAAAAAAATATTAAGTATAGTAAGCATAAAGTAAGGTACAAAGTAAAAAAAATAGCTATTTGAAACAACATGATCTCCATGATAGCCATAAGTGCATAAGCACATGTAATTTAACATTTTTATTTATCAATTATCTAACTTTGAAAACAAATGCCACAGTCTCCCCTTTGTTAGCCAGATATATATATATATATTGCTAAAAACCGCAGTATTATCCCCACAGTCACTCACACTCATTAGGCCCGTTCTTACTACTGACCCGTTTTCAAATTTTGTGAATCGCCTGACAGCAACATCTAAATTATACTTTACATTTATCTTACATTATATTCAGTGAAGTGGCAAGTGTGTGACCTGAAGCATATTGTCCATTCATGGTTTGAGCTGAGCATTATTACACACCGATATCAACAGTATTTGATAAAGAAGCTGATTAAGAGCAGATAGTAACCGGAAAAACCTTTGCACTGACTTCTGATTTCTGTAACAGTCTATTAAAACAGCCATGCTTTTACTTTAATTACTGCAATCTTGCTTTTCCTCTCTGCTGAACAAACACAGGCACCCAAGGCCAGTGAAAAGCCTGAGCTTACAATAGATCTGCATCATCAGCAAACTGACAGGTAGTTCTAGTCTTCTGATAAATTGTGAGGTAACGCGGCACTAATGTAGCTTGGGATGGTGTTATGTACAAGTGTGCCATTTAGATCGTGAGGTAGAATCTTATAAAACACAGTTTAAACCCCAGATCATCGCTGGATCTGCCTGAGAGTTGATTCTTTGATTTCATTCATAGAAATGAAACTTCCTCAGTATGACTTCCTGTTTAAAAAAGAATAAGGAGAGATTTCCTCTGAGGGGTTGCATGCCGAACACAGTGTACTGCCTCCTCACAATCACAGGAACCATGGGACCAGCTGAGCCCTGCGCCCAGCCACCTCGACACCCCCCTTACGTCCGTCCGACCCTCAACCGCTTCAAGTCTGCTTTCTGCATCATACTGAAGTGATTTATTGTTCTTAAAATAAATTCAGGAAGAGATGAGAATTCCAGCTGAATCTCTTTTATCCACATGTAAAACGTTTGTGTTTACAAGGCGATATTTAAAGACTGGCTTTGATGTTTCCATGTTATTTAGCAAATGACTCTGTTTACAAAATTGTTAATGAAAAACAAAAGTAAAAAAAAAAATATATATATATATACACATTATATTTTCAAACTGCAGTCAGAAATTTGTGTTACACTATGATTCAAATGTTTGTTTGTTTTTTTTAAAGCAGGCTTTATTTATTTAATTAAAGGGGTCATATGACGATGTTAAAAATAACATTATTTAGTGTATTTGGTGTAATGCAATGTGTTTTTACGAGGTTTAAGGTTAAAAAACACATTATTTTCCATATACAGTACATTATTGTTGCTCCTCTCTGCACCTCCTTTCTGAAACGCATCAATTTTTACAAAGCTGATCGTTCTGAAAAGCAAGGTGTGCTCTGATTGGCCAGCTATCTAGTGCGTTGTGATTGGCCGAATACCTCAAGCGTGTGAAATACCTCAAGCTATCTAGTGCGTGTGACGGAAATGTTACACCCCTTACCATATTTGGAAACAGACAGACAACAATACTATTGATATACTGATTTAATAACAGATAGAACACTACAGAGCTTCATATTTCACTAACAGCTCAGTTATCCCATGAATATTACTCATTCACTGTGCCTGACGCTTGATATTTGAAATTAAATTACTTTAAAACCAAATGATGCTTTGTAGATTCATTACTATGTACTGCAGATCTTCATTTAGAGGTATAATTTGACACCTCACATATTGTGATAATACACTGTCTGGGCTGTCTAGTGGTGGCGGATGTACCGCCCTCTTTATAGCAGACAGTAATTTTCTGAGGCCTAGAAAGATTGAGGGGGCTGTAAAGTTCCTGGTATTCCAAACTTTGCAACAAAATTATAAATCACCTCGGTTATCTTCTTTTAAACTGAACAGGGATGACCTTGCCCCAGTTGGGCTCAGTGTGAACACTAGTAAACTGTTAGCTACTGGCATTTCTCATTGTCATCAGGCTAGCCAAACATCTCTGGTGGCTGATTGAATTGCTCATGTTTAAAGGGAATGAGGCTGCAGACATGGATGCTAAAGGTCTGGTTAACTGCCAGTTAAATGAGCATAGCTGATAGGCAGGTGCTTAAAGTCTGTATTAGGCCTACTCAAAAGGCTTAAAGTGAACAAAATATTGTTTGACGTGAGGAAGAAAAAAACCCAGCATTTATAGCTTTAACACCTCCCTGAGAGACCTGTGCCCTGTATGTTGAGAATTTACAGGCCCATTTACCCTCAAGCAGCTTGTGCAGATTGAAGAATGCAGTTTGAGGCTTTATCAACAGTCAGAGGAGTCAGAAGTGATGACCGTGCACATGCCATTTCAATGTAGGATACAAAGTATGAGTTCAAAGGACACGTTGGCTGACAAACAAACATTAGAAAATACAATAAGCACACATAACATCCAAGAACTGTATTTTAAAAAATAGCCAGGATGTTCTTAATGTACCTATGAAGAAGGAAAATGTGTGGTAGTGATGGAAGGCAGACTTATTCATCATAATTCAGTTCCTAGAACCAGTTGAAAAAAAATGATTCAGTGTTTATATTACGTTCTGATCCCTGGCATCCCCAACATGATGTATTACAGTCAGTACATATACTGAAATGTTCCAGTAAAACAACAGTCACAGCTGTTTATTACTTTTTTTGTTTTGTTTTACTAATACATGTTTATTTAGTAATTTTATGTTCTGTTTGTTTCAGTCATGAATATAATAAGAACATAAATATAATTTTCAGTTTGAGAACTGAGAAGAACCACTCAGACTGATTCATGAGTGAATCGTTCAGTCAGTGAACAAATAGTTCAAATTCGTTTGAACAGATCTGACCAACTCATTTCAAAGACCCAGCTCCAAAGAATGATTCGTTCACGAATAAGACATGGCTAGACTTAAGGTGCATTAACTTTCTTAAAGACTGGTCCAAGTGCTAGTTGGTCAAACTAGTTATTTGTCTTAACATTAGTGGCTATGTTTATGCAACTGGCAACAAGTAGTTTATCGGAAACTTTATTTTACAGGCACAGCATATACAAGGCCACAACGAATCCTACTAACAGTCATTAGTGCTACTCTAAAGTAATTATGTCCAAAAAGTAATATATCTAAAATAATCTGTGGTCAAAGAACTGCATAATCGTTGTATACAACGAAAAATATATACC